>NC_092520.1:94592500-95301250 GCF_037038585.1 Patagioenas fasciata
AATCCTGACAGCTGGCAGGACACCCAGATCTCACTGGTCTTGTGTTACATGTTAATTTTTGTAGGAAACTAGTGAGAGCTTTGGGTGTCCAGTTTTACCTTGTATAGTTGGTAACTGTTTCTATAGCTATGCTTTGTCTTCTCATCTATATTCATGTCCAGATTCCTCCATGCCATTCAAAGCTCCTGGGTGCTACTATAACTTGTGACCACGAGAGCCACAGTCTGCTTTAATGTTTCATGAAAATGCCTAATTTTTTTTTTAATGTCATTTCTTCTAATACTGAGACTAAGCAGGTACCTTGTGACACTCTATTTTGATAATTGCATCACATTTCCTCACCCCCAGACCATGAGTTGAACTCAATATCTTTCAACATGCTTGAAAAATTTTCCATATTCCTGTGGTTTGCTCTAAGCGCCTTTTAATTCTGCAAATAGCCTTTTGATAAGGGATGATTCACACAGCTTTCCATACAAGGCCACAGTGATGATTTATTTAATGGCACAGTCAGATTTCCCATATGATCCTCCACTGTGTTTCTACATTTGCCTCTTTTTTTTTTTTTTTCCCACTTTGGCCAATTAGACCAGTGGCTTTCATTATGCCATCAATAAAGATGCCTGTGTTTAGTTATTCTTTTATGAATGAAGAGGGTTAATTTGAAATCAGTAAAATATGCAAATAACTTGTGTCTAATACTGCATTTATCAACTTGTATTTTCAGCTGTTACCCTATAATCAGATCACTCATCTTTAATAAGGCTCTGGACACCTGTACGGGAATCCTGTAGAGGAATCTATGGTTTTAAGTAATGACAAAATCATCTGTCATTCAGTTTTCTACCAAATGTTATTGTGTCCTTTTTCCAATTATTAATAACTATAGATCACGGCAGAGAATGCTAAAGCACCCATAACTTAAGATGTCCATTATTCAGTCTTTGTAACAGGTTACTTAGCCAGTTCTTGATTCGTTAAAAAATTTTGTTTCTTATGATATGCTGACTTAGCTTTTATTGTAAGTAGTTGTGAGGCACTTTCGTAAATGTCTTACGAAAGCCAAATGTCATATGTAAGCATTGCATCAGTGGTTTCCTTTCTACTCACTACAGTATTGTTATAGATAAACAAATCTAGCAGAAGAGTTTGTTTCCCTAGAAACTGAGCAGGGTGGATTTGATCATGCAACAGTCTGCTAGATGTTTCCCTATATATCTTCTCTAATTACCAATTAACAAATCTGCAAACGTGCATATATACATGTATTCAAGTGTATATAAAATAGTTACTTCTGTATACTCTCCTGGATTATACACTAGAGCATTGATATAGGGCAGATTAAATATTTGCTATCCAAAATCTTCTTTGTTTTTAATGAGAGAATGTATGGTCACAAGAGCTCAGTCAATTCAAGTGTATGTCCCTTCAGAACACTTGAATGTATTCCTCTGGCTCGGTAATGGATTTCCTTTAAATCTAGTATTTTGATGCAACTCACAGGACTTTGCACTTATTACTGGAAAAGCAAATGTCCAGATTAGGCATTTTTCCAGCATCTTTAGCAGTAAAGGGTGATGTAAAGAAAATTTTTAGCTTTATAGCTATGCCTTCATCTTCTGTAATGATTCCCTTTAGCCTTTCACAAAACAGCACACCCATGATACTTTTGC
The DNA here is from genome assembly GCF_037038585.1 of Patagioenas fasciata. Taxonomy (NCBI): domain Eukaryota; kingdom Metazoa; phylum Chordata; class Aves; order Columbiformes; family Columbidae; genus Patagioenas; species Patagioenas fasciata. The sequence goes on from NC_092520.1 coordinate 94,594,174, forward strand.
AGGCTTCAGACTCTTGAGTAATAAGGACTTTCTTATGTTTTTATTTTATTTAATTTAGTCTCTTGAACTCAAAACTAGATGTTGTGGGGTTTATTTGCCTCGAACATAAATATAAAGTAGATGGCAGGAGAAACATGTATCCTGCATTTTTAGAGTACTTTTTCCAAATATACTTTGAATAGCATTATAAAAGAGGGTATTCTTGGTTTATTTTACAGACAGACAGCTGAAGGAAGGACATTGAAAAAATGACTGTGCTGGGATGTTGTAACAGAACCAGTGAATAAACCTCAGGTCTTCTGATTGTCTGGTGCTTTAAACACTACATAGCATTGCTTCAGAGACAGATTTGTGGAAGAAACTGACATTAAACTGCTCTATTTATTAATCTCAGTTTACACAATTATGTAAGCACACACACATATAAAATATACATATATAATGTGTGTGTATTCAAAATATAGCCTAATTTTTCAGAAAAAAAGAGAGTTGAAGGAGAAGAAAAACGAGATGTTTTAAGAGATAAAATGAGCAAAATCACAGTATACAAAAGGTAGTCATTGTTCATACCTGGCCTGGTTGTAATTCTTTGTGTTGCTTCTGGATAAACTGATGTGTTTGGAAAAATAAAAGTGGCACCTCCTAAAGAGAAATAAGAAGAGATAGCACCTAAAGATTCATTTTCACAGTCCCTAAGTCCACTGTTATTTTCCCTCTTGAAGTGTGTCTGAAAGAAGACTATGAAGAACTATTTTTTTATCTTAGGACTGTTACATATAAAGATTAACTCTGATAGCCTTTGCATCTGTGTAAATCCATTCAAATCACCGAATAAAAGTCTGTGCAAAATCTGTGTTAAGAGAAGAGAGAGTCAAGTTCAGGAAATCCCTTCTACCTTCACCACACCACACCACACCAGCCACCTGGGCAGGTGGTTTCATATCTTCTGACGTAGAATTTCTTTGCCTTCTCTTCCTTAGTGCATGCACTTCCCAAATAGGTTCATATTTTCAACAGAGGCTGCAGGCCTGGTCCAAAGCCTATTAGTGTCTGTGGGAATCTTCTCACAGACTTTTGCTGGCTGTGGGTCAGGTCAGAAATCTCATTCTCTCAACAAGCTGAAAAAATTGAAACTATTAAGCTTGATATAGAAAATGGTATCTCACTTATCTCAGGCATTGAAATTGCTCTAACTACATCAACAGACTTCTATTGGCCATCTATGGGAACATGGAAAGGGTCATAAGGATTTGTGCAATTGTGGCTGACTTCAAAAAGAACTTGTTTCTAACTTTCTTGGGGTCCTTTGAAAATCCCACCCCAAAGTTCTTATGCCACCAGAACAACTAATTTCCTTTATGCTGATGATCAATATGATATTATTCACACTTCCAATGACAGAAATGCAAACAATCTCATTTTGGTGAAATCAATTTCAAAATATCATTGTCAGTGCATACATACAGAAAAAGATAACACAACAGAACTGTTGAACAACACTTGGACAACTGTATGTGGAAATTTCTTGGCAAATTAAAATCTGAAAAGCCAGAGATGGAGAAGACCATCCAGTCCATCTGTTTTTAGAAAGGGCTTAAGGCTTATTCCAAATGCCATCAAAGTCAATGGAAAAAAATTTCTTGCTTTTGGTGGGTTTTGCAGCAGGCCTACAGCCCATAGTAGTGCTTTATATCATGTGGCAAACATCTAATGTTAGGGAGAGGTCTTCTAATCTAGTTAATTTTACTGGGAAACTCACTGCCGTTTACCACAGTGGAAACTAAATGAAATATGAAAGAGGCATCACAATCCAAGGGTTGTTTTGTTTGTTTGTGTCTTTTCTTTTGCATTATCCTTTGTATTATCTTTTTCATTTCTCATAAAGAATTGTTATTTCTGGTCACTGTAGGTAGCTAATACCCTCAGGCATGATCATACAATATTCCAAACCTCTTTAATTAGTATGTGTACCATACTATATGTACAATTCCATGCCATCCTCTGCTGCATAACTGACAGAGCAAGGGAAAATTTATTCTGAATTATTTTCACAAATATTTTAAGTCATATCCTGAAAGATGCTTTTAAGGCATGTATTGTATTGTTCTGCTACCTATACTCAATACTTTCCTGGGCCAAATTAGCAGAAGGGCAAATATTAAAGAAAATCATTTTATATTCAGATGAGACAGTGGAAACTGAAACATCAAACTTAGTGGAGTTTTCAGCTCAAGTCCCATATAGCTGAGAAATGAGATAAGCTTACTGCCTAAATAGCAATTTTATTGAATGATAAGATAGATATATATGGCATGGAACAGGAGATGGTCTCCATTCACCAGAGTCCACAGCACTTAGGTAAGTGCTGAAGCACTTTTGAGCTCCATCAACATTCTAGGGATCCATCGAGTAGATCTAACAAGCACAATGAGACACAATGAGGGAAAAAAGTTCTCGGAAACAAAGGCCCTGAGCCTGCAGTTTATCATGTGTTAGGGATCACATTCTCTTATAGGACACAAGAAATTACCAGTAAGGAGACCATTCTTGCACCATCTAGCCCTACTTGATCTCACCATTTTTCTGTGCGTCTATGCATGAAACTCACAGACACAGCAAGGAGAGGATAAGCTTGTCTCCCTCCTGATTTACCATTTCCATTTTTAGCAAGCAACCCATAAAAAGGAATCCTGTTCTTTTAGAAGATGACCTATAACAATGGGAGCAGTGCCAGCATTACCTGTGTTTCTAGCATGCATTAACCGTGGAGAGTTTTGTAAGGCCTTATCAACATCATCTGAAGTCAAATGTGGAAGAGGAGCTACAAAACAAAACAAAAAGCAACACCAAAATGAAAAAAAAAAAAAAAGAGAATTATCTTTTTAAACCATATTATCCCCTGACAGGATTGTTTGAATGTGAGTCTACTGACAGTCAGTTTCAGTCTGCAGTTTGGAAGGAGGCACGTATGTTACAGCTTAAACTATGGCATTCATTTATTCAACATTATGAATATTTCTGACTGATTATTGACAGTGTGCGCGTGGAGAAGACTGCACCGCACTGGTGTTGCAATGCTTGCTTTATTTTCTTCAAAACCCATGTTCATTTTAACTTCTTTAAACTGAGGCAAACCTGCAAAATTTCCTCAAGCTTAGTTGAAAGCCCTCAAGCCAGGAATTCACTAGTCCCTTCTTTCCCTTTGAAATGCTAGCCATGCACTACAAGTAATTTGTATTTGGACTTCAGGGACTGTTTCTTTTTTCCATGAATTTACAAAAATTTTATTCAATTCAGTGAAATCTTCCTGATCCTACTCGGAGTACAGTAAACTGCTGTCAGCCCTTAGAATCATGCCTGGAATTTGCTTTATGAATCAATGTTTGCACTTTCACTTAACATTCTCATTGTTGAAATTGAAAGAAATGAGTATGTGACCAGAAAAAACATTAGCACTGAATCCCATATGATTTTCTTCCTACAGCATAATGAAGAATATGCTGGGTTTCAATTTGATTTTTCCCTGATATGGACATGTAGAAATATTCCCTCTTTTCTTCAATGAATATGAGTGAAAGCCAACTGAAACTAACGGGAATGTTTCCATCAAACTCATGAAGCTTTGAATCAGGCTGCCTACTATGTTCTTAACAGCAATATTTGCGACAGACGTTTGAAAGCCCAGCTGAGTGTATCAACACCATTACATCCAAGACTAATATCAACCACAGATTGATTCTAGACACTACCATAATAATAGAAAACTAGCTTACTCTCTCTGAGGTAGTGTAGGTGTGACAAGAGGATATCTGCATTATAGCTTGGGGTGAGTCTCTGGAAGTCGTCTTTGGTCATTTTACACAGCTCCTTCCCATCGATGTTCTGGAACAACAAGATGTCCACGTCTGGGAGACCGTACTCCTTCACTGCCCATTCCAGCCACTGGCGTACGTGATCTGTGCTCCATAACGTAGGATCTGGTGGTATCACAAAGCACAAAATTAGGCAGAGATGGGGGAGTGCTGTGAGCCCTGGTCATTAACAACAAACCCTCTGCTTTTGAGCTCCTTCTCCCATTTAGTTCTTTTGTCCTGCTATTTTGATGCATTATTATCCACAAATAAAGGCTCCTGTTCTCATGCAGAGAAAACTGTTGAAAAAAGTATTTAAGAGAGTCCACTAACAGCACTGCAACTTGTATATGAATAATTTTCAAAGCTCCCTGTTGAATTTGTATCTTTATTCAAATGACATTTTCACTCAAGTGAAATTCTTGGGCACAGGCTAAGTAAGCACTCATAGATTTCGCTATTTATTTCAAAAACTAGAATGGGTCATATTTGAATATTCTGCACTTTCTTCCCCAGACTGATGTGTTTTACTCATATATTGCTAAATCTGAAAGAATTTTTGCATACTACCTGGCAAAACCATCTGGGGATAAAACAAGAACTAGTCCAGATTTTTACCAAAAACATGAGGCCAAATACTTTGTGTTTTTGAGAGTCATGTATGAATCTTTGATTTTGACTTCAACTTATTTTTTTGCCTCTAAACACCTCCTTTTCTAGTTCTCTTCCATTGTACTTTTCTTTATTCTTGAGTTTCAGTAAGCACCCATGAAGATGAAGGTCCCTAAGGACCTGAAGTGCGCACTCACATCATGGAAAACAGCTCCTACCATGAAGAAGTTATACTTTTTGAAGACACAAGGTTAAAGCTAAGGGGAAACAAACTCCTTGAGAATTTGCGCCTTCCAGCCTAAATGATTCTGTGATTCTGTGATATCCTGAAGACTGAGAATGGAGCACAGAGAGGTCAAATGGCTGTACTCTGTCACATAAAAGTCTGTGGAGAGGTTGGGACTTGAGTGACAAACTAAATTGCTTTTCTGTGTGAATTCAGTGCCATTCCCTCTCTTTTGACTGTTGTTCAGGCTGACCTGAAAGAGGTAGAGATGTCTTTCCCTGAGCTGGGAACTATTCAGAATTTGTTATGCTGTTGCTCACTCCCAGTCCTTCAACTATCAGTGCCTTTCATTTTTTTATGCTTCTCTCAGTATTTTAAACCCTTGCAAGTCAGAATATTTAATGTTCTGGAGATTCAGAGGGTTTCTCTGTTCTCTGCAGTGCACCAGAAATTACTTAAAAGAAGTCCTCCATCTGCTATGGAATATGTAGCAAACTAGAGGGATACAGGTCTGTTTGGTAAACCTAGGGTCTGGGTGAGATTATCCACACCTAGAGAATAGAACTCCAAAAGCTACATTCAGTTTGGTTTGAAGCAAACAATCAAACATCAGGAAACTTATCAAAACATTTTGATTATGCCTATAGTTTTTAAAGGCTTCTTATTTATGATAACCAGAGAGTTGCCATAGCTGGAAATGTGAATTTTGCTTTTTTATTCCTAAACATTGCCACATGAGCTGAACAATGCCTATGTGGCAGTCAAACAAAGCCAACTGATTTTACCCATACATTTCTTCTAGGAACCTCAAAATAGCAAGACTGTGACTGTGACCATCTTGTTCCTTGAATGTCACTCAAATCCACCTCAAAACACACCTCCAAGGATACACTGAGAAGAAAGATTTTGCTGACCTAACTATGCTAAAGTTTGTTAAAAGACTGAAAAAAGTGACAACCACCAAGAAGATAAAGGTTTCAGAAGAACTTTCAAATGTTGTGAATTTCAATGTGGTCTGCTTCCACTTGGCAGGTCACTTCATTATTCAGTGCATCACTCTTCTGTGCTACAAAATAGAACTTCCAATACCATTGCAGAGGATACTGTAACCTATTTGTCCACACATATCTTGACAAATAACTGAAATAATCACACCTTGCAAAACTGGCCACAGTTAGTACTCTTGCATATCTTAGTAACTGAAAAACTGTAAGAATATTAAGCAACATGCACTAGCAGAAATATTTCAGATAGACATATCCCTGCTGGAGAGGAACTAGTAGCAAAACATTCCCTTCTGTTTGCAGGTTGCAGGTGTTGTGTCTCTGCTGTGTACATCCAATGGTTGATGAACACCCACATATGTCATGATAGTCTCATGCTTTGACTTCAGAAATAGGCATGCTAATTATTTTGCAAACTGAGGCAACTAACGTTCCAGCACAGGCTTGTTTGGAGGACAAGGCACAGAGGAGTGAACGCCTTCCTGTTCAATTAACTGCTGAATCTGAAAACCATGCTTGCCAAGACTAACCAAGAATTTCTCAATTGTGCTCTTATATTGCAGTGGAGTTGCCAGTTTGCTTAGTAGAATGTTTTACGCCACCCAAACTCAGGGGATAACCTAGATAAATGCTTTTTATACACTGATTGATTTCACAGAAGCTATTGTGTTTTTGGCATGCTGAGGGGTCTGGACTGCATTTGGTATTTGCAGGAATATCATGTGGTGCGGTGATCTCTCTTCCACATACTCCACACCCAGCTAGTTCATGGTGTTAGGAAATGGAAGTGGCTCTTCATTTTGCTCACTTTGGGGTGAAATACTCCAAAAGGAAGTAGAGAAGTCAGATAAGATCTGAATGCCTGTGCCAGCCAGTTCAGCTGCTGAAATAGAAAGAACAGGTTGAGGAGGTGGCTTCACTATCATATTTCTCAGCTCGTTCTCTCCATAACCCTGGGAAATGACTGGTCTTTTCTCCCTGATCACCAGTGTTGCATTACTACTTTTCTTCAAATCTTCTTAAATAATGTTAGTAGACTTAAGGGAAATGCATTTTTTTTGCTTTCAGTTTTTCTGTAGAGGGTCTAACCTGCTGGCACAATGACTCTTCGTTCATTGGTAGTCATATTTGGGGGTGGAATGTGCTTCTCTTCCATGTAGTTTCCATAGTTCATCCCAACATTGTCTGAGCCGCTAACCATTTTCCCTCCTTTTGCCACACTGCAGTCATCAGGAGAATTCCTAGACAGAGAAGAGAGGTGTAATTATATTATTCCAGTCCTGACTAATATCCTTAGCAAAGAATCATGCTGAATGAAAGAGAAAAAATGAGATTTGAGTACCAGGGTTGGGCTATCGCTGGAAAACTCAGTACCTACCACCCAATGACCCTGATTCCTTCAGTTACCTCACAAAAAAACTGATCAGCCTCAATGGATCATATATTTACTTTTCTTTTCCAAGCATCAAGCTCTTATATGTCTCCAAACTTATAAACACTAATGATATATTTCAAGACACCAGGCTAGAATGGAGGCTTTTTCATGATTTTGCTGAGACTGATGTCTGTAAGTAGCTGCACTTCTCTGTCCAAACATCTCATAGACAACTCAGTAAACACAGAGATGTACTTCATGTGAATTTTCTGAGGGAAAACTATTATTAGTTGTCATAGTCCAAGTCTTGGATAAAGCATGTCCAAGGCTTGGACGGCTTCCCATCTCCACTGTTGTCATCGTTTCATGTGGGCCACGCTCAATTGCACTCTATATCATGCAATGTAGACACACTTCTATGTACAGCCTACAGAAAAGGCACATTTGCCAAATCTATGATTCAAAATGCCACACGCATGACTGGAAAAATCTTTCAGCTCCTGACTAGCAGTCTCTATGGTACTGTAGTCAAGAAATGGAAATCTGCAGAGGATCTGCAACCAGACACCTCTTTAATTTTGGCTTTGCTTTCTGAATAGAGTCTTTAGGCTTAACATCCCACAGGGGTTCCCTAATGGCATTTTAATTGCATCACAGTTTTCTTTCTGGCAGACACAGACGTATTTGTCCTTTAATTTAATGTCTACAATGTGTTTCATCAGAGAGAGAAAAATTGTTACAAAAATCAAAATAAAGAACAGAGCCAAGGGGAATACCTTTAAATGTTAAGAGGTTGTTTGGCAGGGGAAGGAGGGTGTCAGTTCGTTTTTGGTTTCTTTACTGATACTACATTACTAACAAGCTTTCTTTTAGTCCTGACATTTAACTCCTGAAACTGTACTATAGTCTTATTAAACAAGCAGCAAGTCAGGTCACGATGCTTCATTTCAGTTCCTTGCAAATCAACTCATTTGCAGTCCGGAGAACTGGCAGACCCTTCAAGGACCCAGACTTCTGGAAACATGTTTCAGGATCTGCCCCCTGGCTCCCAAATATGTTTCACTCAGACCCTCTTGCTCTCCCCAGTTTGGAAATCCCAGCTCCAGGTTCAAGCATTGGGCATTAATGTCAGTGTAAGTCCACCAATGGTCAGTATAGAGGTGCTTTCCCAGAGGAGTTTTGCTGTTGTCTAAGGACAAATGAGGAAAAATAATATACAGTTTGGACCACTGCTCAACACAACTCAAAAGGATGTGGCAGATATTTTACCCAATATACAGCCCAAGTGACTCGGCTGTATTGACTGCTCAGCACTACCATGGGTAAGGAACTAATGCAGTTATAAACCTCACAAATGTGTTTTAAAAACTAACTAGCACTTGGAAAGCTAAAAAGATTTAGTATACATCTTAAATACTAAAGATACATTGTAAGTCTATAAGTTTTTTTCTGCGCAGTGTTACTACTAATTTTACCATGTTGTGTTAATGTATATATTCAAACAAACAAAAAAGCAACCAAGCAAAAAACCTGCTGATGGCTTTCAGTTCAAAAATAAAATCTAGCACAGAAACCATTCAATGGGTTCTGTCATCTTTTTTAGGAGAAGGAACAGGTCCCTGAATGAAAGTTGCCTGGGAAATGTTGGCTTCACATACCTTTTTCAGGTATAAAAATTCTTTGGTGCTGCATAATATATGACATATGAAGTCTGCTGTGTTAAAAGGTCTTACAGCTGCTTTGTCATACATGGGACTGAATAATAACCACAAGAGAAAATAAAGTCAGCACATGATCTTGCCTGTCATTGAGTGTTGGTGAATTTAGCTTTTCCCCTCAGAACAAGAATATTTGCACACAGTTTTCTCAGATTTAACTTTTGTATCCCACTACATACCTCTAAATATAATTTTGGGACGCAGTTTATTTCTGTCTAAACTGAGCTAAGTAAAACAAAGCAACTTTTTCTTTTAGATGTAAACATGTTGAAAAAGAACTTTTGTGATGATTGTCTGTGACTAAAATGTTGGCTTTCACTGTTTACCTTTAACAAATACAAACAGCATATATGCATAAGTGACTCTGCATATTAAATCATGTATATTTGGAAATCTCATCCAACACCTGCCCTTATACCTGTGCAGATGACCACCCTGACTTCCAAGGTCAGTTATATTACAAAGACAAAAGAAAGAATCTTCTTAGGGATGTTTTTTGGGAAACTGAGAGCTAGCAGCATTCTTTGGTCTTCCTGGTAGACTTATTTTGTTTTTGAGATATAGGGACATAGAAGTATTTCTCCTGATGCAAAATATGTCTGTATGAGCCTACACTACTTCTGTGGGCAATTGTGCATTAAAAACACTCTTGTAAACACTGAACAGTAAATGATGTGAAAGATCCAGTAGTAGCACACAGCTTGGCAGTTAGACAGGGCTTCTGAGCTGGTTTTCGGATCTGAATGAGAACAGACAAGGGTGGGGAAGAAGACCATAAATAAGTTACAACTTTTCATTAAAATCCAGAAGCAGATGGTCAAGGGTTTTGTCCTGTTAGCTTACTGGGTGGATCCAGTTCAGCATATTTAAGACCCTGTTTAACTTCAAGCATGTATGGGAGCTAAAAGGACTACTAAAGTACTTCAAATTGAGCATACCTATGCATACCACTGAACCAAGGTTCAATTCAAATGGCTGGAACAGACTTCTACGGTATAGAAAGCAAAACTGAAAATGTAAGCAGACACTAGAAAATGGTACTTTTAGTTCCCAGAATAACAAGAGAGTGATTGTCTGCAAAAGCTGTTTTTAGGAATTTCTGTGAGTCTGCTTTATTTCTGAACCACCAAGGGAGCAAGGGCAGTGGAAAAGCAGCTTTCAGTAAGTGTGCCCAGTGTAAAGGGTGCAGCTTTGCAGTGATTCATCCTCAGCTTCAGGTCTAAAATGAAACCCAAGATATTTTTCTTCACAGCTGCATGTTATTTTTACCCTTTCTAAATATACCGTGTTACACCTGGAATTTACAAAAAAAAAATAATTTGGAAAGACTACAATCATGCTACCCAAGAGCACTTTGTCAGTCCTGAGCTGATTCAGCTCTGATTGTTGATAAATGTCTACTAAAGAAAGTATTTCTCCATGGGTCCTCAGACTTGGAAGCCTTACCTTTATTCAGGGTTACTTAGAAACAAGATGATTTGATGGTTAAATTTAGCACTAACTCCTACTGAAGCCGATTGGAGTTTCACCAGCCATTGACTCTGATGAAAGCAGATGTAAGTTCATAAATAAGTGTATGAAACACATCTTTTCCTCTTCACTATGCTACTATTTTCCCCATGTGACATAAAACACCTGTGTTGTGTTAAAACACAGATTAGGAATCAGCAAAATGTTATATGAACTCTGTGACATTCACATAATATAAACCCTGTCTACTTAATATTTCTGAATATCATATGTAAAGAAGTGAGGAAACTTGTATTCTCCAAATATCTACATATCTTTACAAATTTATTTAATAACTACAGCTTAGATGACTTTCTCACAGAGTCTACTTATAGAAAAGGGGTCTCAGGAGAGTAGAGTAAGGATATCTTTGAAGAGTTTTCCATGCATGGTCACATGTCAGGAGAGATGATGAGCCACCAGGAACTTTTCTTCTGTGAGGCTCTGGTGAACAAACCATGACACTGTCCTACAGTGTACAAATCCCTCTCCTTTCCCATTTCATAGTGCCAGTGATCTAAGAAAGAGGGGAACAGCCTCAACAGGGCTGTTGTGTCCCCACCCTGTCCTGTTCTTACATACAAGAGGGAGAGCTGCACAAAGCCAGCTCCCTCAGATAATTTGGGCCAACATATGTAGATTTATATTTAGCCAAAATGACATCATGTAAAGGTCAGTTCATACTGAGTGTCCTGCAAAGCATTCACAGGCTCATCTTCATTCACTGCAATTACCTAAGTTGCAGTGAATTTGGTCAGTGCTTCTCCCCCCGCCTAAAAAAAGGTTTATTACTGAAAAAATGGCCCAAGAAGAAAAAACATGAACTTAACTGAGACTTTTTGCTTTGAGGTACATTGTAGTTTCTTAAAGCACATCTGGCATACTGTAGTTCACAGTAACAAAGGGCTACACAGCCCTAAAGTCTCTTCCCTGCCCCTCTCTACAGCCTCTTCCTCTTTGTGGATCAATGGGTTTTGCATCTGCGGAGACCTGCCACAGCAGTGACATGTAAAGATGGGTCTTTGTATCCCCTTGTGTGTGCTCCTTTGGCAGCAATCACTAGGGACAGCCTGACCCTTCCCAGAAGGAGCCCGTGTTCTCCAGTCACTGGAACAGGAGCAAGGCTGCACAGCAGCTTTGCAGAGCCTCAGGGGCTGCTTCCCTGGCATCTAGGGTGATCCCCATGCTTGCCAAGGGAGACTCTGAAAAGCACTTTCAGTGGTGATAGCAGAGGTCCCAACACTTGCTTTGATAGTACTTGGTTTCCACCACACGTACTCATCACCCAGCAGCCCAGCTAGGTGCAGCCACCCAGCTTCTTCTGTGCATGCAGCAGGCCAAGCCCTGCAAGTGCAACAAACCACCTACTCCTGTGTAGGCACTTGCCCTTAAGTCTACTGCATGAGCACGACCACGCTTAACTTGCTGAAAGGAAAACACAGGTTTTATTTTCCCTTCCAAAGCCTCTTATGAAAGCAGCACAAAATTCCCTGCAGGCATAACAGAGGCATTAAAGCACCAGAAAATGCACGTAGGTCAAAACATCCCTGGGGTGCTCGGGCTCTCCCACAACTGCTGAGTGAACTGGGCTGGGGAGTTGCTTCCCCAGCAAGCGCGCAAATAAGTAAATAAATGGGTGGATGGGTAAGTAACTTGGTGCTTAGCTATAACCTGAGTCACTCCCCCACCCACATGGGGTGGCTGCGTGAAGGCGATGCTCGCCCACAGGAAAGGAGACGGTCGGGGTGGGAGCAAACTGCCAAGGTCTGTGGAAGGCAGGGAAGCCCCTTGGGACCCGTGCTGCTGGCTAAAGCTGGATTAAGCTGTTGCTGAAACCATGGTGACAGTTTGTTTATCTTTTTTATAAGGTGAGCATCAAATGAAGTCCTAAGAAGACAAAATAAGAGAAAAAAATGAAAACTGAAGTCCTCACTGCGACAGACAGTCATGGAGGTGCACTGCTCCATGCAGGGCTATACCAGGGCAGCCAAAATGGTCTTCAACAGCCCGAAGAGATCAGGGCTGGAGAGAGGCTGGGGTTGGGGCATCCCTACACTAACATATCCCCACAGTGTCCAAAACAGAGGAAGACACTGCTGTGTGGGCTGTCCGGGACTTGGTAGGTGCTCAAGGTTGCATGAGGCTGGCCCAGGGGTCACTCAGAAATGTCACAATGTGGCACAGAGAGGTGCCTTTGGTTCCTTCCTCCAGCAAAAGGAGAAAGCAAACACCACATGCCAGCACATGCAATCCTGTTGGCTTTCTGTAAGCAAAACAAAGATGCTTGTTTATTGAGTTGTATATGCAGCAGCCGTTCATTTTCAGGCAAACAATAACTTTTGGTAATTTAAATAATTTTTTTTTTCTTCACTTTCCCTGGCTATCTTGCTATCCACAGCTGCTTCAAGCCTCAAGGCCATCATGGTAAATTAAGGCAGTCAGCATCTGGCTCACTAGAGGCCAGTCAAGCTATAAATATTACCAGCCTGGCTCTTTGTGTTCTCAGTGTGGGGAAACAGCTGGTTTAAGTTTGACTGCACGTTGTCATTTCTCCATTAGTGCAAACACTTCAATATTTCTTATGTGTGAGGCTGGAGTGAAGAAAGGGAAAGAAGGGAAAGGGGTCACTAAAAGCCAAAGCTAAGAAATGATGTTCTGTATATACATAATTTACAATTAGGTTGCTGCCTGGGAGAAGACTGAAGTCTGACATGGTGATAGCTAGGCCAAAGCCACAACGACTTCCCAGTTGGCCTATAACTTTCATGACGTATTTTCTCATGTTTTTCTTTTATTATTTTTATAGAAATTCTATTATAATGGTAATGGGTTACATTTCTCAAATTGTATTTCATTTCAAGAGCTTGTAAGACTGTTGTGTTTGTGGTTTCATAAAATATGAAATACCAGGAGATGGGGCCCTTCCCAAGCCACATATGCCTTATTTTGTGGGCAGGGATCATATAGAAAGTTAGCGAAGTAGAGCATGCCAGGCATAAACAGAAGTGACATCTTGTATGGAAACCATAATCCCCCGTGTCTGTGAAACGGCTGCTGATTTTCATCATTAGCATTATCCATCTGTGAGGCCAAGGGGTGTGAAATGGTAAAATGAATTATTTGCCACTTTTATTTTTCTTACCTTCTGCTTTGCCTTAGAATACCATTCCCAAGATTTAAATACTGAACATGCCCACTGATACTACCCCGATTAAAATAAAACACCTACTAATGAAAGGAGAGAGAAGAGTCATCTCCAAACGTGTTGGGTCAGTGACAACCAAACTACCGACAGTGCCTATGCTGTGCCAGCTTGGGGAACTCCACAACTACCAGTTCTGAACACTCTAGGCACAGTAAATACTGTACTGGAAATAAAGCAGTAATGACAGCAATAGTCATAAATGATGACAATGATAATAATTTTTGTGGGGTCTTATGTCATTATTTGAAGACTAATTTTATATTTCACTACCCATATGAGAGCTTTTGGTTGCTTAGCACTTTTGAAATTCCAGCTGTCCTCATCTCACTCTTGAACTCCTGAAGCTAAATACACAATTTAAGCATCAGTGGTCAATCCAAAATGTAACCATGCTAATTATGAATGAACACATTATCCCAGAGTGGAAAGCTTCTTAGCGAGCACCTGCAAGCCCAGCACCCCACAAAAAGCTGCAAAAAAAAAAAGTAGCTATACCAGTGGTGAACTGTGTTTGTTTTTCTCCTTGGCAACATGTTTGCTACAAGAACAGAGCCAAACCACGCACACACACACACACACACACATGCACGTACTAATGTTAAGGGGGTGCACTTCCAGAGCAGAGTGGAACTTCTTGAAGTAGTCACACATAAAGTCCTCCATGGAGAAGACCCTGAATTTGCATTTTTTCCACTTTGGTGGGCAGCCACTCCACCAACCACCCAGCCAGTGGGAAAAATGATTATCAGTCTGAGATAAATAACATCATGTCTTTTTACTCAAGATTAATGTTACTTTATATAGGCAGCTCCAATAAGCACATTAGGAAAGTCATTCTCTTAATACAGATCTCCCAGCTTTGCTGTGGAGTCATGTAGGGGTTGACTCAAGCCCTGTTGGAGACAGAGAAGAGAGTCCCATTGACTGACATGGGTTTTGGACCATGCTTGTTGTTTAGTCTGAGCTGAGGTTTACCAAGAATACCAGGGCTGCATGCCATGGTAGGCCACCAGATGTGGAAGGGATGGCACTGCGCCTTAGCCGCGGGCTTGTGCTCCAGCGATGGAAAAAGCCATGCCCTTGAAAAACAAGTGAGGTCAGGGTGATTACTGCAGACCAGCTCCGTTTCTCCACATGTTGGACGCGAGAAAGGTGTGCAAATACTCTGCCTAGATCCACCAGTATTGTACCACAGACCGGAGTATAATGCAGAGGTGCTTCATCTAGCTTAAAGCACGTCAACTCAGATCCTCTGAACACGATGGTCCTGTCCTGGTGGCATCCAGACCTCTGTATGGATGAATGCACCCTCCTTAGTGGCTGGGCACATCAGCTAGCACACGGCTAGACTGCGTAGGGTACCTCGAGTGCTACCCATTCAAATTTCCAGGTTTGTATAGCACAAACCAGCTACCACTTAGGAGGTTACACACCAAGGGGAAAAGAAAACCAAACCAACCAAACAAAAAACTCAAGGTCACTCTGAACTCTGAAAAGTCCTCCTGTGTGTCAGATGCATTTAACCCAGTTAGTACAGAGGCTCTTTGATGAAAAGTTAGAACAGTAACATGCAAAGAAAAATGGTATTTCCCAAAAGAGTCAGAACAAAAGATACATTAAGTGATAATTTCATTCTCTAATGTTTTTTGAGCAACAATTGGTGGCACTTCAAACAATATTTTGTACATGATTAAATCTTAATGACAACTAATTACTTCTGGCATTTCTTTAAAACTTGTGTATCAGCTGAGCTGATGTTAGAAAATGTCTGCTGTGCCTTCACTGTAGCTAACTTTCAAAATGCTTTTTCAATTAAATCATCACACTGCTCATGCTAAGTGAAATTTATCTGTGGCCTGAATAAGACTCTATGTTCTACTTCAGTCTCCCTTAAAAAGATTGATTACCTACTAGTGAATGTAGTTCTTCCAAGCTACCTTTGTGTAGTCCCACCCACAGGCATGGTGGAGTCCCATGGGTGAGTATTTTCAGAGACCAGTAAGCAATTCATAGATTTAAATGTTTTTTAAGCAGTACCCAGGGCCTCATGAGAGCACTTCCACAGGAGTGAATTTCACCCTAAATGTATAACATGAATTGTATTCATTCATTGTAATAGAATTGTTCATACTTAATTTGATAAAATATGTAAAGAACAATAAACAGAAAAGTAAGAGTATGAGATGCAATCTCCAGATTCATATTATAGTGCTTTACCATAGCACGGTGAATCTTTTCATCTGACTCAGAACAATAAATAGCAGGAAATAATATTATTACATTCAAGTGAAAGATTGACTATATCGTGGCACATAAGGTTTCATTAGATTTATGTACCTGGAAGAAATGTAATGGCTGTGCCAATGTAATGGATTTGCAGAAACTCAATTTTATACCACCTGTGACAACCCGCATTATATATGCAACAACAGCAAGGTAAATGGCAGCTTTAATTTAAACTTTTCTTGCTTTATTTAATTTAAGGTAGGCCCTTAGGCTATATTTTCTGGTGCTGTGCAGCAGGGTTTAGCTTTAAAAATACTGTTATTGTTGAAGAAAACTGTGTAGCTAATCCCTCTGCAGCACACTGAAAATGACCCTTTAATTTCATTCTAATGTTATTACTCTAGTATTCATAGGAATGCCAGTTTTGAGACTGTTATGTTTTGAGATTTAATGCGGGGCAATTACAACCAAAGTATACCTGGGGAGAGTCCTAGCAGAGTGAGTACATTTCTGCTTTGAGTGGGTACTTAATTGTTGATGTGTAAGAGGTTTAGTATGCTCCTAAAATTTTATTCCCCATCCAGATGACAGGATATATGGCCAGGAAGCAGCCTAACACAGTATGAAGGGAGAGCCAGAGAGCAAAGTATCATAAAGCTAACTATTCTCTAGTTACCACTTTGGGGGGTCTGGTACCCTATTTTGCACCCTCTTTACACTGTATTATTCAGCCCCAGGTTCCCCTGCAGGAAGATGATTACAGAGGATACTCCAGAGATCCTAGAGACAGCACTTCTGTGGCTCTGCAGTGTGGCTGTGGTATTTTAGACTCCTTCGGGACAACCCAGACTTTAAAATGGGTGTTAACAGAGAAGGTACAGTTCTACTAAAAATGAAAACCAGCACCAAGCTCTATAGCTACTGCATGTGTTAATTTTTAACATATGAAGCATTTTTAAAAACTGAGCATTTCATTTAGGGAAATAAATTTATGGACTGCAAATAAGCAATGTGGGGAAGGCTTCTGCAGAATAGAAACTGCAAAGCAGTCTACAGAATGGCAGGGTACCACTAATCTGTGCATATAAATTGTGGTCAATATGATGTATGTGACCAACAGCAGATAATCTGTCACAAAACCAGCCAGGCACCAACATACAAATGGCAAAGGCCTAGTGGCACTTCAGAAAGGAAAAAATGGTTTTCAGATTTGTAAGAGATGCACATTTCACACTAACCTGTAGTCACTTCTGTATTGACGGTAGTAATCAACATATCAGAAAACTTGCTGATTATTTAGCAATAACATATTACTGATAAACAATTACATTTTATGTAAGGCTTGAGCGATGCACATTTTTTTCTACAAATGGCTGGAATAAAGAAGCGTTTGGACCACGTCCTCAGACACACAGTGTGAATTTTGGGGTTGTCCCATGAAGGGACAGGAGTTGGACTCAATGATCCTTGTGGGTCCCTTCCAACTCAGGACAATCTATGACTATGATTACAGTTCCCAATTAACACTATATATTGCCTGCACACATGTATATGAGTTTTAGAAATGTGATAACATATTTGTATTAATTAGCAATACTAGTTCTCCACTCAAAGTGTAATATCAAGATCTATTTTTTCAGGCATGTGTTAGGCCTCATAAAATAATAGCTTTCTGATGAAATAAAAAGCATATGTTAATTACAATAATATTTTTTTTATTTTTGTGTTAAGTATAAGCATGCCATATATGCATGCTTTTTTTGTACTGTTAATCTATTATCTTTGATAGTGTATAAGTGATTTTTCTTTTTTTTATTTTTCAGCATAATGTCATGTTTTAGGAATTGCAGTGAAGTATGAAATGTCCTTGTTTTCTCCAGTTAGCAACTACACATTGCTCTGTCAATAGAAGAGGCTGTCAAATAAAAGATTAATAAATGAAACCCTGTATCCAATGCTGCAGGTTATTTTTAATTCAATATAGAAAGCGTTACATTTCTCCCCATTGTATTTTCTGTCAGAATGTGCCCTTTAGAAAACCTGTGTTCTGATCAAAAACATTTTGCAGTTCAGAGCAGTAACTTGTACAGCCTCTTCCAGCAGCGTAGCCTGTGTGCCAGCTCACACGCTGGTTGGTATTGGGAAAGAACGGTCACTGCAAGCTGTTCACTTTCTAATGATGGCCATATTAAGCACCTCTGAGTGATGCTGTACAGAGCAAAATGAAAAACTTAGTCCACATATGATTCTCAGCTGATTTGCACTTAACTCCAAGTCCTAATGACAAAGTAGATAGACCTAATACTATTTGTTAAAGAGGAACACAAAATTTCTGATTTGCATCTCTTTTGTAATGGTGGTAAAGGTGGTCAGGATGACACAAAAGTGTGTCACTGGGGTTTCAGATGCCTTGGCATCTACTGGGTGCCACTTCTTTATAAAAATTAACAGTTCTACCAGAAAGTATGAATCAAAATTATGCCTTGTGACTAATGAAAAAAGATTGATTTAGAGACAATTCTCCCGATGCTCACATTATATATCCTTGCAAAAGTTGGTGTCTGTTTTGCTAGTAACAGTGCAGAAACGTTTTACACAGCTAGTGAAAAGACTGGGATTCCTCTGAAGGAAAGCCAAAGAAAAACATTGCTCTTTGCAAAGAGCAGCTTGGGCAGCCTAAACCAGCAGCCAGTTCCTGTCTATTGATTGTGCAGGTAGCCCAAGTACCACCCTAAGTGATTCAATGCACGCACTCACTGACAGAAAACAGCATAAAGGAAGGATAAATGATTAGCATTATGAAGACGTGTCCAAACAGGCTGTTTACTTCAGGGCTTTTGAATGCTTATCAATCCCTGGAAAGTGTTCTGAATTCGCCTATACAAGGTGAACATACCCTAGGTTTGGGAGATGGGGACAGCGAGCTCCCCAACCTGAATGCATGACCCATCCTCCAGGCTGTAAAATGCACTGAACACAAGCCCACCCTGACCTGCCTGCCAAAGCCAGGCTGCCAGACAGGCAGCAACACGTGAACCACCAGGTTAGGCCAAAGACAGGGAGTTCAACTCCAGCCCTGTGGCTGCGACACTGCTCCAGTGGCTGCAGCTCCCCGCTCCCTGGGTTACTTGTTTTTATCCAACGATGGCACAGCCCCCGAGAGAGACACGAAGGCACTGAGCACAAGACCTGCCTCAGCTGCATGCCCAAACACACACACACATCCATCCACAACAACACTTTCAGACCTCTCTGGATGGTAAAGCCAGGGCTTGGCTGCCTCCCCCAGCAACCTGCATGTTTTTGTGCCTGGAGTTGTGTTCCCAAATCAGGGCTTTTACCAGTCTCTGCTGGTTTGGGGCATGATGGTGTACGACAGCACATATTCTATTTTCTACACTATGTTCTCACCCACAGGCTGTATGGGTTTTCCTGGACACCAAATTTAAATGATCTGACTATGAGCACATGTTTTGGACTCGGAAAGGGTCCTGATCTCCTAAATTGGAGTAGAATCCTTACCAGGGCTGCTAACAAGGATTAGACAGGGCAAGTTCTCCACTAATAAAAGACAGTATTACAGCTTATGTTTTTTTCCTTAAACCATCACAGCAACAACCAAATACCTGTGATTCGCAAACTGAGCTCTAATATTCAGGCTAGTTAAGTATTTCAGGAATCCAAGAGAACAAATTAAAGATTCTGGCTTGATTACTTTAAAAATGTGACTGACAAACAATTTCAAATGGATCTGTATCATCTAGACTCTTCCTTAAAATCTGGGAGTATGTCAAAGCAGGAGTCTGTATATGACTGACTTTATTTATGCATAACATTACAAATTACTACGACTAATCTCAAAAACATGAACACTAATTATCTACTCTAATGTACTTTATGGAATTTACACTGAGAAAAACTATGATCAGTTTTCTTACAGAAATGCCAGAACAAATACTTAGAGGTAATTTTATGAAGCAGATGAAACAGGTTTTGAATAAATACTCCATTGGTGATTATCTCTGTGCATTTGCTTAGAACAAAAAAAAAAAAGAGAAAAAACTCACTATAATTGTTTCTGAATAAGTAGGCTTACAAGAAGACCTCCCTTAATTATTTGTACTTTGGTTTCTCGTTTATTCCTGCATATCTCAAATCTTTGACTATTCACTGGAAATTCTGATTTGACTTAGCACAATTTCCACCCTTGCCGCTGAAAAGCGTAGGTGCGATAAGCTGTCAAACCATTTTGCCCTGCTTGTGGTGCTCATTACATTAGCATAGCAAGTGTGAACAGCAACCACAGTGCCTATGGATGAGGCTTTTCTTCACAATTGATGTTGGGAGATGAGATTAGTAGGCAGGTGTTTGTGACAGAGAGATGCAAAGCACAGTATTCACTGGTACATTACCAACAATTGTAAGCAACTGACTCTGGACCTCTGCCCTTCAGCAATACCAAAGGAAAACTGTTTTGACAGTCAGGCATTTTAAACAGGAAAGCACTTGTTTGGATAGTTTCCTCGACAAAAAAAATCTCCACTGTCCCTTTTCAGGTGGAAGAAAGCCCACAGATTGCCACTATGCTTGGGAGAGCTGCCAGTCAAGATCCAGAAATCCACACTGCATTACTCTTCTCAGCTTAATCCATACAAGTCTCTTTCACAGCAACATTCATAAGAAAAGTCCTGAGACAATTAATGAGCTGACATGCTGTGGCTACTGCCCGATGAGCTGAGTAATTTCTTTTCCTATTCCTTTCTGCTTGCCTCCATACATATGCTGTTTCTTCAGCATGAGCACTTGAATCCAACTCCACGGTTATGCTTTTTGGCACTCTATGTTCACAGTAAATATAAAAGTAAAGATCAATAGTTCACTCCCTCTGTCATTACAAGAATTTATTTCCTGTGCTTCTCTGTCTGGTTGTATTTAGAGCAAAGGCATCTGCCCAAATGACTGTATTTTGACAACTTCCACTGCGTGTTAGATCACAGACACCACACCCTTGGATCAGTGGTGTTGCCCCAGACTACAGCAAACTCAGGTTTTGCTGACTTTAATATAAGCTCTTTCAACTAGTGTGCAATGCAAATTCACATCCAAAATGATCCACAGTTGGAGGAAACACAGAAAGGTATTGCACAAGCTCATGAGAAGACCCTGCCTGTAGCATCATTTGAGACTCTGTAACACCTGAATGGGGCTGGTAGATGTGACCCACAGTGTACAGGAGACCTGTAGGCTTTTGGGACAGCAGCTGGTGGCCAGGTGGGATATCTTGGGACATCTAAAATGGTGCTAAATTCACAGGATTAGACAACTGAGTTATAACAAATAAATAAATTTTTAAAAAGTGTACTTGAGCCATGGTAACACTGGCCTTATTACCTTGACCCGTTAACTTGGTTTGGGTTACACTCCATCTTGATGGTGACTCTGGCTGGGGGCTGTGATAACCAGTCTTGTTGGGGAACACGCGGACTCATCTTTGATGTCTGCCCATATTCACTGGAGGAAGAGGCCGTCATCTCTGTCTTCGCAAGGTGGGGCGATCCGTAGGCACACTCGAACAGGGACTGGTCTTCACTCACCACTGATAACGCTTCCTACAAACCAGAGAAGAGAAGTCAGTGTGACCATGTTTCAGAGAACATATTACAATATCCCCCAAGGGGAAAAGGGCTTGTCCATGTCATGAGAAGACAAACAGCCAGTCTCACACTTAAATACTCATCACTTTTTAGGCACGGCACTGCTGTTGGTGGAGGTGAGGACTCACGGTGCCAGACACACCACCAGTATATGGAGGGAGGACAAACTCTCCACTGGGAAGACCTTCCCGCCAGTGACTTGAGAAGACACATGATATCACTTAGGAAGATCTGGGTGGGAGGAGAAGGCAGGGTGGGCAGAGAAGCTCAGGCCGTTTGCATCCCAAGTAGGGATGCAGAAGGTCAGACCTGCTGGGGGCGTAAGCAAGTTGCCATTGTTGCTTGAACTGCCCCTGTGAGAAGCGACTGAGAGCTGGGCCTTGCTGACTCACTGGGAGCTCCTCTTCCTTCCTCTGGGACTCAGGCCAAGTCCCTTCTGGACAGGGAGCCAAGACACAGCTGGGCACAACCTGATCCAGGGACCCTGCTCTTTCTGCCTCCATCTGCTATCAGCTTTGGTGGAGGTGGCCATTGCCAGCCTCAAGAGGATGCCATGCGCCCATCAGCTGCCCCTTGCTTTCTGATGGCAACCCTTCCTGGTGGGCTGGCTGGCCAGGTATCCCTCTCCAGCACTGCGGGAAGGGTCTCCTCAGCAACACTGTGGATACAGCTCATGGGGGCAGCAGGTTCACCAGGACCCTTGGTGGCGGGATGGTTGCCATCATGGCTAGCTGGTGACCAGAGGGAGCAAAGGTCACCCTCTCTCCCCACAGTCACATTTGCATTGGCACCCACTCCTTCCCCACATTATCTGGAGCCAAGTCATGTGAGTGAGGTGGTGTCCGAGCCTGGCTCCAGCAGGCAGTGTACCTGCTGGGCCCATCGGGACACTGTGGGAAGGGCTAATGTTGTCGTAGGACCTGTTCTGCTCAAGCTGAGGCTTCCTGGCCAAGGGAGCCAGTCTGGGCTCCCACCCTTCTGCTGGACCCCAGTGCTGCACAAGTTTGGGGGGATTCTCCTCCAAGGAGAGTAAGAAGGGTAAGCGTGATCTCTTCTCTCTGGTGACCAGTGACAGAACTCATGGGAATGTCAGGAAGATGTGCCAGGAAAGGTTTAGTTTGAATGTTAGGAAAAGGTTCTTCCCCCAGAGGGTGGTGAAGCACTGGAACAGGTTCCCCAGGGTGGTGCCACAGCCCCAAGCCTGACAGTGTTCAGGAAGAGACTGGACAAGCCCTTAGACACGTGGTGTGAACTGTGGGGTTGCCATATGCAGGAACAGGAGTTGGACTCGATGATCCTTGTGGGTCCCTTCCAACTCAGGACGTTCTATGATTCTATGAAAACCAACTCTCCAAGGCAAGCCCACCTCTCCATGGGCTACTTAGGGTAAACACGGGGTGTAAGGGTGTAAATGAACAGTAACGCAAAGCACAATTCCCTCTTCCCACCCTGGTGCTATGGCTCTGCCCTGAGACGAAACAGAACAGGAGCAGCCCAGCACCTTGCTCCCTCCTACACAGCCCCTGCCAGCAGCTGAGGGGCAAGCCCCAGCACTGGGTCGGCAGAAGAGGCTTGGCATGCAGCATGCCAGATGACAGTAGCCATGGAGGCATCCAGCTGGCAATGACTGGATATGTGGGGGCCAAGGATGGGCATGGAGGGGGAGCTCGAGCCAGATTTGGAGCAGGGTGCTTCACAAATGACAGCACCCTCGCGAGGCAGTGTGTGTGGGCCTACACCATTGCCAGCCCTGCCGCTGATGGCCGATGGCAGCATGATAAAACCATGTGGCCCTGTCAACAGAGGAGGATGCACTGGAGAGAGAAAAGAGGCAGAGACATGGGAGTCTTCCGACTGCAGAAAGCCAGGCGGCTGCTTGGAGGCTCTTCCCTTCCCTAGCTGCTGCAAGAGGGCTTTGCACAAACTCCAGTGGTTGCATGCTGCCTTAAAAGTCAGCAGTTGTATTTGTTCATTATGAGGGGTTATACATTTGTCATTCTTCTAATTCGCCTGGTTTGTGAGCCCTTGGGGTGCATTCTGTTAGTATTCAGTTTTCTCTGCAACCACAAGGGCTGGAACATCACTTTATTCTTATTACTTCTCATGAAAATTGAGATCACCCCTCAATCTCTGGGCTTGGGGAATGAGATCTCAAGTAGCCCTCCAAATGCCATGAGGCTCGTGAATGAATCACTAACACTAACTCTTCCTGCCACAGGTCAGGACACAACATTCAGACAGCGATCTGCACCATTTCATTACTGCTATTCACATATCGTTTGAGTTCTAAGGTCACTGTCAAGCTATCACCATTAATATTAACTCCCCAGGTAGCTCCCCTCCTTGCTTTTCATGCTCTTTCCCCGGTCTGTGTCTAGCTATTGAACTTCTGCTTCTTGGGTACCTCGGGGTGTGAATGTGCTTCTGTGAGACAGAAGGGATGACAAAATTACACATCTCCTTTTTCCCTTGCCTCTCAGACTCCTGTGGGTCACTGGCCTGCCTGGTTGTGCTAAAAACTGCTCCTGCTGCTGGTAGTCTGAAGCTTTTCTGATGACACATTTCTGGGAAAGCCTGCAACTGGGTTCTGCTCTTCAAGGAGGCACGAGGGGAGATGGTTGCTGGTCCTTTGCTCCCCAAAGTTTGCTCTCTGGCCATAGTGGGCTGCAGGACAGCAGGGGGTCTTAATATGCTTGGATGGTAAAGTAGCAGGGATCATATCACAAGAACTAAAGAAAGAAAATGTTACACTCGAAGGAAAATACAAAGTTCTTTCTCAACAGTCTATGCAACTTTTTCATGAATATATATATATATATGCACACAGCCTGGCCAGGCGATCACAATGTATCCCACGCCTGAGACTATTTACTGCACAGTTCCCTCTTTTCTGCCCCAGTGTAGAGCTAATACATGAGCCAAAAAACACATAATCAAATGTTAATTTTGGAAGTGCTATCTCCAGTAAGTAAATGAAACTGTGAATTATATGAGAGAAAGCAAATACAAGGTTGCAAATACAACAGGTAGAATACTGTAATTTGTAGAACATTTACTAATCGACTTTTTCGAACAGGCATCAAACACTCTATAATAGATATATTTCTCATCCTCCCCTACACAAGCGAAAGAAAGCAAACATATTCTGGTTCCTATTAACCCAGACTCTGCCTAATGTAAGTTAATTCAGGAATGCTTAGGATAAGTATAAATAAAAAATTTTAAAAAAAGAGTTTTCTATTTATTTGCATTACTAATGACAGTAAATACTGCTTGAGCCATGGATACCTAATACGTTGCATAAAGAAGGCAAGTACATTTTAAAGTCCTGAACAAAACAGCAAATACTGGAAATATGAGCCAAATTAATAAGGTTTGTGTGAGTATTTAAAAGACTATGGCAAAACCAAGACAAACATAAATAAGCCCAAGAGACAGACTCAGACTTCACTTTTCAGGAAATAAATGCCTAGTTATTAATGAGCAAAAAAATCTCAGTTTCCTAGCTAGAGTTGTGTTCTGATTTAATATCACTCATCTGCACTCCACCATGCTAATTATCAGTGCACACTGACGGGTCTGTAGAGGCTCTGTAGGAATAAATAAGTTTCTGCCAACTTTTCATGCTCTTGGGATGGCCCTTATGTGGAAGGCTTATTAATGTGTACTTTACAA
Source organism: Patagioenas fasciata (assembly GCF_037038585.1). Taxonomy (NCBI): domain Eukaryota; kingdom Metazoa; phylum Chordata; class Aves; order Columbiformes; family Columbidae; genus Patagioenas; species Patagioenas fasciata. Next base: position 94,619,229 of record NC_092520.1, read on the forward strand.
AAGAGAGTACCTCTCAAATTTTACTCCAAGTCCTCACTGATCTTTGCTGGCCTGTCTTGAAGGACAGTAGGACGTGTATCGCCCCTCCCTTGAGCACACTGCAAAGGTGAATTGGCCGTCTAAGCTTTTGCATAATTTTGAAGAGTCAGCATAACTAGAGAACATGGTCTGAACTAGATTTAGCCTTAGTCCCTCAACTCCTCAACTCAACATCTTTTCTCTACTCGCACATAAGTAAGATTGAGGTTTCAGTGTGGGAAACATCTAAATTATGTTTAGCATCTGTTTTGCAATTACTCCAGACAGCCCAGACTCAGGAAGTCATACTGGTTGTCTTCTCCTTCAAATGCAGCCAAGACCATTGATGTCAATCTACTAGCAACCACTATGGGTGAAATATGTGGTACCTGCATATCCTCACACACAGGGAAGAGCTATCTGCAACACATGGGTGGGAGTTCTGTGTCCAGGCATGGCAACTGCTGCCTTTCTTCCTCTCAGCCATCTTAAAAGGTGAGGATTTCTGGACCAGGCATTTGCGCATCTACTGCCTTTGCAAGACACAGTGATGCTGAAGAATCAGAGGTCATACAACCTGATATAATCTCATGTGAAACTCCGTGTGGGAAAGCATAGAAATAGTATCAAGAAACATCAAGCATTTCTCAGCTATACAAGAATACTTGATAACTGGCATAATTTGGTATCACCCAAAACAGATAGAAAATGTCCTTCAGCTGCTCCTCACATGCATTGTTTCATCTTGTATTTCCTTGATTTCTCTTTATTAATTAAAGCTTTCAAGTCTGAACCCTACATAAGCTGTGAAAGGAAGACTCTAACAGCAAACTACTGTAATGAGCAGCTGACACAAAAAATGTCTGGGTATTTCTTTCTTAAATACAAGTACTTAAAAATGTACTTGCTGCTATAATTCTAAATGCAAGTTCCTGGACCAACGGTAATATAAAAAGTTCCAGCATTCACTATCATAAAGAACAGACACATAGTTTGGCCACATAGAAATGTAGACAAGACTATTAACACTGACAATGTTTGGCAAGGGTTTTTTACATATTGTTGCCAGTTCTCTTTTTAGTAAATACTTTTCCTTACTCATTAACATCTTATTTTTTTCTTTCTTATCCATATTAATGTTGCTTCTGGAACAGTCTGGCAATCTGAAGTAGTAAGTGGGAAAAAGCAAGGTAAACATTAATAAATATTATAAAATAGATGCATTACAAGTCTCCTTTCAATCTTGCCAAGTTTTGTACCTTTATGATAATAATTTTAGTAGCGGATGGGTCATCTTCCTGGATTTCACATGACAGTAACATATTCTGATGACATCTCAGAAATGAAGCCTTTAATTTCCAGTAACCAGTGTCTATGTTAATGTAATATGAAGAAAGCAACACACACTGCTTACAGTGGCAGGTGGGAAATGTCTTTCCTGCAAGTCTTGAAGTAGAGTTGTTGCTAATATTATCTGAGGTCAATACTGGACATGAATCTTCTTTATTTAATCTTCCTTTCTCCACATACTTCATCTCATGATATCACCAGCAAAACATTAAAATCTGTTTCTTTATTAAGCCTTTTTATTTTTTAATCGCTTGTACTATGCATAACCTGGCTTCTCATTTGGACTTTCCGTACTAATGATAAAACAACAAAATGTCTTCTCTCTTTAGTTTTTGCTTATACTTCACTGATAAGTTTAAAAACAAAACCCAAACAAGCAAACAAAAAAACCGTCAAAACCCCCACAACAAATTTGTAGAACAATAGGCATAGCAATGCCTCTAAAGTAGGCATAAAGTCATTAGGACAAAGGTGTTTACTTAATCAAATGCAAGGTTACTTGGCCTAGAAACATGAAGTTACAGGAAATACGATTGAAGTAGTTCCCATCATGAGAAGTGTATGCAAGCTAATTTGTCCTTTATACGCAATGTCAGGAACTAAGGACAAAGGACTTTTTTTCTTTTCTAAAGCTTCATCAGACTTAAGAAATGGTTGAAGAAGACCATGAGGTGTACAGTTGTCTAGCATAATTTGCTTGCACTAGGGGTTATCGGGAAAAAACACTGCAGTAGGATTTTAAAAGACTATGGAGGCTATTCTAACCTGGTGATGCTTTTTCTCAAGTTAATTCTGATTAGGGAACAAACTTGACAGCTTCTGTGTGAAATGCATTTATGCACAATCCCTCCTTGTCATCAGCCCAGCTTCCACTTTAGAAATGACACCATTTCCATTCATTTGTACAGCAATCAAATGGAATCATGTTTCCAGGTAGTACACTTATTTTATGTGTATGTATATATGTATATAACAAAATATTCAGGTTTTTTTTTTCATTTTTTCAAACATTTCCATGGTTTAGTGCTTAATCTCTGTAATATAAAAGGTTTAGTAGATCTTTTTAATCTACATTGGCTATCCAAGATCTATCACGTGATTTGCTTTTCAAAAAAAGCTTCAAGAACTTTGAAAGTCAAGAACTTACTGGTCAGCACTACCCACTGCCAAAATATCAGCAGGCAAAAGCACACCAGTACAATGAAAACCATCAGCCACAAACCAGGACACTGGGCACGAACTACATGTAAAGAGAAGGATGCATGAGGAGATATAAATATTGCAACGACCCTCGTTGTATGTTGAGAGATGCTGCAGAAAGTAAAATGCATTTACTGCTTGCGGAGTCAGCACTTCCACACTCCAAAATTGACCTGTTAACACTTGACTATGAGAGACTTGCAAAAACACTGCAATCGAGAACTTTTAATTAGCTTTGCCATATGTCATTGTATTTATATAATCTATTTTTGAGATGAGTTCTACGACATTTCTCCTCATTAATGCAAGCAACTTTTACTTTTTCTCTAATCTGATTTCATGATAATACATATGTAAGCACAAGCTTAAACCTGCATACAGCCACAATCCATTCATACACAGGCTTTTTCCTATCACTTGTCGGACGTCTACAGTTGGTCAAGAAAAATAATCCTCTGTTCTGCGACAAATTCTGACACACTGGGACTTATTTTCTTCTTAAATTAGACAGAAAGCTGTTATACAAAAGCTTTCACCAAAGCATTTATTAAAAGGATGAATTGTAATGCACTGGTGTGTGTTTTGCAGATGCTGAAACATTCTAATAGTTACATTTGGAGAGGATCTGTATTTTCTGAGTAAAGACTGTTCTGATTAAGACCATGCAATTAGCTCTATTAAGTGTTTCCATGGGTTTTTTTTTTGCACTCAGTATCTCCTCTGTATTTGATAACATTTATTATTAAAATTGTGTGCAATTGGATTACATGCAATTGCAACTGAAAGAAAGAACAGGTGAAAGTGTGCGAGATTGCACAGTGTGCACCTTGGTATAGCCGCTCCAGACTTTAACAAGTCACTGTTCTCACTTGCCAGTCTTCTGTTCTTCCTCGGACTATATCATCTGATGCTGTAGGAAGCTGTTTATCTGGACTTAAAATCTAGTTTCAAACAGGCCAGGAATGTCACTTCCATGCTGGAACAGAGACCACATGCGAGGTTGGACACCAGAACCTGGCGGACTGGTGGGCAGTCTTCCAGTCTGAAACTGTGCTCTGCTCACGTCTGCAACAGGCATCACTGCACAATAAAGCAAGCTCTGGTGGAACTGCTTACAGAGATTCCAGATTAAATTTGCAGTCCTGCTTCAAAGCCAAGTCATTGAGCCCTGGATTCATTGCATCCAACAATAATCAGTGAAACAAAAGACAAATGATTGATGTTTGACCTTGCTATAGCTTATTAATCATGATGCTCATAACATCTCTCTTCTGACCATTCACAAAAGAAGCAGTTTCACAAGATATTCAATATGGTGTGTGGAACATACTGGAAAAGGTTACTACTGAAAATCCAGTCACCTGAGTCAGGAATTGCGCACACATCTGGAATATGTTTTCTTTCTAAATCTCTGAGCCTTGGATTCATTAGATCAGACAAAAATCCACATATTATATTCATGAGAGAGTTCAGGAACAACAAAAAGCCTTGGCAAGTACAAGATAGGAAAGACAGATGTTGTCCTCACCTCCACCCATTAGAATCTTACTGCCAGTTCAGCTAACATACTCTGTCTGTTTGCACAGAGCACTTGGATAGTCCATGGTAATCCAAACACAGGCCTGGTGCTGCCACTTATCTGATACCTTCACCTTTTGCCGACAAAAATACAAAGGATGCTTGGAAGCAAAGGAGAGACACTGCTGCAGTCCCACTTTAAAAAAAAGGAATAATCAAGCATCCATCAAAATGATGTTATGAAATCACAGACTAGATGAATTTCTGGAAAAAAACAACAGATGTTTAAGGACTGATCCTGAAGCCCTCTTTGTGTAAGTCATTCTTCTGGCTTCACTAGGACTAGTAATGCGAACAGAGGCCTCACGGGTGAGCCTGAAGGTTTAACATTTTGTGACTTAATGAACAAATTCTGAAACATTATAAACTCCAGTGTAGACTGTGGTACTTCATCATAACTTCTAATATACAGACTGTCATTTCTGAAATGTCAGCAAACACTATTTTTGCCCAGGGTATTTTTATCACCTTCTTTCATCACAGAGTAATATTTGTAACACGAGGCATTTAACTCCAGGACTCCAAGTGCTTCATAAAATAATAAAATATTGCCATTCCACAATCGCAGATAGGGAAACTTCAGTAAGAATTACTAAAAATAGATCTCAGCTTAGCAAACATATAACACCTCCCTCGTGTCAAACTCCGTGTCATATTTGGGACCATCTGAATCTCACACACTGAAATTATCATACTGAGTAGAGTTGAAGAGCCACTAACTTCCAGAAATCAGGCAATGTCCATGAGCACCTGATTTAAAGAGCTGCCATTTCACAATCAATTATTTCACCTGCAGTCTTCATCTGAGAGTGAAGTGCAAATGAATAGTTTAACCCCAAACAAGAGTTAATAAATGAAAACAGGAAAGTCTTTCATCTATGTCACATGCGCTGGCCACCATCAAAGCAATGCAGCAGGCTTGTTCAAATGCAATTATGAAAGCCTCTATCCTGCATTAATTTCAGTGCATGTTCAACGCCTGTGTGACTGCAAGAGGTGTACACCTGGAAGAAGATATGCCTATGTAAAACCACCAAGGAACTGCCACAGGTTTCTGAATGAAAGCAGACCTCAAAATTCACAGGACTGTATCAGAAAGCCTAAGGAATAAAGCAGACAACCAGGTGCTATATAGTGATGAGAACAGTTAGGTTTTTCCTTCTGCATGAGTAGAATGCTGGTAAACTACTTCAAGGCTGAGGCAACACAAGGTTTTATTTACTGCACCAGTAGCTGAACAAATGGGTTTAGGTGGCTGCAGGGCTGGAACAGCACAATGATCAGTTGGGCTCAGAATACATATTCCTGAATGATTATGTCAACCTTAAATCACCAATGCCGAAAACAATACTATTGTATCCTGCAGATTGTATATTGTATATGCATTTTTAAAGAAACTAGCTTTGTATGCTTATTTTAGCACTTCCATCCAGATAAAGAGCTGTAAGCTGAAGTTTGAATAACTATTTTTTCAGTCAATACAATAGACTTTTCTTCCTTTTCATCTTGATAGTATTGTTCATTATGAACTTTGAAAATCTGAAGTTTTTTTCCTCTTCCATCCTTCACTGTTAACTTCTAGGGCTTCAAAATGCCTAGAAAACTGGAAAAACTTGGATATAAAACTCCTTTCCACTTCAGCCCAGGGCTAGGCTGTTGCTTCTACACTGCTTTTCTAGTACAGGACTTTATCAATCTGATAGAGCAGTCAACCTTCCACTTCACTAAAAATATATATATATCTGTGAGTGTTGTTTGGTTTGTTTTGTTTTGTTCAGCAATCTATCAAGCAAAGATTTGTTTGGCAAAACAGGTGGCAAGTTTCTAAAGTGGCCTGCAGCCCAATTGGAAGCGAACTGAGGCTGCATGCCACACCTGCTATGAAGTCCTGCTAGTAGATCAAAAAAATATTGGGAAAGAGTCTTGGTGCCAAAACAGCTGCTCAATACCAGACACCAATCCCATTCTAGGCATGGAATTGTATCCTTTCTGTGTTTACTCTTAATATCTTTGTCATCACGGGTAGCTCCAGCAGTTTGAATGGTGTGTCTTTAAGAATTAGAATGATAGCATCATAGAACAACAGAATTTTTTACGTTGGAAAACACTGGTGTAACTTGAGGCTGTTTCCTCTTGTCCTATTATTTGTTACCTGGGAAAAGAGACTGACACCCAACTCACTACAACCTCCTTTCAGGTAGTTGTAGAGAGCAACAAGGTCTCCCCTTAGACTCCTCCAGGCTAAACAGGTCCAGTTCCCTCAGCTGCTCCTCATCAGACTAGTGCTCCAGAACCTTCACCAGCTTTGCTGCCCTTCTCTGAACTCTCTCCAGCACCTCAATGTCTTTCTTGTAGTGGGAGGCCCAAAACTGAACACAGGATTCGAGGTGCAGCCTCACCAGTGCCAAATATAGGGGGACGATCACTTCTCTAGTCCTGTTGGGCACACTAGTTCTGATACAAGCCAGGATGCTGTTGGCATTCTTGGCCACCTGGGCACACTGCTGGCTCATGTTCAGCTGACTGTCAATCAACACCCCAAGTCCTTTTTCGTCAAGCATCTTTCCAGTCACTCTTCCCTGAGCCTGTAGTATTGCATGGGGTTGTTGTGACCCAAGTGCATGACCCAGCACTTGGCCTTGTTGAACCTCATACAACTGGCCTCAGTCCCTCGATCCAGCTGGTCCAGATCCCTCTGTAGACCCTTCCTATCCTCCAGCAGATCAACACTCCCACCCAACTTGCTGTCATCTGCAAACTTACTGAGGGTGCACTCAATTCTCTTGTCCAGATCATTGATACAGAGATTAAGCAGAACTGGCCGAAATACTGAGCCCTGGGGAACATCTCTCATGACTAGCTGCCAACTGGATTTGATTCCATTCACAACTTTTTCGGCCCAGCCATCCAGCCAGTTTTTTACCCAGCAAAGCGTATGCCCATCCAAGCCATGAGCAGCCAGTTTTTCCAGGAGAATGCTGTGGGAAACAGTGTAAATGGCTTTACTAACATACAGGTGGACAACATTCAAAACCTTTCCCTAGTCCACTAAGTGGATCACCTTGTCATAGAAGGTCAAGCAGGACTTGCCTTTCATAAACCCATGCTGACTGGACCTGATTGCTCGGTTGTCCTGTATGTACCATGTGATAGAACTCAAGATGATCTGCTCCATGACCTTCCTTGGCACTGACGTCAGACTGACAGGCCTGTAGCTCCCTAGATTCTCCTTCCAGCCCTCCTTGTAGTGTCTATTGGAGTAAGTCATCTGTCTAGAACTCAAGGCTTTGCCTGAACATGGTAACTGCCCCAGTACTTTGGTCCTGGTAACTTTATTGAGAAAATTCTTTACATAAAGATACCACTATTTTTTTCTGCTTTATTCAAAAGATTTGACCAGTGTTCTCACAAGAGAGTAAAATTGTGGCTTTTAGCCTACCATTTAGCCAAAACTATAAGATTATACATTACATTTATACTAAATTCGCTAGTTGTTAACTCTAGTGGGTTGATCCACCACATATATATTTGTATGTATAATTCTATATGCCCATTATATATATATATATGCACACAAGTATACATACACAAACACACACATTTTTAGATAATCCCATCCTCAGCCTCTGAGAAAACTTTAAAGTAAAAATAATTCAGGCTTTAAAATACTTTTCTCTAAGATATACTATGTACCAAAGATAAACACATCAGCAAAGTGATGAGAAATGTATAGGAAGGAATGAAGAGACCTTTACAGCCATGGCACTGATGAAATAATTAAATATTAGGGGGCAAAACTGAAAAGTGCACCCAAATTAGCTTCCTTTCCAATGAAACTCTGTTTTTTATGAATGTCTAAGAGCATTAGGGAAATAACACTTGGACAATGGCCATGAACTTAACTTCTGGGTGACCCATCACTTCCCTGTCGTGCCTCTGTGTATGGTGTTTGTGCACGTGCGCACATGTGCGTGCCATGAACGGGTCGCTCACTTGCTGTCTGGAAAGACTGCAGTTATGGGGGATCTTAGCTTCAAATGGAATATTAGCTACTCCAAAGAAATTGTGGGAAAACAGAAGGATGTCTATTGGGTGTGTTACCCCATAAACCTGGCTGGTCCCCTCAAACCAGCAGCCAGGCACAGCAGTCAGCCAAGAGAGGAGGGTGAGGAGGGCATCTGCAGAGGTGCTTTCCGGCAGCTCAGCTTCTTCCTCATGGACCCCCTGGAGCTGGAGATCCTCTCTCCTGCTGCATCAGGCTGACAAGGTCTCAGATTCTCACCTTCATATACATTCAAAATTCTCACCTTCTTATTCAGAGAACACTTAACACATTCAACGTTTATGAGAGTAATTTCCTTACTTGATAGGTTTTGCAAACACCACTTAAGCCATCTTCATTTATAAGGATGGTTTTATTTACTTCCAATTTTATTCCTCTTGATATTTTTGACTGATTTCTCTACATTAGGTAACTGGAATTAAAATGCAAATTGCTAATGCTTTTAAAAAATTCACTACGTTGAGAGTGCTCTCCATTTTTGCACAACATCTTAACAGAAAGTCTTTTGTTTACATTACTTTCCCTTCCTTTTCCTCAGCCACCTTTTACACTGGTTCTTCCATATATACATTGAATATATACATATATAGTATGATATGCTTCTCATGGTATTCCCCAGTTTATGAGCATATGGAATATTGCTCAGATGGGTAATCTTTCTAAGTTCAAAATGAACTTTCCAAGTATGCCCACTGTGTATGTAAAATATGACTTCCTGCCATGATAACCTTTACAGTGTATAGCCTAACATACTTTCCTATAATTGTTTATGATGAATATCTTGATTCATACTTCAGCACACATTATTTTAGTCATTTGCCACAAAACATGACTAATGAAATTAATATGGGTTTGAATGCCACATTATTAAGTCATTCTTGTGTGTGCAAAGATTAACACAGGAGAGAGTCCTTAGTACAACAGCAGTAAACTGCATCCTTATGTTTAAGTATATTTAACGTGCTCTGCTGAACCAGTATGAAGCAAGGATATTGTTACTCTATCCCAATTACGAACTATGAGATCAGTCAAAGAGACTGTTATGGTTTTAGATATATTGCAGTTGGAAAGGTAGCCAAAGCAATGCATTAGAAGAAAAACGTTGTTTCACACCTATGACACACAAAGGTTGGCGTGAATGTTCTTTGTTTATCCCCAAATAAAACAGAACAAAAAGAAACCCTCACATACAGAAAAATCTGTTTCATGAGATGCAAAAGAAAACTAAAGCCAATGCACCTGTGGTTTTATTTTAAATTGTGTTCTTAATCAATGTCTTTCTAAACAAAAGCACAAATCCAAAATTACAGATTTTAAACACTTATTTTAGAAAATTTTCAATTTTTTTTATTCTTTTTCCCTTTTGTAGGAGAACTACCTCACAAATTCAACCTTTACCTTTATTGTGCAACTTGTGGCCCTGCAAATGTGTTTTCTGCTGAATCTAGTATGGAGTAGAAACAGGTTGTGGCCCATTTTTAATTGCAGATATGAAGAAGAAAAGGATCACACACGGCGATCTTTGATGTGCCGACAAGAAAAATCCTGCTGTTTTTCCCTGAAGCAGTATCTCTTCTGAACTAGTGATTACCAACATTATCACTCTTACTAAACCCATGCCCTGCAGCTCTGATATTGACTGTACTTTTCAATGACCTCCCAAATGTCTTTACATACTGTATGCTATGCCTTCAAACATACAGGAGAGGTAAGGGGGCTGATTCTCTTTTATTGTTTCCCCAAACAAACCCATTTCCTTCAAGCTGCTCCCATATCTTTTGTGCCACATCCAGGTTCCCAGAAAAACAGCAGGAAAACTAAGTGTGAACTCAAAACAACTCATTTCCACAGAACAATGTGCCAGACCAAGGAGAGGGAGAGCTAGAGAGGGGAGGGCTGAGGAGAGGGAAAAGACTGAGAGGGAAAGAAGCTGTTTTGATGCTGCCAAGGGACTTAAAGAGAAAAGGAAGGAGGAACTTTTAAGAGGCACACAGAGGAAGAGTTGTGTAACTGTAAATATGCAACAGGCAAGTTGCCAACTATTTCAAAGGATTTGAGGTTTCAAAATCATCGAGAAGGCTCTACTGATTTGCACTCTGGGTTTTGAGCTTTCAGAAACACCTTGATGTGTCAGAGAGCCAGAAACTACCGTATCTTTTTATAGACTACTCCGGCCATACTTGGTCATAATTTCAAGTTGAATCAGTAAGGAATGTAAACAGACACCATTTATGTTTCTCTGCAATCTAATAAAATGAGAGCATGGACTAAATAAAGCAAAATGATACACATTGTTCTCTAAGAAGAGAAAACCAGATCGTGTTGATTTAGTTCCTGGCTGACCTGAGCAATATCCAAAATTCCCAGTAATAAGTTAACTAAGAAAACCAATAGACTAACTCCCATAGGTATAACACATATCACTCATTGAGAAATGTGTCATAAAAGACAGTGATAAATGTCAGCATGCTATTTTAAAATGCTGTTTGCATATTTGGCTTGTCAAGGATATAAAAGCAGAAAGAAGGGAAAAAAAGGAAAACCACACAAATTATTGCAGCTTTGCTGCCCATGACAATTATGCAAGTAAGAAAGAAACATTTATAGAATCAAGACAACAACTGGAATGCTTTTCCCTAAAACAAGAATGTGACCAGCTTTGAAATCTTTGGGTAGGGAAACACTGCTTTTGCAGTGAAAAAATGTAGTTCCTTTCTTTTTTCTGTTGATAAAAGCATGCAAGAACACAGACTTTGCAATCACTTGCAATTAAAACCCACAGTTCAAAACACTACCATGTGTCAGCAAGACCTGGCATTACCATGAAAGGAGGACTCTACAGAGAGGAAGACATGGGGCAATACTCATGTCACGATGTGCTGACTTCCTACTGTGGACTTGAAACTGCCATGATACTGCAGCAAAAAGGACTTTTTAAATGCCTCAGTAGCATTTGCTAAGCAGTGCTAGATTCAAGAAAGAAATGGACTTTGCTGTCTTGGGCACGGAACTAAGGCAAAGCAAGAGACACGAAATGCTTGCAGCTAACACAGGAGGAACGCAAGCAGAGGGCAATAGATATAAAGCACAAGTTAAGTGCATAGTGTGACCAGTGCCACTGTCACAGTTGTGCGGGTTATTATTCAATTTGAATTAGCTATGCAGAAGATAATAAAAAATGAAGGGTTATTATGCAAGGCAGGCAAGAATTGGAGTGGAGGTGAAGACTGAGGAAGTCGGAAGGAAGGGCAAGGAGCTATTCAGCACAGTTTGGAGCAAGCCCAGTTAAAATCATACAAACAAATCCCTGTCAGAGCTCCTTCTACAGCTGCTTTCTGTGGGTCTGCTCTAGCTGATCCCCCTCTCTGTGTCAACATAATGGTGGCAAGGGTGAAACTGGAGGGATCTCTTCACTTTTGGATGCTGTTTGACTGCTCAGGACCATCTCTGGATCTCACAGTGAGAACATGCAGGAGCAAATGCAATGTGCAGTTCTGACAGTGCCACCCTGCACTGTCCTCTCAGCCCCAAACCCTCCTTGCTACAGATACCTGTGCAGGGTGGGAGGGGATATCCCTGCAGACTCCTGCTGGAGCAAATTCCTTAACACAGCACATCGCACAGAAGGGCAGATGGCTCTCACCCCTCATGCCCTATTGCAACATTGGGGCTTGGCTTTTGATAATGTCAGGAGCTGCCAACAGCTGAGGAAAGCCAAAGGCAGCATTCAATAAAAGCACTTGACATGAGAGCAGGAAGGTGGGCTTTGTAGGTTTTATTTTCCCTCTGAGAGCCTGACAGACTGAAGACTGGAATTTGACCACGGAAAGTCTTAAGAGTTTTCTTCTTATGTCATTCAGTTCACCTGGAACACACCCAATTAATGAGGCTTTTGTAGTTGTGGGTGTTCGATACATTTGCAAGTCAAGCAAGTAATTCCGATGTACACATACCTGTAGGCGCCCAGCCTCAGATATCCATGTTTGAACTAGGCATCTGTTCATAGCATGTACTTCTCAAGACTGTAATTCTGTAGCCAGCCAAACACCAACTGATTGCTGAGGATTTCAAACATTATTTTTACCAAACCAAAAATATTTAAAATTGTTCAATGCAAACTAATTTTGCTCCATCAGAGTTAAAAGAAATACATATATGGTTTTACTAAGAGAACATTGACTCTTCTGAATGTCTTTTAAATATACAAAAGCTTTCTGAACTACTTCCTTATAACATACTTCCAGTAACACTGAAATAAAAACCAGATCTTTAGAACCAGCTCTTTTGTAAGAATATGGAAAACAGATCTAAGGCTTCAGGAAGATTTTTGCTTCCTCATGTTGAGTATTTCATCACTGACCAGGCATGTTTTAAAGCTGTTTATCACTGTCTGAAGTTTCAGACTTCAGTTATGACTGTAGAGAAAACATTTGCTAGAAACATTTAAAATTCCTGCCACACCTTCTTGTATTCTGCTTTTTCTACAAATGGGCTTTGTATGTTGAGTACACTAAATATCACGTTTGTCACATGTACAAATATTTTTTTCTTTAATCAGTAATTCAAAAATCCAGTTTTTATGCAGTTTTCAAAGTCTGGAGCTCCTGACTTAGTATTTCTAGTACAATCCCTGAGAATATTTTTCTAACTCTTCCAATATTTTTTAGGTGTCAGTGAAATCATCAGTTCTTGCAAAGAAAACCACTCATTTTAAAACTTGGTAGCTAAAATTTTTGCATTCCACACTGATCTTTTATACGAGCACTTCCATTGAAATAAACAGAACTATTTATAAATAAGAGCTATCGGCCTTTAATTTATAGTTATTTCTCAAAGCACTAAAACAGCTTCAGCACTAACTGAGCTTTGTGGCAGCCTATGAAATTTTAGCAGCTTAGTATAATGTCCCATTTCACTACCAGATTAAAAGTGCAGAGACATTAGTAATGACACCAATTCTGTGCGAAACAGAAAAGCTCTGAAAATCACAATGAAAGTATCTCAGGATGGCAACCTGAAAAACGCAGCTGGTTTTGAAAATGCATCGTGATTTTTTCAAGCCACACTGTGGATATAACTGTAAAGCCAAGCCATCAGCGATCAGATCAAGCATGTGCAGAACCTGGTCTGACTCATTGGTGCTACATAACTCTCTGTTCCCACTGGGCTTGCAACACGGGAAATAAAAAAGGCAAAATGTCCTGTACTTAGCCAGCAACAACAGGAGTAATTAGCAGGCTACTGATTATACAAACAGGAGGGTTTTGGACTTTTTTTTTCTCCTTCATTTTCATTATTCAGAGGGAAATATTTCCCCAAACAAACAAGATACTGAAATTTGAAAAGTCAAAGGACCTTTCTGGTGGAAAGCAGTGTAAGATGTTTGTGTAAAGATGCCGGAGATGGACAATACGAAACAAGCTCTGTCCTTCAGAAACACGTTCAGAAGTTGAGGGCAACTGAGGATTACATAAAGTAGAGAAAAGGCAACCTGAATGAAAAAGAAAACAGAGGAAGAGATGAAGTAGTCCTAAATGAGATCAAAGAAATCAAGAGAAGGAAAGAATACAAGTGATTAAAAAATTGAAGTCTTTGAGACTGGAGAATTCTGCTGGAGCACTAGGAAGGCACTGAGTACAACTAGGTCAACCAGAGAAACAGAAAATCAGAGGCATTCAAGGCTATATTCATGAGGCGTATGATGTGCTGAAGATATCCATAGTGGTTACAATTTATAGGAGCAAGTATCCACCACTTAGTGTTGTAACGCTTCAATATACGGAGACAAATAAAGTTGTGGGTTTTTTTGTTTGGTTGGTTGTTTTTTTTTTTTTTTCTTTTCAGAGCAGTGTACAACACTAACTTTAAAAAAAATATTCATTTTAGTTTAGAGATATGTTTTGAAATTTGATCAGCAAACCCACAGGCTTTAGGAAGCTTAGGAAATAAATCAAAAAGGAATACTAAAACAGAAAGGAGAAAAAAAAAATATACTGAAGGTTAGGGAATTGAGAACATCTGTTGTGAGCTTCTGCATTAGATTTCCTGTCACCTAAAAGAAGACAGAAGCAGGATTTGGTATTTAGCAGACACGTTGGGTAACAGACTGGAACAGAATGCATAGATATCAACATGTTTATACTACAGCAAATACAGAAAAACGCAGTGGCTGGTTGAATACAGTTTTCATGCCAGTTCTATTGAGGCTTTTTATCAGTAGGACAAAGTAGGGAATCACAGCGCAGTCTCTTTCCAAGGCAGCTGAGTTTACAAATTTACACGAACCTCTGATATGCTATGCTAAGCCATTTGTAACATGACCTGCCCTGCAAAGGATATGTGTGATAAGGAGAATGCATTCACATGTATGAACTGAGGACAACTCCTTGTGTGTTATGTCCACCGCTGCACTGGGACCACCGCAGGCACCATGTCCCCCAGAACAGGGAGATGACTCGCTCTGCCATTCCCTAAGTACAAGGAAAGTAGGGAAGTGCTTGCCTTTGCCCTGACACAACTTGCCTGGAAAGAACGGTATTTCCTCGTGTCAGAGGGCAGCACATCCACTCCTCCAGCAGAGGAGATGTCACAGGGGCTGGCAGTGGCCTCTGCGTGGCACCTCTTCCAGGCCATGGCTGAAGGGCACAATATTGCTTGTTGCTTCAGCTCAGGCACATTTAACAAAAGAAGCTCAAGGTCTTTGCACAAAAAAAAAAAAAAAATAGTCTCCTACAGCTGCCCACTGTTCTGTAAAAGCAAATGCAAATGTTTAGCTTGTACTTTGGGATTGGGATTCTCTGTGCATTTGCCTAATTAGCAGGAAAAATCTGGAAACTTTGGTGGTGTTCTGCTTGGGACTTTGCTTGCAAAGCTAAGCTTTTTTGGAAGTTTGGCCCTCTGTTCTTCTTTGCTTGGCCACATTCTCATTTATTTAGAGAAGTCTGGTGATTGTAAATGGTCTCTGAAGTACTGGGGATTACAGTTTATACTCACTGTCATGAAAATTCAGAGCATAATGACTCTGTCTTTCTATTCTCCCAGTGCCGCCTGTATACTAAGTGAATAGTTTCAAAAAGTCCAAAACTTTGTCCTCTTTAGAATATCTCATGACTCAAAGTACTTCCTTGACAGATTTTGTTTTCCCACCTTTCATTTTATTTTTCTCAGCACTGACCGACACTGCTTATTATTGCTTCAGTTGCTTATGCAGTAGTTTGCAATTATTTTGAAACAAATTGCTTTGTTCCTGATTCTGCGCAGCATCTAGTTTTAGTGGCATTATCAAACAGAGAAGTTTAATTTTCAGCATCATCCCGATCCTGTTTGTATTATTTTACCTAAGATTTTAAGAATCAATTCTGAAGTTTTATCAAGCTTCCTTTTTAACAATTGTAGTTGCCAACTTTCCTCATCTTACTGACCCTTAGGTTCCTGTGAACCTAAATTCCAGAGTTAGCTGAAAACTTAAGACTGTTCTTTACCATTTCAGCTAAAAAATTGTGAATTTCAAGCTGTAAAAGGCAGATAAGAAGTTGAACAATATAAGACATTATATTATTCCCTTAAATTCCATTATTTTTAAGCTCATGTCATGATCTCATGAATTCTGAACATTTTTTACTGACAAAAATTATAACATTCCTCATTGTCACTTTAAGTTTATTTTTGTGTCCCTCTACCTTGAAACTTTAATATAGAAACTTTTGCAATGTTTTGCCTTTTCCTATTCAAATTCCTGAATTTCTCCAGGTCCCCAAAGGAAAACAGTGCCTTGGGGCTCATGGACACCCCATTTAACAACTGAACTTTCTCAAGCAACCTACCAGTCCCCTTAAGTGATCCTCTCCAGTGTCATAAAAGCCTTCAAACCCCATAAATTGCAATACTTGTAAAGAAAATTGCTACTAAGGTATATAGAGGTGCATTATCTTTACTTATTCTATTACAAACATTGGATATGTTCAGTTTTTAAAAAATAATCTGAAGTTTTTGCCAGTTACTATACAGAAAATAAATTTCTCCAATAGGTTAGACTGCCAGCTTTATTTCCTTACAACTGCAGAAGCCAGACTTAATATTGGACATATGACAGCAAGAATCCATCTGAATCCCAGCTTACAAACTAGAAATGTGACCAGAAATGTGTTTGACTCATTATTTTTATTGATTAAAAACACACACACAAATTTCAGGTTACTGAGTGTTTATCTGCATCAGACCCTTAGACAAGTTACTTGCTTTGTATGAGAGAAGATCAAGACCTAGCCGTTACCAACACCACATTCAGCCCCCTAAGAAGTAGGTAAGCCATGGTCAGGCAGTGTGTGCAGCTATTCTGCAGGGTCTCTGCCCTGTGGTGGGTTCAGCCCTGTTACATTAAGTGCTCAGAGTTTTAAAGTCAGGACTCAGAAACTGAGTACTTAAAGCAATGCACTTTAGGTCCACCTTCTGGGTTTTAGGCCTTTAGGTTAGATTCTTTAGTACTAGAGAGTCTCTTGTCAATGAAAAATGAAGACTTCAAGTGTTCATATGATGTAAGAAACTGTCCTCTAAGAAAACCGCTAAATATCACAAGACTTCTGATAAAAATTGCGGGAGGTGGCAAGAATTGCATCCTCCAAGAAGCATCTGAGACTGATAGAGTTTGAGGCCAAAAAAACCTCTGTGAAAGAGGAAAACAGCACTGTGAAGGCCCAAGCTCAGAAGAGAAACACACTCGAAATAGAATTTGGTCTCATCTGGGTTCTAAAATGTTAGATTAAGTATGTGGTGAAGATGTGGGGGAAAAAAAAAAAAAGTCAGTCCGAAGACAGCTAAGATTTAACATTCATTCTAATTGGAAAGTATCTGGTCACCATCACAGAGAAAGAATTTGTGCAGGGTGAGTTCAAAGTCAATAATTTACATCTACATTTTATAGATTGAGCTTTACCTCAAAATATTTTTAACATCTATTTAAATGAATTTCTTAAAAAAGGTTTTGTAGTTGTCAAATCTGTAACATGCTTGTCTACCAAGCAGTATTGCAATTTGTAGTTCATTGCTATACTTTTTTGAATGTTTGGACCTAAAGCTTCCCATCCTAAGTAAAAAAAAACAAAATGCAAAAGTACTGTAGGTGTAGCAATGGTCAGTGCCAGTTTTTTGTCTGAAGGTATGTCATTGACACCCTTATGAATAAAAACCTAACACACCACCATCATACAAAAGGTCTGAAGAGTTTAAAAGTGAATGTTTACTACTTTGCAAAAAAACCACACCCTCTATTTCTGTATATTAAAGGTGGGAGGGAAAATATAGGAGAAGTTTTGCAAAACTGCAGTTTTCTAGTGTTTCAGCTGGTGAAAACTACAGGTTGGGAGGAAGGTCAAAGAAAGAAGAGTACAGCAGGGCCACTTTGCCCAGATTCATCTCCTGTGTGATTGCCTTTCTTCAGCTTTCAGTTATATTATTTTACTAAAGAAAGACTTTTCCACGGGGAAAAATAAAAATCTAAATACTTTCAGTTTTCTTTATTCTTTTTCTAGAAAGGTAATACTGAATAATGAGGGTTTTTTTTCACATCAGTCAAAGCAGGTAAGTGACATAACAACACTTCGCGATTGTGAGTAAGTCTCACTGAGCAGAAACAGCAGGAATGCTCAAGCTGATGAGCACCTTGGAAAATCAAGATCCTTATTCAGGGCTCTAAGTAGAGATTTAAAAACCTAACCAAGGGACCTGATTTTTTGTTTTTTGTTTGTTTGTTTGTTTGTTTGTTTTTAATTTAAACCTGGTCCATTTCTACTAAACTTCTCTGCTTTGGCATAAATCATCAATGATTCAGTTGGGATTGTAAAGATTTACTATGCACTTTTCCTGTCTTAGAACCAGTAATTGAATCCGCTTACTTGAATTTCTTTGGCTCTGAGTACATACTGCTGAAGAGTATAACATCCAGCAGTTACATTCCTGTCTACCTTTCATTTCAGCTTTATAATTATAGTGAGAACATTTCCTTAAAACCTGTGAATCCTAAATCAAAGGAAAATTTATTTTTAATTCCACCAGTATTTAAGAAAACCCTAAGAATTGAGCAGGCGAGGTATTAGACTTCTCTGATGATTAAAATAAAACAAAAAAGATAATTAAGAAATTGTCAGAAGCTTGTAGATAGAAGTTTTGTAACAAAAAATATTTTGTCAGATAATTTGTTAGTTTTGCTACATGTTTATAAAGCATATATTACAAAATAAACAGTTTCAGTAAAGACCTTCACTGGAACATTCTCAGGAGAATAACTATTTCTTTACTGATATCACAAACAATGCATATAAGGTTATTCTCACTATACAGGAGCCCCATGATCAGAACAAGGATGCCTTTTTTGCTGTGTATTTATCAGACAAGAACAATTATCTGTCTCTCTGTATCCTTTTCC
Source organism: Patagioenas fasciata (assembly GCF_037038585.1). Classification (NCBI taxonomy): domain Eukaryota; kingdom Metazoa; phylum Chordata; class Aves; order Columbiformes; family Columbidae; genus Patagioenas; species Patagioenas fasciata. Next base: position 94,637,858 of record NC_092520.1, read on the forward strand.
CTCTATTTTTGCTCCAAATCAGAAGAAATAACATAATTTTCTGATGTTTCTCTAGATGCAAGTTTCCTCACTACTTAACCTGTCTTACGGTGTACATGTGCAGACACCTCTGTCCTCACAGGTGTATAAAATGTGCTGGATTTGTCTTATTAGTTCAATAAAAAGAAAGTGGGGGACACCACCCTGCCACTGCAGAGCCCAGCACAATGAGGCACATTTGCACACTCTTAATCTAAAACATCAGTGGAACAGCTCAGATGCTTTCAGTTCAGCACACGTCTGTACGGTTTGATGGATCACATCTACAACGATCATTCAATGAATACTTGTGCTGCCTGCGACCCTCCACAGAGCTTGCTATTTTTCTTTTGGCTGGGGCAACCCAGCCTGATTCGAAGTTCACTGAAGTCAATGGAGAGACTCAGCACCATCAACAGGATCATGCTGATCCGAAGCCAGGACAGGAAACTCTGAGGAAACATAAGAGCTGTCCTGTTTGTTGCCTTGAATATTTGTTTAGTGTTTTGGAATTTACTGACTAAAGCTGCATGGAAGAAACTCGGCAGCCAGAGACTTTTGCCAAGTTGTGTTATTCTGGTTGTATCAGAACTCCTGAAACACACCCAAAACTCCAGAGAGACGTTTTGTAGTCATGCCATAGCCTCCTTGAAATCACTCCATCCAACCATTCAGGACCACCCTGGACGGGCAGGTCTGCTGCAATCTTGGCTACTAAGGCAAGGTTATACTAAGAACATGATGTGCCCAGTTCTCCTCTCACTTTACATCGATCTTATACTTCTGTAGCCCATTGGATATGGTGGATCCAGTTCTGATTTACTCCAGCTTAGAGAAAGAGGAAAATTCAACAGTTTTACTCTAGAGCCCAAGATAAAACTCCCAAAGCTTGAATTTCTTTGAGTGGCCACCATGATAAATTTCCTTTTGCTGAAACAAGCGTTAGCTGAAGTCGCCATGTCCACCAGTTAATTGACTGGACAGAAGGGTCGTCCCAGGTTTCACATCTCACAAGTGGTTATTTTGTTGACTAAAATTTTCAACAAAAATATACCTTTGGAGCTAAAAAAATACCACATTTAGAAGAGAGCAGACATGAAAAGGGAGCCTACAGATGACCTGGCTGGAATTTGTGTTCATTAAGATGGTTAATACAAATGTTCCTGATTGTTTTTGTTGTTTATGAATCTCGACCTTCAGAACAGCACTGAAATGTGTTGTCTCCTAAAGATGTTCCTTACCGATATGACACACGCTTTGTATTGTTTCACTGAAACAAGCATTAATATCCCAGAGGTAACCCACCCTTCTTTTAACGGCTGGTGACAGGTCCAATGGCTGAGCAAAAATCAGTTGAAGGAAAGGGAAGTCTTGTCGGAAATGAGATTAATCTTGTAACGAGTGTTTAGCCCTGATAACCCATCTGTGCAGAGAACTGCTTTAACTGGAGAGCAATTAACCTTCACCTGACAAGCTCTGTCCAACCGTTACAAACAACATTAAAGGCACAGGATCCTCCTCTTTTTTCCCCCTTTACGTAGACTAAACAATCAGATTCTGAATTCCATGAAAATGGTACATGTAACTGTGCCTTGATGACAAATCACAGGAAAATTTTTTAAAAGGTAACAGTTGTATGGAAATGATGTGAAAAATGTCTCTGGTCACCACTTTAGTGAGTTGATCTGATTAGTAAAAAGCAACAATTTTGAGCACTTCCAAGGGAATACCTTACGCATGAGGGAAGCTGATGTGAATGTGCCAAAGACTAACAATAATAAAAATGTATGCAAGTAGATAAGAGTTGGCTAACCACATCCCAGGAACTTTGCTTTCAGGATGGAGTGTGTATTTCCCCAGTACTCTTGTGAACTCAAAGCCAAGGGGCAACTTCCTAGAACTTTTTCACCCATGGCCTTGTGGAAATCACTTCTCAAAACTGACTTCAGGTTGCAGAACTCATCTGCAGTAAGTGGGCTTTTGGGTCAGCTCCCCACAGGACTGACCCTCTGTTCAACAGCTGGTGCTCCAAGTGATGCATTCATGGTTGTCTCTGCAGGGGTCTGTAAATTCAACCTCAGATTCCAAGCCTTTTAGACCACAATATGAACTTAAACAACTGCCTTTCCCACAGTGGTCTGAGCAGATAACTTAACCATAGGTCTATTCTTCAAGAATGAAAAGGTGCGATACATATAAAGCCACGATAGCAAAGGACTACTCAACTCTATGGGAAAAGGCCAAGATACCAATCTCAGTCATTGTGGCAGAAACCTGGAATGACTCTGAGGGAATCATTGGCAAAACAAAGCACAAAATTTGGGCTGAGCTCCTGAGTAACCTGGGTAAAAGCCTGGCCCCAGTCAAGCCACTGGCCAAATACTTTTGACTTCCTTGTGGCCAATTTCACTTCAAGTTTCGTAAATCCTCATTCATTCTATTAATGTGCCTGAAAGCAATTACCCTGAAGTTACAATTAGCAATTGAGGTTTTCTGCCTTTGTTTACTTTTCTTTTGCTCTAGGTTTCTCTTTTTATTAGCAGAAGTTAAAAAATACAGGTTAGTCATGGTTTTATTTCTTCATACAGTGAGGCAAAATGTATGTTTCAGTCATTTTCATTGAATGCATATGTCACCGTGGATTGCAAGATGTGGCCATGACTCTTTAATATATCCAGAATTTGCTCTGAACTACTTGTTGGAGAAATCCACCTCAAGGGCTAATGAAACATATATTTAACTTGGTGATGCTTACAAATAAGGAAAAGATGCAGGCAAGAAGGACTTGGAGGGAGGTTGCTTGAGGTTCACCTGATGGAATGACAATACATTTTGAAGCATCCTGATTTGCAGTACTGTAAAATGCAGGGCCATTTTTCCTATCATTGCAGAGTAAAACCGTGGTATTACATAGTCCAATGTAATAGCATTAGTCTTAATTTTTTACACAAAGAGATGTGTTGCACTGTGGCTTAAATGTTTAAATATTAACAGGTAGAACATTACCTTTTATATCAAAGAAGAAGGGCTTAGATCTTTTTTCAGTGAAGTAGATATTAACAGATAGGAAGTCCCTACTGAAAGCATTTCCTGTATTGGTAGTCCCTGATTTTGGTGACTTATCTGGGTAGGAAATGAATGCAGGAAGTATCTGTCTACAGACTCTTTATCATCAAGGTAATTGCTGTGGCAGCATTTTACTGTTTATCAAGGTAATAAACATATCGTCTAAAAAAAGATGTTTTTCTACTCTAAAGAATGAGGTTTAAAAAAATCTTACAGGCTTGCATTGCAGCAATGCAAAATCTTACATGTAGAATTAATATGCTGCTACTTGTTTCTCTCAACACAGCTATAATTAGGGATTTGTCAAACAAAACATTTTCAGTGTCATGTGGCTTTTCTTCCTAGTTATAGCACTGTTTCTCTGTATCTCTCTCTCTCACCTCTCTTAAGTCAGGTAGGTCATTTTGAAGAGTTCTGCCACTTCCCATAAATAGTTATTCAACATGCTTTCCTGCAGGTATTTGCATATACCCAATCCTTGTAAACTGTTGTGATATTTCCATCCCATCTATCAGGCACTGCTTAACCTGGCAACACGTACATTTAACTAAGCAAGTCAGATCTTTTCCTAGTGTGAAAATGGCACACAAGCCTTGTGACGCTGTTTCCCACCCATCAGCTCAGATATACACCCCAAATAAACATACATTGCAAGTGAAGGCAGACATCGTATCATATGCATTTCTTCCATTCAATTATTTCCAAAATCCACCATTCCAAAAGACCAGTTGCCTGATTCTCTGTATGTGGATGATCGTTTGGTGTGTTCTTCAGCCTAGTCTTAAAAAAACGCTATCTTCATCATTCTTTTTCTACTGTTTAGTGTTCAATGACATTTTTATGACAATAATTGCCATTTTACTCATTTTACTTTGAAACAAATCAGATCTATGACATGATAATTACCAGAAGTGGTGGTAATCACTGGTTTCTAGACAGTAGTCATTAAAAGCCATTATGAATATTACTTGTATGTTACCAACTAATATCCTTTTCCTGAAAGCAATGTCTTATGTTTCTAATAGGATGACTACGTGCATACTAAAATCAGCAACCTGGTGCCTAAGGACACATTCCAAGGAGATAACTTCCTTGAGATGCAGGTTTGGAACCTGAATCTCACCAGATTTCCTAAAACAACTTCTCCCTCTGTTCACTGTAATGAGTTATTTATGGGAATATACAGTTCTTCTTCTAAGAAGGAGTGGGGAATAAATGGAAGGACACAGCACTATCCAACCTCAGGCAGGTTTGGATACAATATTTAAAAGAACTCCTTCAACCATCCTTCAAGAAAAGGACTGATACCTTTTTCACACAAGTGCTTTGAAGTTTCTGTATCATTGTCAGTGTTTTGAACATAGTCAACATTTCTTCTATGATACACACATGTATATATATATACAGATATGTATATATGTATATATATATATACATATATGTATTAAGGACAGAAGGATGGCTAGCAGAACACATGCCATTTTGTCAGATCATTGTCTTTTCCTCACTGACAATGTGAAAAACTGCTAGAATTTCTCTACTGGATAATTATCTATCAAAAGAAATTATTTTTAAATAGTTAACAATGATTCTAATAGAAAACACATTGCAGTCATTGAAAAGATTTTCCTTAACTTGACATGGTTTGGCAATGCATGTGATATTTTCTACTGTATCACTTTTACTTTGTTAAAATTGATAATACAAGACATACAAACCATTTTTTTGTTGTTTTGCTGGCTTGATTTAGAAACTTTCATTATGAAGCCTACTTCTTCTTGAATAAAGAGAATTATATATTTTTACTGGATAATAAACTGCCACTTGAAAAATAAATCTCTTCTTCTGGCATTCACATTTCTCAAAACAACTTCTGTATTTATCTTTCAGCAAGTCATTCTCCAAGAGCACTTGATTCTTTTAACAACATTTCTAAAAGACCTTTTGTAACTCATGGAACTTACTGAAAAAGTTTTTTAAAGGGATAATATAGTACTTGCTAAGAAAAAAACAAACAAACAATCTAACTCAGATAGTCAAACATATCCATTTTCCAGCTGTTGTTCCTTGCCTGTGGACTTAATTCTGGAAAGCAAAATCCCTATATTTGACTTTGTTTTGGCATATACAGCCACAAATCAGGTCTAGTTAAATGACTACTGATTGAAAGCAGAAGAAAACAACACAAAAACATCCCCGAAATATCTTCTTCTGTTCTTATATGATTATTTCTTCCTTGAAATTGTAAATTTTCATTTGAGTCAGAAATGTTATTTTACCTGGAAATAATTATAGGTTTGATTCTATTGCCTTTATTGAAACAAAATCTTCATGAAATTTGTGGAAGCTTCCAGTTGAGGAGCACAAGATCAGGTTAAGTGGTTGAAGGAACTTTATGTTCTTATTTCTGATTCTCCGCAGCACTCAGGTATATGCTTAGCATTAAGAGGGGTGTGCCATATCACCAAAGTCAATGGAATTATTTAGAGGCTCCAAGTTAAATTGGATCATTTGCTAACTGAGATGAGAACAAAAAGCTATAATGTTTATAGTTTTTTTTAATGCAAGGAACAGAAGTACAAATTACTCTATTAGTTCCGTTGGATTCAGTGCAGATGCAGTCCTCTAAACAAATCCTAAACATTTTCATACGCCAAGAATAGATTTTGTTTTTTAAATGTCTGTAGTTTTCCTTGAATTTAGAAATATTTACATGAGTACTTAGGTTTTCTACAAGAAAGTGAAATAAAAGTAACCCTAACAAAATAAATCTTGCCACTATATACTACTTTAGTCAGTATGTCCATACTCTTTCAAGCCTTAGAAATCACAAAATTTCTCCTGTCCTTTATCAAATACACAGACTTTTTTGCCACAAATGTAACCAGCACATTAGAAATCAATAACAAAAAGTGGGCATGTGCATATTTAGAAGTAAATCAGAGTAAAATAAATATTCACCAGTGTATTTAATAAGTCACTGCAAAGCCAAGATAACTTATTGAATAGTTTTTATAAGAATAAATGTAATTGCATTGGCACGTAAGGTGAGCAACATAACAAGGCTTACTACATGGCAAGGAAGTAGAGTTCTAGTTGTATTTTTCTATTTAATGTTCTTTCCTTCACTGTAGGATAATGGAAAAAAAAAAAAACAACCACACACACAAGAAAAAACAAACAAAACACACACACACAAAACAAAACAAAACAAACCCACAAACCACCACACAACAAAATGACCTTCGGAATAGGTATTTTTACTTCATCCCAAGGTAACACTTAAGTAATTTTTGCTCCATTCTATTAAAAACAAGCCCAAAAAAGGCAGATGCCTAATTCAGAAGCCTTTGATATTACCTAAAACGGTATTTACAGTAATTAGGGGGATGTTTATAATTAGCAGTGCTGCACTGATTTGATATTCTCCAGCTTCAGTGCTCTGCACCATTATGCTACTGCACACATCTGTCAGGCACTACTTGTTTCAGAAGGAAACAGGTTGTCTTATTGTCTAAATCCTGACTGTTGAAAAAAACTTGAAAAAGTAAAAACAAAAAAAAAAAAAAGAAAAAAAATCCTTCAAATGCCACAAAACATAATAGTGAGATGAGCCATTTGTGCACCAATACAGGGAAGCAAATGCATTAGAAATATCAGCTGCCCTGAGTGTGTTGTGAAACCCAAATCCTGGCCATGAAGGCACACGTTCCCTCACTTCTCTCCTCTCCTTCACCGGAGCTGGCCCTGCGCCTGGTCAGATAGAGACGTCCCTGGCCTGAGTGAGAGTGGTCACTCATATGGTGTAAAACTCATAATTAAGTAAAGCCATCCACACCATAGCCTAGGAAGAAGGCGTTGCTGTGTCCTCCTTCTTAGGAGAAACCTTCCACTGCAGTGTGTTCCCCATCATGGGGGGAAGAGGAAAGGGGCAGCAGAAAGAGGACAGAGGACAAGAAGAGACATATCTGCCAGTAAAGCCACACTCATGACATCAATCCCAATGCCAAAAAAATTACACAAACACTTGCCTTCATAGTTAGTGATTAGCCCCAGTTAAGCCAGCCTGATTTCTCATGAGCCCTGAGCATCCCATGGGTCTGTCTGCGGGTTTGTGATAGGAAAAGGATGAATCAGACAGTCTTACTGGAAGGGCTACCTTTGCATGCATGTACGCTCAGAGCAATTTCCAACAAGTTATAAACAAACACATCGCCTTTCACAACCCAGTTGTAATGTCTCCATGGCTTCCCTAAAGAAGAGCGTGAATTCCTGGTGCAGAGATCCCAGATAAGGCTCTCCACCTTCCCTGGCCACAGCCTCTTGTCACCTACACTGGGATAGCTGGGCTACCCATTGCCAGCAAACACCACAGGTCATTATATTGAAATTGCAAAAAAACATTTGCTGAACATAACCGTTTAGCAAAAGCACAAACACCTGTTTGGCATTCAAATAGAATTTCTTTATTTCAGAAACCTCTCAGTTAAATGACCTCTTTATGTACTCAGTATAGAAGAGGACTTGAATCTCTTTGGACTTCATGTCAGAGTACATTTCCTGCACCTAGAGTATAAAGCACCTGTCATTTCTTTTCAGTCATTTTGCATTTTTGCACTTGCATAAATAAAATCCTTGCTTCAGAATATAAGGCCTTGCCAGCACGCTAGGCACCAAAATCCTCAATGTTTCGGGGTGCCTATTTCCCCCCTCAAGTTTCATACTCCCAGATGAGGAGACAAAAATATACATTTTTCCACTCAGGAGGCTTTGCTGTCTGCACTGCTGTAATGGCTGCATAATACACGGCTGTACACAGTCTGTCCTCAACTCTGTAAGTGTAAGGAGGAGGTAAAATAAGAACTATGAGATATTGTGGACAATAATTTATAATTTAGCCAACACAAAACATCAAAAAATAAATAATAAGTGCTCCTCAAAATGCATACATTTAATCTTGTAATACCATCATTTTTGAAAATAATTCCCATCAACATCGATAACACATTCTCATTAGCAGATGCAAAAAACAGCATTGCTAACCTCAGCACATAGCCCTTTCTTTTAGCAATGCAAAATTTGACTCCCTGAGCCTTAAGATTTTCATAGAGTGCCTGTCATGCCCTGTGTGCCCTGAAACCGAAGGGAATTCAGCTGTTTCAAGAGCTACTTAGCATATAATAGATACTAGCCAGTAATGCAGAGGAGATTAAGATCTTTGTCTCTATAGATAGCTTCTTGAAAGCAACGGTGATTGCAAAAAGAGAAAGTTCATTAGTCTTTCTAATCACATCGTCTTCAGGCAAGACTCTCAGATTTCAAAAACCGTAACAAAAAGCATCAAATGAGTTTTCAAATGTAAACATCTAAGCACAAGTTACTAAGAAATACAGCTGAAGTTCCACTTAGCTAATGGCCAGGCACCGCTGCTATTCTGTATCCCTTACTATATCTCTGGCAGAATTAGAAAAGTAGAGAAATACACAATATAATGAAGAAAATAAATACCTTGATCCCAAATCTGATAATACAATGCTGCAGAGTCCTCACTGTACATGCTGATTTGCTCTTTACGTTAAATTACTTTCACTATCACAAAGCATTTAGTTACAGTTATACTTCTGCAATTAATCACAGCTATTGCTATATCTGTAACTGCTATCTATTGCAACAGACAGAGTAACAAAAACTAGATAGACACATAGATATATTCAACTTTCTAAGTGACACAACCTGAAAAACACAGCAAAGCAATTCTTAAAAGAAACAAACCATGCACCAAGATCAATTTATAAACCAAAAAGAGAATTTTATTGTCCACAAAAATTAAAACAGAAAGAACACACCCATGAGATCTTACCATCACCATTAAAATAACATTCAGAAATTTCCAAGCATCAAGATAGAGCTTTTAGAAAAACACGTAATTAACACCTGCATGAGACAGAAATAAGAGCTGGTGTCTATCATTCCTGCTTGCGAATACTTGCGTCCCCATCAACAAGAGAAACATTTAAAAGTATCCAAAAGGTTAGTGCTCTGAGGAACCCTTTTTTTTCCTTCCAGTTGCACACCCTCTCCCCTTATGGCAGTCCGCAAACACATCCAAGTTGTCAGAATGATACCTACAAGAAATTTCAGAAGCTCTCATAAAAAGGCTTCGCATATGCAATCCACAGCACTGAACAGTGAATTTAAAAAACCCAATTTTTTTCCGAGTTTGAAGTTTTTAAGCCTTGCGGATGGTTGGAGTAGGAAAAAGGAAATTTACTAGGCAGTACAAAGGAAATCTTGTTGTCCTCTATTGTGGCAGTGGGGGTGTTGCCCAATTCTAACTTATCTAGGTTGATAAAGGAAACCAAAGAACACACCACTGAAAAAATTCCAACAAAAAGGTACCCCTTTCTTACCTTAATAGTGCTTGCCATAATGTGATCAAGATTATTGATCGCTAATAATTGCTAATAATAATTATTGCTTCGCTCTGACCAGAAAGAAGTTTTGATGAGGTTGTTTAGAGCGGATGAGATTGTGCTAACTCTGGGAAATGAAGTCAGCCAATGGCAGGAAGAGGTTTCTATTGGTCCTGGCCACTGCAGCTCGAAGAAACAGGATATTTGGGAGTGAAGAGATAAGAGTCCTAAAACAATGTTGTTTTTCTTGATGATATGTGACTAATTTTTTTTTATTTTATTTTTTTTTTTTTAACCAAAAAGTCAATTGCCTGTGACTGCCTGGGCAGGTGTGATCTGATGTGCAGTAAGTGTGACATGCCACTTTGAGGCAGGATGCAGATGTCAGATTAAATGGGCCAAATTCGGCATTAGTTTCATGCAGTCTGTTCACTGGGGAATTGCTGATTCAGGGCCAAAGCCAGACTTGGTATAAGCGGGTGCAACTCCAAATATGTTAATGAAATCTGCTTATACTACATCTATATTTGTCCATTAACCTCATTCCTGAATTCTTGAGCTGTTGACACTTTCTAGCCTATATGATCTAGCACATTACTTTTTCCTAGAGAAGAAGCAAGTAGATTTGAGACAATAATTTCATTTTGGTGTCTCTTTCTTACTGAGGAAAGGAAGTCATCAAAGGACATACATTTCAAAAGCAAATGCCTGAATGTCATAAACAGTCTTAGATTTTCCACACTCTTCCTTTACTTCACAACTCTATCCATGCATGAAAATGAGATGGCTTCACTGGCGATTCCTTTCCTGGTCGGAGTGTGATAGTAATTTTCTATTCAGTGTTACATTTTTATTTGTCCTTTTGAAGCAGTTAGCAGTCACATGGCACCCAAAATGACCAGTTGTGCAAACAAAATACTGTCCTTGTCTTAGACCCTTGCTTAGGAGTACTGAATTGAAAAAAAAAAAAAAAAAAGGAAATAAGAAAGGCAAAGTATTTCCACAGTACTAGCCAGTGCAAAAGTCCACATGTAAAGGATATCTCAGGATCCAGTGCTCGCAGAAACCTCTTGCTCTTATGAGTCTTGCAACACTTTGTTTTTGTAGAAGAGATTCTGAGCTTTCAGATAGAAGAGCTTGAAAACAGGACTCTCAAAAATTAAAGAAAAAACTAAAAGAAGTCATAATTTATTAGTTTTTTAATAATCTTGTAATTTTTAAATGCTGGTCTTACTATAACCAGTTTACAATTTCTCGATGCTTCCTATAAAAGCATCAAACCATGGACGTGTTATATGAAAGCACTGCAGCACTGGGTAGATAATTCCTGCTATAATAAGGTCCTGCCCTCTGAGCAGGGACTCTAGTAGAATAAAAAAGTGTAAGAAATAGTGATGGCTTGTTGTAGCATTATTTAGTAGAGGTAGATGACTTCATCCTCTCCCAACGCCTTCCTCTCCTGTTCCTTAGGAAAAGAAAAGGAAATAAGAGCATTTTGCTGTAATTGTTGATGACTACTGGCATTTGGTATGCGTTTTTTCCAAATGGTACATAATGCCAGTGGGAAGTCCCTGTTGACTCTTCCCCTCCTATCCTGACCCCAAGAAGGTGAAATATGGCCATGCACTTTTCCAGAGATGCCCCAGGAGGACATGAAGCGCTGCCTGCTTGGCCCTCAGGCATTTGTCCTGCAGACACTGCTCCATCTCACCCAAGGCAGGGCAGAGGAAAGGCTTGTCCACCGAACCCTGTTCATGGGGATGAATCTGCCACCCACTAGATCCTGGGAAATCCTGTTTGCAGGTGTTCCATGAGACCACAGAGCTAGAAATCCCTGGACACAACAGAGTGACACAGGATCTGTGCGATTAGGATCTGGCAGAGCTGTCCCCAGGAAGACCCAGTTTCAAGCTCAGCAGTGTGTTACAGGCTGAGTCTGGGTCCTAACCCATCTCCAGCTGCCTCACAAGCCTCAGGGTCTCCTCAGCCAGTCCAAGCATCTGAGCAATCCTCTAGCAGACTCCAGATCCTGATGGACAAACTGGAAAGGAAAGAGCAGACACCTTGCTTTTCCTCCCCGCACTGGATCCTGAGGTGACACAGGAGGAACTCCCTGTAACAAGTTTAGTTTGATTTTATAGCTCATTTTAAGGAGCTCTGGCTTCTTCCTCTGTAAAGATGACTTCTGGTCACTACAGAGCAATCCAGAGTCAGCACTACTGTGCACTAGTTCATATTCTGCATTAGTTGATTCATATAAAAATCCAGTGTTACATTGCCGAATGTCTTGTGGTTTACATCAGCTGAATTACTGTGCTTCTGCAGAGTAGGTAACTTCTGGTAACTTTCCTATTTTCATTACGAACAGTATGAAAAGAAAGCAGTTTATAGTAATTGTATTTCACGGGGATGTTGATTTCCTCCCTTTTCATCTCCAAACAATGAGCAAGACAGCCAACAGATTAGAACCATTTTCTTGAAATTTCAAAGTGTTGTATAATGTTTCAGTTGGGTGACTTCCACTCCAGTTAAGCCCATGATATTTTGTTTTTTTTCTCAAATATGTTGAGAGGCCTGAAGTATCAGTTCCAGCTCTCCAGTGGATGGGATCTAACAAATTCGTTCACAACCAGGTTTAAGTAATGATTCTTCTCCAGCCTACCTCTATATAGACAAACCTCCTCTTGATTTATATAGGGATTTTGAAAGCATAAGGCAGGCAATATCAGACTCTGCTGAGCCCTATTATTATTATATAAGTTTTACGGAACTCACAGCCCAGTAAGGATTTTGTCATTTTAAACTGGCACATATCCTGTGCCGAAGAATTTAACAAAGTTTATTTGACTTTCAAGTTAATACCCACAGGCAGATTTCTGAGTGCTTACGCTTATGTCGATCCAGTTGCAAGACACAGCCTCGGTATTGTAGAGAAAGGAAAATATTGGGTTATCAAATCACCATCATCCAGTTGCAAAAGAAAAATAGTACAAACACTTCTACTATTTTTTCTCTTTTCTGCATTTTGTTAAGGTTAAATAGAAAGAAAATATGTTTTTGTTATGTTAGGCAACTGTGTGTTATTGCCTGAAATAATGCTGCGTGAGTTTGGAAAAAGGCAGCTTTGTCAACAAACGAAATGAAAACACAAAAAAATATTAAACGTCCACACAAGTCACCTAACATGCCTTTCCTCCCTTAATTTCTCTCTCAAATTTGTCACCCCAATGTGTTTGGGCTCCTTTCAGCTGGAACTTCCTTCTATATTCAAGCCTACATCAAGAAACCACAGAGCAACAAAACTACTTCACGCGCTTAACATTACACATGTGCTTAAGTCTCTTGATCCAAACAGGGGTTTTGCACATGCTTTAGAACTACAGTTGTGTTTAAGTTCTTTCCTGAATACAGACAGGCTTAAACACTGCTTTAAGTGCCTTCTACCTTTCGAACTGAAGAGTCTCCTCTTCAGAAAAGAGCTTTCTAAACTGGAGACGAAGTATCTGATCTTTACTGATCTAAGCCTGCTTTAACCAGCAGGGCCCTGAACAGACCTGAAGATTTGATCTGACCATGCAAAAGAAGCGATTAGACTAGATCCTAAAATAAGAAGATGAATTTCCAAATAAAAAAGTTGCATCCTTTCTAGGGTGTACTAGAAACATGTTCAATATGCATGTACTCACCTAAAGACATTTAAAATATTTCCAAAGAGACCATTTCTCATGGTATCTGAAACAACACTGCTAGCTGCAAAAACAATCCTGTCCTCAGATTTTTTCCAATCATATCAGCTAGAGTGTTAGGATATGTGAAATATATTGCAATATTCCTTATGTAAACAGATCTGCAATCCATCTTGCTGTCTGGGAGGTAAACCAAGAGCACTGCTGTCACCCCAGGCTGACCGAGAGACTAGATGCACGCTCTGCTGTTCTTGCTTGTGCTGCTACGTCTTTTACTTTCATATTTTATTTTCCTGGATAGTTCTTTACTTTTGACTTTCAAAATATTGTTAATACTGCTAATAATGTAGCCTTCATCCTTTTAACTGTACCGATACCTTTACATTATAAATAACTACAAAAATAATTGGGCAAGCTGTAGACACATTCCCCTTGTGTGTTATGCTTACTATGCACACAGAGAGCATCTGCCCATGTGGGTATGAAAAGAAAATAAGAGAATAGAGAAAAGGCAACAAAAAGTGAGCCCTGTTCCTCTTACCAACATTACAGGTAAAAAGGAGGTTCTCATGTATGTAGAACTAGGCTACAAAAACAATCAATCAAACAAACAAAAATACACAACAAAAAACAACCCTTGAGTACAACAAAAGACTTTGCATTGCAGTTTTTGGTAGCAGATTTTAAGAAATTCAGGCAAATTCATGCTGCTTTACAGCACACAAAGATGCATCTGTAAAGATCTTATTCCTCTCAAAAAGATACAGCATTTTGCTTAAAAGTAGCTCCAAAAATCAGTTTGGCCATACTCAGCTCAGCACATGAGGGCCAAACACACTCTTACCCAGTTTTCAGCAAGCCCTTCAGCAGGACTTGCTCCCTTTAATTCATAGCTTTCAGCTGGCTCTGGAGAAAATGTCAGTAAATCTGCTCATAGAGGGGGAAACTCTCCCCTCACCACAAAAGCAAGCTCTCACAAACAGGCTGTTAGCAGGGGAACAGACAGGGGTGCCCAGGAGAAGAACTGAGTTTCACTGCCCTGGGCGCAGAGTGGCTGCAGGGCCAGCAGCTCAGGCACTGCTGTCTGGGATGACCATCCCTTGCCTCCCAACCCCAGGACTGCTGGGCCTTTGGGGCTGCCCAATGGACCTCTAGGTTCCACACCTGAGTGGGTTTGATGCAGCACCAAGTCTGAGGGTGCAAGACAAGCCCCATCCTGGGAAACATGGGGTCTAGTTGTGGGGTGGGCTGGTGCCAATTAACCCATGTCCAGAAATGTGAAGGTTAACTCTGGGAGGAAGATGCTAGTCCAAGTGAAGCAGGGCACTCACTTTCACCAAAGCCCGGTTACTATGTCAAAGCCACGTAATTAATACTAATTATCACTACGCAGCCACTGGGGCAACACAGCAGGCATCCTACGAAAAGCACTCTTTCCTGGAGGAAAGAGTTGTTTCCAAGCTTTCATGCTTCTCATTCCTCTCACCACCAGGTCTCGCACCGCATCGGAGGGCAGCGGAGCACATCCCCATCCTCAACCCCTGGACGTGCCCCCGGCTGGCGCTGAGCGGCGGTCACTAGAGGGTGCTCCGTGTCCCGCTATCGGAGCGCGACCGCCTCGCCTGCCTGCCCAGCTTCCTCCGACGCAACGAGGTGAACACTTCTTTCCAAAGTCAGAAATTACTTCTTCTCATAAACGCTTCTTCCCGCGGTGGTGGCACCCGCCGCCGGTTTTGCCCTTAGGGCTGGTTATGACAACATCTTCCCACTCTTCCATCTTCACTTCCTTTCAATCACCCCACACATTATATTCAGCTGCTCCAACCCGTTTGGCCAATTAGTATGTTCACATCTTTCCTACATCCCCACCGTCCTGTCATAGCAATGAATTTACTTCACTCTCTGGCACAGCTGAAAAGTTGGGAGAGAACCTGATTTGGGGGCAACACTGTTTGTTTGTTTCTTTGTGCTTCGTGCATCAATACCAAACAAGAATGGGTTGTCTTCCAATGGATGAATTTTTACAGAAATGAAATACTGAAAGTTTTCAAAATGAAGGTCAAAGTACTTAATTTATTGACTCTGTGTCCCTATCTGTGACTCAAGTTATTTCAGCTTGTATCACCCAAAATATTTTTAGTGACTACACCACTGTTTGCCAACCTTTTATGTTCTGATTAACCTTTAAGACCAGTTATACTCCCATTAAAAAAATACCATAGAAATGGGAAATTAAAAGGGAGCTCTGAATTACATTGGCACAGTCACTATTATATTGACACTAGAATTACCTGCAACAGGCAACATATGTACTTTATAATAGGGAAGTGCTGACATACTCATTTGCAGACATGGAATGGAATCACTATCTGTTGAAGTGGAATTCACTTCATCAGGCTTCAAGAATTTTAAATGTAGGTGTCCAGACTAAGCTAGTTCCCAATAATTCCATAGTCCCAAATACAACTGTCTTCATCATGTCGTTCAGTCTCATTACAACAAATACTTAAAAGAGGTGAGATGCATCGCACCTTTAAAGTACTTCTCTCTCTCTCTCTCTCCATTACCTGGAAAGGGAATGTATGAGTACCTGAGACACCTAGCTTTTGGATAACTCTGCTTACATGAGATGAATCTCACTCCAACTTTCCTTCCATTCTTCCTTAATTTTCCCATCTCCACAATGTTAACAGTTGTACCACTGAATGTCAAAGGACTGCTGCATGGATTAGTAATTAAAGAGCACTAAAATCTTTGGCTGAAAGTTGCCACTGATATGAAAGTATTTATTTCATGTTTGATACTAATTTAAAGCTGGTTAAGTGACAATGATAACACAGAACATAGACACACACACACACAAAAGGCAAAAAAGCAAATTCCCTGCACATAAAAAAAAGAAATAACTGTGAGGCCAAAAGCTAACATTTTTCATCACTTTCCTCCAAACGTCTTAGATAATTTTAACTGAAATACACAAGAGTTTTAACTGGTTATTACAGATTGTTGTCCTTTAACGTCTCACCATCCCTAGATTGATGGGCACTGCATACAGCAAATATGTCTGGCATATTGGATTTCTACACCCTATTAGTGAGGCTGTTTCAAGATTTTCATCAAGAATGGAACCTATTAAAGTGTCTCTCACACTCTTCTAGCTTTTACGGCATGCTTTGGAGGACTGTGTGCTTTTTTTGCCTGTAGTCAATAGAAAATGCTTTCAACTGTTTTATTTGACCTTTCACCTCTAGGCTTTTGTCTAATCTGCAAATTTGAATAGGAGGTATAGCTTCAGATTTGTTTTCCTCTGTCTAAGTAACTAGTCGAATTCTTTAAAGGACCAGACATGCATCTAAAATTTGGACTCTTTTGGTATTGTACTTCTTTGTTAGTGACTGTGAACAAGAAACAGATGTGAAATATCTGTGTTTGAAACTTAGTGACCCAGAAAGACCAAGACTAATCCAGATCATTCTTAATAACTGAAATCTGCCACCCCTTGACCACCTTGAGATGCATGCACACACCCAGGAATATCCCCACCCCCACCCCAGCAGACAGGCAGACAGACACAAATAGAAACCCTCAGAACTTTTATACATCTCTATGCTAATCATGAACCCAGATGTAGCTCGAGGTTTGAACAACAGCAAAAAAATGGATTCCCCATTGATCTTTTTCCCCAGTATCAATCAGCCTCCTTCCCTCTAGACAGCTGTCTTCCACCAAAGTTGAATTCTTCGGGAGTGGGGAAGAGAAGTAAAAGAAACAATAAACGTATAACCAAAACTTTGGTCTACTTAGTTTGTCTCAATCCATGACAGATATCTCACAGTATCTTATTTAAACTTAAATAATTGCCCTGTCTTCAGTAGGGACCCCTTGCCTGGTGCCACCCTCAGCTGTGGGTGACAGGCACAGTTAGAAGAGCAATGGGGTAGCAGTTGATGGAGCAATGCACTAATTAGACTCCTTCATGAACACTCCTCTTTTGTCAAAATTATGAAGGAGAAATTTAGGTTGCAGGAGATGCCATTTCCATCACTGTTTCTAAACACTAAAATTCTGCTTGTTTCCATTGCACTAGTAACTTGCTGTTCATTTCTCTTTTCTGTCTAGGACAGAAGGATGTATTTAGGTGACCCTTTTAAATACTGAAAACATGAAAATAATAATCACTGAACAATTAATTTCAAATAAGATTTAAAAAATAAATAGAAATTAAGGACTTTGAAAATGTGATATTACATCTTCTAGGAATACTCCCTAGGCTAGGCTGTGTGGCTCCAAAAGGATAAGACTCACACATCTCTGCAACTGTCTGATATTTCTATATCTCTAAACCCTAGTAATACCATATGCCTCGTGAGAAAAAAAAAAATCACTGTTAACTAACACTGGTCTATTTTGAATCTCAACTACACAATTAAACTAAAAATAGTTATCACCTTTTTGAAGAGTAGAGCAAATATGCTGAGAGGAAATAATAACCAAAAGTGCCTGTAGACACTGCCGTTTTCTTGTGGCTTTCTGAGGAGCCGAGAGGATGGATCTCAAATCACGGCTTGATGATGTACTACAAGTAGATCACTCATTTCTTGAGAGATGAAACCCCTTATGCCTCACTTCTGCTAGATCCCAGCTCTGGGGGCTTCACGCCTGTACCTGCAATGGTGGTCATGCAGGATCATCTGGGTAGGAGAAAGGACTTTTGTTTGGAAACTGGGTGACCCCAGGATGTTCCTGTTGTCAACTCTCTACCTTTGGCACTATTCAAGCAGTTTATAAAATAACTTTTTACTACCAGAGCAAAACATTCCTGTGAACTCTTCTAAAGAGTAACAGCGTACCTTAAATCTGCAAAGCTTGATGGCAAATACCAAGTATTTCCAACACCCAAGAAATGCCACATTGATTAAATCCTACCTGATCTGATTTCCATATGACCACATTTCTAAAGCTTGGTGCATTTAAAGAAAGACATTTCCAACAACATACAAGAAAATTAGATTATCATCTTAAAAGGACTGCACTGAAATTAAAGGACTTGGCAACAACAAATCAAAATATTTTCTCTTGGGGACTTAACATACCCACAAGATAGAGAGCAAAGGAGCTCTCAATTACTTTAATGGATAAAAACTGCGGGCATAAAATGCTTATCATTTGGAAAAAAAAAGCAGTGTATGTAGTTAATTGTCAAGATAATTCTTATTCAGAGTTTTAACAGACCTTGAATTTTTAAGAATTTCTGATCATCACAATCTTTTTACCCATATCTAAAGCACTTCATAGATTACAGAGTGTTTTAAGAAAAACTACGTCCTGCTTCCACCAACACAGATGGCAAAATTCCTTTCACCTGAATGGGACTAAGGTTTCAAACCACTGAGAATTAAACAAAACTACACATTATCACAGTTTCCTGCAAACTGGAAATTCCAAGTTTCAACAGGCTTTATATAGGTCATGTTACAAGACACAAAAAGTGCTGTCCAATAACAAAAAATGAACAGAGGTGGAAATAGGGAGAGAACCAATAATTGATAGGATTTAATGCATGATTTAAGGCCCAGGAAAGAATCCCTGAAGCCTTCTCCCAGTATGAAAGTCTTGCCAGACATGTGTGAAAAACTTGCTAACATATGTGTGTTGAATTACCTTGGTGGACTGTGACTTTCCCAACAACCATTTGCAATTAGCTGGGATCCAGTAAAACAGAAATGAAGTTTTGTATGCAGCAGTAGTGCTGTAGAAAGGGGCACTTATTCTGAAAGGATCTGTATTTTGGGCCCAGTCCTAGAAGATGCCATACTCTTCCAGCTCATGGCACTCAATTCCATGGGGTGTCTGCTTCTTCATCTTCTCAAAAGACTGTATCAAAGAAAGATAAATGTTCAAAATATCCCTACTTCTGGTGAGTTTGATCTGTCTTCCAGTCATTTGATCTCACTCTAGAATTAGCCCAATATTTCCCACAACATACTGTGAGCGGTCTGCAGAAGTTGTTTCTTATTAAAACAATTCTATACAAACTGCTATGGCATTTCTCAAAAACGAGCTGTGGAATTAAGGCAGTTTGGTTTCCTTTGCAGCTTTTCCACCTAATCCTTCTTTGCCACTGTCAAGGACTCATTCACTTCTTCTTGTCATGCAGGGGTTCTGTGCAGGAATCAGGGGTCTGCAGCCAGTTTGGGTCCATGTGGGTGCCCGTGGCCAAAAGCAAGGCAAAATGCACCCCCTGCAGCACAAAATGCTCCTCCCACCTTCCCTTACACATGCACAATTCTGTTTTAACAACCAAGGGAATCAAGGTGAAAACTTTGTTTGGCTTGTAAATGGAAACTTGTTAAGAGGAGAGGGGAAAGGACGTGTTATTCATGTCAGGGTTAATTTTTTTAAATGATCCGGCATTAGGGAAGAGGAAGGGAAAAGGAAACAGAAGAGAAAAATGGAAAGCAGGAAATTTTCCTTAGACTTCAAAGTAACCAAGAGTTATGTTTTCTGTAAGTGTTAATATTTCATAGTTTTTCAGTTCTTAGGTTCAACAAAGGACTCTACTGGTACCGGTGTTGTCATTTAGCAACTCTGACTGTTGGACTTCTTTTTAAGGATCTCATTTTTGTTTTGAAAATGACACCACAGATGTGAACTTCAGTCCTGCAAAGACATATATGCATTTATCTTTACACAACTGAACACTACATTCTCACATTCTCTCAGTGACGACTACATAAACTATAAGAAACAAATTTATGGACGTGGTTTTGCAGGTTTGGGACTTTACTTTTTTTTTTTTTTTTCTGAAAATTTTCATTCTAGCAGTAACTGAGCCTATCTCTCTTCATGCCTTGACATACTATAGACACAAATGCTTGAAGCCACTGGACTGCATGCCCAATGTAGGTCAGTCAATTGTAAGATTTATCAGTGTAATTAGATATTCAGAGTTTTAGGAGATCTAAACAGCAGGTGAAAAAACTTCAGGTAATTTTCAGGAAAACTGAACTTTCCTGTCTTATGTGGAAAATAGTCCTCAACAGACATTTTTTATTTTTAGACGTTTTATTGATATTTGGCTTACCAACAAAAAAAAGAAAATGCTATCTGAAAAACAGTCCCATATAGATGGATTGATTTTCCTGCCCTGAGTGGCTCATACTACTATTAGTGCCAGTACTTCGTAAAGAGCTACTCATCATATCAACCTACTTCACCAGCTAGACAAAACTGCTTAAGATGACCAGGTGGTTTAATATCCTCACACTTGGGCACAGTAGTTGTTCCCCTCCAAGGCCAAACTGCAGTTACAGTCTTGCAAAGATCCCTTACCATATGCAACATTTCCATCACAGCTCAGTGAAACAGTATTTATTCACAAGCAATGTGGTTATTTGCCAAAGAATGTGGTTTGGGGACAGCTGAAGCCATTTGCTAGTTCAGGACAAACTTGATGAGTAGTTTTGGCCTGAAGAAAAATAACAGCAGGCTTTGAAAATGTTGGACATTCCCTTGTACAGATACTTTAAATGTTTTCAACACTTTGTTTTCAGGGCACTTGTCCTGAAAGCAAAGGAAGGAAAGAGCTCGGCTCTCAACATGTAGCTTTCTCCACAGTAGCCCAGTGTGTGCCCAGGCTCAGCACTCAGATCACCTCCATCTCTGTCCAGTAGGGCTTGCCACCTGCCAAGACAGCAGCTTCATCATTCAGTCACTAATTCCCCAGCTCAAACTCTCTCTTGCTCCTTATTTTTCCTG
This sequence comes from Patagioenas fasciata, assembly GCF_037038585.1. Taxonomy (NCBI): domain Eukaryota; kingdom Metazoa; phylum Chordata; class Aves; order Columbiformes; family Columbidae; genus Patagioenas; species Patagioenas fasciata. The sequence goes on from NC_092520.1 coordinate 94,658,799, forward strand.
TGCAAAGTGGGACCAAAGGAATTACAAGCAACTGAACTACCATGTAACGCTTGATCAGATGCTTTCCTGGATCAGGCCCTTCAATCATAAACTCCTCTCAGGTCTTATACAATGGCAGCCCCAGATCTGGGGTTTGGGGAATCTTTGTTTGCTGTTGGAGTGCAAATAACACACAAGAATAACATAATAAAAGAAAGCATTTCTCTGAAAGTTATGTTTGTGTAGACTTTGTTCAAGCCAAGCATATGCAGAATCAGAGCTATACATCTGCCAATATCACAAGTATGATCCAAGCAAGTCCATAGAGGTATTGCCAGCCACATAGCTCTCTCCATGAGGAAAGAATTTGCAATCTATTATTTGACACAGAACCATATAATTGCAGAGTCAAAAATTATAGTAAATGGCTCTAATCAACTGCCAAGAAGTGGGATATTTTTCTGGCTTGAGCTTCTAGTAGAAAAACAAAAAATGCAAAAGTTATGGCAAGTCTGATATTACTGAGTTATCACTCTAGAAATTGTCCTTTGGAACAAAAAAAAAAAAACAAAAAACAAACCTGAAGCAGATAACAAATCAAATGATACATGTAATTTCAAGTAAGGCTGGAAAACAAGTAGATTGCTGTTCCAAGTTTCCTATACCAAACAACATAACATTCTGTGCTATGAATAGCCAGATTCATACGTGCTAATTTATGTGATTAATTTTAAAGAAGTCAAAATAAGTGACTCTTCAATTGCAATGATGATTTTAGTATATTCAGCTCTTAACAAAATATTTAACTGCTATGGGTGAAATTTCATTTGAAGGATTTTCTCCCTCAGGCTAATTTTCTTATTGTGTTTTTGTTTGTTTGTTTTGGTTCTGGCTTTGGTTTTTCTCTATTGTTTTTTGTTTTGTTTTAATTTTAAGTTAGCCTGCCATTTTCCAAGCTGGAACACCTACATATTAAAATAAATCTCATGCATTAAAGTACCTTATGGAAATTATATGCATAAATTTATGCTCTAATCACCATGCTATTTTGGGCTTCAGTCTCATTCATTACACGGTGATTCCTTGGCCAAGACATGGAAAAAAAAACCCTTCCTCAAATATTTATCATGTACTAAGGAAAGGAAATGCAAAGAATACAGTAGGGTGACAAACATCCTTATGCAGTGGATAAATTAGGCTAAGTAAAACAGATGACTAGGGAGTATGATGTTACTGAGACAACTACAAAGATATAATGGGGATACTGTTCCCACATTTGGGGAGAAGTAAATCCTTAAAAAATACAATTCTGATCCATCTGAAATAGTTTCAAATTTGAGTTTAAATGCATGAGTTGCTTTGGATTATTGAAAAAAAAAAAAAAAAAAGAGAAAATCACAAAATGTCAAAACACTTTAGAACATTTCTAAACAAAAGTGTTTCTATGCACTCAGAGAGCCATGTCCCATTTACAACAACATGCCATAAGCAGTAATCTGTATATCCCATATTACATTTATATGGTAGCATGCTGTGTATTGATACTGTATTTCTTCCCTTTTCAAAGCTTTTAGTGTGTTGTCTGTCCAAGGAAGAAGATACATGGGAGTGTACATGCCTCTTTCACGTCTTGCCCTCTCTTTGCTTTCCAATACGTACGTTTTGCCATCTTGTGCCTGTTTCTTGAGTCTTGAAGGTTTTGGTCTTCATCTGACAGCTTCCACTTTCAAAATGTTAGTACAGAAGCCCAGTCTGTATTCACTAAGAGGGTTATCTGCACCAAGTTAGACATAAAAGTCACACCAGCTTCTTAGGTGTGAGCAACCTGGGTAGATCTCTTACCTATACAACTATAAGACTATGAAACTTGCTACACAATGCTCTTGCAGAACAAGCAGCTGAGCAACGATATCAAAGCAGGAGACTGAGGAGGCTTCTGAAAGTGAAGGAAACTTGTGGTTACTTTATGACTCTGAGATGAATTCTTTCATCAGATTAACCACTTCTGAAAGCATCCAGCATGTCTAACATACTCAAGGGACAGTCAGGATCTATTCTAAGGCAATGCATGCAGGGTCTGACTCAGGAGAACATCCTTATTCAGGAAAGACATTTAATTTTATGTTTCACTTTAAGCACATGCCTAAATCCCATTAAAACTGGTGAAATTTAAGTTTATCCTCAAAGTTAAGCATGTACTTAGGTAATTTCCTGAATCCAAGGTCGATTGGTAGATGTCGGTAGAAATATAGCTTGCTACTGGTAAATGTAGAAATTAGAGGGAAAAAACAACTCAAATTGGGAACTAATAGAAGGTCAATTATTATGAAAACTAAGAAGAGAACTCAAGTGAGTGGGACTAGAGGGAAAGTGATCTACTCAAAGTCACAAACATCATCCTTGTATACAGCATTAAAAGAACAGCAGAACAGAAACACATGATGCTGCTACAAGGTGATTCATGGGAGGTATCTGATCAAAACCATCAATCAGCTGTGGCTCTTTGCCCCTTGCATCATGCCACAGGCTGAATTCTGAGCTGTGCTGAGACTGGCATCTCCAAAATCAGAGTGTGTCCTGAGACATCAGCACCTCTCTAGGTCAGATCATGAGAGAGTTACAGCTGGGGGCTATGACAAAATAAAAAGGCATCTCTGCTTCATAGAAACCAGGCTTACAAATGATAAAATTTTGCAGGAAAATACTGAAATCTGACAAAGACTTGAACATCCTTCAACATTTACAGAACAGCAAACCAGGTAATCAAATGCATGTAACTCAGAAGAAAAACAGCTTTGCCAAACACCAACTATACCAAATCTGGTGACAAGTGGTAGAGTTAGAAACTCGGAGAACCATTCAGTTAAACAGACAAATTCACTGAAAATTGTCTAGATATGAAAACAGTCATTGAACATCTACATGTACTCAAAGTAAGTTACTTTGGCATCATAAGAAATAAACTTCTCATTTTAGGGAATCATTGTTCATCTCGTTGTGCTAAAGAAACAATGCTGATCATGCTAAAGCACAGCACTGTTTCTTGAGAAGAAAAGTTCCTATTTGAAACATTTTTAGGTAAGTGTGACTGTAACTGATCAGGGCACTGCGCTGCCCATATCTGAAAACAGCTGGCAAAACCAGTCCTGAGCACTGTCATTTAATTCTAGATTCAGACTTTTCAGTCCACTAAGTTGGAATGAGCATTTATGTCTTTGTGGGAACTGACCATACTTTTGCATTCAATCCCATGGGTTGCAAAACCTGGTTGTAATTGATGGATCTTGGATTTTTGTCTGGGCACAGGACAAATAAATATGTGCAATAACCTTTCTCCAAGGACATATCTCAAGGCAAAGGAATTCACTAAAAACAAAATAATGCAAATCTGCACTGTTACTAAGCAGTGTGAAACTACACATCTGAGGTGGTGGCGTGTGCTCAGTCTGGCAGCACTATGCCTACACTTCATCCATGGGGTTGTGTGCTGCTCTCAGGAGTGATGCTCCACAAGCAAGATTTCCATCCACACCTTCCTGGGGAGAAAACTGATGTAATCTGGAAACCAAGACAGAACTGTTGAACTCTCTGGCCAAAACTATTTCACTGCAGCGTACCGAAGGAGGATGCTGCCCCTTGGTTCTGCCACACTGGTGCACTCCTATTAACAGCAGAGGATGATTGCATGGGAATTTCAGAGAAGATGCCCCAAACTACGGGTGGGAGAAGGGCACACTTAGCAGAAGGACTGGCTTTGTGTTTCAGAGCAGCAGATCTATTATAATAGAAATAATATTTGTTAATATTTCCATCGGAAATTTTTCATGCCCTCTGTAGATAGAGAAGGTATTGTCTTGTAAGAGAAAGTGAATTGCTGTCATCTAACACTTTGAAGATTTTTGTCTCCTATGAGATGCATAAATTGCCCAATAACTTTCTAGAAGTCAGCACAACGTAACATGTCATGCAAAAAGGATGGGAGAAATTTTGTTAGAAGGTTGTTTCCTTAACTGATTTTATCAGAATTTGCTTAAATCACTCTTATGGATCCAAAATTATGGAAAGTTTGTTGAGAAAAACAGTGGTATTGTGGGAAGTAAAAACAGTGGGCTGTCTTTATAAAGTATATAGCAAAGACTTGTTTTCTGTTCTAAAATAATCTTTGCATTATCAGCACAGAGTCAGACTGCCAGATCCTGCATTTACGGTGTGTTAGACATGCATAGTCCAAAAAACCCCACAAACAAACAAGCAAACATTCCCAAAGGAGTCACAGAATATATATATATATATATATATATATATATATATATATATATATATATATATATAAAATTTTTTTTCCTGTAGATAACAATTTGGGTTGCAGAGAATCAGTGTCCATCACAGACTGCACCAGAAGAAACAGTAAGGGACCACTTCAATCTACCTAAGTGCTGTCTGCAGCTTGCCCCACACCGAAGTGAAAATGAGGTCACCTAGGTGAGAAAGAAGGTGATCTTCTTACTCCACCAACTCTGTACAGTAGTTGTTATTGAGCCTGTGCCTTCTTGTAAAATTTCTGATGTCTTTGTAGCAAGCCTAATCTAATACTATGCAGCCTAATATCACACAAGTTGTTGGTGTCCTTGTGGGACTCAAGTTTCATTAACATCAACTGCTGGGGAGGATGTTACATGTTGTTCTCAGCTCCAGTAGCTTCCCAGAGCTCTGCTTCATGGAATAATAACGAAGTTCAAAGATATTTGCCAGGATAAGATGACACCATTTGTTAATCAAGTGAAATAAATACAGAAAAATTTTAAGAAATTATCACACCCTTTTTTCTCCACATCAGCAGCAAAATGTCTCCAATTTGCCAAGTGGGAAGAGATGCAATTAGCTGAGGAAAACAAGTATTACCAGGTTTTAAAGAAGCACAACAAAGCATGAGCACAATAAAGACCAAGCTTCCAAGAGTAAACAGTACCCAGCAGTGTTTTCTGGCAAAGAATGGAAATTGGTGGTTAGTAAGTCATTTGGGGAAGTGATCATGGAAATTACTAAAATGTATTTTAAAGGATTTGCTAATAAGAAAGAAAATTTCTGTGCTGGCATGAGAATATTAACACTTGTGAAAAAGTTAGGGCAAACTTAATGGAGGAGAGCTTAGAGTAAATATTTTGATGAAAACACTATTTGGAGGAGGTAGCTTTTTGCATTACAATCTCCATTTCATTCAACCTCCAGGAGAGGTCATTGATTTAATCAAAAGCTTTTTCCTTTGGTTAGACTCCCAAGTGTACATACCATCAAGATCTGGTGCACAGAAATAATTTGAAGCAAATCTTCTAAAAAAGGTTTTGAAGACGCTTGCCAGTAGAACATTGTGCCTCACAGCTATAATATCAGAAAAAGCCATTCAATTTAAATTAATATATTTGGCCAGACAGCTATATTAAAATTCTTGTTGTTTTTTCTGTTATAATGGTAGCCTGTGGTATGACTAGCCCTCTTCAAAAATCTGTATAGTTATTGCCTTTCTCTTGCCTAGGGTGCATCATATGTTTTTGATTTTGATGAGCTGCATTGCACTACCTCATTAAAACAAACACTTATGCAAAACAAAAGGCTGTGTATCACAGCGCAGGGTATGTACGCCAGCTTTGAAGACTGCAGCGTTTCAAAGGAGAACTTCTGTCGACCCAGCTCCACTTGTGTTCAACATTTGTGGATGATGTCAGACACGTTTGGTACTTTCTTAGCCCCTGCAAACAAGGAGGCTTCAAAAGCGATGCTGGCTGCAGCTGCAAAGCATGCAAGTGCAGTGCTTGCTTGCTGGTGGTGGAAAGGACCTTCTCCCCATGTGCATGTCTTCTCCCAGCCAGCCAGAGCAGTGGCCATACACAGAAGCACGTGTGGTGCCGGGTCTGCTGGACAGCTCCACTTCTCCTCCATGGACATCTGCCCAAGGACAATCTTTCCCTCCTCCCAAAGGCCTCCCCACCTTCTGCAGGTGTCTCCTTTTTCAGGGAGACACCATCTCCATAGCATCCTTTCAGGGAATCAGGGTGACTGTATTCTGTATGTATATATATATATTTTTTTTTTCTGGTTAACTTTCAGCTGAGATAATTTTTTGCCTTTAAAAATGACTGGTTCCCTTCCACTGGAGAGGAGTGCTCACAGAAAGGGAGCTTGGGATTAAATAGCTTAAATGCAGACATTACAGATGTCTGAAGCTAGGTGAGATGAAGCCTACCAAAAGAGCTGAGATGTGTAACTTTTCAATGTGTACATTTTTTTTGGTTCTTTGTTTAAAAAAACTCAAGTGCCAAGGTTGATATTTTCGATCAAAATCGCTCAAGCTGTTTACAAGGCAAATTACATCATCGCTACTACTAGCTTAACAAAGTTTACATCAGTTAGATTTTGGAAGGTCATCGAGATGCTACAGAATCTCAGTGATTATCATGGTTTTGTATAATGTATTCTTCATGCTAATGCTTTTTCATTATGTGTCAAAATACTTAGATTAATGCAGGCATTGATTTAAATACTTGCATACTTTAAAAAAAATGGTCACTGTCTGGCATTTTTTACAGTCCACAAGCTCATTTTTAATCACTTATCTTGGAGTTTCAATAACCACTGATAGTAAAAATTCACCATGACTTTCTACAAACTCCCTTAAAATGTAGCACAAGCGAGTACTGTAATTGTAACTCAGTACAGAAAAGGGGTGTGTGCTACATCAGCCTTCCAAAATAACTATTGCTAAACCATATTTTCTACAGTTGGAAAAAAATTACATATTTTTAGTTTTATTTGTAGCACATTTTGAAGTTCCTGACATGAAATTATGACAAGACTGTGGTGCTTCGGAAGCTAAGGATACAAGTGTCTTTCCATCATGTACTTATTTGTGGAAGTTCTGTACTGAAGGATTAATTAATCAAGACAATTGAGCACTGCCAGATTTGTTTCTGGCCCTGTAGCTTAGATAGTTTTGATTATTCATTCAGAAAATGTACTAGAGGAAATGTAGGGAGTGGATTGGTCATACAGTTTGAGTATGTTTTTAAATCAACGTAGTGAATTCACAGCTTTTGAGCAAGCCATCACCTGAACGCATTGATTCAATGTGTGACTTACTTCAAAGGGCATACAAATGTGTAGAAAATAATTCTATGCTCATGGACAACTATGGAGAAAAGAAAAAAAAAAGACTATTTAGAACTTGAATAGTTCGTTAAAAAAATATCCAAACATTCTGCCTAATGAAGAGCCCTACTCACTAGTTTATCTTGTCATCTCCCTCTGGATGACTCTACAGTCCCCTGTTTTTAACACCTTAGTACAGCCATGTTTTTCAACAGACTAATTGTACTTAAAAGTGAGTATTTAATTTCCTTTTACAAAGCTAGCAACTTGACTTCAAAAAATACATACTACTACCTAGCATTACAGTCTGCTAAATTAAAATGGCAAGAAATGATGCAGTTCATAGCCAATAAACAGATATACATACAGCTAAAGAAACAAAACAAAACAAAACAAAAAGAAAAGAAAAAACAAACCAACAACAACAACAAAAACACACCAAAAAAAAAGATGGTGAGGGTTAAATCCTGTCTCCATTGAAGCCAGGGGAGTTTTGTCACTGTCTTCCTTAGAGCCTGCACTTCATCCTAGCTACTCATAACACTTTTCATATTTGATAGGGAACAATTTAAAGTGATAAATAGCAGCCAAAATGCATGTGTGTGTGAGGGGGAGAAGATTTAAAAACAACGTCAGTGTTGAAAGTAAACTTCTTCTGGCAGTTTTGAAATTTTTGGCCTACTAGGCTAAATCTGACTTTAAGCAGGGGATACATTTCTGCTTATGCTAGCTCTCTGAAAGCTCCAGGCTAGTCAGACTGGCTCCCTCTGAAGACAGTGGAGTCCCTCTGGAGTCATCCTCTGAGATGTTAAGTTCAAACTGCCCAGATTTAAAAAAATGACAAGGGCTAGAAATCCACGTAACCAACCTTCACTCAGAAAATGAAGTTATTTCTATTTATGTGCCTATATATTGGTTTAAGAACTAGTTTCAGGTAGAAAAAAAAAATGCCTCACACTCTGAAGAAAAATTTACACTGTGAAATATGAACTTCCTCATCTCCTGTTGGTAGAAATTTTAGTGCTAAGTCCTGAACCTGGACTCACATGCACAATGGCCGTATCTCTGTCCATGTAGAACTGGCTGCACAATTTCACCTTTGAGACTCAGTACCCATTGATGGCACAAGGTGAGAAATGAGAATTGTTAAATCCAGCCTTCTGGTTCCGCAAACTCTGCATGGGAGAGTGATCAATCTCAATGGCAGGGAAAGCATTTCCCCTGCCACCCTGTCTTGCTCGCCAGCACGTCCTAAGCTTTCCTGTTACCCTATGGTTCGAACAATGTCCTGGGGAAGGTTAAATACATGTTTAAATGCTCTTATATCAAAGAACGGTGAGTAATCCAGGCCTGTTGAGAGAATATTTTCCCCACCCTTAAATGACATGAGAGGAGGAACTATTTAAAGTTAGGCAACTTCTCACAGAAAAAAACATTTTTGCTCTTGACCAGCATGCACACAGGGTCCTCTGCGCTGGAGTGGGACAGTGACCCCCATGTCCCTGCTTCTCTGCTCTCCTTCAATGGGACCATTATGTGCCCAGCTCCACTTCATGTCAGGTCTCTGCATCCACCAAGGCAACCTTTGGAGTTAAAAGTGTTTGGTCGGAGGCATCCTTGAGGTGGTTCCCCTGGGCTGTGGCCACACAACAGACTCCATGCCACTTCCCTGCAGGTGCGTGGAGATGATGCTTACATGGGTCACACCTGACCAGCTCCCCTGTTCCTGACCTAAGGCAGGCAGCCTCACCAGAGAGCTCTCTGCTCTGATTTTGGTCATTTTGTGGTTGCATCCCAAAAGTATGAAGATTAGCCAGTGTGCAAGAAAGCAGAGTGGAAATATTACAGAAAACTGTATGTGACTGTCTTTTCTAGTGAAATGTCACCATACTTAAATCAAGAATTGTGAACTTAATCTACTTTTTCTTTATTTCCTTGATAAGTTTCCATGGTAATTCTTCGACATTACTTCAATTTTATTCTATTCGGAAAACAGAACTCCTCAAAGCAGGGAAGTGTAACATTTTATATTGCTTTCCTGACAACGTGTTCAGTGATATATAGCTAAAAATTGTAATAATCATATACTCAGTACTTTCTAAATTATTCATCTTTTCTTGTTTCTTTAAAAAAGAAAACAAACCCTAGTCTAAAAATACTTATTGAAGAGATTTTTTTTTTTCAAATGTAAATATACAGATTGGATACAGAAACATTTTAATGCTTCACACTGCTGAAATTCAGGGTAGTGCAGTCAACAGTCTATTTGAAAATGGATTGCTAATTTGATAACTGAAAATGAAAAGAATTTAAAAACTATATTGGCATAAATCGAAATTATGTAATTATGGACTCCTTCCTTTCTTTTAAGCACCTCTCCTTACAAAAAAGGAAAAAAAAGTTTCTCATGATCATGTCAGTGAAACGGTGAAATATTTCAGGAAACTCCCTCACAACTTTGCTCCAGAGGAGGGAGGAAGATGATGTACAAGAGGTTATACCTATACTTGTGAAGCTGATCTTTGTCTCCCACATCCAAGTCAATTTTTAGCCAAAATTCTTCGCCTGTCACAAAGGAAATAATGGTCTTAAGTTATAGCCACATGCAGAGAAAGACAGATAGAAGTGATGCTACCTCCTGTCAAACCTGTCAGATGTCTAGCTCTAGAGAGACTTTCCCCGTGCCTGCCATGCCAAAACCACTAATATTAACAGTGCTGCTATTACAGCCAGCACTTCTGAAACTGCCTTCTCATTAAAGTTTATCTAATTCAAAACAACATAACTATTCTATATTTAAATCACTTGAAGATATGTAACAGTAGGGCTAGGCATTATCTGAACCTCACCCACCCAGTAGATAGGTAGCCTGGTTTGCTCATCAAGATGACCAGCAGTATCTAGTAAAGCATCTGACTTCACAAGCCCACTCTCCAGCTTCCTGGAAAAAATGCTGTCAAGACACACAGCTCCACCCATAACGTAATGGCCCTCATTTTTATCAACTTTTTCAGGACATGCTCCCAGAAAAGTCCAGCTGATTCCATGGGAAATATTGCATTAAGAGATCCCAGGGTTCACATTAAATTGATCTTGGAGAGCCTCTAGTTAAGGTATGCACTTAAAAGATCATGAGAGCCTGCACATCTTAAAGAAAAAAGCATTATTTTGGAGCTACTGTTTCTCTTCTTCAGTGTGAGATTTCCCTCTGACAAAGAGTGCTGCTTTTGCAAGGGCAATGCATACTGGACCAGATCCTATGGCTCCAACTCAGGCAAACACCCTACAGATTTTAAGAGGGGCTTTTGACTGTATGAGAAGAGAGTTTCCTTTCAAAAGCTTTTACAGGGATAATCTCTAATTTTATTTGTCTTAAGTGATGGTAGAAAGGTATGATTTATAGCTTTAGGTATCCAAGATGGTTTACCTCAGGAATTTTACCTGTTGTTTGTTTTTGACTTATACATCCACCTTGCAGCTCTTTTGCCTGTATTACCTGATTAATTTACCCTCATAATAAATACACACAGTAGGAAAATTCTTTTCCTTCTTTTGTTGCTGGTGAGATGCTATCTCTCTAGTGCACAGCAGGAGACTGAAGGAGTGGGAGACTTAATGCCATGCTCAGGATTGGGCAGGCAACTGGTAAAGCTGCAAAATCTATCTGAAGATCAAAAACCAGAGGCTGCTTGGGTCATTACCTCCACCTCTTTCTGGCTACAATGATAAGGCTGTTTTTCTTTCACGTCATCCTGAAGTAAGAAGGGTGCAGGGCCTACACTGACTGCATCTCATGGCTCTGGGAAAGGCTTGGGAAGATCAGCAAGCAGCAGGGGCAAGGCCCAGGGAGGGGCAGCACTGGTGTCCCTTCCAGATAAAATCAGATGCTTCCTCTGACAGCTGCTTCAAGATTTACAAAGTGGGAAATCAGATGAAAGTGGCTCTTGTATAATCAAGGCTTCAGAGGTTGAAAAAATACTCAGACAGGGCCAGTTTTGTCATGGGTAGAAATCATGGCAACTCTGCAGACACCAGAAAAGCCAAAACACTAATTTATTCATACTGAGGACCTGGCCTCCCATGACCAACGTCATCAAAAATATTGACATTTTACAAAACGGTCACAGTTTTTCAGAAGTGCTACAGACTACGGTTACCACTGAATGGTTGCCATGTTTTATCCCAGAACTGGCTCCATTTCAGTGATGAGTGAAGCGACTCCTATAAAAATAGTTTGAAAAGCACTCGGGAATTCCTTCACAATAAAAGCTGCAGTCCTTCACCATATGGAGCAAATAGCCAGGAATGCTGTGCCTCCTTGTCAGCAAAAGCTAAAATCTGCAAGAGGTACAGGGATCCTAGCTAGGAATGACACTATCAAACTCATTGTAGAAGAACCTCTTTCTGGGACAAGGAAAAAGTAAAGATTAGTGTGTAATTTTTAGGCAGAGTCAAGCAAAAACAAAGGACTAAAGCAAAATATTTTGCCAAACTCCTGAAAAGACAAGATTAAATACGCTTTAAAAATTATGCATAGTCCTACAAGTGTCAGTGAGAGGAAAATTAACACACAAAACTGAGTTATAGAAGTTTAAAGTCACACTTCTATGAGGCCGCTGACCACTTTTGCCCTCCTAACCCTCACAGAAACCATAAAAAATAATTTAATAGTTTGTAAACTCAATCTCTGTTTCTCTGATACCTTTAACTGCATACTAAAACTACCCAAGACAGCAGTTTGAAACATATTTGTTGGAACTTTTTTACCACCTGTTCCACTGTTATAAACCTGTCATGTGATTTTTTTTTTAAGTTTAAGGAGATTCTTCAAGCCCATTGATACACCTTTCCACTACAGAGTCAAGATGAAGCAATGTATGGAAATCCTCTGTTGAGATAATCTTTACCCTACCTTAGCTACCCAAAAGTCAGACCTCTAGACTAAAAGAGCTGCCTAAACTCCTTTGAAATCTATTTTTAAATGGGATTAAATAGCCTGTGGATATGCTTCTGTTTCAGCTCTGAAGACAGGCTTAGTAAAGTTAGGTGAGATAAATCTTGACCCTAGTGACATAATGAAGAAATAGCATGTAAGTCAGAGGATGGTTTCATAGGCCTTACCTACTGGACATCAGGAAGACAGAAATAATGGAGAGGGTAAGGTAGAAAACACTTCCTACAAAATGGGTGGCACTGGGCAGCCAGTGCCAGCCACACCAGCTCCCTGTTCTGACGGAACTTAAAGAGCACTGAGATCACTGACATAAGTGAGAACTGGGTTTGGTACCCTCTGCATGAACTGATACTAATGGAAACTCTAAAAGAAATATGTGTCAACTGCTTTATGTCGTTTCCCGAGTAAAGATATATCTGGGAGCATGGGAGAACTGAGGAAACCGTAAATACGAATTGGGTCCTCCACATTACCATTTTAAATTCAGATCAGCTTGGGAACAACCAGAAGTCGTACCAGCAGACAAGCGGTTATTTAGTGGCAGTTTTAATCCAGGTCCCAAAAAAAAACCGAAGTTGGCCACACCACAGAATAAACCTACACATAGATATCAACCTTGGAAGTCTACTCTGGAAAGAAGGCGGCTCCCTAGAGGGTCAGAAACCAAACTATTCTCTCATCTTGTAAGTGGATGTTCAAGGCCATGCCTGGACATGACGACGAAGGATGCTCACCTGGCTTTCATCCTGCTCTGTACCACTCTGGGCAAAAGGGTTCGACAGTCATCAGGGCCTGCAGTCCCTTCCCAGTGCCCAGTCCTCAGGCAAATACAGATGTGAAGCCTGAGTAGAAACTTCATAGAATAATAAAGCATCTTCCAGAGGCCACAGATAACCATGAGGATCATTAGATGCATTTTTCCAGGAACAATATTTGACAATGTGTCCCACGGGCCATTTCTGTTACAGTCTCAGAAAAAAAAAGTGAGATTTTGTTGACCAGGGGAGAGTTATAGAGTAGGTTTCTAATATGTCACTTAGCACTCTTCTGTGTTCCTTTTTCATATTCCATACCTCTATTCCTGAAGCCACTGAAATTCTCTCCTTTCTCTTAACACAAATAAAAAATGAGCATTTTTATATGGCAAGAAGCAGCAAAAGTAAGCCAGCTAAAAAAACTTTGTACAGGTATATCTCAAAAAAATACACTGATACCAAATTCTGTATCAAAACCAACAGCAGCAGCACTAAGAATGCTTCTGTGGAGAAGCACATTAATCGTGTTTCCAGCCCAGCCACTATGCTCAGTCACAAGCACAGAGGCGCCTCATAGCTGACTATGGTATTAATTACCATGATGGCCATTTGTCAGCCACTGAACCACATGGATCACTGGTTGGTCTGGACAGAATACAAGTGTACCAGAAGCTCAGGACTTTCTGCAGAATAATGTTAAGAAAGTTATCAAAGAGAAACAGTTGTCATAGGGTGCAGGTTCATATTTCACCGTAAATTAGAAACTGATAAGCAAAGAGTAAGAGACCAAGTTTCAGCATGGAAAAAGATTAATGCAGTGTGTCTCAAGAGCAGTATTCGGTATATTTAATCACAGTGATAGTTATTCAATGGCATATATTTTTTTTCCTACCTACGTTATTTTTTCATATGCATTTTCATACTGATTTGTCATAGCACAGTGCTTTCTACTTGACGTAGTAAAACATTCCATATTTTTTGCTTCAGCTTGTCTTGAACAACCTAAAAAATACATGAACATGCATTTCATCTCCAATCTGATTGGGGCTTCACTTCCTGTTTTCCACCTCATTATTAAATGTATTAAACAACAGAAGATTTAGGATGTAATTTGAGACACTCTGCCGCTAATGTTGGGTGCCAGGCTGAAAACTGAATGTTTACTATTATTTTCTTATTTGCTCTTTCCTATTCATTTTGAATGGGTGACTGAACATCACTTTTCCCCTTGACAAGAAAGCTCCTTGAGTTTGTTTGTTTTTTTTTTTTTTTAAAAAAAAAGCTGTTCTTCTGACAAAGACTACAACTTACAACAAAGACTTTCAATTTTCATTTGAAAAATACATCCCACCTCATCTTTTTCATATCATTGATGTAGGAGATGTATTTATAACTTTGCTATTGTTTATTATTATGACAAGTTAGGTGATATTTTTGCCCTGCAGTAAGGCTCAGAGGTGCTTCCCAGCAGCGCTCTCATGTTTGTTTTTAAAAGTAAGTACAAAGACTGTCACTCTCTAGTTCTCCACTTCCCTTGGGTCCCCACATTTCTATTGTGAGCAGCTCTGGCATTTCATTCTTCAGGCCTTTCACAACTCCTGGATTAATACCATCAGGTCTGGGAAACTTGTTGCTATTTAATTTATCAGTTTGTTCCAGCACCTTGTCTGTTGATCCTGGCAATGGAAGCAAAATGCTTTAAGGGCGCCTCTAGAGCAGTTATCTAAAGCAAGTCACACACATCCCTAAAAAAATCCCCAGTCCAGCAGCTAGAAACACAGATTACAGCCTGGTGCATGGACACAAGCCACCTCAAACTAAACGGTGGATTCAAACAACTCAGATCTTTTTGTTGCTGAATGTAAGGTATTGTGTCAAACCTCTTTATAATTAGCACAATCTGTAACAGATTTTTTTTTTTTTTTCTCCCCAAATGGTAAGCATTCATGTGTTTTATTCAGCTGGGGTAGCTGCCAGTCTGTTCCCACCTGTGTGTGTGTGTGTGCATGCATGCAAATGTATTGCAGTGGCTGCCCTGAGGATAATGTGCTAGGGTTGAAAGATGAACCTGACCCACAATGCAGATGAACACTTGGTGACTTGATTACTGTCACTATGTGGGTATCATCCCAAAAGTGCTTACCTCAGACAACATGCACATTAATTCAACCATAAAGCATTGGGCTCAATGCAGCAATTACTTGATGAGCTCCTGCCACGTGAGCAGACCAGCTGGCCACATGTGCCAATTCCTTGCCCAAAAAATGCAGCAGCAAGAGCAAACTGAGGAATTGGCTGCACTTGGGCACCTCTCAGTTTACACAAAGACCACAGACGAAGGGGCATGGGGGTGCTGACCTGCCAGCAGTCCTCTTGCCCTTCTCCCCCACCCCAGTGTTGTTAGGGCTGCAATGGGATCCATGTGTGAGGGGCAGTGCCGGCCGGCCCACATGTGCACCACACTTCCCACACTCACAGCCCTGCTGGGGCTGGGGTTTTAAAGGAATGACAGTATAGTATTTATGTATCTGCCACCAGAGGCCTGCAAAGACTTTGCTAATTCTGGACACCTGCAAGGTCCATGAAGCGGATGAGTGGCTGGCACAGAGGTACGAGGCAGCTCCAGGGAGAAAAAAGGTGGGGAGGAGGGAAGAGCTGCGCCAGCCTCCAGGATGAGCACATAAGGAGCAAGGGGAGCTGCTCTCTTCATTTGCTTTGGAGCATACCCTGGCATTTTTCAATCCCAAACCCAAAGCTCATTAAATCTGGAGTTAGTTTGAGTGTGCCATGGATGTGTGAACAGGTGCTTGCTCCCACTGTTGGGGGGCTGTGAGTCGCCCTAGCAGAGGGGCAAAGCCCAGGCACAACGCCGGTGACCAACCCCAGGCTGCATAAAAGCTCTGGGTTTTGGCTTTCTACCACCTTGATCACATTAAACCAAACGCAGCCAAACAAAGGTGGGGGAGGATCAAATCTGTGCTTAAGCAAACAAACAAAACCACTTTCTCCAAAGCCTGCCTGACAGATTTAATATAGCTGAGTTTTGGAGGATATCTATCATTTTCATTTGGCATGAATATAAATCAAATAATCCCTTGATCCCAAGAAGGCACTGAGGAGTCTCAGTCAAGTCTCCAGAAGGGATGTGCTCCTTAACTTGGAAAGTTGGCAGCTGATTTAATTTTCTTAGCAAATTTGACAGTGCCATAGGAATTTTCCAAAATCAAAGAACCCTTTCATAGGCTCCTCTACCCAATACTCAAGCCAGTGTCTAAGAATAACATTCAGCCCTCATTAATTAATGATATCAGTCCGAATAATGTCAGTTTGCCTCAGAGACCTTGTCGGGATGGATGAATCACACCCTGCCGGCTCCAAGGCTCTCACTCTGACGAACTGCAGTGTGTGATGATGGGTTGCTTTGCCTGGAAAGCTTTTGCCCACGGAGCCCGATCAGCTCTAAGCCCAGTCCCGTCTGAGGCGTGCGCTCAGCGCTGGGGCAGACAGCGAGGTTAATGGGTGTCAGAGATAACACTCGCTTCCTTGAGGCCCCACAGGGCAGGGGCAGGTGGCCACCAGCCCTGCCCTCCCCTCTCCCAGGACAAGAGGGGAAACTGAACTCAAACAGGCAGAAGTAGTGAGCCATCAGTATCACACCAATGTGCCTCTGCTGTGGGCAGCACCAAAGCTGGCTTGTCCTCAGCTCCCTTGGCTATCTCTGTGCTCACAGCTACACCCTGCCTGTATGAGAAAGGAATATATTTTTTATTTCACCTTGGTTAGGTAGTGCTGCACGTCCCCATGTACTTTGTGTGACAGATGCAAGAACGAACTGCAGATGTCCACTAACTTTTCAGATTCACAGAGAAGTGAAGATCGTATCCAATGGTAAAACGCCACAAAGAAATCCTCATCTGCGAGTCTGGCTTTTAATAAAACTACAAACTGAGATTTCTCAAAAGACCTGCTCAGCTGATACTGTTCCAATGTGGAAAAAGACACACCAGCTGTCTCTATAAATTCACAATTTTTCTGAAGCCATAATTATGTATGAAAACATCCAGACTGCTTCCAAAGTGCACTGTACTAATATTGATATAAAATGGCCTTGTTTCTATTTGCAACATAATCACAAATCCACTCCTCAAGTTTTCACGTATCCACATTCTGGTTTCTGTGACAGCTGACAGCAGTGATTCCTTATCAGTCACAATATGAGGTTTAGTAACATTTGCATATAACCATCTTTTTACGTAAATATTGCATTCCTGAAGCCTCATGAAAAATTTACAGGCAAGAACAACAACCACATTGTTTAACACATTCAAATAAATGTTTATTCACAGATGCTCTCCCTTTCCCCTTGTGATGACCATGGCTGGTCAGGCATGCCCATCGTCTCCTATCACTACACCCCAGTTTCCCCTCAGACAGTTTGATCCTGCCACACGTGGGCAAGATCAGCACAGGGCTGAGCTGAGCTCAACATAAACACGAGCTCAGCAGAAATACACATGTGGTGTTGGTTGTGGGATCCTGGTCACAGAGGCAAAGTGTCAGAGAGACAAAGCTGGGACTTGTCTTTTTGTGCAGTGTTTGTTTATATGCTGCACACGTTATGCCCAGTAACATGAAGTCATCAGTTCCAAGTTACAAATATACCATAAATGCTATAAGTAATTTATTTTTCTGCTCTGCCTGGGAAAGTAAATTTGGGATTTAAACAAAAAATAATTATTTGATTGTGGGAACAGCGTTGATGGTGATGTATTCTGATTGTCACTGCAAATATATATGCTTTTTTAATGCATAAGCACTGTTTTGATGTGATGGCCAAAGCTCTCAAAGGATTTGATGCTGAGGAGTGGAGCCTTGAGCAAGGCCCATTGGACTTCAGGACTCACTCCACAAACAAGTTTGGGTTCAGTAGGACTGGTCTGAGAACAACTTTAATGTGCTGTTTACTCTAACACATCTTCATTCTAAAAGCAATTTACAAGTTTCACACACGGACACTTTTGTTTGGAAGAGGCACTGTCAAAGAAGCCTGTAAAAAACATTAAACGCAGAATTTGTTATTTCACTAAAGCATTCTGAAAAATTACTCTAGTGATTGCATTGAAAAATCTGGTAACGTTAATTTCGCCATTGAAATATGATTTCTTTTAAAAGCTTTTCCCTTCGTGGTCCCTGCCATAGGATCCACCCCAACATCTGGATAACAGAATCCAGGCTGACAGACTAATGCACATGTGGAGGAGTGTGTCTGCTACTTTGCTGCTTCTCAAGACAGACACATTGTCTCCCTCTCCTTCTCCCTGTCCCCTCCTTTTCTTTCGTTTTTTTTTTTCCTTCCTTTAATAAGACTGCACATGTCTTCCAGCTCTCTGCTGTGAATGTGACCAGTATGCGATATTGCCTTGCATCGACAGAGAACGTCTGGCTTAGGTGATACCAAGCAGTTACTGCCCTTGCTTTGAATGCTTGCTAGCTTATTAACTGGCACATCTGGCTCTCTCCCTAGGAGGGTGAGTTCTGCAGTGCCCCAGGAATTTCTTTCATACACCACTTTTATTAGCTTTTCAAAAGAATAGGGATTACCACTCAAAAGGAAGACTTAGGTCATTTGCAAGCATACTGGTCCCCAACCTGTTTACCATGTTTAAAGTGCAACAATAACTGAAACTCATTATTTGATTTTCAGAAATAATCTTTCCTCATTTTAGCACAATCTGATTGTTCTTGTAACTGAAAAGTCTGCTTAAGTGAAAAAGTGGCTTGTGATTTGTGATAGGTAAAATAATAAATTAAAAAAAAAATAAAATCAGAAAGCCACAATGATAACTTAGTTTAGAAATAAAGCTCCCAAAACATTAATTTCTAACCCTGCTTTTCCTGCGCATCTCACTCTATCATCCCAGGAGGGAAGAAAAAGTGTTTCAGGCTTAATCAAATAAAAGAAGTGCATGTGTATCTCCAGAGAGCAAATTTATCTTTGCCCACACATGGAAGTCACACGGGACGTGAAGTTAGAATGCAAGAGTTACATTACTATAATTTCCCGTTTGGACATCACTATTTCAGTAGTGCCAGAGAGGCCTTTTCTGGTTTTGTTTCTGTCACTTCTGAAGCAGTTTAAGGCAACTGGGAAAACTACTTTTGTTTTCATACTGAAAAAAGATCCACGTGGGGGAGTTAAAGAGGTAGGTCTCCTTCTACCTGCACAGCAAAGTTTAATACTCTTGGCCAAAGCTCTCCTGAAGTAAACTTGGGAAAAAGCTGCCTGCCTACTTACCCATCTACCTGCCCACCTACTGACCCACCTGGAACTCCACCTTCCCAGGAGGAACCAAGGAACCCTCCCCACAGTGCATCACCTTCAACTGCTGAGCATACTTCAAGTGCAGATAATATTCTCCGTCCAGACCTAAGAAGTATAGGGAAAAAACCAAACCAAACCAAACCAAAACAACAGCTTGCTAGACTTGCTAATCAATCTTTTTTTGAAGCCGTGTGAGGCCAGACTTTTGGAAGCTGTCGGCACTCACCAGCTTACATTGTTCCAAGTGGGAGTTGTTTGGCGCTCACGGCTTTTGAAGGGACGGTATTTCATGTAGGTGTCTAAATGAGGGTTCTGCTCTCCACTAACCTTTTGCAATTGCATTTGGCTAGACTGACCATCCAGAAATATCACATTGCAAAGAGGAACATGTAAGCACTCACAGAAAGCATATTTTAATGCTATGCATAAATAGCCCATACTCCTCCAGGCAGGAAAAATAAAACAATATTCTGTGATTTCCCCAGCCAAGGGAGACACGCAAAAAGTTCACTAACTACAGTAAATTCATACAATGAAAACAAAAACAAAACAAAAATTCCTCATTATGAAAATGAAAACAGTTAATGTTTTCAAGAATGTCACAATCTTACTTGGAGATTTCTGCCAAATAGAACAAGAAATTCAGTCTATCAGATAAAATCCTAATTTCTTTAGATCAGTATCAAAACAAAAGGGATGTCTAGTCAGAACTCTAAGACACAAATTCTAGTATCAAACACATTACAGCCAACAGATCACAATGATCTTCTCACCTCCTCAGGTCTGAATCTTCTGAAAAGCCCACCTTGGCAGCATTAGACTTGGCATTATTCAATCAGCTCCAGTCTTAAAAATAACTCATTTGGCCCACTAAAGTTCATGGAAATCCTTACAGGGTCTTTTGCTGAGCTTGCCTATAAGCTGCATTGTCTTCTTAAGGCTTCCTGTCCTGCAAACAGAGGCACTAGCACAGAGATTCAGCTGAGACTGTTTTCCCCCTCTTCTGCTGCTTTTATTTAACACACACACCAAAAGAAGGAAAAAAAAAAAAAAAGGGGGAGAGAACTGGTAGAAGTTCCTTACAGGAGTTGGAAGAGGACATCTGCAGGCAATTTAGCAGGAGGGTTTGTTTCTGTGTCAGCTGGCAACCCCTGGATAACTCTGTCATGTAACTTGTATGCTAAAACATGATGTAGGACAACCAGTGAGATGGGTAAATACGGCAGCACATCAGTTTTATTTGATTGAGATTTGTACTTCTTCATAGGGAGCAGTCCTGCAATAAACTATGAAAACAAATACACCCCTGCAGCCAAGAGAACATCCCACCCTGCTTTACCCCAACAGCACTGATCATCATCAAATCCACCTTCTGCTGCAGCCCAGGACAGTGTCTCCCTTCCTTTCAATGCAATTCAAAGAGCAACAGGAAACAGGGGTTTTATTCAGATGAGGACAGGAATTTCTGCATTCCTTTCATGAGGACCCATTCCTCATGGCAGCCCTCTCTTGATTCGGTAAGGATCCAGATTCTCCTTCTTTTCAGGCAACAGCAGCAGAATGTGGAAGGCCTCCTGCAAGCATGAGGCTGAGCCTGCTATTTGTGCCTCGGTTCACTGCTTCCTGCTAATTTTGGAAGGCTGCTCAGGAGCACAGACTGGTATCTAAAGAGAGCTCTGGAGATAACCCAGCTCACAGAGTTTCCCCACTCCATGTGTTTAACTTCCTCCCAATTAGAAGAATCTGGTCAACTGAGGAATGCTCATCCATTCTGGTTCCGCTTCTGTTCTTGCATCAAATCTTATGTATTTTGACATTTATAGCCAAGCATTTGAACTGAGGCACTGATTAGATTCAACTGTTAAAAGTACCTTCCTCCCCCTTCCACTTTGTGTGCTTGCTTTGGTTTGAATTATTAGCAATTTAAAAATCAATCTTGCAGTTAAATGTTTAATGGTATAATTGCTTCTGTTGCATAAACTTGTTTAGTTTGTGCTTTATTAACATGTAATAACTGAAAGTATATTTTCCTCTGTCTGAGTTAATAATGTCTCTGTGATGGCTCAAGCACTGTTAGCCAACTGGCTGCAGTTCTGGGACAACTCAGAGAGAACCAGAAAGATTTTCTGAAGCTGTAACTAAGGAGTGGGTGGCTTCCCTTAACTGAACAAACTTGAATTCTCAGTTGGCCTCCACTTAAGATTGAAACATATTTTTTGTTCATTCTGAGTTCATTTTGAGTGCCCTAGTGTAAATGTTGGTCAGGGAAGTTTTGCTGTCCAAGACCTGGACATGTGTGCCAGCTGGGTCCACTGTTTTCTGCAGCACTTGTCCCGAGATCTTCTCCAGGGAGGGATCCTACAGGAGGACCCTACAGGTCCCTGCCTGCCCACCTACACAGGTTCCTTTCAAGGTTGGGAGGAAAGTGGCTTAACCCATCTCCTGCTGGCAAGGCAGCAAGGACTATGTCCCAGATGTGTTCAGCACCATCTGTGGTTCTGCTGTGCAAATTTCCATCCTGCCCTGACATCTAGAGATGCTAACTCAGGTTTGGGACATGGCTGCATCTGAGCAGCTTGCCGTCTCCTCCCTGCTTTCCAAAGGTTTACTAGACTTGTGTAAAATGTCATCTTGATGATGTTATACTGATTTTGGATTTGGACATGTCTTGTTTGGAAAAGGCTTGGGTGTACCCTCAGTTCTGTGTTACATATTGAGGATATGCCATGTAAGATGGGATTCAGTCAGTCTAATGAAGAACCACCTACAAGTCCCTTTGTGCTTAATGTAACTACTCTAGAGCCCCTCACGCCTGCTCTAGAGCTACCCGTGACAGAAAACATAAAACACAGAGGTAAAAGAGGTTACATGTTTGGGAACAAAGCTCCCTCTCCTTTTCCCAGCTGTTGCCTCAGGGGCAGTGGCACCAACATTTGATGCATGTTGGGACTTCTTCTGCAATGAGATTACCACTGATGTCAGTCAACCTGCCACGCTCTGCTCCTTCTGACACCCACCTGAGAAGCACAGGCAGCGCTCAGTTCATGGTCTGGCCTTACTGTACTCAGGATTTCTCACATTTGCAGGATTCTTCCCACATTATTCACTGCCCTGACATCTGCCAGGTTTCTGGGTTCATGGAAAATTTCTATATGTGACCAAGGTAGTATGCACAAACAATTATGTCAGCTCATCCTGGAAGGCTCACAGTACAACTCAGACTTATCTACCTCCTTTTGTGTGCTACTTTGCTGAATTTGAAATGGCAGGTTACAGTGTCCTACTCAACTTCTGCTGCTCTACAAGGAGGTGATAATGACTGCCAGCATTTGGGTTTAAAGGTTATTAGGCATCAAAAAGCTGGGATTTTGAGCAGGACCTGGTAGTGAGGGACCACACTATGGAGCCTCCTATGTGTAGGGCTCACTGGCAAGACAGACATGGGAATTTAGAGCAACAGCAGTGGTCCTGTCATCCTGTCTGTTCTTCTAGGGCAAAAAGGACAGGATATACATTTCCAATTCAAAACAAACAGACAAACACACCAAGAGTACACCTATGGTATAGAATGAGTTTTTCTTCCTAATGAAACATGACTGGAAATACCCAAATACTGGCTACTGCCTTGAGCCAAAGAAGAAATATTTTTCACCGCAAGAATTTGAACTGGCTTGGGAAAGAACAGTGAGAGTCTCAAAACGTCCTACAGAATAACGGGCCAAGACTTATGGCAAATGATAAAATAGCAAGTTGGCGGAGGGTATCTAATCAAATGCCCATAACTATTTATGAGGTAATGTCTGTATTAATAATCTAAAGAAGGGGATTAAACAGCACATCAGCAAAAGATATTGCACCCTAAAGTTAACTCAGAGACACCAGAAGGACAGCTGAAATAGTCCAAAAAGGGTCTTAAAGAGATTATAACATGGGTAGAAAATAATTAAGAAAGATCTCAGATTCAAGGAGGATGGTAATCAGTACAAGTATGCAATATGACATCAAAATAAAGGAGAGATGGAAAGAGAGAGAGAGAAGCGAGACTCAGGAAAGAGATTAATGTTTCAGCATCTTGTGCAGAGGAAACACATCACGCGCAAGGGAAGCATCTCTCCCTGTCTGTCAGCTGCAGGAGCAACATCCCTGGTTCCAGCTCTAGGCAGTGCTACTAGAAAGATAACAACGCGGTGATTCGTGACCAAGCAACAAGTATAGCTGAAAGCAGGGCAGGATGTAGCTGCAGGAGTGACAGAGGAAAAGCTGCCTGGCCCCATCATGTGAAACAGACTGTGACCAGAACTAATGTGGACAGCCTGTGAGGTGCTTGGCAACCTCCCCTGAGCCCTCCTTATAAATCTCCCTCTTGAAGGTGAGGTGGAGCAAAAGCAGTGTGAAGTTAAGGAGTTTGGGTCTGCACAGAGCAGATATATGAAGGCCGGTCAAAGAGGGAGCAACAAGGTGGCTGAATGTGAGGAAATGCTTCATGATAATGAGTCATGGGGAATTATCTCTCAAGAAAGTACAAAGGTGACCCATTGCTTAGGATACTTGTGACCAGATCAAGGCAAAATGCAAATCCAACATACATTAAACAGTAATCTCTGACTCACTGGGAGATAATCTCTACATATCTTTAGCATTTGCACTGTAGATTTGTGTGAGGATAGTCCTGGGCAGGTGGTTTCTGTAACCACTTGTCAAGGAAGGAGGAGATTGTTACTACAGCCTCTTGGAGTCCCAAGTCTGCCCAAACACCATGCTGGTGGAGCTCCCCAAGGCTGACTCTCCTGCACCTCTTCCCTTCAGTGCTCCCACTGCAGCCATATGCAAAAGGCACTGTCCTGTAGGCATGAAGCACAGCATGGATGCTAGGGCTAGTGAAATTGCTGTTCCTATCTGCCAGGATGGCCAGGACCTAAGAAGGAGAAGACACATACTTCAGCAGTGGGCTTCAGGGAGATTTACAGGCAGTGAAACAAGGCTGAGATTTGGGAGCCCTCAGTCCCATTCCAGGCTCTAGAGCGGAAGAAGAGGATAGGGAAGAATCTTCTTTCCCAGTT
This sequence comes from Patagioenas fasciata, assembly GCF_037038585.1. Classification (NCBI taxonomy): domain Eukaryota; kingdom Metazoa; phylum Chordata; class Aves; order Columbiformes; family Columbidae; genus Patagioenas; species Patagioenas fasciata. Next base: position 94,683,012 of record NC_092520.1, read on the forward strand.
TCCTCAAAGCCTAACCCTTTTTGTCCCTGTCTGTTTTGTCTGTCCTTCCCAACTTCTTCTCTTAACTTCTCCCCACCCTCAGTTTGCCACCCTGGCTCCAGTTTCCAGGACCATCCATTTTATGATTTCTACCCATCAGCAGTAGAAATGTCCAGACTTCTAACAGTCTGGTAGACTGTGGAAATGAAATTTGAACACATCTGACTCTACATAACAAAGAGTTAGTGTAAAGCATATATATCAGCCAGACCATTGAAAATGCATTTGGTGCTCTTTAGTTTGTTCTTTCCTGCTTATGAAAAAGATAATTTTTGTTTAAAAATGGCATCTTTTAAGGAATTATCCATACCATTAGTCCCCAGAACAATAGAGATTAAAGTCTCTAGTCCATCCCCTATCAAAACAACATACTTTTCTTTGAACATGTCATTAACACTGTTTTCCATCTGGCTGTTGGCAGCAACCTTGGATTTGCTCCGAATTGCTGAAAGTTCATCAATTATAGTACACAGAAGCTATTATCTCTCTTTTCCTTTAGCAAGGAGGTATCCGCTCAGGCAGAGAGGAGGGAGAGTTCAAGAGGAAAGTTTAAAAAAAAAAAAAGAAGAACTTACTAATGTAAACTGCTCTACGGCAATTATTTGGTTACAATCCAGAACTCAAAAGGTAAATCACAATTTTTGCATACAAGGAGATTCTAGCATTCAAATACAGTAGTGATTACGGCATTATCACACGTAACTGATGTATGCTGACAAAGGATGGAAATAACACACCCGATTTTAAGCCTACCACTTCAGGGGCTTGGTGAATGAGTGCCGGTGTGGAGGAGTATAACCCACATTCATTATAAACTCAGTTCCTCAGTTTTATGAGAACACAGACTAAATCAGATCTATCAATCAAACAAGCTTTAGCAACTGTGATCCAGCTAGCATCATTAGTAAGACACATAGTGAAATGGAAACAATAGTGTTATCCTGTACACAGTGGTGTTAACAGCATAAAAGCAGGGGAAGAGCTTTTAAAGTTTTGCCAGAATAATGACTGAAGTACACAGTGAGGGGTAAGCAGAGGGGATAGGACTTACAGTTACTCACCAACGGCAGCTTCAGGGACTGCTGAGACTAATGCTTTTTCACATCTGTCACTGAGGGACTTTTGTAACCCATGAGACGAGAGCCTGCATGTTATCCCGGAATAGCTGTCAGGCAGCAAGTTTGCAGCCCAGATAACCCACAGTAGCTTGCTCACCTCTGTGCATGGGGGCTAAAGGCACCATCTCACAACTAGAGACCACTGGAGGCAATACATTCACAGGGTCATCACCAATTCATACCTGTAGGAGGTTTGGCTCATTAACCAACAACTATCAGGACCAGTTATTTCATATTTTCTGTAGAGAAGGGGAGTATGTTATCAAATTGGCTCCAGTGGTGACATACTGTGATACAGTAGTATTACATTCTCCATATGGATTGCCTACTCAGCTACACTGCAATGTGTCTGCCATTAGCTTTCTTCACATGTGACTTTGGGCAAAGCTCTTTGTATCTTTGGCTCAGATTTCCATGCTCTCACTCCTAGCTGAGCTGCCCAAATATCATTTTATAAGCAATGAAAGAAGTGCTCTAGCAATGCAAAGAATCCACAAAGACTATGATCCCAGCTTAGTCAAGACTCTAAAAAGAGGTGGGAGGAAAAGCCTGGCTTTATCTGCCTTATCCTGGAGGATAATAGTAATTCTATCCTTCTACCCTTCTTGTCTTCCTTGCCTATTCAGGCACAGACTGTATTGTGCATACAAAACTCCCCATATAACAAAGTCTTGGATCCTATTTAGAAACTCTACAATTCTACAAAAAACAACAGATTATATCAGACCCAGAATATGCTCCTTAATGAATAATACCAGATCAAAAAATCAGATTTAACCATAACACAACAGATTAGGTACATCTAGCAGCATTTCTACACTGCCACAATTTGAAATGTCCTGTTTTTTTTGGGCCAGCAAAGGAGCTCTTGGGATCAGGTTTTGTAATACTTTCAATGACAATATGAGATGCTGTACATGGAAGTGTTCATATATCACCTAATTCTTAGCCCAGGCACATAAATGCTAAATTCAGGAGTAATCTTCAAAAATGTTTATGGAGTAATTATTTTATTTCTTCTGAGAAACCAGCTTTTCCTTCATTGTAGTATGAGGTATAGCTTTCAGTTTTGGAAAAATCAATTTGATAGATTCAGAAGTAACAAACTCTAGTTACATCCACAGAATAAATGAGGTTGTATGAACACAGACCAGCTGAATTTGGCTGAAAGTGGTTGATGCTCTTTGAGACTTTTTATTTTAAAAGTCCTATTTGATTAAGCTATCTGGGATGTACAGTGTCCCCATTTTTCAACTTCTACAAGGCAAAAGGCAGCTATGCAATTCACGAGCACCTCTGTTCAGCTGCTGCCATTCACCTGACTCTTCAGGCATTCCAGATCTCAAAACTGTCACCAAGGAACTGAAAAATTGGACCACCTAAATATACACAGATCAAAACTTCCACCACCATATATCAGCCTTGCTGCAATGGAAATTATACCTATTTACCTCAGGGTAGACTCCATTCTTGGTAAAATGGGGTAGTTTCTTTACCTACAAGTCATACCCTGGGCCCTTCTTCTCCCAGAGAGGGTCTAAGGAACAGCAGTAACTAATTTTTTCCTGAGAATTGGTTCCACAAAATCCCCTCAGAGTGATGGCACAGGGTAACTAAAGCCAAATAAGCATTTGATCTTTGCAAATGAGGCTGCTGAAAGCATAATTAAACCCTTAAAAAATAAAATTAAAAAAAAATAATTGAATGGTCAGTATTCACAAAGTATATATCACTAAAAGCAAAACATGCAAAACACTTGCACAGTGTTTCTATGACTGCTGTTAGAAGAACTGGAGATTAATGAATAACAGAACAACAACAAAAGATCACATTAAAACGTATGTAAATCACAATCTTGCCCCTATAAAAAGACAACCTGGCCACTGGCTTCTTGAAAATGTCTCTAAACTTTCTTTTGAGTTTGATGATATACAACTCTTCGTAAGTTGTCTAATACCAGTCTAAGCAATTAGATTCTTATGTGCCTCCCAAATGATGAACTAGCCAAAGCAAAATAGTTCAGACTGACAAAAAAAGGCTCAGCTTCCTGGAGAAAACTGTATTCAACAAATTCATGAACCACCTAGTTCAGAAAGACAGCAAAAATGGTGCATTTCCTAGAAGTGACCCTTAATGTACACAGAATAAGACATGCACTTTTGCTGTGTATGAAAACTTCTATTGGTGACAAACGGACCTTGATCCCCTGACATCACAAACAAAAATCTTCCTTAATACTATGATTAACATTGAAAACTTTGTATCTCCCAATTAAAATGACAGCCCCTTTCAGTGTCATGGGCAGGGTGAGAGGTGAAGACAGAGTTGGTTGCAAAACACCATTCTACAAACATCTCTCTAGTGTGTGGACTCATTAGAGAAAACCTATTCTGGAAGAGTAAGGGAATACACAAACCTTGGTATAAATGTGAGCACCTTGTACTCAAGCCCTTTCAACTATCAAAAACTGCCCATATGACTGTCCAAAAATAATTTCTTCATTCTAATTACAGATACTGGCAATAAATAATTTGTCTTGCATTAAATCAAGTAAACACTTGTTTTCTTAAGAGTTTGCCACTAATCCAAACTAATGGCATTATTTTAATCCTTTAACAATAGCAAGCCTTATTAAACCAGGGTGCTGATCCCACAAACCACCGGGCACACACTCAACTTTATCGATGTGAGTAGTCTTACTTATTCCAGCCCTCTCACAGGCACTAAAAGTATGTGGAATTGCTTGAAGATCAGGGTCAAAATTCGTCATATTTTACTGAACTGGAACCAAAGGTCTGAACATATACATCCTTTTTCTTGTCCACATCAAATGTTTCTTTCCTTTATGCTTTGGCAAAACATGAGGCTGTGATTCAGGTAAAACTGGGCATTAGGGAGCAACAGGAACACAGGTTCACCATATCAATTATGGATGCTCCATTCTAGCTGAAAAATATAAAGGTTAATCTTTAGTAGCTATGGAATGATGCTGCCCAAACAAAATGGGGACACACACATCAAAATTTTCAAAATATTCTCACAGCTGAACAGAATCTGTCTGGGCACTGGAATCCAGCTCTTAGCATTTCTTAGTCAGGAATGAAGCACAAGACTTGCAAGTTTAGTTACATTTTCTCTTTGTAGCAGGAAAGGGAAAATGAAATCACCCTTTCTGAAAAAAAAAAAAAAAAAGAAGCTTCTGAATATTCATATTGTCATAATCATTTCTCTCTTGCACTAATTTTCTGCACATATTCAGGCAGAAAACTTAAAATCTGTCAAATCTTAATAATTCAGACACTTCCTACAAAGTGATCTTCAAAGTTACAGCTCTAAATGTGTATGAATGAGACCATGTCTGCTTACTCAAGCAAATAAAAGAAACAATACCATGTGACCTACCTGACAGAGTACAATTAAACAAAATCATACCAAGGATGACTGTAATGAACCCAGTTTGACCCTTCTACCTCACCACAGCAATGAGAAATATAAAAGACTATCACATAACATAGTCTTTCCTATATCCCATGTGCTATACTTTCTCATGGTTTATTTCTAAGAATGTACTCAAATCCACTTCAAAAGTGTAAATGAACAGAGCATCCCCAGCAGTTTTCTGGAGAACGTGTTTAGACCAAAGCAGACCCTAATGACATAAACAGAAATGTGAAAGATCTGATGTCTAGTTGGCTAGCTTTCCTATCCCAAACACAGTAATAAAGTAGTTGCCTTTCTTGCAACATTTTTCAAGGTAACAGCATCTTCTGTGTGCTGTTCTGATTAAAATAGGCTGCTACAGGTTCCCTTGAACACATCACTGCAGAGATTTTTATGCATCTCTCTTTTACTTGCTGTTAAAAGGTCCAGGCATAACCAGCCTTGCCTTCTCAGACTCTAACATCCATGGTTTTAAAAAAGGCTTCAGATACCAGTTTTGGCAGAAAGTATGGAACCGAGTTCTTCTTAATGTTATTTCTGGCGCTGTAGACACTCAGAAAGCATGAGGAGGTACGAAATCCCCTTAAAATTTTTGAAGTCTTACTGGTTGAAATCCAAGTGACGAGACACATAGAGGTGAGACAGCTTATGGTGGGGTGTTTCTCTGCTCTTTCTATAAAAACTAAGAACTAGAAGACTATAAAAGTGTTAGGTTTTGGAAAACTTGGATGATCTCCCACATTACTGACAGTCATTCTAGTATCTAAACAGAATCCAAAAACACTGTCTGGAGCTATAGAGAGAGTTTCTTTCATTTGCTACCTTTTAATGAGAAAAGTGAGTTGTTTAATATTTCATTTTTATTCAATTAAAAATAAGTTGAAAAATGAAGCTTGTCTACAGAGAGCTGCTGACTAGTAGATAGCAGTCAGCTGAGGAAAAACCCCACGAAATAAGTTGTAGAAAACATAATTTCAAGGAAAGACAGACAGACACAAAGGCAGTCAGAAGGAAAAAAAAAACTTTTCACTTACAGCCTGCTAAGCATGGCTGATCTATTTCTTTGATTACAACAATATTATTATACCAGCAGTATTTTCAGTTGGCAAACTCCATGTGAAAGAGAAGCATGCAGGTTCATCATACTGTTTGCATATGAGAATCAGATGGCTTTACCCAGCTAAGGTGCTGGTATACAAGTCTCTTTTTATTTTGTGAAAAAGAATTACTGTTCTTCTCTGGGAGTTAGGAAACCATTTCCAAACAAAACCTCTAGAGGATGAAATAGTGAGGCAGAAATAGAGTATCCCCCAAACCAGTCAGCTCAATGCTGTTGTTTATGTGCAATACCCCAAAATGTTCTGTCCTTAGCAACACCTCATCAGCTACACCTGCTAAGTCTAGCAGGTTCCCAGTCTTCAGGAGGATAATAAAGACACAGTGACAGCAGTCATAGTAACAATAATAGTAACAATAAAGTACAAACAGTAAAACAATATTCAAAATGTAGCAAAACAGTGTTGCTTTTAAGGCAGCAGCACAGCTCAATATCTGCACTCATATGACTTACATAAAATGATGCACTCAGTCTTTTCAATGGGATGTTTCTTTGGCTTTGAATTTTTGCATTATACTCATTTTCCTTCTCCAGTTGAAATTAATGTTCGCCGCTAGCTTTCATGCACAGAACAGGGGACACAGAATTCAGTATTTTTCAAGTAGGTGTTATCAAGCATACCAAATATTAAAGGATAATCAAGGGGTTTTAATCTTAGAAAAAGTTATCCTCAAAATATCTACATACTTCAGAGCACATCAGTTCAGGTGTCAGCAACAAAGACTGCAGGACTAACTCAGGCAATAGCATATAAATATCAAGGAATAAAGGAGCCAGTGTTGTACACTAGCACAATTTCTAAACATATAAGAGAACCTGCAGTATGTTTACATATTCTTTAATTTTATCACTCTCAAAACATCTGAGGACTCACAATAAACAGGAAACTAACCTTGATGTGAGCTGCTGGATCTGGGACAGTCTGAATCATGTCCTTTAGCAGGCCAGCGTGTTTACCAGGAGCTCAGATCCCAAGGCAGCTGCATAACCAGAGAAACAAAAGTCATATGATTATATTTTAATAGTTCATTTTCAATAGAAATCTTTTTATAGACAGCATCTTTCCTTCCCCAGACTTCCTCAAGAAACAGTATAGTTGAATTGCTAAGACTGTTTAGCACAGCAGAAAACAGTTGGCCCTGAAATTCTTAAGGAAAATTGGTCCTTTTTCTGTACAATGGACGATTTTCCCCAAATATAAACTCCAGGATGTGTTCTGCCATGCACAGCCCCACTATTCACACAAGATATCAGGGATTTCCACAATCCCTTCTTCCCAGTTTAGAAACACAGCAGGATTGGGATAGATCTGGAGCTGATATAAATAAGTATCATTTCACTGAAGAGCTGCAAATCTGGTCCAGCCACTCAATTAACAACACTTCAGAGCATGGATCTTCTGGGATCCCTTATCCATGTCTGGTAATAAAGTACAGAGGGACTGAGGTAGGCAGGGTGCATTTTCATGATGTGCAGGGAGGTGGGGGCCATTAAAAGAATTAAAAACAATAACAATATGTAATATAAATAATGTAAAATACTGCTCAGTAACAGGAACACCAAATAACTGCTAATAAATTAGGATTGATAAGTCAGGAAATTAGAAAGTATGGGAAATGTAGGAACATGACTATTATTTACAGTGATCTGTTCTTCTCTCTGTTCTCCATAAAAGCCTGGAAATTCCCATTTCTCATGCAAGAGGTTTCCTTCTGCCCATGACCTTGAGCCTTTTAAATCTTTTAAAGCAGCAAGGCACTACTAGAAAAAAAATCTTTTTCTTCAGCATTTTTTTTTATTTCATTATCTTTTATCACAACTTGCATAGTAAATTGCAGATGTCTTTCACTTATTTACTCAGGAGAAATGTTGTTAGACTGATGAACACTGAGTTGCAGCTTGCCCCAGAAGCAGTCCTCATGATGTAAGTGAGCCATTTATAAATGGAGGTACCACATAGTGCAATTAAAGGTAGCTCCATTTGGATATTGGCACATTTCCTCCTTACTGCTTAGAGGATCCAGCTTTGTCCCTCTTCAAATCCATGGAGATGATGTATTTAATTCAATGGCCTATTAGAGAAACCCCGAAAGAAGCCAAATGCTCATTTTGTACACTTTCCTCAGCTATCTGTGGATGACGAAATGGGATACTGATGTCATGGTTTTAAGGGAAGATTTTTCTTTCCACAGAACTTAAATATCTTCAAAAGCAGCAGACATTTGTTTTGGTAAAAGCAAAGTTTCAACAGCTATGTTGTTCAGATTTAAGTCATATAGAAACACTAACAGCACTGACATGCCTTTCAGTTCCCTTCCTTCCATCCCTAGTAAATCCACACCCGCCACGTTATTCACTGGATTTATGGGATTCATATTTTAAGCTTTTGAAATGTCATACATAGAATCTGGAAGCTACTAAATTTTATTTAGACTGAACAGAAAAAAATTTTGAACTGAGTGTTAGATCACACTTTCACAGTTTGCATACTTCCATCGCTGTGTTGCCGTAACAGTCCCTCACCCCCAGCACAGAAGCTGGCCCAGTAAAGAGGGGACTTGTGCCACATCAGGGTTGATTTCTGTCTCTCTAATGTCTTTGCTCAGTGTGCAAGTAGGCACTGCGTCTCTCCTCCCTAGTCACGTATTTTACTTGGTTAACTCAGGTTTCAAAAGAAAGGTGGGTTTAGATACAATTTGGGAAGCAAATTCCAACAATAGCTAGACACATAGAAGGGGATCTGACACTCCTGACAGAACTGGGTACCTCCGCCCCTGTTTGTTTCTCAGAAATTCTGCTTGTTCCCTGCCCTGGAACCTGTTCCCTGCCCAGGACCAACTGTGTGACACCTCACGTTGTGGTGGAGACAGAGCGTGCAGGACCTCCAGCCTGCTGCAGCTTGGAGAGCCGCTGAGCTGGCAACACCTGACAGCAGTGCAAGGATTTCTGCCTCTCCTGGGCTCTTGCTGCCTGGGTGGTTCACCCCACAAAAGCAGGTTTTTGTGCTTAGGAAGCACGTGTTGAGCTCAGAGGTGCGGACTCCATTCCAGAAATGCCCCGTGTTGCTCTAAGGTGGGAAACAGACTTTTCTTTCAGAACTCAGACTTGCTTGAAGCTATTGGGGTTTAAGAGAAGCTATTTGAACTGTGCCAGACTCATTCATATCATGTCTTTTCCCCAAGAAGACAGATTCTTTTATAGAAGAGAAGATGATGGAGAACATTTGCAAGCCAGTTTCCAACTCTACACCACATGGTACAGGAATCAAAGACAAGCAAATATTAGTTGGGAAGATGCACATGCAATTGTTTTGGCCATTTGACTTTTCTCCCGTGCTGCTGTGTAGAGATGATCCTAAAAGGGGGAATTCTGCTTTAAACTTAGCCTTCGGCAGTGTATTCTTCTTTCTCACTTGGATATTCATTTATAGCTACTCTAAAGGGGTACATGTCCTTTTTTGCAAAAGGCATGACTTCTATATTTTTACTTCTGGAAATCATTGTTAAAAAAGCTGTGACAGTTTTCCTTGGTTTTTCCAAACAGAAATATAATTTTAATTATTTCAGTTCCACCTTTACTGTCTGGAATTGGAGCTTCCAGACATCTGGTATTAACTTGCTGAACCAGATGGTATTTGTTGCCAGAACCTTCTCCACCCCCACCCCAAATTTCATGCTGGTCATGTTTATACTTGACATTCTGTCACAGGGTCTGCACGTGGCTGTAGGTTTTGTCCTGCATTCTCTGGCTTGCACGACTCCAATGTAAGAGCCAAAACAACCCTAAAGCGTGGTTCAGGAAGACATCTCTTTTCAGAAAACTGAAACAAGGAAATCATAACACAAACTGAAAGTTAAGTGCTCGCTTAAGTGCCTTCCTGATTTAGGGTTTAGTACTGGAAGGATATATTCGTAGCCGTGGAGCAGGTTTTCTTATAGTTCCCAGCATCCTTATTCAAGACTAGCATTCATTAATCCTACTTCAGAGGTACAGGTTCTCATGGCATCCCACCTCACAGGACATCGGAGAGTGGAGAGATGGCAGCAGTCCTGGCAGCACCCAAGGGATGGACCCTGCAGCTTCTGCTGGCACGTGGTCAGATGCAAGTTCATCATACAACCAAAATGGAAAAAGGTCCTGTCACATAACGGGAAGCCTTCCTGCTACATGAAACAAACAATCTTCCATCAGGTCAGTGGGACTGTGCACATCTGTTGTCCAACCGGAATGGCAGAGCTGCCATGGGGCCATGGCACAACACAGGGAGGGAAGCAATGGTTTCTCAGTGGAGTTGGAGCACACCTGCACTCCCACCCCGCAACCGGTGCACAGCCACCAAATGAAAAGAAGCTATATTTTAGTTATATGTGGGGGACAGATCATGTACCGAGCATACCCCAAGGGGTCCAGGAGAAAAGGCACCAGAAGACAGGCAAGAGACTGCTGGAACAGTAGACCAGGCTCATATGTCCTGCCACATCCTTGAGAAAAGAAGATAATCGGCATCAGGCTGTGGGCAGCATTAACTCGTGACAGGATCTGGCTTTTGGTACTGATTCCCATCCCCCTGATACATCCAAAACATCATAAAAGAACAATGGCAATAGTGAAAAGTAGCAACATTGTTAATGAGATGGGAGATTCAAATTGCCCCCGATATTCAAGATAAAAACATGTTATTGTATGAATACAGCCAGTCCTGGGTTTGCCTGTGCTACCCTACACAGGAGGAGACAGATTCGCTACAGTCTGTTGTCTTTCTGTGCACGTGTTTATGCAAATCGTGTTCTTGGAGACATGTAAATACATCAAAGGGTTACAGAGTTATGTACAGCTCTAGAGTTCACCAGATGTGACTACATTGTTATTCTTTTCTTTAATAGTAGTATCAAAAGGATTAAACTTTTAAATATACACATATACTGCCAAATTACTGAAAGGCTGAACATTCCCTCTACGTGGGGGGCAGTACACACTTCTCTCTTGTACATTTTCACACTCATATTACTTTGCAGACAGGAATGTAGGTCTAATTTCCATAATTTGACATGCTAGGCTTACCTTAAAACAAAACAAAACAAACGAACAAAAAACAAACAAAAAAAAAGAAGCATGTTCCTCCCAATGTATCCTACACCCCACACTAAAGCGCTGTGAGAGAGCATGACCAGGCAGTCAGTGAAACTGATGGAAAAAGACTCCAGTCCAAACTCCTGGCAAAGCAACGCCCACATAGAGCAGAGCTTGACTGCAGCAAATAAAGAAACATGGTCCACGATGCTTTTCTGTTGGGGCTGAATGTGGCCCAGAATACTCATCTGCACAGGGAATGATATTCAAAATACCGCCACAGTGCATATCCAGTACCAGATAAGGAAGGGCTCCTTAATCAATGACAAGATGCCAGAATTGCTGGGTCAGATTCCTGGTGCAGTGAAAGCAAGAACAATATTAAAAGGTTACCCAAGCACAGGCTGTACGGGCAAGAGTGGTGCCAAAGCTCTGCCTGCAGGACAGCGGCTCTCTCCAAAGAGCCCTGTGTCACCACTGCTGGGACAGTAAGAGCCTGCACTATACAGATCCATGAATGTTAGCATGAAAAGCTATGAATGGCACACAGTACTGGAGATCTGCACACAAACACACACAGACACATGCTCCAGTATGATGAATAATACAGAGTGGCATTGCACCAAATTTCTACCAGCATAACTTTGGGATGTTTATCATTACTCACAGGAGGTGAATCCCCGAACAGTTATGCAGACTATCCCAAGTGAGCGCCAGCAGGACTTTCAGACCCCCTCACACTGTCATGCAACAGTACTTGGAACAGATTTTATCAGAACTGATGTTTTTCAGCTGTTGGAGAACTTTTGAGATGTGCAGCTTTACCCATTTCTTGATAGTTTTATCAGAAAACCTCTCCCTGGACATCTGGGTCCTACCTGCACTAGTGAGACAGTGTGTAAAAGAGAGAAAAGCTGGGATATTCAAAAGCCAGAAAGACTATAAACCTGCTCTCAGTGGTGTGTAGAAACGGCATAAGCTTCTGCTGTTGTAACATAGAGCTGCACTTTGATAGAACAATGTCCTATGTGTGTTTCTCAGCCATTCTGTAATTTGTGGACAAATAAATTTGTTCGAGTTATGGTGGGAGCCCTTTTTTAGCAAATTTAAGCCAAATTTAGGCTTGCTGCACTTTAGAAGTGGTCTGAGGAGCTGCAAAGACCACTAACTGAAAACCCCTAGTGCTGCTGCTTTATTCACATCATAGGGCTTTACTGAAGTTACTATATTAATTTATTTAAATTAAGTCCTTTAACAGAACTAAGAAGAGAAGAAGTGAAATCCTCATCCACTGAAATAAACTGGATTTTTGCCACTGTCTGACGCAGGCCAGAAATTCACGCACTCTGTCTTAGATATATGCAAAACTCACGGCACAGAAGACTGCTACAAGCATGCAATTTGGAAACTGCTAAGCAAAGAAAACAATAGGTTTCTTGCACAGCATGGTACTGAAGTTAATGCCTCATCTTCTCTAATACTTCCAGGTCTAGCGGAAAATACACTAGAGCCAGGCAAGCAGCTCTTGTCCACACCTGAGATTTGCTAAGAACCCGAGGGGAGCCCTCGGGAGAGACTGAGGCAGACCATGGCCCATAGATGTGTATTTCTGGGGGAAAGTGGCGCAAAGAGCACAACCCAGTAGTACCCAGTGAGGAAAGGCCCAGAACTGAAGTCACAGGAATGTTTATAATTCAGCACTAATAAACCAGGGCTCTAATGAGCAGACTCTGAAATACAACTCTTCCAACCCAGGGCCAATATTGACAGTAAGCTATTACATAGCAGAGCTGCATGACATGGGCTTAACGCTTTTATGTTAACTTGCAGTTGTATATAACCACTTCAGTTTTGGGGGTATTTTTTTTTGTTTGTTTCTTTTTGTGTAACCTCTCTGCATTTTAACAGCTTCAACAATGAAAACATGAGGAAAGATCCCACTACACTCAAGAAATGCTACTGGCAGGGCAATTCCTCTGCTGCGAATGCATATTTGCTGTTAGGGTAAGACTTCATGATTGCAGGTGGATACCACGAGTAAAACAGTAAAGGACAAGAAAACCAAAATAGGAAGTGTCAATCAATGTTTCTACAACTTTCCATTCTCAGTGAAAACCTTTTGTACTCATCCGGCCCTTCCAGGACTGAACTCAATGGATGCATCGTGCACCATCTGATGTGCTTAGCTGCAGGAGTGGAACAACACCATTAACTGTTACAGTAGTAAATTAGGATCAATAGATCTGGGTTAGGAGAGGCTCCTAACTTGTGAATCTAGTAGACTAGATCACTCTTCTGTACTTAGGAGCACATAAAATGAATGGTAAGTTCTTTGGCGGCAATTTAAACAGAAGATAAAGTCTTTGATAATTTTCCAATTACACTGCTCTGATAATATGGGAGTTTTTTATAATATGGCATTATTTGTTTTTAAAAAAATTACTGGGAAAAACAAAAGCTGAGCAGGTCTGGTTAGCCAATGGGTTTCAATTCTGGCAGCTAAAAACTGAAATATTTTTAACTTTCAAGAAAAACCTAAAGAAGTTCATAAAGAAAAATTAGTGTTAAATCTGTTGTGGGTTGTTTTGGGTTTTGTTTGGTTGGTTGGTTGGTTGGGTTTTTGTTTGGTTGGTTGGTTGGTTTGTTTGTTTGTTTTGTTTTTTTTCTTTCCCCTCCCTGGATATAAAGAAAAACTTCCATGCCCAGTCCTCCTCCTGAAAAACCATCTGAGGGTTTGGTTTTATGACTGACTCATGCTGATAAGTTCTCTCCCTCACACATCTTTAATATTATTTCTGTCAGTTAGATCAGGGTGCTGGTCTGACTGGAAGCAAATCACTTTTCTGGTGAAATTCCCAGCAGCACCAGTTCCCTGATGCAGAGAGTTGTGGCACCCCTGGAGCTCCTGGGGTAATGTGCCACAGGAGGGAGCATGTATCAGCTTGGTATGGTGGGTAAGTAAGATGTGTCAGCAGTGGACATGGGCTTGGTATGGTTCAAATTGATCTTGAAAGCACAACTTGAATATTACTGTAAGAAATTCAGTAACTGACGAATAAGCCACATGTCAACACCTGTCTGTGAAGGCACAGATGGCCAGAGTTTACAGTTAGCTTTATACTAATAACAATACTCTGCGTCCTTAATCTCTGGGGGGGCAAATGGATGCATCTATCTGAAGATGTGTCTATGTTGTCTGTGACTATGTCTGTCTCTCCTGGAGTTCATCGAAACTGAAGATGGAAGATGTATTTTCTTCCAGGATACAGAGCTGATCTGCACACATTTTCAAGGAGTTAGAACATAAATTGGTAGTATAAGGAGTTAAATCTCTCCTAATGGATGAAGAGTGCTCTGTTTCTTGGAGTGATTGATCCTCCTACAGGGAAAAGACAGCAGATGTTCCCCCTCTCCTTCCCTTTGAATGTGGAGCTGGTGGAGAAGGCACACTTCTACTCTACCACCCAAATGTCTCTGTGCAGCTACTGCTTATCTCACATTCCAACCCATGATCTCAGGGGAGGATACAGACCTAAATTAGCTCATTTACAGTAGGAACTTCAGACTACAGCCAAAAATATTTGCTTTCATTAGTAGTCCCTATATAGTATGCCTCTGACCAATAACCTGTTTTATTTATTTTTTGGCGAATTACCATGTTCTTATTCAAAGCTATAATGAGGATTATATATCAATGTGGAATGTAGAGCAGCTATTCCTGAAACTCCCAACTGCATATAAAAGAGTGTGGAATTCCCCAAACACTATCTCTTCAGTCCAGGCCACTTACAAATGTGGTTAGCATGAATGAAGCAATATCTTCAGAAAGGAAGGAGACTTTTGAGTCACGTCTGACACATTTAACTACACCAACCACTTTCCATAGCTCCGGGTTTTGACTGTCTATCCTAATACCATGCAGGGGTGTTTGATAATGATTACTCCCTGATGCTTATCCTGTTACAAGATACTTATACACATGCACAGGATACCAAGGGGAGAGTAACACATGAATTCAAGACTTTGTGCTCTCCAAGTGGAAAACCACAGAGATCACAAAAAAATGTTCCAGGATCAAGTCAAATTCCTACTTGGTGCACTTTGCTGCTTTTCTGTTTCATGCTAGAGCTGCCCTGTTGGATTTCTGTGTTTAACTACTAAAACTCAGCTAAACTCCATGCTTAGCTGGAAGGTGTCTGCCAGTCACCTCCGCAAAGCAAGACACGCAGCCACAAAGTAGCCACCACGTAATTATGGACCTTAGTGCTCCACAGAAATATGACTTTCCAAAGAAAAACAAAAAACCCAAAAGCAGGATGACATCAGAAGAGATATATAGTGACAAATAGCGGTTTCTAATTTACATTCATTCCCCTGTTAAAGCCCAAGCCTGTTTCTAACATTTTAACCAATGCTCCAGTTAAAATTACAGCTGTAGAAAGACACACTCACTGATATCAAAAGAATTAATAACATTATTTTGAGGCTGAAGTCACAAGTTAAGGAAAACTAATATATCTTTTTGAAAGACAAAAGCAAATGAAAGTGTTTTAGAAAGCGAAACAACAAGAACCAATTCAATAATAACAGATTACATATAAACCTCCTGTGGTACATGTTATCAGCTTCTTCAACCCTTCCTTGACTAGTGCCTCCTGGACTTTAAGGCCACTTGCTTGAGAAATATTTGTGGATTAGTGAATGCTGGCATTCTGCACTCAGTTCTGGTACCTGGATTTTCCAGGCCAGAAGGTGTGAAGCTGAAGGACAGATGATGTACACGAGACGAGACAAGATGCTCTGGCTGCCGTCTAGCTGCCTGATACCTATGCCTCTATTTTTAATTTTGTTCATGAGAGATCTGTTTCTAACAGGCACGTGGAAAGTGCTAGGCAAGAATCAGTACAAGTTTTGCACCACACACAGCATTCATGTGATACATTCATATTCTCAACCACATCTAGTACAAACTGCTGGTACACATGTATTAAGCAGAAGACTACATTATCTTTAAAAATTCATTAATAATTGTGTGAATACCTTACAGACTTTTCAAGGCTAACTACTTGATCAACAGAAATCACATACACCACGCGATTTTAGTAATCAGTGAGTACATTAGACTAATACATTATTTACTGCACACTGTCCAACAGTTTTGCCCAACCTAGAAAAGTCTTGAATTGCTATAGTTAAAAACAATACCTAAAATCCAAAGAATCTCAGATTAGATCTATGGGAAAATCAAAGCATAATGTCACTTAGCCTAGAAATATAAAAGCAAGAAATAAAAAGTAGTTAACATTCTCTCTACTTTCAATAAATATCCTTAGTTGTCATATTCAAGAATCACAGAATGTTAGGAATTGAAAGGGACCTCAAAAGATCTTCTCGTCCAATCCCCACACCTGGAAAATATTGAAAATATTTGGAAATAATTGGGTTATTGAAAATATTGAAAATAATTGGTTTAATGAGCAATGTCATTTTATTTGGTTTTGTTGTGTTTTTTGGGGGCTTTGTTTTTTGTTTGTTTTTTTCCTGTGTGTGTGGACTCACTCCTGTTGCTCCAGGGTGATGTAAAGAGGAGAGGCAGCTTTGTGCCCTGGGGAACTCACCCAACAGTTCCACTGAATGTCTTCTTTGAGGCTATCTCAGAGCATTGGTGGGAAGAAACAGCTGCAGTTGACCAGCTACCACCTGTACTCTCCTGTCACGACATACCAAACCAATTCTTCTGCCGTGGCATCTCACAGTGGGGGTCCCTCTGCCAAATTTGCTCAGCTGTCCCCTTTGTGGATGGGACCCGTAGATGCACCTCTCCTGAGATGTTCCTCTGGGGAGTGATGGCCCAGGATGGGGAGCAGAAATTGTATCAAGACCTGAACTGGGCTTGACAAGAACTCTTCTTAAGCGAGTTAAATCAAGAGCAGACTGCGTGAACATAGACTACATTCCATACACGCTCACTGAAGTATACTGACAGTTGCTGTCACAGAGAAAATATCCACGGAGAGTTTAGGCACATCCAAGCAATTTGGGTTTGTAGACATAAGAGGTTGCAGAGAGTCTGAAAAATGGTCCCATATGTGGAAATTTTCCACAAGGAGGCCCTACCTAGCAGTGGACACTCACTGAAAGTGAAACAACACATGACCAAAGAGTCAGCTGAGATGTCCAAAGCATGTTTCTCCAGCACACCTTTGTTTTCAAGGACATTTGTGGTGCCGGCTTCCCTTCTACAGACATCTGTGGGCATCCCCTGCATCAGCAAAAGAGGCAGGTAAACCTATGGGATGTCAGCAGCAGAAGCAATAAATAAGTCCTTCGTAAAGGCATAAGGAAAACAGGACAGAGAGGGTAGGGTGATGGAGAAGCTGGATGACCATTCACATTCCCCTGTAGGATTTCTGTTGTTTTGAAACTCCATGCTAAGGATGGCAGAGGCTTCATGGGGAATGACATTAACACCAACAATGTGACTGGTAACACCATTTTTTTTTTTCTTAAAGTAATCTTAAGACAAGGTATAAATACATGTGGTGATCCTTCAGCATATTAGTAAATTAAGCCAGCTTCAGCAGAAATGATCATTTGACTACAGAACACAACTAAGCAAAGTCTTTGAAGTTACTAAGACCTATTTTCCTTTCTCTTACTAAATGCTTTTTACTCCTCTTGTATGTTCTTGCCATTAAACCCTTTATTTCTACTGGTTTAATTTATGCTTTTACTTGTGGCACTTCCATTTCAGATGCTGGAAAATAAAAAAATAAAAAATAAAAAAAATCAGAACTGTGGTATAAACACAAGGTACTTAAGAAATAAAGCAACGTCCATTAAGTGTTGGTTTGAACTGTAAAAAGTCATTCAAAATTACATATCAGAAAGACTGGCACTTCCATTGCAATTTGAATCTCACTTTATCAATAAAAAATGTTAATGCATTTTAAAAATAGAAATACGACATATTCTTAGTAAGAAAGTACCTTGGAAGGATATCAGTCATCTCCAATAATGCTTTGATTTTTGACCTTCACAGCTTTGTTTTCATTTTTATTTCACATGCATTTGAAGAATGTCTATAAATAGCTGATACTGACTGAACATAAAATTTTAGGTTTATTTTTTCAGCATCTGGATTTTGCAGTTGATTGCTAGACGAAACATGGACCTGTAGCTTGTGAAATTGTAAAGACTAAAGTTAAGTGTTTAGAAAAACAATATTTTGTGGATCTAAATTTATTTCCTAATAGTCAATGTAAAGCTGTAACATAAAATGTACAGCACTTTATTGAACCTGTACTAAGCAAAGATGCAAACTTGGCTTAGAATTGTGAAGAAACAGATTTCACATGGAAAAGACACTTGTTAAGCTCAGCTGAAAACTCCTAGTATGTTTATTTCTCTATATTGCAAGGGAGATGTTTGTATTCCACCTCATAGACTACTTAAAATGAGAGTGAAGAGGAATGCATTTAGTTCATGAAGTTAGATTTCACAGCAAGCAAAAAGTGCAGCAAAAGCACTACATGGGGTTTTGCATGTGGATAAGGGAAAATGAAACATTAACAATTATGATGCATTTTACTCACAGCTGGAGAAGTAAAGCAATTACAGGGTTAAGGCGGGTTTTGCTCACCCTGTGTGCTTTTCCAGCAGATCTTTGGAAGGCCCTGGCATGGCAAAGAGTTACAGATGCAACCACCTCTGCACTTTGGAAGCAGTTCCCCCAAAGCAAATGGGACTGTTTTTGATGTATAAAGACATGAATAGGCATTTGCAAGGATAAGGCTGCAGTTATCTTCTTGGCTAGCTTTAATTCAAAACCAGGACTTAATGGAACAAATACGGCTTATGGTCCAGACTTTCTGTAGATGTAATAGAAACTTTGGGAATGAGATGCAGGAGGGTTTTGTTAAGCAGTGGTGCCCTTTATATTTCGTTATTCTGTAATTAGTTGTTTTTATTGACATACGGCATACAGATGGGCTTATACATTGTTACAGAAATACGGCCAAAGTTTATTATCTTACTACATTTATTGCTGTGCCTTCCATCATGATGGTTCACAAAAGCACATAACTAGCACTGGACTCAATCCCATTTACATTAAACAGTAAAACCATCACAGATTTCAGCCATGCAGGATCTTACTCCAACCACTATATGGGCACACACGTTTCAGCCACCTCTGAAAGAGTTTGTGCCTAGAAGGAAGCAGCAACTCTTCTACAAGAGAATGCTGCTGCAGAAAATAGCTAATTCCCAGAACCAGCAGAAATACATGGCAATTTTAGAGACAGGAGTACTTTCAATTGTTTCTTTAGCAAGGGAAGCCCAAATAACACCTTGACCCTATAAAATTGGTACATTCTTGATCTTATTTCAGGGTTGATGCCTTCAAATGGGAATGCTGTCACAGGAATTTACCACACATTGTCTGAACCCAAGGTTGGCCACCTACCCTTTCTTTTCATCCAGCCATACATTAGGATCCCTTGTCACAACAGACATAACCTGAAATTGTTTAGCTCACAAGAAATGGTTCTTCCAGTATTTTTATAATCAGAAATTTTCCTTTGTTCTTTCCCTCCAAAATAACAGATCCCATCTCAAACTCTCCCACTAAACAATTATGAGAAATAGACAAATAACAATTTTGAGATTTTACTGTCATTCAAAATCCAACTGCAGATTCCAAGTCTAGAATAGTTTTTTATATACCTCTACAGATTTGTTTGGATTTCAGCCACTCTTCCACAAAGATTCAACCTTAAGCAAGACCCATCAGTAGGTTTTAATGCAACAAATAACTTCCGTTCTTTTTTCCTCCTGCCTTCACCATCATTTTGCATATTTGACCAGCTCCCACTACACCTAGGAACTGTTCACATTTTTTTTGCAGTGTTTATGTCTAAAATCTTCTTCCATGTCTAAATCCAGGTCTCGCTCCCATTCCTGTGATGAGCAAGAAAGGACAAATGTTTCATCCAAAAATTATTCAACCTTTCCCAACATTTTTTCTGCTAAAACCCTGCTGGCTCTTCTGTGCTTATTCTGACCAATTTCAACAACAATCAGTAGTACTGATGGTAATATGAGCATATGGCTTTTGTGTCAGCTGCAGAGATGCTGTCAACAGAGAAATGCTGTGGAGGGACTCCAAACATAGTGCTGCTCTGGGGTCTCCCAGGCCCAGCATGGAGATCTAGCAAAGGAGACTCAACCTAGATGGCAGAGGTCTACCAAAAGAACTATGGTGTTAAACTGTGATGTTGAACTGTGACCCTTTAAACTGCTTTTTGTTTGACATGAACTTACTTACAAGGTAGGCCAGCTTTTACCTCTATTTGTATCTTCTTCATTTGCCCTCCAAGAAACCCTTTCTACTGCCTACTAATGGAAGCTCCCCACAAGATACCACAAATGCGCAAGATATCAAACAGCACCAAGTCTATCTCTACCAACTAGAGCACACAAAGAAATCCCACCTCATGCGAGCAGAAGATGTTGTACACATTTAGCAATGCCTCCTGATTCTACCACATACTTCCTGCAGCACCTCCATGTTCACGTGGTGGAACATGTGTGAGCTCTGGGGCAAGGAGAACCAGAGGAAAACTGCAGTTGGATGAGACCCATGGAGTCATTTGGCCTGACATCTGCCCAAAGTAGGACCTGTTAGGTTGCTCAGGACCTTGCCAGTCAAGCTCTGAGTATCTCCCAGGCCAGAATTACACTACTGCTCTGGTTACCTTTTCCAGTGTGTGGCCACCCTTACAGTGATTTTTTTTCCTTATTTCTAGTCACAATTTCCACTGTTTCAGCTTGCAACTCTAATCCCTTGAACTGCTGCTGCACATCTCTGAGAAGAGTTTAGTTCTGTCTTGCTCTCCATCTTCTCATTAAGCAGGTGAAGACTGCCATAATATTTTTTTTGCCTATTCTGCAGATTTTGGATCTTTCTTATTCATGCATTTGGTTTGCCACAATAGTCAAAATTCAGTTCAGCTGAAAAAGAGATATTTAGCATCTGTCTCTGTGGGTGCATCTGCAGGTGTGTGTAGTTTTACAGGTGAGGGCATTATTTCAAGAGTGTATGAACCATTAAATACTGAGTAAGGATATGCTTCATTTATAAAGAACAAATAGGTACTGTAGGTATCTCATACTGACTACATGTTAAAACACCTTTTTCCCATCCACCAGTGAAGCAAAAAGAACAGGCATGTGGCTGTTGTGGTCCCATCAGTTCTTCAAGCCACTGGTTTGTCATGTCACAACTAATGTATTATCATGGTGTTAGTAAGTTTTCAAAGTGCCCAGCTGGTTCTAAAAGTTCATTTTCTGTTCTCTAAAATTATTAACTATTAGGAAAAAAAATGTCTATATCAGTATTAAATATCTTTTTTAGACAGGTTAGCATGTAGATTAAGATTTATGTTTTCTGTAACATCGGTCTTGCATTTCCTTAAACAAATTTACTCTTAAAAGAACAGGAAAAAAGCAAGTTGCAGGTTCAGAGAATTTAACTGAGTGATGCAAAATATTTCCTTTAAATGTAGATCAAATTTCTTCCACTTTTTTATGTGCCAGGTGTGTATAAATGTCAAATACCAGATCTATAACAGCAATGACTCTGCTTTTTCAGTAGAATTAAAAAAGTAAATCACTATCCTTTCCACCCCAAGCTTTGAGTCATCTTTGTGCGACCTGCTAATGAAATATTGTTGGAATGAAAAAAAAAATAAATCAGTATTGCCACTTCCGCTGTCTTTGATGCATGCAGTTGCAGTATGCCATGATTTTAAATGCAGCAACTTGGAAGTTTGCTTTTAGAGTGTTTGCAGGACTAGTTGTATATCATCCATGTGTTTCATCTTCAAGTAGCTCATACTTCGCAGAGGAACCCCTTGAGCAGCTGACTGAGTCTCAGATATGAACTACAAAGATTGAAGGCCCAGATCCTGCTCAGCTCCCACTCATATCAGTGGGCTTCAGATCTGACCCACAAGAATACGTAAATAAGTAGTGGAAGAGAGAGCACTCCGAGATTGATCAATACACCAAAATAAGGGGAAAAAAAATAAATAATAAAATATCAAATTCCTTTGCCTTAGAAGGATGTTCGTGGTGGGGAAAGTTAACTAGGATGGCGTTAGCAACAGGTATGATGTTCTTATGTTGTTCTTTTATGGTATATAGAAGTTGTACATATTTCCTAAAGACACATGATCTTGTTGTAACAAAATGTTTTTTGAGAGCCAGATGACTTCAAAATGACTCAGGATTTCCCCAAGACAATGTCACAACACTACAGATCCTATAAGATTAATTCCATCTTGCCTCAAGTAACTGGCTCCAACACCCATTTTCTGCTCTTCTTGAGGAAAGGTGGGAGGACATGAGCTGATATTTTCAGAAGTGCACAAAGTGCAACATTTTGAAAATCTTCATCCCACTTCTGAGGTCTGTAGGGCAGCTGGAGACCCACATACTGCCATCTCAAGGAGGCCATTTTCACCATCAACAGAAAAATAATATGCCCCAAATATCTTCCTTTTTCCACTGGTTTACAGACTGTAGTGCTGACGAAGTTTAATGGAGACAAAACACCCTTCACAGGAGCTCTGCTTCACTGGGAGCAAGCAGGGCACTGTAGTCAAGAGGTAGGGAACAATTAGACCTACTTCATATTAGTGAAACAATTAGTCATTAATTAGGCCGGTTTCACATTTGGAAAAGGGCAATAGCTTTAATTAGAGTGGAATTATAGCCCTCTGACAGACTTCAGAGGGAACTCTAATGGCAGGATGCAAACTATAAAGTCGGCCAGGCTCTTAAAGCATTTAATAGCTCATGGAGCATATTGTAAGTATACAGTCCTTTCAATATGTATAACAACCATCTGCAACAAAACCCCACGTCTCTGCCAGGATCAGAGTTACTAAATGGGGAAAAAAGAAATTTTAAACCAGTAACCAAATCGCCAGCTTGGATCAAGCATCTTTGTAACTACATTTGGGCAGCTCCTCTCCCTTATCTAGATTTTTTTTTCCCCATAGAATTTTTACCACAGAATATTAAAAAACATGAAGTGCCACTTAAGGAAGTAAATAGTTAATATCTAGCTACAAAGTATACTTTTTCCTCTCAGTCATACTTTCGTTTAGCTATTAACTAGAGGAAGGGTCTGCACATGAACTTGCATCTAAATAAGTAAAATGAATTTAATTGATGCCTTCTGTTAGTCATGCTGGGGCTGGAAATGGGTACTGGTCTCAACATAAAAGTTTCTCGGGAGCTGCAATTGTTCTGCAACTTAGTTTCCATTGACTTAGCTTAAACTCCCTTAACACAGGGACAAATAGCAGATCCTGCATTGCAAGCTGTGGGATCACTCCTATGGAGTCCAAAAAGAACTGGTTTTGAGGCAGGACAATCCAATGAAAGATATTGCCCTAAAAATACAAATATATTCACATCCTCTGAAATCAAAATCAAGTAAGATGGAGCCATAAGCAGAGCGTGTTGAAACCTGCAGAATAGAGAACAGGACAATGTGGTATTGGTGAAGGGAATACTGCTGATACTTTTATTTCTTGGTGGGAACTGCTCCAAACACGACACTTATTTTCTGAACTTAGGGATGATGAGTTCATGGAATTTTTTTCAGTGAAAAAAAAAAATGCTGTTTTCAGCTACCCCTAACTATTACAAGATTTGAACCAGATTTTCAGAGCAGTCCTGCTTCCAACAGATATTGTAGGAACTAAGAAAAGCCATGACTCTGCTCCCCAGCTTTGTGTATCTCCTCCTGCTCCCATGGCTTGGTGGCTTTTAATTGCTCCTCTTGGCAATGTTATGTTTTACATAAACAATCAGACATTAGCTGTAGCAGAGAGTAGTATGGATGTGTCCTACCTTCCACGTGTTTCAACCATAGGGCTACAGTCTTTTTCACCCCATGGCTAAATGTTTTACTCAAAAATGGGCCCACTCCTACAGAGGGGATGGAGGGAGATGGATCTGACAGCACAGCCTGATGTTATAATGAGAGTATCACAAACAGAAGAGATCCTGGTTTGCATCCACTCTACTTAAACCACAGTAAGGATATGAACTGACGTCTGGGTGTTCAGAGAGTCCTTGACAAAGCATTTCCATCGACCAGTAAGGGAATTAAATCTGTGAACTCTTAAGCATGAAACAGGAAGAGCTCGGGGACAACACTTTCAACAGCTGGATTCACAACAGTGCTAAAGACGCATACAGAAGAAAAAATACTACCCTAAATGGTTTAAAACATGATTGTGGACACCCACACGATGTGGAAGTCTGTGAAGCAAATGAAAGGGATTTAAAAATAATTTGGGCTTAGGAACAAGAACACCTTACAGATAATTTCCTGCCCCTATAAATGCTCTCTTCTCATCTCAACTACAGAAAAATGTGATACTTATGGTTACTGAATCTCAAATCATTCAGGACTACAGATTTAAACCAACACCTTGGGTATCAGTTACAAGCTTGTTGGAAACTAACACAGGTGCCACCCCAGCCAGCGTGCTCTTTCTGGTTGCACTCATATGAATTAACAGGTAAACAGTGCACCAAGAGTGCACAGTTATTTTCCATAATCACTGGGAAAACTCATTCCAGGATTAATTTCATAGGCAGATGCCCTGCTCAACAAACATGCCCTCAGGATACAGGCTGCTTATCACACAGTCATTGGGTAGAAGGCAAATAAAGGAAGAGACCATAACATGGATGAGGGAACACAGAGGCAAGTAAGGAGACAATTTGTTTCCTAAAGGAAGATGTTGCTTTCCACAGAAAAGAAGAGAGAATGTCAAAGGAAAAGCAGGACAACACACTGGCCAACTGTTACGTCAGAAGATAAAGGGGGATGACCAATATCCTACTTTGTGCTAGTCTCCTCTTTAGTATACCTTTCAGAATAAAGTCACGATATTTCCAGTGTGGCCAAGGATTGTTATGGCCACTGTGACCTTTTAAATTGTCTTTAATCTTGAAAAAAACAGCTATTACTTTGCAACAGGCCTATAGAAAGGGAGTGTGCCAGAAGGCAGCATATAGTTAAACACAGAAGAAAAGCAGCTCTGTACTACCTGCACATCGGATAACGTTCCCTGTCTTGTTAAAACAGGGTGGACAGCCAGCTTTGCCCATGCAGACCTTTTGAAATAAAAGTCAAAGTTGCCTCAAATGGCATGTAGGCATGTATTCAGGTTGTTTTATGATTTTAACCCAAAATGAATTTTTTTTTTTTTCAGAATTTTTTGTATTGTCATTGCATTTTGCACCTTTAGGTACAATATTCCTCATCTTTATGACCATCACCTTGATGTCTTGATGTATCACCTTCATTTCCTTCTGGAAAATGAAACCACAGTGTACCATTCTGTTGAAAACACTCATATTACTGTCATTCAATTATTCAGAATGCTCATATTTCTCATATTTGTATTACAGTTGAAAGAAATGAGATAGGGGCATTCCCTAATCAGCTTTAGCTTTTGAGAAAACAATGTCTGCCTGTCATTCCACTGCAGCAGCATTGAGATAGCAAGACAAAGATAATGCTAGTACAAATATTTTCTCAGAATGTTGTTTCACCCCATGGTGGCAAGAAGTACAGGTAACTGTTTTCCAAGTAGGTTAGTGATTTTGTCAATCCAGTCAAGAAAAGAAAGAAGCCAGATTTTCAAAAATTGCTCAGCACCCATCTGATAAGTGTAAGACTCAAAAGAAGACAAGAAACACCTAAACTCATTAATTACCTCAAATAGCTTAATTACACTTCATTAAAGAAAAATTATTCTAACCTACATTATTATGATCTACATAACATTTACCCACTTGTTTTAGATGAACTTCTGTTTGAATGTAGCTGTATTTTCCTTGCACTTGTCATGGAACAAATAAAGAAATCAAATCATTTAGCATCAAAGTACACTTAGGCTGACACATACACCCTTAAACATGCAGGCTTCCTACCCCTAGAGTAAACAACCTGAAGAAGCTGAAAGATTGACAGAACACATGCCATCATCTGGTCCTGACTTCTTTCTCCAATACATGCTACACATTGCTTCCAGTTCTTCTGGCTAGCACCTTGATATAAAAAGCAGTAAGTACTCAACAACACCAGTAAATTGGACATTCCTTCTGAGCCCTTTCCTTCTAATGGCTATGCTGTCACTCAGTTTTCCAGGCTCTCTCTGGCTTTTTGAAGCATGAGACACCCAAAGGCATTGCTAATGTGAATGGAGGAGGTGGCCAGTGAGCTCCTTCAGCAAAGGCTGTGACAGCAAAAAATCTCTGGAAAATACCCATCAAACAGCTGGGAAGCCAAAGGAAAACATCATGATCTGTGACTACCAAGCCACTTTCAGAGCAATCAGCCTGCCTGGTGGGTTGGAAGCAGCACATACACTCAGAAGTCCACTGAGCTGATGGCATCCCTTTATTTGGTATTTAGCAGCATGGAAGAGACTACACCTGGCATTGTTTGTAGCTGGCTCCCTTGTATACTGAAATCTTGAATTGCTAAGATCTGTGTGGATGGTTTCTGTATGGTACAAAAGCAAAATGTTGTCATGAAGTCCAGACAAATTTATGTTGGGAGGGGAAAATGAAGATCACAGAATTTCCTCCCTTGAAACTCCTGTTCTCACACTTCCCTCTAACTGAGATTTTATCTTTTCTACTTGTCTTGGGGAAGCCACAGGAAAAAAAGTAAAAAATATATAAAAAAAGAAGACTTTGTCAAGAGCAGGACTGGACTGTTAATCAGTAAAATAAATGAACCTATAAAAATCATATAAACTTGTAGTACATAAAGTAAAACCACTCTGGTGGTGACAGTTTAATTCTAACTACTCTCTGCCAAAGTTTCATTCTGGGTATGAATATACAGGTTGTCCAAAGGAGTAGCGTATGCCCCTTCTTTCCTAATTTTGAGAAACCTCTTTCAACGCACATAGTTCAAGATAAATCAGATGTTAAAGGGGATATTTATGATCTCCAGAACTCAATAAACAGCATTTACACTTGCAGTACCTTGGCTCTTTCTGGGCTGAAAAGACCATAAGACCTCATGTATAGTTATATAAATAAATGAGTATATGAAATTTAGTAACAGGAGCTCTTGTGACTCATAGGAGTCTTTGGAAAAATCCCCACTAATCTATTAATAATAAAGAATCTGTAATGCTAAAATTGCAAACCCCAGCATGTCCCCTCTTCTTAGCATACCAGAGAGACTTTTTTTTTTCTGGTAACAGTAGCATATTCAAGACAGCACAGGCTTGACACAAGCCAAGTTCAAATTCTGAAGCCGGATACCTAGAATTAAGAGCATTCCCATGCAAGATATTGGATATTCAGCAAAATTCTCAGCTCAATGTAAAAGGTTAATATTTTTAAATGAGAGAAGTATGAAAGTGCCCAGTACAATCAATCAGTGCGGAATTCCTAGGGTTACTGGACAGGGTATCAACTTGTCTTCATTTCTTGCTGCTCCTAAATAGAAATTCAGAATACAACAACCATGACCTGAAGTGCAGAAGCTGCTAGATAGGGGAGCTGGAACCTCTGGCACAGATGAAGGTGTTGCTTGTAGTCTGATACCAAATATTCAATTAGGACATACTTTACAGTATTGACATTTTACACACCATGATTAGGTTTCCGAATTATACCCCACAGATTAATCAAGAAGGTCAATTCTGCTTTGAAGATTTTTTTCCCATGCTCTCTACAGACACACAAATGTGACTGAGGAGTTAAGAGTCATTTGGGTTACATTTCAAGGTTTCCTTTATAGGCACTGTGTCTAGGGACCTAAAGTTTTGATTAGGCAGCACAATTCTGCTACAAGGGGTGATTTCTGGAGCCAACTACACATGCAAGAGATTCAGTAGCAGTTCACAGAGCTCTGTACCCTGAAAGGCACTGTCTGTCACTCTCGCATTTAACTTCAGTACAGAAAACATGTAGATTGTTTCCTACTTTTTGTTCTCCATTTCTGAGCAACAATGTGACCATCCCTCCTTGTATTTTCAGGTTCCCAAACTAGACAAATAATACAATTGCAAAAATACATACAGTATTTCAGCAATCATTAAAGGAACAGTACTGTGACTGGGAGGCCTAAATTCCTTTCTTCTTTTCTTTGTTAGTCTTTGTGTATATTTTATTTTTTATACAGTGCTTCAGGCATCACTCAACAAATGATAATCTCTCCACACAGAGTCACAGTACAATAAACAAAGCTAGAAGGAGGAGAAGATCCATTTAACAAGGAGAACATGGTGGTTCAATTTTTAGCCTAGTTCTTCAAGCAATGAAACTTAAGATATCATGCTGCCTGCATATGTGAGTGTTTCTCGACATTTTCTTCCATCAGCACAAGAATCATCACCCGCTTTTCCCAAAATTTAACAGAGGGCTACTAGACTTGAAAATACTATATGGCATAAAGTGTGAGGGAAGCAAACAGCTGAGTGAAGCAGGGAAATACTGTCAGTGCCTCCACCGAGGGGAAAGCTAAAAAGAAGCAGCTTTAATTAGACATCAGAGAATCCACACAGGTCAGCACTGCCAAAGGGGACCGACTCATTTCGCAGCTCACAGACTGATGGTACCTGCAGATCAGGGTCACAAAAAATATGAATTTGCCCATCTGAACAGAGCAGCCCCTTTCTGTGCCCATAGTCCTGCCTGCCAGCAAGGACAGACACTTCCTAAGTGACAAGTTCATGCTACCATCTGAGCACTACCAGAGCGCTACCTGCCATTGTCACCCACAGCTTCAGCTTATGCAAGCCAGCTGATGGATCTCGAAGGAAAATCCTGGCCTGGCACATGTTACATTAGTCTGAGAAGCAGCATTTGCTCATTCAATGTAATATCTCTTAGCAGTATTTTTCCTTTTTGCAAATGCCTGTAAGATTGTATGCGCCCTGTATCTTGAATTAAACTTCCTGTCACTGTACTCTGGAGATGAAAAAGTCCCTTTCTGACTGCCACATATATCCCTGATTTGACACAGAGTTGCTAAAACATTACCAATTTATTCAGGTGAGAAAACACATTCAGAAAGACAGTGCTTTGTGGAGGTACCAGATATACTTAGATACCTCTACAGTATCCAAATCTGTGATTTGGATGAGTCAGGAATTTTACCAGGTTAACAACAACAAATCTAGCAGATTGTACAAGAAAGGTGTTAATTTATCATAATATCCTAGGCTTCATTTTTCCTCACAGACAGATTTTTGAATTCTGCTTAAATCCCAGTGACAGAAGTGCTCCACACTGAATGCAAATATCATTTTGTCCAAAGATCAAGGCAATGAAGCATGGGCACTTACACTTTATTCACATGATAAAACCACTCTTTGTGACAACATTATTTATTACTTGTCCTTAGTAAAGCTTACAAAGAAACACACCAAGACAGGGGTCATTGATTTAGTGAAGCTGTGTGTGAAATCACAGAATAAATGATTATCCATAAGAATCATTTAGCAGAATCTTCCCTCCAGAAAATTAGCACTGTTTGCAGCTAAACTATATGATTGCATTTGAACAAGAAAGGAAAGAATGCATTTATACTCAGATGACCTGAAATATTTTCGGCTTACAGAGAAATGTGCTAGCTCTATTAATACAGGGCTTTTATTTTAAACAGGAATTACATAAAAATTGTTTTTAAACTCCTACTGTTTTCCTGGTGGCAGGTAGGTTAACATTCCTCCTAATCCACAGGGTAAAAACCTTTCTCTAACAAAATTTTTTGACAAAAAATAAATTACAGATGTCTCCTTCTCAGCCAAAAGGAAAAAAGAAAAAAAAGTTCGAACAACTAAAAGGTAGAAAATAACCAGAAAGAATTATGACCAAATGCTACATATTAAAAAGTTCTCCACATGTGGCACAGAAAGCAACAGTCAATTCCCTTCAATTGTCTGCTTAACAGGTTGAGCCTTTATCCAACTGGTAGCAATCAGGCAGGACATAAGAGTGGGCAGGAAATCTAAAATTAGGTTTTACTACCTATAATGGAGGATTTATGGGATAATTTAATTGGCAGTCTTGGGACTGAAACCCAAGGTGGGGGAACAAAAACATCTTTCTGGATATACTCTATGAACCCGTCCTGTGGTGGGCTCAAAAATAAAAATAGTGGGGAAATAGCCTAGAGATGCAATATCCCCTTTCTATTGCTAAGCAGGCAATGCATAAATATGTTTGTGGGTATGGGGGGATATAGGTTAGCCAGAGATAACAGGACGTCATGTATTGATACAAACTGATTTTTCTTCTTATTAGGAGAATGCCCCGTGAACTGCTTCTTGTCGTGAAACATTTCTCCAACTACACAAGCGATGATAAACAGCCCCAGAGTAAACAGAAGGCTGTAATTCACTCCAATGTTCTTCTGATGTTGCAGAGCATGAAAGCACAGCACAGTTTATTGACTGCAGCAGATTGAACCCAGCCTTGTATTCACTCACCCCAGGATGGCCACTGCCATTCGCAATATTTGCTGAGCCACTTGTTCTTTTCTTTTGCAATGGCACCTTCTATGCTTATATAGACCTTTAAAAGTCACATCTCAGGTAAGAAACAGTTTCTTGCCTTCTCCATCTTCACCAGGAGAGCTTTGAAAGGGTTAACATTTATTTTGCTGCTGGCTGAAAAGGTTGCAAAGCTGCATAGGTGGTAACAGGATCCCCTTCTCCCACTACATGTATGTTTCACCCATATGTGCCCATGCTACCAATGCATTTTCCATGGCTTGTTGCATTTATTAGATGGGCTTCATGGCAGCTTGGTAGTTCAGAGAGAGGAGCAAGACACTGCCCACCATCACATAGAGAGGGGTGATGAGCACCTACATGCTGCTGGCAGGTGATTCCCTGTCACTTTGCCACGGCTCCTTGCTGCAAAATCCTTGATCAACATGGGTCCTCAACTCCATAACCAACTGGGATGCAGGGGACAGATCTACATCAGTAATGAGGACCAAGAGAGCTACCAACCCCTTACAGGGTATATTCTTTTCAATGTCACAACCAAATCTGCTCAGTTTCACGATCTCCTGCTCAGATGCCTTTTTTTTTTCCTTTTGGCAAATCTAATACTGTTACAAACGGCAGTCACTTTACTCACAACCACCAGAGCAAAGAGCTACCCATTCCTAAGTTCTTCTGTAATGGGATCTCCATTGCAGACCTTTATGAAGACATTATACCATTTGACAAATGCCTTTGTCTTTAAAACCCATGCGTAGTCATATTCTATTTGATGGCAACAAGTTTTGAGAACATGACAGGAGAATGTGCTTAGCATTATTACCTCTAGCTTATCCCTGGCTATGTCAAAAGGAAACTTAATCAATCAAGTCAATATAACAAATCTTGATTGTTGTTCTTAGAATACCAATGACATCAAGTTATAAACTATCATAAATTTTAAAAATGCATTCCAATTTATTTCAGAAAGCGACATGCAGGAATAGGCTGAAAAATTCCAAGTCTGTCTCAAGAATTTCTCTCTCAGCACATTTCAAACTTCATTGGTGTGACGTGGAAAAATCCCAGAAATAAGGGAAAGTTAACAGATTCCAAAAATCAACCTTTGCAAGAGCTCTTCTAATAGCCAGCAAGTCTACAATAAAATCAATCAGGTCATTTGGAAATCAGCCCTTTTGAAAAGGCTACAACATCTCAAAAAAAAAAGTGTTTAAGTAGATATAAGTGTGGCAATTTCAAGTATGGGCTGATGCTTTTACCATTGTGCTCTTTTTCCCTGTCGAGTTTTTTGAATGTTAACAACAATCATCTGTTATTTAGTGGTTTTTTATATTATTCTCCTAATTCTGTTTCTATTAATGTGAATGACAAAATCACAGTTTTTGCTGTTTTTCAGCCACTCATGCTCCTTCACTGATAGGATCCCACCACAGTCTGACACAGACAGACTTAGAAGTCATTGTTATAACTAGGATGCTGTTGAAAGATCAAGTCAGAATTCTTATGATACTGAAAATTTCCTTTTTTATAGGTTAACTTGCTTTATACTTTAAATTATATTTGAAATTTACTTTATATCTTAAATGTTTAAATTTATCTTTTAAATGTTTAAATGTTTCTTTATATTTTAAATCCATGAACTTCCTTTTTTATTTTCTCCTGGCTTACATTTTTTACCTTTGGGGATTACATGATTACACTGAATTAAAGAAGAAAACCTTTGTGTCCTAAGTATGGCCTCTCTGTTGCCTAAACTTAAAATGTGTGAAAAGTTCATAGACCTGGACAGATTCAGGGTGTGGTACAACACACTCTCCTTCATGCAAAGGCAGCTTACATCTGTAAGTTGCCTTTTCATGGAAGTATTATTCAGAGAGCATTTCCAAAAAAAGAAATCCACCTTGGCACCGTTCTGTTTCTCTTGTCATTTGCCCAGCTGTGTTCCTTCTTTGATTGATTTTCATTTTGAATGAGGCACAACAGTCATTTTCATGGGGGAAGCTGGGGAAACTTTCCATTTTTACAGAAGAGCAAACACTAGTCAGTGTAATAGGGCTGCATTAAGCACCAATAAAACCCAGTGTAGCTGTGTTTACAATTAGAGATTGTCTGAGAAAACACTTCAACCTCCGGCTGCCCTTACTCAAGACACGGCTAGAATACAGGACACTGAGTACTAAACATAGCTTCCCCAGGAGAAAACACCAGGTCTTCTCAAGGGTTTGATTTAGTCCTGGCTGAGGTCAATGTGAGTTCTTCCCCTAACCTAAGTAGCAGGTATGGTCCAACCTAATTTGCCCAGGGGAAAAAGGGGTGCAGAAGGAGAAGGAGCCATTCTCAAAGAAAAGAGCAGCTGGCCTAAATGGACAAATTAAATAAGGTCCTACCACTGCCACTGATGCTGCTCCTCAGCCACGAAGTCCCAGTGATGTCTTGGGGCACTGGGTGCCTCCCAGACTCAGAATCTTTTGTTTTCCCTACCAGCACACTGAGCTGGGACTGAAATTTAACCATTTTTTAAAAAACCTAACTACTCTTGTAAGCAGGCGACACTGGGGCCAATGCAGAAAGGATCTCCAGGCTGTCCCCACATAACCCCCCGAGACCTGCACCACTATCAGGGGGAGGCAAGACAGATTTCATCACCAAGGTGAGGATCCCTAAGGCAGGCTGGAAGGCAGGGACTGCATCCATGCCACACCCAGCAGGAGGACAAGCTGATGTCCCACTGTGGCACCTGGACAAGGACACCTCAGTGCTGGGGCTCCCCACACCACGACAAAGCGAGCCACAGTACTCACCCTCAGCTGCAGCCATTGAGCCCTGTGTTGCCGTGCTCTCATGTGTTCAAAGCTCATTTAAACCATGTTTCCCAAACACGAATACTAAATTATTATTTAAAATAAGGGGTTTCATATTTTCTGAAGCACTGGCCCTATGCTGAGGCTGAAAATGGACAGTCTGTGGTCTCTTTTATGAAGTTGTTTTCATCCTTTCTGAACCAAAGTGGTAAACCACTAATGGCATGAGCATTTTTCTCATTATCAGTTAAAACATTAATGATTCTTATTAAAGCAAGAAGTATTTTAAAACCTCTCAGGCTTGCATGTTCAGTTATTAGACCTCAGACTGCTTATCGTGTCTTCTCTTAATAAAGATTTTTTATGGTGTTAAATACAAGAGGCTGTTTCAAGACCAGGTAGAAATTTGCATTTGTAAACACTTCTAGGAACTTGTTGCTCCAGAGTCTTAGAACTAATTTTCAAAATCCCCTGCCTAAAGGTTCAGTGCACTTCAGCACTCAGGTCTAATTGCAAGTAACTAAATGTTCCATCAAAATTGTGGTATAGAAGCTGAAGCAAAGGCAGACTTTAAACTCAGTGCTATTATCAAGCTCTACTTCACAGTTTTGTGCAAATTACTCAGCCCGCTCTTTGAAAACATCAACTGAAACAAAGCGTTTCAAATTTGTTTGCCTTAACCCTCCAGCCACAACACAGTGTTAAGCCATGTCTCCATCTGCAGGAGTCCGGAGTCACTCAGACATAGACCAGAACAGGCCACAGAAGTTATTTTCACACAAGGAGCATAAAAGACGTCTGTTTGTTTCCCTTTTTCTCCAAGCCCCATCTCAATACTAGCACTGAGAAAAATGGAGTCATCACCACAGCTACCAAATGGCACTAGAGTAGAAGCATCCAGAGCTCGAATGGGAATGGGCAAGTTTAGGGAAGGGTAGAAAGCCAAGCACAAAGGCTCTGGCACCAGAAAATCAAAGCACATTCATAAAACAACAACCCAACATTTTTAAAAGTATCAAGCACGTATTACAAAGTGGTTGCCAAAGGGTTGCTGTCATCTCCAGGAAAAGTAAGCATGCCACAGATATTTCCTGTGCACACTGATCCTGGGGGAACAGTAAAAGTTGGTTATTGCACAGACCTACTCTAAATGTTCTCACCTTCATAATACACATGAGTGTTTTCTCACTGCATCCATTTTTGCTCAAATCCATTGGTGGGCAGCACACCTAACTCAGCTTTTGTTTAAGTTAGTATGTTCTTCCAAGATAATTGGCCCTATGGGATTTTAATCTAAATGGAGTGTATCTTTGTAGGGACCTTGCAGAGGTATTTCTAATGTTTAATGGTCTCCTAAATTACTACTTTCCTCCCACTGTGAAGGAAATGGGCTCGCTGCTGTCCATTTCCCCATAGCATTCATTACTGCTAGCAACACGGATGTAAAAGCAGCATCCCTTAGCCCATCCCATGTGTCAAAAATCACAAGAAAGAAGAGGTAAAGCATTCACCTCCCTTAATGGAGCAAGAATTGCTCCACATCGATGTAGTCAAGCAAAGGCTCCACTCACATGCAATTACTCAAGAGACACCCATTTGGGCTCACACCGAGGGGCTCAGGCAATTATATCCCGTCACAGCTCGCTGACTTGGGGCAGCTTGCTGACATGGGTACATACCTGCCAGTGTTGTAGGAATGCAAATCTGTCTACATGGGATCATTTCTGCCCTTCTGGTGCAGTCATTTCTCAGACCACTTTCTAATGTCTTCCAGATCAGCAGCAGCCCGCAGACCATATGTGGAGTAACACCATCACGGACTAACTGGTTAATGAGTTATTCTCACAACCTGCAATAAGGTTCCCCTCAGGAGCTGGTAGACATCTCACTGCTTGCCAGCAGGCATAGTTGAGAAGTGGCTCTCAGCTGCTGTCAATACCTAATTTGAAATGTTTGTAATTACAGCAGTACAACAGTAACATTTGTTTACCTAAAAGCCAAGTTCCTCATTCATTGCCCCTGCCCCTGGCAAACAACCACCAACACACAAAAAAATGGGGGTATAATTGTAAAAAGTGTAGGTAGCCCTTCAGTTCATAGTGGTTAGGAAACACTGACGTATGGTGTATCAATCCCAAATGCTAACCTTGGCAGGCCACCAGCTGTACCCGTCCAGGGTAACTCCTGCTCTGAGCAGCGAGACCCTCCACACCCAAGTGCCACCTCCATGCCCTGTCTGTGACAGCAGGTAAACGAAGGTGCTTCATTACATGCTGTGTTTCACCATGCTGCCTATTTGAGTCTGTCTTTTGAACCTGTTTCAGGGCTGGTAAGAAAAAGCACATGGGCTTTCTGAACATAAAGAATTTCTAAACCAGCTCTACTCAAGAACTGGGGTTTAAAAGTTCCCTGTGGTGGTCTCAGTTCCCTGCTAGACAATGCGAACAGGGCTGAGAAGCCTATCTGCAGGGCCATCCTCCCTTTTCTGGCCTGTTGAAAATCACCTGTCTCACTGCAAGAGAAGGAACTGATATGTAAAATATGAGGCTGTAAATGTCATAATAGCCAAAACGCCTTCCAAATTTAAACCAGAAAAATTTGGATTCCCCTGCTATAGGAAGCTACTGGGTGTTGTGAGGAATTAAAACAGGACACCTTGACAGCAAAGCTTCCCTGACTCCTTGCTGCCAAGGGACTGGAAGAAGGCCAGAGATGGAGCAGCAGGGAGTCATAAGACTTGCAGGTGTATGACCCGTGTCTCCTCTTCTACGAAAGATGAACCCACACAGTGAAAGTGGAAATTCTCAGAGTTTGTTCAAGGGAAATTTTAATAGGAGAAAAAATAGGGCCCGTTTCCTGTGCTAAAAAGACAGTGCCTTCAAATGCTGTAGTAACTGGAGGGAATTAAGGCTTTTGGAAGTCAACACAGTGACAACACTTCCACTGCCTTCAAGGCCCAGTGGAAAAAGTGAGGAAGAATCTCATAAGCTGAAGAGCTCTGTCCCCCCAGAATCCCATAGAGAAGCTTCAGCTACTTCAGCAAGGTCAAGATTTCATTTACTGGACATAAATTCAAAGCTTTCAAACTCTTTCACGGATTGTTCTGGAAAGGGAGAGGAAGAATAATTTATGAATTGTTGTTTTTTTCCCATGTAAAACCAACTGAAAATGGTAAATGTGTTAAATAGGCTTGTTTTTCTTTTCAAGAGAGCAACGGTCCATAGAAGAACAACAGGACTGACAGGCATCCATAAGCATGTGGTGGAGTACACCACTGGTTTTGAATTTTCTGTGCACCAGCCAGGCTCCAGCTTCCTACCAAACCATTAAAAAACTAACAAACAAACAAACAAACAAACAAACAAAATCAAAACCTGAGACAAGACTTCAAAAATTCAGTATCATCTACTTAGCTGCTTTTTGTTAAATGATTTGCCTTGGTAATCCTTTCCATGAAATGCAGATGAGAGTTGATATGGGGATCTGGATAGGGCAGGAGAGCTTCACTCCATCAACCTCACGATGAACTGGAAGGCGGTCAGCTCACCTGCACGGGGGGGTATCCATGTCTCACGTGAACTTCAACGTCATTACCATTTGCCAGGGATGGTTTGTTTCCTCACACTCACGGCTTATGTCAGTGTGGTTTCAGGCCCATTTTTAGCTTAGACCACTCATGGTCCAAGAGGAACCCAGCGTCCGTGGTCAGATGGAGCCTCACTGTGCTTCAGGCGAGTCTACTGATCTGAACTGTGCTTCTGCAGGGACATGAGGATGCCAGAAATCAGCTCAGAGAGCTAGCCAGAATTCATCCAGCTGTTAACGGGCAGGAACTAGGAGTCACACTTTTCCACTACAAATAGTAAAACTATCCAAGCTCAAATCCCCTCCCCACAAAATTCAAATGCCTTCTCTCTCTTTTTCCTGGTGCTAAACATATGTTACATATGCCTTACAAAACTCACATAGAATTTGTCCATCTTCAAAGCAAGGGCTGAAGTGCAGCAAACATCCTTGTTTTCACTCCCATTTCTGCTTTCCAAGAGAAGTGCCAGAGAAAGTATTCTATTTTTGTAAGAGTTTAAAGGGCATGGTCAGAAAAGTGACTATGTAAAAATGGCACCTTTTCATCCAGTAGATCGTTCCCAGTGAGTATTCTGAGTCATGTCTGCTTACTTTAGTGACCAAAATAGATTTTTACTACTTCTCGCTCCTCTTTAGTCCCATGGAACCAACACAGCAAAGAGGGTGTTATATAAATCCTACCCTAGACCAAAACCTGTCGGGACTCATTAACTAAGTACGAGGGGCAGAAGTGATGGCTGGATGTGTCCCTGGGGGTGCCTGAGGGGTCAGTGCCACCGCCCACCAGTTCCCCTGTCCCATGCCAGGCACGGCACATCACACAGGCTGGTGTTAGCAGAGAGGGAGAGGAGGATACTCTAATTCCCTTCACCCTGGCTCCTGTGCCCATCAGCAAACCTAAACCCCCATCCCACGTTACTGCTCTGCAGAGCAACCGCAGACTGAGCTCCCTGCGCTCACATGTAGCTACAACTGTCTTTGGTGCAACCTGTCATGGAAATCACAGGCAAATAACAAACACAAAGCTCGCCCCTCCCTCCCGCCAGCTCTTGCAGAGCTACTTCCAAGGCTGACTGCAGCTTCAGGGGTGAGCTGCACTCATTGCAGGGACAATTTTCACTTCAAGGCACCGCTCGGGGGCCAAAAACTGCTCCTGTGCTGAGAGCTGTTCCTGTGCCTGCCCCAGGCACAAAGCCTACAGTCTCCCAGCACAAGCTTTCCATAGTTGTGCATCAAAAGATTTAAGCAAAGTACTGACC
Source organism: Patagioenas fasciata (assembly GCF_037038585.1). NCBI lineage: Eukaryota > Metazoa > Chordata > Aves > Columbiformes > Columbidae > Patagioenas > Patagioenas fasciata. The sequence continues at coordinate 94,721,016 of NC_092520.1, forward strand.
TGGGGTTATCATCTGTATGTTTGGTAAAACCCTTTTGTGCAGGATGAGACCGGACCATTAGAACACAAACAAAAAAAACCCAAACAAACAAAACTTAAATGGATATGAATGAGAAGAACAGAATCTTAATAGAAAAACAGCAGTATTAATCCATTCCTTTCTTATATTCTAATGATACAAGACATGATGGTTAATGTCTTCACTTTCCAATTTTTTCAATGAAGTTAAAAGAGACTAGTGCAGAAAGGCTTTCCATTGTTATTTTTAATGTTTCTACCGCTGGTGATAAAACTGGGCAGTAAAAAGATAGTTTGCCAGTAAAAATGAAACTATTACATACTGGGTCAACTCTAAAATGAAAATAACAAATAAGCAATAAGACTCATTGCCAGCCAGACTGTAAAACATTCATCTGGTCTGTCTGCAGTACTTTTAGTTACGTTTTTCCTTCAGTCTCCTCAGGATCAGCCTTTGGGGTGTGGATCAGCCCCTGAATACAGAATTCAGTGCACTCAATGCCAGCCACCTGAAAGCCAAGATATCTGGTCCTCCAACCTGGATTCCTACCTACTCTGATATACAGAGGTGGCATCTTCAGTGACTTCCCCAAACTAACATCATCACCTCAGACTGGCAAGATTAACCTGTTCTCTGGCTAGGGAGGGAACTTAACACAATTACTGTCACCTAGATGCTTGATTTTTAGATGGCTACAGCTAAGCGTGGTGAATCCTACCATCCTAAAGCCATTTTTCAGTCTCATCATTTAGAACTGACTTCTCAGCATAGAGGAACCAATATGCCAGGTTCAGATTTCCCCATGCTCTCATTTCAAGAGGGTGATGAATTGCCTTGCTGACATGCAGCCTTGGTTGTGCCTACAAAGAGGTGCTCTTTGTGGTTGCAGGATGTTGACATACATATTGGTGACAGATGATTTGGCTTGTCTGGATTGCAAGAGATACAGAGCATGTTATGGACTCTATGCTATAAATATATAAAAATACCAGAGAACTTATAAATGCAGCAATGAAGACCACTGGCCCAAATTCCCAGCTTCACATTCTGGGCAAATGTAATGTAATTCATTTAAAGGCACAAGATACGCACCAGGAATAAACTAGATCTTGATTTGTTTTTAAATATATTTTTAACCTGTTTTTAATGCCACAGCTGCAAACCTGTGGAATTAAAAACAAACAAAAACAAACAAACAAGACCCACACAACTCTATAAGCCTTTGAACAGCCAACTGGAATCACAACAATTAATGTAACAGCAGTTGTCAGAGAAACAACAGAGAACTTCTACCATATCTGCTTTGAAAGAGTCCTGCAAACCAGCTTCTTTTTCAAGCAGATTTTGCAATTTTGTCTCAGTGTCGTAATGCAATATATTGATGTTACTTCAGTAGTTTACTATAAATCCTTTGTGTATAATTTGTGAACTCTATAGAGAACAGCCCATTTTACAAACAGAATTTTAAAACACTGGGTTTAAATTTATTGAAGGGTTTATTCAGAATTGACCAAGCCTCCTTAGAAAACTAAATTTTGGTTAGAAGACTTTCCTTTTGCATAACTACTAGACTTGGGTTTTGTTTTGTTTTGTTTTTTTTATAAAGCTCTTTTTAATTACACAGAAAAACATAAACCGCAATAGAAATGCAATTTGCCTAAAGTGAATTTTTTGATTGCCATGTTTTGGTTTTTGATCTCATTTAATGAGAGTAGTTTACAGAAAATTATACATTGTGCTGTTTGCTAAATCCACATGATTTTTACATATACAATTAATTGGACCAAGACAAATCACACAGTAACTGTATGCAGTATAGCTACTGACTATAAAAAAAAAATATGTGACCTCTTGAAAGAGACTGCTTCAGTCAAATCAGGTCAAATATACTGTGTACATCCATATTTAATAAGCTAAAAAATAAAGTAATAAACTCAATGCAAAGCCAGAAGGTAATATGAAAAGCTCAAACCGGTAAGCCTACATGACTCACAAATTGGAAGAAATCAATCAGATTTTACAAAACATTTTGTCATAAGCAGTTTGCAGGGCAGCAAGCTGCTACACCTAAGCCACCGCTCTCAGCGCTAGGAAAAATAAAATGACCCACAGTTAACAAATCAATGCATCTTTACTTACAGCATAATATTAGGAAAAAAAAAAAAATTTAAAAAAAAAAATAAAGACCCTTATTGACCACTTGTAGCCACCAGTAAAAGACAGAACTAAAAGATGCTAGTTCAGCAGGCAATGTATTCAGGACGAGGTAAACAGGGAAAGGAACCTACTCCTGACGCACTCACACCTGCACAGCCTCCATCAGGACACCCCGCTGCGTGCCAGCCAGCAGCCCAGGTGCCACAGAAATGGCTGTGACCTCCTCCCTCTCATTAGAGACGGACCCATGTGTCCGCCACAGGCACTATTCCCAGATTTAGCAGCCACGGTCTCAGACTCCTTCATGCTGCCCCATCCAGCCTCACACCCTGAGCTGCTCTCCCACAGTGGCTGGTTATTCAGCTGGTGCGAACTCCATCAAGATTTTTCTCTTGTGGCTGTGTCTTTTCGAGGTGAAAAGAAAACAAGCCTGTTTCATTACAGACCTCCTGGAGAAACATGAAAACTTGGGTGTCTAAATGGAGCTGATTGAAACCACATTTAAGCTCGTATTTGTTTAACTTGCCTTGTGCAGGACTGCGAGCCTGCCGGTGCTCATCATCTCCTACAAGTGAACCTTTATTTTTTAAAGCAGCAGCTAATTAGGTGTGTGTGGTTCAAAGCTACAGACTACCTGACAAATTCAGAAGATCTGAAACACAATAGAAGTCAATATTCATTTGCAGGAGCAGCATCTAAAAGAGACAGCAGCTTTTTAATATCCCACTAGTATTACAGAGTGTCGAAGCATCCAGGCAACCTACTGCTTCCTCCCTGCTAAAAGGACTGGCAGAAACACGGCGTATTTTAGCGGACGGTGAGAAAGTTGATAGTAATGTAACAGTCAAGACACTATAATAAGCACCTTGACATCACAACACTTGGTGGCTGTGTTAAAATGAATCAAACCAGAAGACCTCAACTCAAACCAAATCACCCAGCTTTCCAGCCACTTGTGCACAACAGTGATCTCCCAGACATGAGTGGTCACCCAGAGTTCAGCTGCGGAGCTTGGTTTTAAACCATCCTCTATCAAAGTCTGGTGTATTTCTAGCTAAAATGAAAGCATATGTTTATTGTTTTCTCTTTGGGCAGACAATTAATATTTATACACTGCATTATCAAACAAAAATAACCATGTATTTTATTCCTGGAATAAGTTTTTCTTATTGGAATGAAGCTGTGCCAAGGAGGGATTTCATCTGATGCAAGCAGCATGCAAGAAAAATCCACATCCTATGGTAGCATTCTAAGCTAAAAAGCGGTATTTCGGAATGGGCCATAGCAAAGGTAAGTTGACGAAAATGAACCCTCCAGGGCAGTCTCATGCTCCATGCAAGAAAAGGTGCCACCAATGTCAACAGGAGATACACTTGCCACAGCAGTACGGGAAGAAGGCTTTTTGCAAATCCACTCAAGCTTACTTTAGATCAAATACCATTTTTGCTCTCAAACAGCATAGAAAATATCTTGCTGCATACGTTTTAGTTTTGATATGGACGCCAATTAACAAGAACAAGCATTATGTCCACAGCAGAATAAACTGTTCGGTTTTTATTGTGAAATTACTGTTTCTTGAATTCTATCAAGTGCTCCAGATTATATACATACCACTAAATATAAATAGAAGAGGTTAAAATGCAGTTTAAATATAACAGATATGTCCACAACTCCATATTTAGATATACCCTTTAATTTTTTCCTATTGCCTACATTTTACTTACATTTAAATTTAGCAAAGTAATTTTAGACTGCCAGTTTTCTACCTACACTAGTTAACTATGCTGTGAAGGAAATATATCAGATTTTCTCCACTTATTTCATTACCTTCTAAAATGCCAAAGCAATACAAAATCTTGCAGCTCAAACCTTTAACCCATACAAAAGACAAAATGATGCTCAACTTTAATGGAAACCTGCCTGTCAAAAAGTGCATGGCTAAAACCACATGGAGAAATAAAAAATACTCTAGTGGTTGTGAAAGTGGCCAGTCGTGGGTATAATGAAAAACAGTGTGGTGTTATTGCACAAAAGGTAATTCTTTCAACCCAAGACAAACATCATTATAATTCAGGCTGAAAATATCTTACCAACATGAACTCTTTTTTTTTCTTCTTCTTTTTTTTTTTTTTTTAACAAAAGCATTTTAAATCAACTGTGTAGGAAAACTGACATACAAAGCATAAACTAATCCCCAGCCTACCCTCCCAGCTGTACAACATAAAACCACCACGGGCAGCATTAGGCACTCAAGGCTCAGCCTGCACCGCTGACCTCAGCTGATATGGATCAGGCCCAAAGGGCCCTTTCTGACCATACCCCCTGTCAACAACTTCCACCTCGAGTTCAGGACACAGATTTCCACAGAGCCACTTGCATGATTAAAAGAACTACCATTTGCCCATACAGCTGCCTTACCCCCAAAAAACCCCAACTTGTTTAAAAGAAAATGACAAGGTTCCTGATGGGGTGAGAAGGGGCAGGGGGGGTTGGGAGGGGGAATAAAATAAAATAAAATAAATCTTTACATATTTTAAGGGAAAGGGTATGTTTCAACCCAAAATTCTTAATTGATTTTGTTGATAATTGCTAATAACTCCTGGAGCACTTAGTAATGCAGAGGCAAGGAAAGGAAGGAAACGTAACATGTAATGTTTCAGGGCTACCATGTGCCATCAGCACTGCAACAGCTTTTCATGTTTTTTTGATCTTCCCTGGAGTGCATATAAGCAAGAGTACTTGTAACTGCTGTATACAGGGACCCCAGTAAAGTGATCAAAATGAAGTGTTCTGCAAAGGGAGAACCGATGCCAGGACCCTCACATATTGATACCAAAGTGATGGTGTTCTGGAGAAAGCACAATGGGAAACGATTTGCCTCATCAGTAGCCAGGTATTTTGCTTATGTGGTGTTATTCAAGTCAATTGGATTACAACAGTTGTCCCACGGTTTTGTATTTGTTTACGCAACTCCATGTGCACACAGAAAATAAACTGCCCACAGAAGAGCAGGTAGCAAAGATGCAGCCACGTTGTGAAGGTGAATTCATGGGTCTCATGCAGAATTGTCATCTGGACACTAACAACTGTGGAATCTGACCTGGTGTATCCTAGAGAAAAGGTCTAACAGATTGACATACAAATGATTGTACTTGAGGTAAGAGATGTTACCTCCAAGTGCGTAACAATCTGTATGTTAAGCTCATGGTTCATATCACTGAAACTCCTCAATGGAGTCATACAGCCAGATTTCTTCAGCACCTAACAAAGAGCTCAAAGTTGGATAAAAAGAGCAGCCACACTGCCAGCACCACTTATAAACCATCGGGTGAAAAATATGCCAATATATATCTCTACTAGAAAATATCTTCAAGAACCAAATGCTATATAAATTACAATCCAAATGGAATAACACCTTAGGAGCAAAAAGTCCAACTAATAACACCTAGGACTTATACGGACAGATCATTTATAAAATTCTGGTAACATGTAACTCTATCCAGTACTATATGATTTGTTTAACTTTGGGACTAAATTGTGGGAGGTGGGGATAGATACTGTTCAAAGCTCTAAACCCTGAAATGCTTCTGGAAGTAGGTATTTTTTTCTCGCAAAGTTTTCCAAAGAGCTGCGTAACAAGTTTGCCATTGTTTGCCTACATATATATCTGAAAGAGAAAATAAGAACTGATGTTACTATTCCAATGTACCATGCCTTTATGTCCTTTAAGAAATAGATAAGATAATCAACATAAAAATGTATTTGTCCCATATGAAGTATGGCTTAGTTTATTTTTTACTTTACTTAGGATTACTTTTACTTTTAATTAGAAAGTTGTCTATCAATCTATTTCTTTTGCTTGATTTTCCTATCAGTTCAGGTGTACTTGAAATCCCATACCTGATACACATACCATGATGGAAGCTTACATTTTATACCCTAGTGAGAAGCTGTCTTTGTCTACTTCACTTGTTTCAGTGAAACCAGGGAAGTGGTTAAAGGGTTAAATCAAAGGAATGTGACATTTCTCCATGTGCAGTTCAGAGACCTATCCTGGTTTTCCTAATGGACTCAAAATTACATGGATAGAATGTAATTTCCAAACTATTACTGCAGAACTGAAGCACTGTGTTAATTCAGTGAATGACACTTTGAATACAAATAAAAACTTAATTAAAGAAAGAGCAAGTTTACTTGTGCTGTGGGTTCTCAGCAAAGGCAGCAATAAATTGAAGTTTATGTTAGCCAGAACTTGCAACTTCAGCTTTTGTAAATATGATTACGTGCACTCTAAACTCTACAGCAAACCCATCTGGTCACCAAAATAGATGTCCACATATTGTAACACAGTGCTTACTCTGAAAAGTACCACAGCCAACTCTTACTCTCTTTAGGCCAGCTCAGGTAATTGAAGGTTTTCCTACATGCAAGAGCTAGTCAGTTTTAGGAAAGGCCATAGATATTAGTCAATTGAAAGATGGATTGCTGAAATAATCAGAAAGACATCAACCCTATTTTTACAAACCTGGAAAAAAAACAAAACAAAACAAAAAACACAAAAAAGGTATGGCGAGGTAGGGGATGTTATAATCTGCCCGAAAACACAGCAGCCAACCCGAAACCAAACCTCGTTAGTGCTTTAAAACTGAAGTTGGAAAGTGACAGTTTGCGCAACGAGAGCCCGCAGAAGATGCGCGACTCCAGCTGCCGCCCCGCGCCCCGGCCGAGACCTTGGGGCTGCCCTGCTCCAGTCGCAGCGACGGGGCAGCCGGACCGCCGCTCGCGGGGAGCTGCCTCGCCTCGGCCCGCCGCTGCCGCCGCCCGCAGCCCCTCGCCCCGCTCTCCCCGCCGCTCCCGGCCCCGACGGCCGCGCCGCGTCCCCACCACTCCGCTCGGCGCCCCACCTCCCCATCGCAGCCTCGGAGGGAAAGGACTTACCGTGAGAGGTCGGGGGAAGGGGGCGAGTCCGGGGTCCCGGGGGAGGCGAGGACGGGACGGGAAGGGACGGGGCCGGGGCGCGGAGGGCGCCGCCTTGGGAAGGCAGCGGCCGCCGGCGGCGGGAGCGAGGGAGGGAGTGAGGGAGAGAGCGAGGGGACGGCGGCGTTGCCGACTGCAGTGAGTCACTTCAGTCGGGACGGGCTCAGCCCATCGCGCTGGCCCCGGGCTCCGTGCGCCTCTTCCTCTCTCCAATCGCCGAGCGGGACAGCTGCTGCTCCTCGACGCTCCCCGGCTCCACCGCCGCCGTCGGGGCGGCCCCGCGCCGCCCGCCGGGCACCGGCACCCCCCGGGGCGCACCGGTCCCCCCCGCCCCCCTACTCCCCGGCGTCCTCCCCCGGACGACCCCGATCCGCAATGGGGGGTAGTAGGGGCCGGGCGGAACTAGAGGTGAGCGGGACCTGCGGGGGGAGGACACGGGGCTGCTGGGGGCTCGGCGGGTCTCGTCTCCTCCCGGCGCGGGGAACAAGAGCGTGTTTTAAGGGGCAGAACAAACGTGCAGTTGTTGCGAGCACCCGACGTGAAGTCAAAGCCTGGCCTCTAACCAGGTGGCAGTGGGGCTCCGGAGGGCAGCGAGATAAATAACGGGACGTATGGAAATAAAAGGAAGGACAGGGGAGCCTGGCCCGGCCAGAACAGGACTGAGCGCCCCCTCGCCCGGTGGTGCAGGGGGACGGAGAGGGGATGGGTCGCGACCCTCGCAGCGACACTCGCGTCGCACACATGCGGGGAAGCCGCGCACACCGGGGAGAAACGGGCGATGCGCCCCGTCCCGTCCCGTCCCGTCCCTCCCGCCTGCCCGCCCGCGGGCCCGGGGCTCCTTACCGGGGCACCGCTTCTGCCCGCCGCCGCGCTGCCCCGGCCTTCCCCGGGCACGCCTCGGCCCCCGCCGCGCCGCCGGGCATCGCCCGCCGCTCTCCCCGGCGCTTCTCAACCAGTGGTAAGCGCCGAGAGCCAGCGTGCAAAGCAGAAAACCCAGTACTCCCTTAATTAAAAATAATAATTAAAAAAAAAAAAAGCGTCTCGCTTTTTAAAGCAGAACTACATAATGTATTAATTGGTTGCTATTAGCATGCAGTTTTATTGAGCATAGCACACAGAAGTCTGATTGTGAGCGAGGAGTGTTTTCAATGAAAGTGGAGTTATTTTAGCTGCAGACATGTTTACATTTCTGTGGTTTAGTCTATAACTTTCTCTTTTTCTTGCTTCAGAATTCTGCTCCATGAAGCAAAGCCCTTAGCTCCCAGACATTCCAAAAAGTCTGCCAAAATAATAGGGGAAAAAAAAAAATGAGAAGAAATAAAAAAAACACACACAGAGACCCCCAAGTCTGGGTCAGGCTCAGGGCTGGATATGGGCAGAGTGAGAATACCCCCTCCTCACTCTCGCTCCAGTTAAAAAGCCTTCAGGGCTCCATTTCCTGTTTTTAAGGAAAAAATAAAGCAGGTCTAGGACTGATTTTAGACACTGCCTAGACCAGGGCTGGTGGGTGCAGAGGACCTTTAACTCTCTCGATGCCAAAGGGTACCTGATAACATGCTGGTCCAGGCAACCACACGCCTCCTGACCTTAGAGAAGAGCCATAGCAGCCAGGTGACTTTTTACCCTGCTCTGCATTTTCAGGTGACAAACAACCTGAAGGTCCTGAGCAACAACCTAGTGCACATCCAGGTCAAATTAGAAAATCTAAGAGGCAAAAGATCCCAAAAGTAGGAGCGAGTACCCTCTGCCACAGACCTGCCGCAGCAGCATCCACCTATGGAGATCTCCTGGCGAGCCCCTGCGGTCCCTTCCCCGCAGGCCGTGGTGTAGATCTAGGGACTGCGTTGCTGCCTGTCCCACCTTCCCCACAGCTGCTGCCTCCCCTGCTATGGATAGGCAGCGTCACTCGTGTGGCCCTCATTGAGTGGGCGTTGAAACAACTTGAGCTTTTGGGCATTAAATCCACAGCTTAGGAAAATCAAAACAGAGCAGTTTGGTTAAAATTAGGAACATGCACTAGTGAATGAAGCAAGAAGTTCGCAGACACCTCCCCACAAAACTACTGACTCGAGTTTTCCACTCACTGGCTTGGTAGGTTATGATATGAATAGAAGCAGAGTGATCAGAATAAAGCACCCCTGTAATGAAGGGTTGTGTCTCCAGGGAGCTGGGGAAATGACAAGGAGAGGTGGTGGGAGGGAGGAGGATGCTGCAGCGGGAGCAGGCGCAGACCCAGCTGGGGCACCCTGCAGGGCTGGATACTGCATCCCAATCCTGCACCTCTGCCCTGAGCGACCTGCCCTGGGGTTGGGGAATGTGTGGATCTGCAAGCTGCAATGCAAAGCCTCAAGAGAGGCAGGTGAGAAAAAGATACAACTAGGTTTCTTGGCCAGGCATTTGGTCATAGTCCTCCTGTCCCCCAACATTTGCCTGCCAACCTTGTCCCAAGCATTTTTAGGTGTCTCAGCCCCCTCCCTTTCCTCCCTCCTTTGTATTTTACATGCCAGATGACTCCTGTATATTAGGACCTTTCGCTTTTGAAGAAGCCAGAAAGCGTTATGATTTCCTAACGCTTAAAAAAGAAAACACCTTTCCCCCAAGATGTTTTATATTAATTTAAGTATCGGTTCCTGGTTCATGTCAGCCCCTTTTGCAATGAAACGTCCTGCGTGGGCTGTCACACCTGCTAAATATAATCCTCTCTTTCTTTTGATATTCTGCAAAGGGCCTTTAAAGGTTCACATCCTCCAGTCTGGAGATTTAATTGCTTCATCTCAGATTTTAAAAAGCCTTGTAAATTTCTGAATTTTGTCGATTTCAAAGCAGAAGGAGGGGGGATGCGATAGGGATGGGAGGGTGAGTGAGAGGCGATGCTGAGCGCACCAAACCAACACTGGTGGACCTTGTGAAAGCTCCAACCCATTGTCCCATCCCACAGCTTCTGCTCTTTGGGGCAGACAACTGGAGCTGGTTTTATGACTTACCAATGAGTTAAATATGAAAATAGTAGCCTATTTTGCTATGGTAAATGCTCACCAGGGAGGAAATCACAGATTCAGTTTTATAGAAGGTAATGGAGTGAGATTACCCATACTAATGTACTTAACTCTTCAGAGAACATAAATCGAGTAGGGAAAAAGCCCCAAAATCAGTGGCTCCCCGAAACAAACTGTGGCCAGCAGTGGTTTCATCCTTACAATGTGCCAGTGGCACCGGTTTTGCCCAGTGGTACTGTGGTTAGATCCCCTTGGCCAGGGGGAGTAGGGCACTTAGATAACCCTGTAGAGAGGTGGGGGCCAAGCTGCCTCTCAGGATGGGAGAAGACAGGGCGAACGGGCTGCAGGGGGTCCTGCAGCCCCTATCACACGCTGCTTTGCCGCACTGTACGTGCAGCATCTCTCAGTAACACATGATGGCCGCAAACTGTTCTGGGAAACTGAATGATGCATAATTCCCATTAACTTGAGTAATGCAGCAAAGAGGAGGACACTGAGCACACTGTCAGCTTATTTCTGCACCCTGGGGGATGTGGATGCAGGAACAGTACCCACGGTGGCAACTCCAGATCCTGTATTTCCCTTGAGGAGATGCAGCAAAGCCAGTGGGGGTCGTGCCCAGCTATCGGTGTGCCCACGCAGCCATATCTCTCCCGCGTCACCTTCAGATGCAAAGTCCTGCATGGTCGCTCCCAGGCTGAGGGGTCAGGCAGCCCCGCTGCAAAGAAACCACCACCTCAGAGGACATGAGAGCTGGTGGACTTTCTCATGCAAAGCTGCCCTCCATTGTTCTTTCAAGCTGCTCTTGGGGATTGAAGTTTAAAGTGCTGCCCAATAAACCAATCTTCTGCTGATCCTTTAAACCCTACATGCGTAACATAAAATCTTCAGCCAGTCTGTCTACACAAAGTAAGTCATTCCTTTTGCATGGGACCACAAGACAGGAAAGGGATGGAGGAAGGAGCCAGCCAAGTGGGAGGCTGGAGCATCCCTTGCTGCTCCACCAACCTGCACAGCTAAGGTGGCATCGAGAAGCCTCCTCCTGCAGCCAGCCCCAGCTCGCGTTGCCCTGCAGCTGTTTGCTCACAGCCAGTTGCTCTGTCACGGTGGTTGTCTCATTGACGCATGCCTGGAGCTTTCTCTCAGAAGGAAGGACGAAAATTGCAGATAGCAGCAGATGAAGAGTGGGCCTTCAAGCGCTGCCACTTGTTCAGAAGTGTCATGTGGAAAGAAAAAAGTGTTCACATCATTTTCCATCTCCTTGAACACAGTTTTCAAAATGCAAATTGGAAAGAGACAATCAAAATTGCTGAATTTTCACCTCTGGAAGAAGAAAAAAAAACAAACATAAGCAGTTCTTTTCCTATTTTACTTCCAGAGCCATGGGCCTATGAAAATACATTTATCACCTAACATGTAGCAGAGCCTCAGGTAACTAGTAGTCTCTTAATGGGAGAACATAACACCTCCTCACTGGGGGCTGGACGACTTCAGGGGTGCAAAGCTTACCACAGTTTGAGCCTGCTTGCTTGCCACAGGCTCCAGGGAAGGCAACAGCAAGTGCTATGGGATTTCAAAACTGGATGAAGGATCCACCTAGACCTCATTTTCCACCAACATACCTCCATTTCCATTACTGTGGGGCAAATTTTGCACAGTGCTTTGAGGTTCACAGAAGTTCGAAGTTTCTGTTATGTTTTGTTTTGTTTTGTTTTTCAAAGCAGAAGGAATTGTCTTTGACCTCCCAAATATTAAAAAAAAAAAAAGAGTCCAGTAGTGCTTTCAGTCTATACATCTGGCTTATCTATAGACCAACAGGTGAAAGGTGTTCCATGTTTGCTGTGCTTAAAATCCAGCAGATGGATTGTGAGCTGTAGCATGGAAAACGTGAAGCACAGAAACTGTGTTCTGTGCAGATCACAGATTCCTGCAGATTCAGACAAACCAGTTTCCCTATGTGGGCTACAGTTCCAGAACTTGTAAAAATATTTAAGCTTTATCTTAGAGGTGTTTCAACTCCAGTCCATTAAACAAAACTGAAGAAGGATATTACTGAAAAGTATGTGATTAATTATGATATAATAGTTATTAACAATGAAAGAAGATACATGAAGGTTTGTTTTTCTTTTGATATGAAACAAGATGAGTGGAGAGATTATTTCTTCCACTGTGTTACATATTTGCCTGGCAAAACGCAATCCCAGCACCAGATTTTCTCAGGAAAATCTGAAAGGCTTAACATTGTAAACATTGTACCTATGAAAACATCATTTAAGATGAAGTAGTCCGGCAACAAAAAGGGGACCACCTTTATAAATACTACCTCTCACAGGTGTGGATGACATTCACTAATAAAGGTTCTCTTATGTAAAAATGACATTTAAACCAAAAGAGATAAGCGGCTGTATAGACACATCCTGTAGCCTAGATATGAACAGGCAACTATTTTTCAAGTACCAGAAATGATGACTTTTACAGCATTCCCAGATCTCTTTTAGCACAGACTGGACACTGACAGCATCTTAGTTATTTCTGAGGAGGCCACTGGAGTCCCTCCTATAAGAGAATCACTTTTAATTAGGGAAGGAAAGATCATTTCTTATTAAAAGCTCTAAAGCAGCAAAATAAAGCATTTTGTTAGGAAAGACTGGAATTACCTGATTAAATATGTGGCTAAATAAGGTATTCAGATGAATATTATATTGGTCACCAGGATATTCAACACCAATGGATATTCAGGACTACTGTATCAATTTAAAACAATTCACACTGTTTCCCAAACAATTGGCTAAAAAGGCAATCATTGTTTGTTTTCATTTTCAGTATTTTTTTCTGTTTAAACTGATAACTGAGATTGAAAAAAACATGTAGTATGTTGGCAGAAAAGTTCCAGGGAGCACCTGAGATTCCCATGAATTTCTGCAGGGTTTTTATGAGGCCATGAGTATCAATGGAAGAAACGAAAAAATGTCGAAGGTCTGATCCGAGTGATGGGAAAACTGGGATGCTTGACTGAATCCCTTCTAAACATCCTGACTCTCTAAAATAAGATTAAACTGTCAGCTCTTTTCCTTGTATTTTGGCAGGTAGGTCCCAAACTAGACAGAGCTGAAATCAGTGCACAAGGCAAACTAGTAAAATGATGATATAAATGCTCCTCTGCAAATTTGCAAGGCCAGAAGTGAACTTCTGACTCATTCTCAGTTCGGGGTGAGGGGCAGAATTTGTACCTTTTCCTGTTTTACCCACAGCATTTCCCCTTCTCTCTGCAATCGGGCATTTCTCTGTATCACTGCCTAGATTCAAGGAATAATAACAACTTATCCAGTGAATCAACAGAGAGATGCTGAGCAGTGCACCTCTGCAAGAACTGTGAACTTCTTCAACAGCATGGCAAAATTTAAAAATAAGAAAGCTGAAAGTTGAATTATTTTCAAAACCAGAAAGACAAAGTCAAGGTAGGTGACAAAAGGTAATAAATTCTAAACTATGCATTTATTTACTGGTGAAGAATTCAGCCAGCATACAGAAATGACTCAGGTCAGAATGGGTATTTAAATATAAAAGGCTGCAGGTAAATAATGCTTGAAGACAAGTCCAACCAAAAATAAAATGCTTACATTGTTCAATAGAGACAAATTAATAAGTTTAAATACCATAAAGTTTCTTGCTTATTATTTACATACGTCCTTACATTTTTGCATTTCCTTTGCTTACTTGGCATATCATCATGTCTGAGGAGGCCATAGCTTAATAAAAATGTAACTAAATAGAGAGTCAATGTGCAGATAAGTAAAATTTTTGTAGGATTTAAGTTTGTGAACTATCATAATTGTCTTTCTTCTTTACATTACTCTGCTCCTCCATTTTCTGTATTTGCCATGGTACCAGCAAAAAAACCTAAATTTTGCCTTCAGGTCTGTGGAATCAGCCCCGTGTTCATATACAAGCACCTATGCAGCTGTATGTATGGCTTCGGCTAGCAGACCTGCACACTATCATACACAGCTCTAAGAAACGTGATCTTAGCACATGAATTTTGTTCTTCCTCTACAGCTATCTCTTTGCAGCTATCCACATATATAACGACTTCATTTTACCACGCCCCTCTTCTATCTAAATAATTCAGCACAAGTTTTCCACAGCATTTCTTTATTGGCTGTGTTGTAAAGCAGAGTAATATCTGAAATTACAGTCAGAGGCAGAAAACCAGCCTTTCCTGGAACCCGAAGCTACAAAAAGCTCCGTAATACACGAGCAGGAGATAGGTGATTTCCCACAGCTAGAGTTATATGTACACACACACAGACACATCTCTTTTCACACCTACCTTGTGGTAGTAGTGCAAACAAGCTACACATCCCCCAGCAATGACATGTCTGTAGGCTGCAGGCAGGTTGGTGCTCTCTCGGCTGCATCGCTGGGCGTGGATGATGCAGATGCCTCAGCAGAGGCCAGCGAAGAAGGGAGAGGCAGCTGCAGAAGGTGACTCAGCTCTGGATGTGACACTGAATCACCCTCAGGATGAGCCACGGCAAAAGGAGAGACCCACTCCCTACTCTGAGCTGCTAGAGTGACACGTCTTAAGTAGGCGATGGTAACTGCTGGAACTGCAGCACTTGGTGATGGAGGTGACCCCTCTGTGTGTGGGGACGGGCACACTGCGGCAGATGCTTCTTAGACAACACCTTGATTGAGGTCTCTGCCGCTGCCTGGGTGGTGGCACGTGCCCTGAATGTCCCGCAAGCACATCTCTCAGTCTTGTTCAGCACAGACAATTCATGGTCCACATTTCTTTCAGACGTGATCTTCTGAAATAATGACAAATGAAGAACATGTTCAATTCAGGACAGCCATTAGGACTGGATTAAGTGAAGTCTATTGGCTCTGTCACAGATGAAAATAATTATGTGTTGGAGCCCCATCATTTTTTGACTTACAGTCTCAGAAAACTTTGGATTATCCCACAAAGGGACACGCTTTCCTTGATGTTGTACTGAGTCCTTGAATTAACTGGAGAACACTGAAAGAAGCTTGTAGATCAAGAGAGGACTGGGCTCACATGCACTGTTCATTGCAAAAAGTAAAGTATTCAAAAGAATATTTCCCTCCTGAAATATGCTTCTGACAGTGTGGGTTTAGAGCAAAATATGAGAATAGGTTCTTCAGACCAAGAACTGATTTTTTTTTTTTATCAAACTACACACATAGCATAGGTGTGCTGGACATAATGATCTACCAAAGCATGGCTCCTGAAGGATGACAGTTTCTCAGGGCAACTGCGGTTTTGCATGAAGGCTGAATAAAGCTTTTGTTTCTCCTTACACATATGCATTTGGTGACACTCATGAGCAGAACGAAGATCAGGACAAGGCCCTCGCCATTCTTGAAAATACTAAGAGAAACATCCAGAAATGTGCAACAGATGATAATAAGACGGCGACACAAAACAACTGTAAGAAATCCTACGGTCTTTATAGCCATTCATCAGAACAGATTATTGTAATTGGTCCCATCTGGCTTTAAGATTTATGAAATCGATAGTCTAGGATAGACATTCTGTAAGAAAGCTGCTACCAATGTGAAGCTTGCAAAGATTCACTTTAACCTGTGTCAAAATTCTGATCTGATTTACAGCTCAGAAAATCCCTGGTTTGGTGAAATGAGTCCTTACTCTATGAACAGTGGGAAACATCACACCTCTACCTTGTTGAAATTCAAAGGAAAAACTGAGAGAAGACTGCTAACAGGGAGCCAGGCAGTCAGATCCACTAGCGACAGCATAGAGCTGACTAGCACATCACTGCCATACAGTTGGCTTTGCCTGTCTCCCTGTTTCACTGTGCAGCCACACTGTGGGGACCAAGTGGTATTTGTTGGCCCATCCTGCATCCTTAAGGAAAGGCCACTCACTGCTGAGCTTTGCTTTTCCCTTTTCCCTAACAAGGCAGTACTACTTAGGTTTGTTTCTGCAAAGCTCTTTGAAACAGAAGGATGAAAATCACTTCCCATGCTCATTTTGGATATCAGGCACATGAGAAAAAAAAAAATCATTAGACTTAAAATGTAATTTAAAAAGTTCAACAATCATCAAATTGTTACACTGACTACTGTCATCCTTTGGAAGTTCACAGGGAGCTTTATTTTGATCAGGTAGCTTTGTGGTTTAGTTTCCCTTTGCATGTATAAGAAAGTATTTGCACAATTACTTCAAACTTTTCAAGCATTTCGTATTTTACTGTAATGAAAAATGGGCCAATGTATTGAAAAGTTTGCTAAAGTAGGTGGATGTTTTTTTTAATGAAAATAACAGTTGGTTCTCCAGAGGCATGGGAATTTTTAGCAAACACTGCACACTTCCCTTCAGAATTCAGTGAAAATGTTCCTGTTTTTCCACCCAATGTGCCATTTATGCAAAAAGTGGGCAGAAAGGCATATTTTCAATGGGACAATAGCTATTTTCTTGAGAGCAAAAGGAAAAGTTAAAATGCAGCGCTACAACAGTATAGATGAGAAGATAAGCTTTCAAAAAAAAAAAAAAAACCACCACCAAAACCACAGAAAGCAAAAAAAGTGTAGTTAAAAAAAAATACCTAGAGGGAAATTTGCAGGACTTTGTTTCTTGACTAAAACAAGAGCCTTTCTGCTTCTGTGTGGAAATAACCATTGCAGTGTATGCAAACTGCAGCAAATCCCAGGACAAGGCGGTAGAAATGCAAGCCAGAGAAAGCCTAGCTTTTTGCTTATATTGCACAAAGGCACCTTTCTGTGGAAATGATCCCTCTCTGATCTTTTTTCATTTTCTTGATGCAGAAATAAAGTAACTTAGAGTCAAATAAAAAAGCTGGGAACAGAATAAGCAGTCTAAAACTATATCAGACTAGATAAAATTCCCTGGAATTATCTGTGAATTCATTGAAACTGTATTTTACTTTTTTATTCAAGGCAACTGATTTGTTGAGGAGTTATAGATTAAGACAGTACACTTAAAATCCAAAGTCCCCTTGGAGAGTTCTTTCTGGTATAAATCTGCTTTCCTTTAACTTGGATTATAAACAATCTACATGATATGCACCTGGTTCTGGCAGGGTCTATATTATTTCACTCCCAAAAGCAGCTTTATAAAGAGAACACACTGCATTTCAGCAGCAATATAAATAATGTTGCAGTTTGGGGATCTCTTGTGCCGCTTTCATTTTTCTTTCTTTCCTTTTCATCTGAACTGAACCACACCTCTCTAAAAATACTCACTTTCTTAATGAAAACCATATTTTTGGGCATTTTTCCCCCCCCGCGTGTGCATGACCTGTTGAAATGCCTGCACAATCTTTAATGTCAGATTCAGACGACACGTGTCTTATGAAAGTCTGGGACCCAGCTCTCGGCGGGGCCTCCCAGAGCTGTCCCACATCTTTATGAGAAAGAGGGACAAAACCTTCTGGTTTTGGCATTTTATACTGGAGTCTGCTTTAAGCTAGGCAAAAAAAAAAAAAAAAAAAAGAAAAAAAGAAAAAAAAGAAAATAGCAACGTAGAGTCTAGACAGAAGAGATTGGGTTGAAATCTGGAAGCTATTCAGTGAGGCTACGGCACATGGCAGCTTGACTGCAGCAAGAGATCACATTACGCTGCCTAATTACACATGAAAAATGTACACATCACTTTTCTTAAATGCTTGGAAAAATAGATGTTCAGATGGCAATTGCGAACTAGTAACTGAGCCAGTTGTACATAGTTGGAAAGCTTAACAAACTATTTCAAAAGCCTGCATATTTTTTTACAATGTAATTATTTTGTGTGTGTGTGTGTGTGTGTGTGTGTGTTCATAAAATAACTTCTAAAAAAGGTATTCTAAATTTAGCAGACGGTTGCACGGCAGAAGGAACACAAAAGGTGAAAATCCAGCATGTAAGTAGGAAGAATGGGGGACTAATCCTGGCTCCTCATGAGCCAAAAGGCAAATTCAACCAGACTTCCTCAGAAGTGTGGTTGGGTGCGCAGGTTTTCCCGCTTGACTTTACTTATGTGGCCCCAAACATTTATGCGTTTGCTGTGAGCAAATGGTGAGGTTTATATATTCAATGGGAACTGCCCATGGGAGTAAAGATAAGCAGAGGCCTGAGTGTTTGCAGCACCTATGGCCTGAGGTTGTGTGTTTATATTCCTGTGCCTATGAAATGTTTAGAAGAGAAGTTTCTCCGTTTGCGTGGACAAGGAGGGGAAGAAAAAAACCTCATTTACTGCACTGTTTCAGCATGAAGCTCTCCTGTCATCGTCATCACCTCCCTCTGACCTCCTCTCCCCAGGCTCTATTAATGGGTTCTTTTCTGCCCCGCTCTTGCAATGCGCTCCCCACTTTAGTGATAGGCTAAACCAGTTCAAAGATAAGTTTGATGGAGTTACTCTTTTGTTTCAGACAGCTTGAATAACGTCTGCTCTTCTTTTTAGCTTAAACACAAATGTTCAAAGATGACTGCTCCAAGAGAAAAAACAGTTTTCCAAGCTATTTCCAAATATTCACTATTTCAATCCTTCGGTGCTAACGAGATGTATAAAATTGGATTTGCAGGGGAAAATGTTGTTGATATGTCTGTCTACCTCCCAGACTTTGCTTTTCCTAGAAGACTCCTCAGAACAAATACCTCCAACAACATAAGTGCCCAATTCTGCACTCAGGCCAGCGGTCAGTACTGCTCTGGGTGAGCACAGAGGAAAAAGCCGTCCCCAAAGCCCACTGGCAACAAGGCCCTCCATTTGACTGCTCTCTCCCAGTGCCTTCGATTCTTATATCTCTGGAGCCAGCGGCCGGTCAGACCTTGGCTGAACTGCTAATCCTGCCAGACAAAGAGGAAAGAACATCTTGTAAAGTTTTGTTGCTGTTGTTATTATTAAAACGGACTAAGCACGGAGTAACTGGCCAAGCTAGCTGGCAAAAATGACCTGCAGAGAAGTCCTTTAGAACAAAAATGATCATTTCTGGATATGGGAGGAAGCTTCCTCAGTTTAGGGGGATGAACTGCACTGAACCATTTACTTTCAGTTGGAATATGGTTCATTGCGCTGATTATTTTACCACCGTACTCTGCAGGACCTTCCTCAGCTTTTCCCTTTTATGGTGTGGCTGAAAAAAAAAAAAAAAAGAAAAAAGAGGTACTTTGCTGTTTGCGTAGCCTGCGCCTGTTGGAATCCTGCAATCTCGGCACAGTCCAGCACAAGAAATATCGGTCACACAAGAATTAAAAAGATGACTGCATACTGTGGGCAGAATGTGAATTTGAAACCGCTCTGCCCTTGCCAGGGGCAGCTTTCCTGCTTTTCCTTGTGAGAGGGAAGGACGGGGGCACTGCAGCCCCTGCCGAGGGTTGGCAGGGGCAGGAACCCCTCCTGAGGGAGCATGTGGAGGGCTGGTGAAAGCAGGCGCCACGGCCACATTAAGGCACACGCCATTCCTCTTTTGAACAGGCAGGAACCACTGCGGGCAAGGGCTTCCTTCCCGGGTTAGCCTCTGCAGGAGGCTGGAGCAGGCGGACAGACCCAAGCTCGGGCGCTGAGCAAGCGGCTTGGCCCTCGTCTCTTCAGGGTAGCTCCTCACTGGATATTTTGTGTGTCGCTGTGGTCGGAGTCAGCGGCACCAAACTCTGAAAGCCCTTCAGCAAAGTATGACCCCGTCTTCCAGAAGAGTCAGGCTTGCGTTTAATTTATGAGAGTTGTGGTAGACCTGCTACCCTCTCGCTGTTTGTGATGAATCTTAAATAAAGTGAGTATTTTCTCTTCTGCTTGCATTTGGAAAGGTCACTGGTAAAGGAGGAGGAGTGATTGCAGGAAACAAATAACTTCCTTTGGTCATTCCTCTCACCACAGCCGCGTTATTTTTAACAAATCTCATTAAAAATTATACAACCCTGGCTTTTCTGGAATCTATTTTATTGAGCAAGTACAAAATAAACCAAGAAAGGAAAAATGCACCATTTGGAGTAGCTCTTTTTGCTGCCATTGATTTAGAAAAACAAGCCACAGGGGAATGCAAATGGCTTTCTAGAACTGCTTCCTGCAGCCCTTTCTCTCTCTCTCCATGTGGAAGAGAGGAATATTTTAAGTTAACCAGCTGCATCACTTCATACAATAGTAAATTATTCTAAGTGTTCTGGTCACCAAAAAATACACTGTCTGCAAGGTTATTCTCATTATCAGTGTTACTTGCTTAATTTCTTGCCGCAGCCAGTTTTAAACAGCACCTCTTCAAAATGTTATCAAACCCTTGGGTGTGTGTTTAGCAGAATGGGCTAAAACTGACCTGCCAGCTTTTGGTATGTTAGGTCCCTTCCTGGTGGGGTCAGTTGAGACAAGAATTTGACAGAAGGAAAATCTTTGTACCAATATTTTTCAAGGTTCCAGATCTCTTGCAAGTGTTTACTGTCTGTCTTACCATCTAGAAACAATTAATACATTTGGAAATCTTATGAGAAAATGTGAAAAATCTCTCTGCTCGCAGCTGTTTCTGTTCCGGTGGTGAGAGGTGAGGCTGAGGACTAGATGGCTCTGATATGACTGTAAGCTTTCTGTTCACTGACATGCGTTTCACCATCACTGTATTAGTACCATTCATTATCAGCCACTACTGACTTCATTAGGGCCAAGGTATGGCCCTACACATACAAAGGCTGAATTTTATACTGAGAGATTTTGTATAAATGGAGAAGACATCAGAGTTGCAAACAAAGAAACATAAATTTGGGCCTTGACCATTCAAAAGATTTACATGCCTGACTCAAAATTATTTTAGTGAGGATTAGGTATCTAACAGCCTTGATAGAGCTCTTCTGCATCAGGAGTGAAACTACAACGTAATATTACAATAGACAAAGTATTACTATTTACCATGAACAGATATCCTTGCTACAAGAAAGAGGATGTCCTTTGTACTGTTGCTCTCCCATCCACAAAATTTTTGTCTCTGTCTATGAAAGCACACTTCAGTGAACCTATCCTTTCCTATGACACACAAGAAAAACATCTCTGGAAAACAGACTTGAGCACTGCTCCACAGAAGGGCAAAGGAAGTTTCAATATGCAAGCTTAGCTGGGAGGAATCTCATTATGAGTTTGGGGGAATCTCATTATAGGTTTGGGGGAAGGGGCAGGGAATGTTATATGTCATCTCTATCACTAACAATAAGAGTGACAATATTCATTATGATGGTGGCTCAAGTACTAAAGGCACTTGCTCTGCTAATTTTGTTCAGGTCTCAAAAAAATCGTCAGTCAACAAGCTAATCTGTTATTGAGCTGGATCAGACATAATTTAGAACTAAAGGACTCCATATTCCTTGAGATCCACCAGCATAGGCCTTGATGGATTAATGCCAGTGTTCCTCCTGTATCATGAATACACATGTCCATTTGTGTAAAAACAAGAGTTTATAATCAATGACATTTTAAAAAGTCATTGCAAGAATTATTATAGAAGATGACAGTCATGGACCAATGACCTCTGAACACTGACAAGAGTTCAGCTGGGGAAGAGTCTGTACCTGGCTTTCAGTCTGTGCGTTGCAATTGGCATCTAGTTCTGTAGCTGAAGCAAAATCACTGAAACAAATACCAACAATGAAGACCTTAAAAGGGCCAATTCCTGTCTGGCAGCTGACCCTTGTTCTGCTAACTCTACAACCCATTACACATGAATGCTTTAAGATGGATATTTTAAAAGATTTTATAAAATTTTAGACAAATGTCACTGATAACAGAATAACTTCAGAGACATATATCTCCCAACAACAAAAACATTTAGAACAACTTATTCTTACATGTCTCTGAAGAGGTACCCTAGAAATCTCATCATTATACCTGAACATCTTTCAGCCACAGTTAACAATCATCAGGTAGAAGCGATCCCATATTTCTCACCACTTCAGAATGCAGCTTTTACTGCTTACGGCTCATTTTGTCTTTTATTAGGGATCAGAGAACGGAGACAGATGAGATTCTCAACCATTTATTTTATCCAGAATGCTTTTTCATTGTCTCCCTTTCTTACAGACTGCCATAGATCATACCAGGAGATTTGCATTTGAATATGAAACAGGTTCTTACTCCTTCAGAGTGGTTTGCAGTTTACAGTGACTTGAAGAGATAACAAGGCTTGGTTTATTAGGATATTAAGCTTAATTATCATTCCTGTTGCTTTCATGTCACATTCTCAGAGGATTACCTCTTCCACGAAGCAACTGATGGTTGTGCCAACATTTGTGAGAGTAGCTAAGCAGACAGCTGTCCTGGACCTGGCACCTCAGATGCTGCAGGTATCATTGACACGTCTCCATGGTCCAAGTGACCACATAACAGGGGTGTTTCCCTAGAGGCAAGTGCCACTGAGGGGCTATGGATGTCAGGCTTTGGAGAAGAACCACAGACTTGTACTGCGGTCCAGGTGCACTAGCATGCTCCAGTTTCTTTAATGAACTATTTGTAGCTCTGAGGGCAGTGCAAAAATGACAGTCTCCCTATCGGTGTCACTTGATAAAGGCTCAAAATATTACTTTACATTCGGGTTCTCCCTGTGATTTGGAAGATCTGTAGACAGGAATCCTGCACTGGTTATCAGTGGTTCCCTGGAATGGTGCCTACAGACTGTAAGATCCTGGATCTGAGGTAAGCACTGTAGATGAATCCTGAAGGAAATCCTGCAGATCTTGAAATAAAAGGCTCCCGTATGAAAACCTGCCCAAACTCTGAGATGCATTTAGGCACTAATGGTAAGGAGTTTGACATCTGCAATGAGAGATCCATCTGAAGAATAAGGAAATACAGTTGATCTCAAGGTCATATTTGGTGCAGAATTTTACTCCAGTTTTCCCTTTCTAGATGAATAATAGCAATAGAGGTTTCTTTTGACAGATCAGGATGTAGCAAGGAGATATGAGTGCCAGGAAGTAGCAAGAGTGGGGCTGCACCATGCAGGGGGGCTGACCCAGAAGCTGAGAGTAACCCCACCACAGGCTTTACCCTCACCAACGAAGCACTATCCCATGGCATCTGAACATGGCAGGCAGAGCCTCATAACAGCATCCATCAACAATCTTCAAGAAGGCAAGTAATGAACGAGGTTCAGGGTTCATTAAAGAAGACAGTCAGGAGCAGCAGGAGATGGGGTTGGAGAGCAGGCTATATCTACACAGTAACTCAGGCAAGGAACAAGTGCCCAGGCTGAGCTTAAATGGAGCTCCTGGCCAGGGGGCAGAAGGTACATCAATGGGGTAGCAGGTAACAGTGGTTCGGGCAGTTGAGGACTCTTTGCTAACAGGGTCTTGACACTGACCTAACTGCAGACTTAAACATTAAAACTGGTTTAATCTCCAACTAAGTGTTAGCTAAGGAGAACTGAGGGTTAAGAAGCAAACACTACCCTTTGCAAAGCACGAAGAGTGACAGCACACAGACAGCCCTGACCAAAGAGAGCTATGCTGCACGTGGCACACAGCCCGCTGAAGTGTGGGAGCAGATCATCAGTCAAAGGAAGAGCAGCAGTAGTTTAAGGACCTGAATCCATTTGGCTGGGAAAGTTGCCTGCTGCTTGTGAAGTCAAAAGAAACTTCAGTGCTTGAGATGACTGGTGTTTTTGGATGACAGAAAACCCCACTTAAATCTCTGCAAGCTGTTGACAACAAAAATTAAGAAAATCCCCTTTCCACTAATGCCATCTCTGCAATTTGGGATGAAATTTCCCATCCAGTCCAGAGGAACAGTCTTTGCACAGTGCCTGCTTGCCCAGGGGAGCAGGAAAGACCCCCACTCAAATTCATATCCTGCTGCTCTTCCAGCTATGGAATTTGGAAAATATTTTGAAAACACTTACTGGAACTGAAAGGCTTTTGCTACCTTTATATTTGGGATATCACAGGAGGACTCCACACCTCACAGATGGAGACCTAACAGGATACAGCAAAGATAAACAGATAGAAAATGAGGAATAGCTTATTTAGCTAAAATTGAAGTGGGACTGTAGGTCAGGAGGAAAGACTGGACAAGTTGGAGTACAGCCAGGACACCAAAGGTAGACCTTTAAAACTTGAAAAAAAAAAACCAAACAAAAAACAACAACAACAAAAGGAGCTTTACTGGATACAAACAGCCAGGAGCTATTGGCACACAGTCTTGCCATTTCCCCCACCTCCCTGGTCCCTTCTCTTCTCTCTTATCCATGCCCTCCTGGGTACCTCTCTGTATAACATACGGCACCTCCACAGCCGGAGAAAAGAGTGTGGACTTCTGAATTGCTGTTCCATGCTTCCTAATATATGTAGATGACTCCAGGATTATAATTGTGCCTCCACTCTGAGAAGTGACAGTGCTGAGGTGTGAGGCAGGCTTGGGGCTGAACACAAAGAGTCTTGCTCATGAATCTTTTCCAAAAGCTCCAAATGAATAAACCCTGAAGAAACATGGAATTTCCCCCTGCCAGCAGCTACTTATGAAAACCTAATATATTTAATTCTGGAAGGAGATGTCCTTGGGTTCAGTTTTGAAACAAAACAACGTCAAAATCATAATTTTGTGATATGAAGAGACCTGTAGAAACCCTGTTACAAAGTGTCACTGTATTAAGTTGTGCAGCTTGGCTTCCTTCTAATTTCAGTGTTCTTATGTCACAATTTAAAGGAAAAGAATGTTTCTCAAACCGGTATTATGCTGACATTCAACAATTCAGAGTATATGTCCTTGGAATTTTTATAAAGTGCAATTTTCAAATATTATTTTTCCAAAATACTGCCCAAAGGAACCATTCTGGTCGATCAAACAGCCCTTGTAACTGCTTTAAATGCTCACGCAGCATTTCTCCAAATAAGGCCTTGTATGAAAACGAAACACCACAGGGGCACCATGAAACACCAGTTAGCACCTTTATAAAACTCTGCTTCTAAGATTAACTACGCTACAACCCTGGCAGATCACAGAATCATAAGTCTTGTATGAGCACAGAGTGGAATTGTGTTAATTTGTCTCAAAGGATGCAATTGCAATAGTCCTTTCTCGTCTTCAGAAAAAATCCAGCTTGGAGCACCGAGACAGCGCACACCAGGAGACATTTTACTGGAATATGGTTTTGCAGGGGGGTGCTTTCTCGTTCACACAGCTTGCCTTATGCCCTTCAAATTACACCAGTCTGTCTGAAGAGGAAAGGCCAAGGTCCTCGCTGAAATTTGCTCTGTGCATTCAAGCAATGTTTCATCCTTATGTCACATTGGGCCTTTGGCATTGCAAGATGCCTTTGCATGTTTGGGAAGGGAGAAGGCAAGCAGAAAAAAGCTGAAAAGCAATCAATGCTGCTTCCTTCCTTTCTTGTGTTTTCTTTTGCCAGCTACACAATATTCTCTCGGAGAAATCTGCAAGCCATCAAGTGCATCAGAGCTCAGGCTGCATTTGCTAGAAGCTGAGCCGAATGTTCAGCGGGACCTCACCTCCCAGCCGGGAGTGTGACCCCATTTCAGTGCTGCACATGCAGAAAACTCCTGCTCCCCTTGTGCCTCACAGGGCAGGTTAACACAATGCTTGGACTAATCCAGCAGCTCTGGGCTGTCAAAGGGAGTGATCCTCCTCCCAGTCCTGCTCTGGAGCGGGGCCTCAGCACCCTCTTGAGAGAGCATGCTTCTTTTTTCATCTCTTTTTTTTTTTTGGTCAGGTCATTTTCTGGCTTTGGTTCCCCAGCCAGTTCACAGCAGAGGCACACACAGGCAAACAGGTATGACAGGAGGCAGAAGTAAGTACATGCTGCTGAAGGCAACAGGCAGGAGCCTTGGTCATAATCAAAGTTTATATGGCCTTAAAAGAGTGGCATTGCAGCCCAGGTGACTCTACGTGAACCCCCATGGAGTGGTGAAGGTTTTCCTTATAAATGAGGAGAATTGAGATCCACTGAGAAGATGTTTTTGTCTGTGCCATCCACCTGAATGGGACAGCAAAGGCTCTCCGACTAACCCCAAACAACTGGTGTGCCAATGTGGCACGGAGACGGGCCAGGCAGCAGTACTGCTCTGGTCTGAAAAGCTGGACAGACAGATCTTCATGGCAGCATACACACAGTAATTTGACCTGCTGCTCAGTGCAGACAGCCTGAGATGGCCACATCCCCTCTGCTCCAGAACTCACTTGTTCCTCCTGATCTGTGTGTCACCATCCAGCAATGAGGTACCAAGAGAGTACATGAAGGTTGAAGCAAAACAAGGAGATGACCTCAGTTTTTGTAGTCCAAAGAATGTATCTTAACCCTGGAACATTTTTCTTCTTGAGAATGAAACACTGCCTCAGCCCAGCCTCCTCTTTTTACCTCTATGGTCCCTCATCTTTGCAGGCTTTTGGAATTTTTGGTTTAAGAAGGAATTACAGAGTAATTCCTGCCATTAGTAAATAACACAAAAGCTGATAAACTGTTAAAAAAACAAGAAGGACTTGCCAAGAGACTTAGTCGAGACATTTGTTTTTGGGAAACCCTCTGCGCAGTGCAGTCCGCATACACACTTAATCACGCAGAGAAACGTTTAGTGGAGGATATGTTTTTAGGCAATTTTTCAAGTGGCAAATTTCCACTGGGGTACAGCACTTGTCCTGTCATAATTAACTGTACAGAAAATATTAGTCCAGAGCTGGCCTGCCTGATGGTGGGGGGAACGTGTTACGCCCCAGTTCAAGAGAAGAGCAGAGTCTCTCGCTGTGTGGGCTAGTGAAGACTAAGCACATTACACACATATTTGGCCATCACCATCACGAAAGGCCATGAGCTTCCCTTGCAGTGTGCTTGGTCCTGGAGCTGAATAGCTTTCAGCTGCGCAGGATGCTGTTTGTCTGCTCTGAGAGATGAAAAAAACATGTAGGAGTCAATCACTGGAGAAGGGAGGCTGGATTTCAAAAGAGGATTTATGTGACAGCCAGGGATCTGAGGGGTGGTGGAAAACCTGGGAGGCCCTACAGCTCCTGTCAAGTGAGCGCCTGCCAAGTCACACAGATCTGCAGCGTGACACGTCTCACATCTCAGATCTCATGGCTGCACCAAAAACTCCTGTACTCACATGGCTCTGGCCAGCTACCGCCCCCCTCTCTGCAAAGGGCCAACACCACACACTGCATCTTCCTGCGTGTCCTCTCCTTTAAAGTGTTTATGGGTTCTAAGAACAAAACCAAGGGGTAAGATTGACAGGAGGGTGCTGGAGGAAGTCCTCCAGCACAAAGCCTCTGTCACTCTGACTGCACTCCCTCCCCTGGTTTCATGGCTGGGGTGTCTGAGGATGCCGAAAGTACAGAGAGTGATAATCCCTGCTCAAATTTAGGACAGCCTGAAAGCACATGCTTTGAGTCAACAGGGATTGATTTAACCATGTACTGAAGGGCTTTGCTGAATTAGTGTCTTACAGAACAGAATGGCCAGTCATCCACAGTAAAGTTATTTGTGTTTTCTCATTTTTGTTTGTTTGTTTGTTTGTTGTTTTTGTTTGTTCGTTCATTTGTTGGTTTGTTTTAATGCAGGAATGTTGTTGGCTTGGAAGGATGTGCTTTCAAGACAGTGAACAGCTGGAGTAGGTATTTTAAAGGCCAACCAAGTGGATATCAGCTTTTGAAATTTATCATTCCTTGAAGAATTTGTTCCATTTTTTTAGCTCCCTGGCTTGTAAGAGAACAGATGGAGCTTTAGCACCATTCCAGGAGCTTTACTAAACCACTGGTGTGGCATTTACCTGCCTCATGTACCAAATACCAGCATATCTGCTGTCACACTGCTACACTACTCAGCCACAAGGACAGTAGATGTGATGCAACAGACTGCTCAGAGATGTTTCCAGGTCATGTCTTGACCAAACTGAGTCCATGTACATGAGAAGTATTTATGAGGTAGGGGATGGTGAGAACTACTGAACTCCCTACTTTGCCCTACCCAGGTATGTCCACTTTCTCTGGCTTGTTTGATCATAGGTCACATAGATTTATACTGGTGCATGTTCATAAGATGTAAGATAGAAGCTCATTTGTGAAATGAAAGCTGAGATTTGACTCCACTTTTCTTGCACATTTCAGATCTGTGAGAACCCTCCTGCAAAGTTTGCTAAGGCCTGAAGTGTAAGTGGAACAAGAGTAAATGAAACTCTGTCTATCAAAGTTTATGGTAATCCCTAGTAAAAATAGGCAATATCTGTTTTACAGGTGAACTCAGATACCTTCTGCTAATCTATCAAAAAAAAAAAACAATGCTGTGAGCAAGCACTTCAGGTTCAGCTGACCCTGGTGGTTGCCTGATGGGCTACCTGCATAGCGATGAATTCCACCATTGTTGTCCTAACATAGAAAGCCACTTAGTTCTGGTCTCAGTTGACTCCAACATCAAAAGCTAGTACTGCAGAGTGATGCTGAGTTAAGGCTCTACCGTGCATAGCTACCGCAAGTCTTCATGTGTCTCAGTTTTTGATCTTGAAAGGTTCTTTTATCACAGGTTTTTCTGAATTATGTACCACATGGCAGTCCTCAGGCTAGCCCGTGGTGCGTGTCTGTCCCTATCCCAGCAGTGTGAAGTGTTGACCCTCCTCCAGGCTGTTCCAGGCTGGTGAACAGCAACTAACGACATCTGGGTTCCTATCTGCATCCTCTGTTGCCTGATCAAATCTGTGTCTGGCTGAGGGGTTTTGTATTTTTGCATCATTCATAAGCTTTCTTTCATGTGCTGGTTCTCTGATGTCTAACATGCAAAAAGCCAATACTTCAGCTTCTCCTTCAGCAGGGTCTCCCTTCTCTCTGTAGCCACTTATTTTAACAAAACTTTTAACAAACCTTAACAAAACTGTTTGAGCCTGAAACCTGGTGTCAAATCTTCCTGAAAATGTATAGTAAGTTCAAAAATTATTAAATTATTAAATTAATAAAATTAATTAATACGTAAATTATTAAATTAATAAATTAATGAACATGAGAACTAAAAGCCAAAATTCCAAAAACAAATATGCAAGTCCATTGAGGTCTCACAAGATTTTTTTCCCTTAGATTTCAGATTAAAAGTCCATGTAACTTCACCTTTTGTTAATCTTTAGCATGATGTGTTAAATTATTCAATCTTCTTTCAAACCATTAGGCAAAACAGGCACATTGTGAAGAATGCTTAATACATGGTTTTTGTAATACATTGCCGTGGCTTAGTTTCAGTCTAGAAACTGTATACGTGCCAAGTATTTAGCTATTCATGTACATGGCTTTATAAGGCATAAATATCTCCATTTTTGTATTTTAGTCATGCTCAAATATAAGCACTCATTATCACTTCTTTATTTTTCCTCCTCAGATAAGTACTGTTTGGGATGAATTATTTTCCTTCTTTATTCTTTATAGCTTTTTGTTTGCTGATTATTTTTCTTTTTTCTTTTAACTAACTGACTCATTAACACATTTTACAATAATCTTATGAAGTGTTTGGGAACTGTATCACTTACTCCAATGTGCTTTAGTTTCATCATATGCAGAACACATATCAGATTGACAGCTCATCAGGTTGAATCTGCCTGTCAAAACCAGCAAATGCTCTTAATTTTTCAATTCTGAATTGCATTTTCAATATTTTAAACACATACTACTACAATGACGTTTTAGAAAAAAATAAAACGAAACTTATCAGCTGTATGGACTGTCAAGATTTGAAAAAATGGAAGATGATTTCTAATTTCTTTAAGTTACAGTGTTCAAATTCTGGAAACTGTACTGAGAGTAACTGTTTTAATGGGTCCATGAATGAAACATATGGCATATGCAGGATTATCTTCTCTAGCTGATGCTAGTGACTCTACTGAGAAGTACTAGGTCCTGGTTGTTGTGGGTGATTTTAACTTCCCAGATGTTTGCTGGAAGGACCATTCAGCCAGCCAGCCACAGTCCAGGAGGTTCCTCCAGTGCATTGATGATAACTTCCTCATGCAGATGGTGGAGGAGCTGACTAGGAGAGGTGCACTGCTGGATCTCATCCTCACTAACAAGGAGGGTCTGGTCGAAGCAGTAAAGGTTGAGGGCTGCCTGGGTTGCAGTGACCACGAGATGGTAGAGTTCAGCATCTTGTGTGGCAGGAACAGAATAGCAAGTAGAATTGCAACCCTGGACTTTAGTAGGGCTAACTTCGGCCTTTTCAAGTAATTGCTAGGGGAAATCCCATGGGCAAGACTGCTTGAAGGAAAAGAGGCCCAAGAGAGCTGGATTGCATTCAGAGATTGCTTCTTCCACGCTCAGGATCAGAGCATCCCCACACGTAGGAAGTCAAGGAAGGGAGCCAGGAGGCCTGTGTGGTTGAATAGGGATCTGTTGGGTATGCTCAAGCAGAAGAGGAGAGTTTACAGGTCATGAAACCAGGGGCTGGCCACTTGGGAGGAATATAAGGCTGCTGTTAGAGGAGGTAGGAAGGTAGCTAAGATAGCCAAGGCCTCCTTAGAATTACAGCTGGCAAGAGGGGTCAAGGACAGCAAAAAGAACTTTTTCAAATACATAGCAGATGAAACTAATATCAGAGGCAATGTAGGCCCACTGATGAATGGGGTGGGTGCCCTGGTGGCAGAAGACACAGAGAAGGCAGAATTACTGAATGCCTTCTTTGTCTCTGTCTACTCTGCTGGAGGCTGTCCTGGGGAGCTCTGTACCCCTGAGACCCTGGATGAAGCCAGGTCAATGGAGGAGTTTGCTTTAGTCGATGAGGACTGGGTTAGGGAGCAGTTAAATAGTCTGGACATCCATAAATCCATGGGTCCAGATGGGATGCATCCACGGGTGCTGAGGGAGCTGGCTGAAGTCATTGCTAGACTGCTCTCTATCATCTTTGCCAAGTCTTGGGAAACGAGAGAGGTGCCCGAGGACTGGAGGAAAGCAAATGTCACTGCAGTCTTCAAAAAGGGCAAGAAGGAGGACCCGGGTAATTATAGACCGGTCAGCCTCACCTCTGTCCCTGGGAAAGTAATGGAACAGCTTGTTCTTGGTGCCATCTCAAGGTATATTAAGGATAAGAGGGTTATTAGGGGCAGTCAGCATGGCTTCACCAAGGGTAGGTCATGCTTGACCAACCTCATAGCCTTTTATGAGAATGTAACAAGGTGGATGCATGATGGCAGAGCAGTGAATGTGGTCTACCTTGACTTCAGTAAAGCCTTTGACACAGTCTCCCACAGCATCCTCACAGTTAAGTTGAGGAGGTGTGGTCTAAACAATAGAGTAGCGAGGTGGGTTGCAAACTGGCTTAAGGAGAGAAGCCAGAGAGTGGTAGTCAATGGTGCGGAGTCCAGTTGGAGGTCAGTATCTAGTGGAGTGCCTCATGGGTCAGTACTGGGGCCAATATTATTCAATATATTCATTAACAATTTGGACGAGGCAATTGAGTGTACTATCAGCAAGTTTGCTGATGACACTAAGCTGGGAGGAGTGGCTGACACGCCAGAAGGCTGTGCTGCCATCCAGCAGGACCTGGACAGGCTGGAGAGTTGGGCGAGGAATAACCTGATGGAATTTAACAAGGGAAAGTGTAGAGTCCTGCATCTGGGCAGGAACAACCCCAGGTTCCAGTATAGGTTGGGAAATTACATATTAGAGAGCAGCGTAGGGGAAAAGGACCTGGAGGTCCTGGTGGACAACAGGATGACCATGAGCCAGCACTGTGCCCTTGTGGCCAGGAAGGCCAATGGCATCCTCGGGTGTATTACAAGGGGAGTGGTCAGTAGATCGAGAGAGGTCCTCCTTCTTCTCTACTCCGCCCTGGTGAGACCCCATCTAGAATATTGTGTCCAGTTCTGGGTCCCTCAGTTCAAGAAGGATGGGGAACTGCTGGAGAGGGTCCAGCATAGGGCAACAAAGATGATTAAGGGAGTGGAGCACCTCCCTTATGAAGAAAGGCTGAGGGAGCTGGGGCTCTTTATTTTGGAGAAGAGGAGACTGAGGGGTGACCTTATTAATGTTTATAAATATATAAAGGGTGAGTGCCACGAGGATGGAGCCAGGCTCTTCTCGGTGGCAAACAATGATAGGACAGGGGGTAATAAAATCGCGCTGGAACACAAGACGTTCCACTTAAATTTGAGAAAAAACTTCTTCTCTGAGGGTGACAGAGCACTGGAACAGGCTGCCCAGGGAGGTTGTGGAATCTCCTACTCTGGAGACATTCAAAACCTGCCTGGACATGTTCCTGTGCCACCTCACCTAGGCGTTCCTGCTCCAGCAGGGGGATTGGACTAGATGATCTTTTGAGGTCCCTTCCAATCCCAAGCATACTGTGATACTGTGATACTAGGAGTCATTTACTGTATTCCTAAATCTTGAGTGGCAAAACACTACCCCATAACAGACTATTCCCATAAAATTATTTTATAGATATTAAAATAAAAATGAAATTCAGTCTGTAACAACACCATATATAAAAACTTAAAGACAAAATGGAATTATCAGTATTATTCTTTAATTATAGCCATTACTAAATAATACTACATCCCCAGTCCTGCATACCAGACTAGCTGCTGTGACAGTACTCTGCTTCAGAAAATACCCAACCCACTAAACAAACCAAGGATGGCAAATCTCCAGCTCCTGTTCTGCAGACCCATCAGACCACCAGCTGCCAAGGCAGGGAGAGCATGCAACCTAGAATAACCTGCAGAAACTACCTCTTCCCCCTCTGTGCCCTACCAGAAAGGATTTTTGCCTTGTTTCTGGATATTAAAGAAATGCTGCATAACTCATCATTGCCTGCAGCCCCACTTCTCAGAACTGTCATTCTAGACATCCTGGGAATCTCTGAATGATTCTTCCAGAGCTGCCACAGAGAAGACATAGCCAGCAGCTTGAGGAGAAATTCATGAAAACTAGCTATGCTCTTATACAGCATCTGCCCTTCGTGTGCTTCTTTACATGGTCACTGTGCACTCATTTATATAGCCACACTCACTTGGGTTGTGTGACATCTAGTTTACATCTTGTCTTGGCTAACTAGAAATCTTGGCAACTGTAGAAGACCTCTAGCACTTCCAAGGTTAGTCATCTCTCTCATGCTGCTTTTTGTTTCAGTTAATTTTTTTTTCTTTACTACTTCTTACACCATTAAACTGCTAAGAAATTCCTTATCCATTGGATTACTTAATCTTCCATCATTTACTGAGCCCTTGCTACAGCATGCAGGACATCAGCACTGATTCTGTGTCTGAAGTGCTCCTCTGTCACATTTACAAAGAGATTAAGCATGTTGTTGTACACATTTTTTTAATACTGAAACTATGACTTATTTTGCTTACATTTCTTTCTGATAAATTTTCTTCTTAGTTTATGATGGGGATAGGTACGCTTTTCTTTTTCCACAGTTGCTCCTACGCTCTCCCATCTTGTGTCACACCCAATCTAGACTTTACCTGATTTATGTCAGCCTTCAGAAATAACAGGACATTTTGGGACTGTGTTGAGATCAGAGCAGCTCTTTTTTGGGCAGCACCATGAATATTTAAGTATTAGTTTAAAGCCGAAGTGCTGGACTGTCAAGGATAAGTGTTCCAAAAATAGTAATGACAAATAAAGTGGCCAAGAATATGTAAGAGGCCTTTTAAAATAACAGTTCTTAGATGTGTCATTTGAATTACTGTGTTTAAATGCCAAGATACTTCATAAAAATGGCCATAATTGTTGAGATATTTCGAAGTATCTAACTAAATGCACATCTGCAGAGGATTGCGAAGGGCAAAGGATTCATCATTTGGCTTCACACTTGATCCCACTTGGCTTTTCTTATGTTGGATGCAAAGGTATCTTCAAACTCAGCCTGGCTCCAAAAAAGATCACAATGTAGGAAAACAGAAGTCCCACATTTCCCCAGTTTCCTCAAATATCCAAGAAATATCCACGGTGATGGCATGCATGCTGAGCAGCTCTCAGCTGAAAATGAGAGGGAAGAAAGCAAGAAGACCCACGTGTGTTGTTGACAAAAAACAACATTGTGATACAGTTCACAAACAGACAAATTCAAACAGAAGGTCCTACCAGTACGAAGAGTGAATTATTAATGCTCCCATGTTTGTATTAAGATTTCATCTTCAGTATTGCAAACACTGCTATACAACTGTGTCTATAAGATTAACATCCAAATGAGAGCAGAAGTGAAGGATGGCTACTAGGGTGGCAGAGAGGCTTTTCATTCAAGGAAGCTAGAAGAGTTTGGTTTGTATAGTCCAACAAAGAAAGATAAAGCTAAGGGGGGAAAGGCATAAATGCCTTCTACAAGCAAATTAGGGAAGTATTTGGGCTACTGAAGCAAAGAATAGATTTGACAAAGGGAAAATTAACATAAACTGGCCACAAGTAAGTTTAAAATGGGAATGAGATTGCTAACCATCAAAAGAGTGAAGCTCTTAACCTGCTTTCAGATAAAAACAAAGTGGGTAGTTGAGCTGGAAACAGTTTCTATAATGCTCACAATCTGTCTAGGAGGACAACTACCCACAACATCAGGCAAAACTTCATGATTCAATCAGCCTTTCTGGGCTTTTTTTCATACAGCCCAAAAACAGGTAAATAGAAAGAGGAAAAAAAAAAAAAAAAGAAAGAAAAAAAGGTGCAGAGCAGACTGGAGATCCTGAAACATTTTGAGCAGGTATTTTACCAAAGCCAAAACATAGCATCAGAAAAGCAAGACACTGTGAAGTGGGCTGAGGCTGCTACTGACAAGTGGGATGGGAAGAAAGGTTTCTATTTTCTGCAGTGAAAATAACTTGTGTCCCCAGTAAGTAACTGTCGAAAGGAGACAGTCCCAGGGAACAAGACTGATTAGGACATGGTAACTGTTCAGGCTGTACCTTAATAACAAAGAAGTCTTTAAGAATTCTCCTGCATGAATTAAGATTTTTGTACAAAATATGCTGCACACTTAAACAAACAGTCTTTTATTTTCTACATGTGTTTTTTTTTTTTCTCTACTGCACCTTAAAATAAATGGGTGGGGGGGAGAATCTAATCTGGATTGAATAAGAGTGTTGCATTAGGGAAAATACTGAATGTTCCCATTCTTGAAGACTGCAATTATTAATAGATGGAGGTAAAAAGAAAAAGGGAATTAGCTGCTTAATGTAGCTGCTCTGAGACTGGAAATTCTGGGCCAGAAAATACCCAGCACATAGAAATGTCCTGTCATTTAGCATATGAGCAAAAGCCGGGATCTCAAGTGGCTGAAGGCTAGGCTGCAGGGGAAGGGCGGGAAGCAAGGTCACTGAACCCCTAATATATAGAACTGTGGCATATGAGGTATCACATGGACTAAACCCTGAGGGAAAGAGCATTAAAAACCAGACTACATCTGTGTATGCATTAAGAGTGATGATCCCTGTCAGCCATGGTTTCCTGCGGGTATGTTCACTGTGACAGATAATAAGGATTGGTGAAGTTTTGCTGGTGAATATTTGCCTGATGTCTGACCAAAGCACAAAAAGTGCAGAGCGTGTCCCAGTAGAATGCACAGGTTCCCACCTGTGAGCCAGGAATATACTTACAGTGGCAAAATAAGAAAAACAGGAGTCAAAACCTAAAAGCCCTTCCCCTCTGTTAAGTGGAGGAAGAGGAGTTCCTTGCAAAGATGGGTGAAGGTAGTCCTGGAATCTGAGTGAAGGTAACAGTGGTGCATCTACATCCAGAAACCACTTGGGAGAACCTCTGTTCTCCATAGGAGCAGGGCAGGGGAAAAAGTGGCCACCTTGTCCAGCCTCTCTGCTTTCCCTGAAGAACAAGGTTTCTATAGTGCAGGGTCCACTTTCCACAGCATGGTTCCCCTCTCACTCATGCACTCCTCAACAAGACCAAACCAGCCATACTGCATATTCAGAGAGGTAGCTGCATATGTTCACCCTCCAAAATCCTTACAAATTCTACCTGTGACCTCTAGGCACAGTTCTCTCTATTAAAAATATGAAACACACATTTTCTACAACTGAGACTAAGAGGCATTTCTGGAGACTGTCCAGTCCAAATCTATTCTCTAAGCAGGATCAGGGCAAGTCCAGTTTGATTTTGAGCATCTCCCAGGATGGAGACCCCACAATCTCTCTGGGTAACCTGCTCACTGTGTTTTTTTCACACTATTAGTAGAAAAAGGGTTTTTTTCAATGCTTATTTCCGATTGTGCCCATTGCCTCATGTCCTTTCATTGGGCACCACTGAGAAGAGTCAAACTCCAACTTCTTTACTCATCCTCCACCAGGAATTTATACACATGGATAAGATCCCCCTGAGCTTTCCCCTCTCCAGACTGAACAGGCACATCTCCTTCAGCCTATCCTTGCATGCAGATGCTCCAAGCTCTCAGTGGCCCTAGAAAATAATTCTGTTCAGCTATTTAGGGCAACTTTTAAAATGGCATAGTAGGTTTAACATCATTTCTCACTCTTAAATTAAATTAGAAGATGGTATGTCTTCTTTTCCAGTTTCCACTGTGATTATTTTTAAAGATTACAAACAGGTTTTGTTCTTTGAAGGGACAGCATATATTTATGATTGAATGATCCCTGAGTGTAACTTGTCATTTAAGGAAGACATGTTCTTACAGACACTTGAGTGATTCGAAACAGAGGGGAACACTATATTCAAACTATTGTTTTCCAGAGCAATTTGGCCCTCCGTGACCTACAGCAATCGCCATTTACTCTGAGAAAAACAGGGTCTACAATTAAGACATTAATAAATTTCTGCTAAATGTGGTCTATAAAGAAACATTGCTTTAATTCTTCGAATTCACTTGGACAGGGTTAAAAGCACGTGTGTAGATGTCACAGGATTTGAATATAATAAGCAATATTTTTAGGAAGAAACATGCTCATGTATTTGTGAATAGAATACATGACAATTTCTGTCACCTGTGGGAATGCACATTAAGGAAGACAAAAATTGCATTCTTCATATTTCCTATGTAGTTTTGCAAATGTATAGGGAAATTAGTACACAACAAAGTTCAATGTTTTTGAGAGAGCAAAATCACCAGATTTTGAGGCACAGTAAGTGCCTACTAAGAACAACAGTCAATGGATTTCTCACACTTTAGGAGGCCAACCATAGCAATTAGAGGTTAGTTAGTTTGAAAGAAAAAGATGGGCTGTAAATCACATTCATTTTGGATAATACGCTTTAGATAGCATCATTTGAAACATCATATTCTGTTTAGTGAGATTGCAGCTTTATAACTTCAGACTTAATTGAGGCGGTTCGAGTCAGTGCTGCTGGGGTAGTATAAATGGAGGCAAAGACTGGCTGAACAGCCAGTGTTTCTGTCAAGCCCCTTACAGTCTCTCATGGGTTAGCATCCCGGATCTGAGCACTCCAGAATAAAAAATTGAGCCTGGAAACCAAAACTTTACTTTGTATTGAAGGGACTATTAAAAAAAAAAAAATAGAAATCCCTTCTCCTTGTGAGTCAGGGCACAGCTTTCAGGGAGCTTAGGAGAGGGGAACTCATGAGCTTGTGGCTGGTGGGAGTGGGATGGAAAAGCAGCAGAAGATCTTGCCCAGTGATTCCCTGTCAGCTCGGCCCCCTTGCAGGCAGCCAGTGCATAGACCACCAGCAGCCCTCATGGAGATCCTGGCGAGCTCCAGGGAACTAGCACAGGGGATCCTGACATTCGGATTCACATTGAGGTCAACAGTATTAGCATGAAAGACTATCTGCAATTCACTTTTTCTTTTTTTTAATGTTGCTATATTCCCAATTGTAATTTGGCAAAATTGTTTTCCCACATCTATAAGGGAGTTTCTTCACAATAGAGAGAAATTGGGACCTGAGGGCTATGCATTTTTATTACACGGTGTATTTCATTCTACAATAAGCACCTACTGAACAGTAAGAACTAAGCTATTGCTAATACTGTAATTGATATATAAAGACAAAAGCTCAATTTCCAGTCCACAGAAAGCTTATTAAGTAAATTACAGGGCGTTGCAAACTGGCAGGGATTCTGTGGTGAAAGGTTAAGCCGCCAACAATTTTGAATCTAGCCTAGCTTGATTTTTACTTCTTCCTTTTACTGCCACTCTGGTAACTTCAAGAGAAGTGGTATATGCTTAATGGTTCTTGCTACTCATCCAGAACAATGATACCCTGGTGCCTTCACCACTGAACAATCCTATGTCCTGGCAGCTCCCTTAGTTCTGTTTTATCTTCTGGAGGTAAAAGAAATTTGGCATTGGCCTAGCTGTTGGAACATTACATAGTTAATTATAAAGGGATGCCCACAAAATCGTTTAAGTCTCAGGCTCCTTTATCCTCTAGTTCCTCTACCAGGAACCACTGGAAGGAATGCTATCAGGACAACAGAAAATATTTTGTCATGAATAGGAAGTGGATACTGCCTCTTTCCACAAACAGATGTTTTGCCTTTTCCTTGCAGTACCCTCCTGTTTAATTTATTCAGTATTCAGCAAACATATTCATTTTTATTTCCTTTTTCTGCTTTGATCACAGAACATCTTCAAAGAATATTTCATGTGCACTGTTCACACAAGTGCCTTCATTTAATTGCTCAGGTAATTCACCACATGTGTTCACCAGGTTGGGGGAGCACAGGAAGATTTCTGGCATAAATGCTGACATGTGAATGGAAAACTGGGAACTGATGAATGAGGCATTTTCTATTCAGTTTGTACAACCGTGAACACTGTGGACACAAGCAGAAACAAGAACAATGCATACAGCTTAGAAATCTGATTTCCATGGAATTGTGCCAATGAAAACCAGGCACTCAAAACTCTTGCAAAAAAAAAAAAAAAAAAGCACACAAAAAAACCCCAATGATACAAAGAAAGCCAACAGTAATTCATTCAGAAATCACAAAAGAACATGGGATGTAATTGCTGCCTTCTGTAACACCTGTTACAACATCTAATATTCTATTCAGTTATGTATATTGCTGAAGTTAAGTATCAAAATGCCTCCAGGAATCACGGTTTACCATAATATGAACAGAGTTCAGATGATCTTAAGATGAGGTTGGAAGGAGCACACCACATTATATAAGAATAGAGCTGCATTGGAGAGGCAAATTGGGAAGGTTTCTCCCTGCAACAGCCCAAAACAGTTTCCAGTGTGCCATTGCTATTTAGATAACATTGTGACAGGCACTTTACAAATGACTCGGAATTTATGGGCCAGATCGTGACACCATTACTCATGCTGAAAACCAGCATACAGCGGCAGCAGCCCCACTGAAGTCAGCAGACTACCAGACCTGAAGTCACGAGAAAGGGTTTCACAGTCTAGCTCAGCTCTGTCCCTGGGCAGATAACCTACGAACCCATGGATGTGTAGTCAGGTTTTGCACCAAAGGTACATAACAAATCTGTAGAAATATTTTCCAGCAGCAAAGTGAGGAAGAGGAGGAGGGGCAGGGAGAGAAGCTGTAGGCTCTTCTGATGCTTTGATATGCTTCCTGGCTCCAATCTTGAAAAAAAAAAAAAAAAAGCATCTCAAGGAATCTAGGAAGTTTTTTACTTCTCCTTCTTTTTTCCTTAGTGCAAGATCAGCTACAGTTTTCTTAAGGAATAAAAAGATGGTAAGGCTGAAGTTAAGAGTGTTGTCTTATCAGTCAGCTGCATACAAGAAATCAAAGAGTTGTCAAGACAATACTGAAAGTTTTAATGATATGCCAATGCTCATTTGGGAGGACACAAGCTCTCTAAATCTTTTTTTCAATTTGATACTAAGTTACAAATTAGCCACATCTTGTTCTTATGTTCTCCTTTATCTCTTCCTCCACTCTTCCTCTATCATTGCTATAGTTTTTATATTTTTATTTTCTTTATGGAGTTAACTCTATTAATACTTGATCCAAGCCATATTACCTTCTTTTTATGAAAGGGAAAGACTTTTGGAACCACAGCAACAAATTTATTTGTGACATGATTTATCTCATTCCTTTTTATGGTGGTAAGGCTTTTTCCTCCTTTAATTACCCAACAGAAGCAAAGTCTCTCATCCTTTCCTCATCTTTATGTACTTCGCTTTCAACCAGTTCCAGATGACAGCATGGAAGACAGTTTTCCAGCTCAATACAGCTACTTTCTCTTATATATTTGGGCTGACTCTTTACAGAGAATGGGCTACAGAGTTTATAGTGACCACCCAGTAAAAGTATTTTCTGCTCTAAGTGCTTCTTGCAGTGATATTCTTTTTCACCATATTAGATTGGCTCTTCCCCACAGGGTCTGTGACGATCCCATTTGCTTCAGACCTTAGCTGTGGACTGAGGTCTCATTCTCTCAGACCTCCTCTGTTTGCCCGCTATTTCCCTTGAATGCCCGGCAGCATTTATCAGCCAACTCCTCTGTCCTTACAGCTCCACAGCACTCATGCTTTCCAAGCACTCCCAGCTCCGTTCTCTGCATTTTCCTCCTTTGCTTCTGTGCTGTGGTGTCCACAAGCACATGCCTTGTAACTCAGCCTGGCAGGCAGCTGTAGGAACACACTTTGATTAAATGGTCATAAGACAAATCCAGCTATTTCTTTTATCCTTCCTTGTTCCCCATTTTCTGATGTTTATCACTGTTTCCATAAGCATTGTCTTTCCCCATTCAAGACCAAGATTTAATATTTGTATTTTGGAGGTGAAAAGGTTTCTCTGGCAAGGAACAGTTGTGCCAGTGGATGCATACAGTCACAAAATGACAACAGGAAGATTTGAGCTGGGTCACCCACAGGCGAACACAAAGATTTGCCTGAATGCAGAGTGATGACAAAGTTTGCTTTCAAGGTTTGCACCAGCACTGCTCCTGCCCATGGCAGTGCAGCGGGGAAGCCCAGGCAGCTGCCCACCTTCTGCTGGGGCACAACCACCCCTCTCCAGTGAGACTGTCACATTTTTTAAGCATGGCCTGGGACAGGACTGTATTTGTAGTGGGAAAGGTCTCATCTTGCACTGGAGAAGGTCTCCAGCCTTCCCTGTTTCATGGAGCTGTGTTTCTCTTTTATTTCCTAAAGAATCATGGCCAGGGAATCTTAGGCACCCGAAACCACCTTAAAAGCTGAAAAAGCCATGGCAGTGTGGCTGTAACCCTCAGTGGCACCAACTCTGACAGATTTTGAGTGCTTTGAGTGGTGTCTCTCCAACACAAACCCTTGGCAGCTTTCAGCTGAGGCAGGGGATGCCTGCACAGGCAGAGCCAGGTCTGCCAGGGGCCTGGACAGACCTTGGGAAAATATTACTGTAATGAATAACTGACTGACATTTAGCAATGCAAAGCCTTTTGTGCAGCTAGGGAAATGTCATGATGCATTTTCTTTTCAAGGAAACGTGTGGGCTATGCTTTACAAATGGATGTTTGCAGAGGGGAGAGGGACGGTGGGGAAGGGACCTTTGCTTTGTTTGCAGCAAACAAAAGCAAAACTCCACCTTTTTAGGTGAAGGCAAATATGTCAAACCATTGACACCAGAGGGGAAACTCCATCCCTCTGTGCCATCTTCACCTAGCTTGAAATGTTTTAGCAAAGCCAGAGGTTGCTAAAACACACATGGAATGAAAAATAAAATAGCCCATAACTCTGAAACAGTTGGAAGGGAGTTTTAGCTCATTCTTCATCTCTTTCACGTGCTGTGTTGAAATATGAGGCCAAGAAGTAGGCCAAAAGACTTAAAAGGCCTGTCATGAGGTAATTCAGCCACAAGCCACGAGCAAGGGAACACAATGATAGCAGTGTGTTCGCTGTTTGCTCAGAACTTGAAATATCAGAGCCCCATAGACCCTAAAATGCACAATTAAAAATGAAACAACTCCGTGGGGCTCAAAGATTACCCACATCTCCCCCTCTGAAAATGTTTCACTCAAGTGTCCTATAAAATTGGTAATTGCTTGTGGCACCTGCACAACATAGCTGTTGAGAAGAAATGCATGAAAGAACAACTGAGGTTACATACCCATGTTCACCATTATGTCCTCCAGTGACTTTCACATGTGCCTATGCTTTATGCAAAGGACTAAAGATTCAAGCAGCAGCAAGCAGCATGTAAATGGTCTTCCCAGCTTGGGCAGAGGCAAAACAGCTCACCCAACCTGTCCCATGCAAAGGCCCAAGTTCTCCAGCTGGACCCTACAGGGGAATCATCCACAGAGGAAAAGAGATCAAAAAACCAAATTGCTTAGGGTCCATCTCTTGAGCAAACACAGATCTGCTCCTCAGT
The DNA here is from genome assembly GCF_037038585.1 of Patagioenas fasciata. Taxonomy (NCBI): domain Eukaryota; kingdom Metazoa; phylum Chordata; class Aves; order Columbiformes; family Columbidae; genus Patagioenas; species Patagioenas fasciata. The sequence goes on from NC_092520.1 coordinate 94,763,342, forward strand.
CTCTGATAGTAAAGGCAGAGCCCAAGAAAGCAGAAGACAGTGGTTTGCCACTTGGCCATGAAGGCAAAGGTGGGCTTATGTCATTTTTGTATCCTTATGATTCCCCCATGGACCATCTGCTCCCAGCTGCCAGAGTAGTTCTGGGCAACTTCTGGCATCTAATGTAGATGGAGATAATATCACTTGTCAGGCAGGGAAGAGGCAGTGAAGAAGTCCTCGGATCTGGCACTGAGATTGGAATCCGAGGCCAGCACACTGGAAGCCCACACTGGCAGCAAGCGCATTGAAATACAGACCAGCGCAGCAAGCACAGACACAGTTTCTATTAATTGCTGGGCATCACGCATAGGTGTATTTATAGGACCCATGGGGTGGAAAATATGCAGAAGAAATAAATGGCATTACAAAACAGTCCAAACTGCTAGGACACTTGTGAAGGGGGCTACCTGTCCCACAGGTATTTGTTGCACCGCTTCCATGCTTGCTTGGTAAGGTTCATTTGACTGAAGTGTAGAGGGTGTCACAAATGCTATATACTTATTTTGGATGCTTGGACCCCATAGTTGTTGCTAACGTGGAATTTACAACTGCAGGATCAGACTGTAGAAAAGCAAAATTCAAAAAGAGAAAATTAGCTGTAGTAAGTAATCATCTCACTGCCCAGCTCAACTGAGTCAGTGAAGCAAAGAGAAAAAGAGACCCTTTTTGGAATGACTACACACATACAGAAGAATTTTGTATTAAATAAACATAAAAACACATACCAAATTTAAAAACTGAGAACTCTAGCTTGAAGGATAGCTTTAAAATAGTAACATAGATTAATATTCACCATTTAAAAAGTGGATAACGTTTTCACACCCTGTATAGATGATATACTTACCTTTTGAATGCCAGTCATTTTAGCTGATGTCTTCAAATTATTCTTCTCAACGACTGAAAAAAAAAGCAAAAGGGGTATAGGTAATCTCACAAGACTGGCTTGTATTTTCTCGTAGTAATAGCAAAACATTCATTTAAAGATTAAAAACTGAACACAAAGACAGTGGCTGTCTCAACCAGCTGGTGGCACTATAAGCACTTGCAATCATAAGGGCATTATAAAAAGAAAAAAATAGAACAATAATATTAATTTTTTCAAACCCCACCACATACACACACAAAACTCACATACACAAAATCAACAAAAATAACAACAACCAACCAAACAGCAACAACAAAACCCAGCGTAAGTACTGCAGTATTATTTTACAGCATTGCATCTTTTAATTTATGAGAGACCTTCATAGATGGCTAAACACACATGAATTACCTGTGTTGCCAAACCCAAATAATTCACTTAATGAACATCATGCTGAAAAGTTATAGAGTAAGAGTGTCTCATGGCATTCTAAAATATGCTCTCAAAAGAAAACCAAAAACTTTTCTTTCCTCATTTCCATCCCAGTCCAGGTTTTTCAAAATTATTCTCAAATAGCTGGGAGGAATCCCAGTGGGCTGCCAGATGACCTCTCTCACCACACCACTAACAACAGTGCATGGATATCAAAGCATATCAAACACAGAAAGCTCAGGGCACTGAACTGAGAACTGTTTCTTGAGCAGATAAAGTGACAGGGTGTACAGGACAGTGATCAGGTATTCAATATATCATTAACAACAATTTGTGAAATATAAAGATTGCATGTTTGCTATGGGGAGTAACGCAGAAAGGTTAGGAAGACAGAAAATCCAGGAGGAAAGTCTGGTGTCTCTGGTGGCTGTGGGACTTTTGCCATAGGCTTCTGCATGGCCAAGATTTCCCCTTAAGGGTGATGTGAAAATATACAGGGCTTTACTTTTTCACGGAAGTGTGAATCCATGTGCATTAGCAAAACTGTTCCTGATTTACAGGAGAAAGAGTGGCAGGAGAATCAACCAGAAAATGTGTCTGAAAGTGCAATGGATGCTCTGCCTATTGGAGGGAAAGAAAAGAAGCAGACAGCCCTTTGGACATCATACTAACCAAGTGTCCCCGCTAACAACAAAGTTACTTAGCATTTTTCTCCTGCTTCAATTGCGTTTGCCATTTTTTCTTCAGAGGGTTCTTTGCATTCTTTCATGCATCACTTTTGTGGGATCATTTCTTTTTAGGAATTATTTATTACTTTCCAAACTTAATCTCTCCATTGTTCTACTTCATCATTCTTTCTTGTAGAAAGCGGAAAATACCCTTTTTGTTGGTCAGTATTCCTTTTCTTCTCTGACATCAATAAATGACACATGCATATATACTTTTTATTAATTGATTTCAAAACATTTACCAAATTAAGCCAGCAACATTGCTGGTTTACAGATGGGAAAACATGAGAGAACTTAGAAACAACATGATTTAGATGCTGATCCTGCAAACACTTGTTCATATGAATAACTTTGTGAGAGCATTTGATGTGACTACTTAGGTACATCAAGTTACTTATGTGCAAAAGTGTATGAGGATCAAGTCCTTATTCACTTACAGCAGCTGCAACTGTTTTTCTTCAACTACCTTGAAAAAAATAGTATTTCTCAAGCAAAACATGGTTTTTATCAGTAGCTCCTGAAAATGGGAAGGATGAAAGTAGTAAAATCCAAAGTTGTGATTAAAAAAAAAAAAAAATCAAAACAGTCCAGATTAAAAAAAAAGAAAGGATTTTCCTTTTTTCCTTTAAGCATGAAAAAACATACAGTAAAAATTTCCCTGGTCTTTTTAATTTTGAAAAGTCAAAAAATGTGTTGCCAAAAACTTCTCAAGTTTGATAGCAGCAACATCATTTTTGAGGTTACACAGGAGATTCCAGCACATGGCATTTCAACTGCTGAGAATGTGGCTAATGTCAGGGATTTGTCTCAATGACATTTTGGTCATAGCAAACTCGCTGGTATTCACTGCATTGCAAATAAGAAAAAACATATCAACAAACTATGGAAGGTCAACAAACATACTCCCAAAGCAACAACCTTATTTTTTAGATACACAGCACACTTAGGAGAAGGCTGAATATCTGGCTTCTTATTCTAATTCTGCGGAAGGTTTTTTTCCAACCTATACATTTATGATAGAAAGGCAGATGACAAATGTGGGGAAGGCAATAATTTGCCAAAGACTGATGAACATGAAAAATATTCTTTCTCTCCTTCCTGGACTTCCTCTATCCAGTTGTATTGCTCCAGACCTTCTGGAACTCACATCTTACGTGAAAAAGCGTAGCGAATGACCCTTCTCAGCTACCATGGAAAATAATCAGTGCCATGTCAGAAGAGAGATTCCTTAAAACTGATATCATTACTATGCATACCCACTGGACTAAATTCTGCTTTTAGGAGGGATGCTCCATTGTTCTGATGAGCAATCTGGTCTGTCCTACCTTGTTTGATTTTCCCACACTAGGTCAAATAAGAGGCAACAGCAGATGAAACAAAGCTCTAGAGTTCTACAGAAGGAAAATGGTTGGAGCACCTGAATCATCACATTCATATCATTAAACTGTCTGGACAAAGTCATTCTGAAATTAGAGCACATTTTCTCAATAAAGCTTAAATCACTTCCAAAGGATATAACCCTTTTACAAAACACACACCTTTTTTTTTTTCTCCCTGAATTAATGAAAACATGGGAAGTTACCTTGCCTTAGAGGTAATTATTATTTTGGTCACTTCCCTCATCAAAATTAAAATACTCTAAATCAAGATGAGTGAACACCAGGTATCAGCCCACAAACTTAAACGTGCATGTGTGTGTGTGTACATACACACTGTATTTGTTTATCTATTTATCTATTTATTTACTTATCTATTAAGTTTTGGGTTTTTTTTAGCTATTCATTTTTCTTCCTAGAATGCAAAAAAAGCTAAGAACACGTCTCAATGAATAATCAGACTGACTAAGCACTTCCTTGAGGAAATGGAAAATGAGGAAATATCACTATGATTTGCTTCTTGCTTTGCTCAGGAAAAAAAAAAAAATATATTTTTACTTATGTTTTGCCAGTGGAAAAAAAACAAAAACAAAAAAACCACACAAGCATACATAAAAAGATATCCTCATGGGGACATGATCTCACTCCTGCACACTCCAGCATGTTAGTCATTCTCACTCGGTTCCTCTTGTTCAAAAGCTTGTCCTTGCTCAACTTATAGAAAATAAATTCAATGGGACTTTATCAGGCTAGCAGGGCAGTAGGGAAATAGCTTACATTTCCCTCTGATATTGTACCGCTCTGTTTGTTGGGGCCAAAGCATCCAACAGAAGCTCATCACTAATCTTACAGGACATTCTCAGTCACCCCACTGGGGGTAAAGTTGCGATGAATTAATATATACAGCTCCAAATCAAACTCAGTCATGTCCTACCAGCCAGCTCCTGCAAAGGTCTTAGAAATGCATAACTCAGAAGAGCTTTGATACAACATACACTTTATGCAGCATTCTTCATGTCAGATTCATATCTCTTGCTCCTTAGCTTCTCTGATGGATCTTTGATCTTTTCCAGTGGCAATCAGAAAAAAAGGAAGCCTGTAAGGAAGAAATACACAGAGCTCTGGTCCAATTGTTAGTATTTCAGTGAGGATCACTTAGTAGCAAAATGAAACCATGCTTTGTTCTGTGAGTCTTGCCTGCTTACGTGTGTGTGCTTTCCTGAGGCCTCACCATGTTCTAAGCAGCAAGCTTGTAAAAAGGGGTCCTTCTCCAACACACACACAGCTGGGCCGGGAGCAGTGCTGCTTCTGCAGAAAGCACTGGAGAGGCACAGGGACAGCTTGGGAGGACAGCAACCCTCCCTGGAGCCAAAGTAAGCACACGAGAGTCATATCTATCTCCTGGATGTCTCCTAGTCATCAATTTTTTTACGGAGGGTGGTAATATACTGGAACAGGTTTCCTAGAGAGGTGGTGGATGCCCCGTCCCTGGAGACACTCAAGGCCAGGCTGGACGGGGCTCTGAGCAACCTGATCTAGTTGAAGATGTCCCTGCTCATTGCAGGGAGGTTGGACTAGATGAGCTTTGAAGGTCCCTTCCAAGCCAAACCATTCCATGATTCTGTGGTCCATCTGTTGTAATGCACAAGTTCCATGGGTCCACTTGTAAAACAGAGGGTGCGTAAAGCCTCAGAAAATGCCCAGAGACAGCCCCCAAATCCCTAGTGATTCATTACAGAGCAGTGCAGAAGAACACACCCAGCAGTAAACTGCCTCAAAATCAGGCAGTCCAAGGGTTTCAGAAGCTGACACTGTGAGAAGCTCAAGACGTGAATTTCTTCAGGCTTTATTTTACCGCATCTGTCTGGAGTGCAGTCTTAGCACTAAATCATATCACTAAGTAGGACCATTTTAGCCTTATGGTTCTTCAGAGAAGTACTAAAATGTAGAGAGACTCTCAGAAAAACACTGGTTTGCTCATCCTGAAACGCTGTGTTCATTTAAACTGGTGGTTCAAAGTGGTTTTGGCAGCATCATGATTCCTGACCTGTCCTCCTTGGGGATGGGAACCTCTCAAATTACAGGGATCCCTGGCTGCCAAGCAAGAAGACATCTTTGGTGGTTGATGGCTCCCTGAAGCCCTGGCAATGCTGGGCAGCTTTGCCAGAGGGACAACCTTGTCAAATTGCAGTGGGATAAGAGCCAAGCAACTGCACATGGTACCTATTTCACAAATCCATCAGAGATTTCAGAGAGGGAGAAGAGTTGATTCTGCCCACTCTGTACGCAAACATAGCTTTATAATGAATTTTTCTGTGAACTGGGAAGACTGAGTTTTTTTGCTAGCTTTGTACATAAATACTCAAAACTCTCTAAGCAACAGAAAAACAGAACTGGGACAACTCATCACAATCATCAACACTCAGGAAATCATACACATCTTTTAGTGGCACCTCAGACACAAAAACAGACTCTCCCTGGTGCTGTAAAACACAGAAACTGAATCTAGATTAAAAATACATACTGCTGTTATGTGCTATCTTTGCAAGGCTTCAGCAGAACTAAATCACCTTTCTACCAACAGAGGAAGCAACCTCAGCTAAAACTAACTAGAATAAGTAAAACAAAAATCAAAAGTAGCGGTGCAGAAGTGACTGCAGAGGGAAGATAAAAGCTGCTGACAATAGCAAGCCAGGCTATGACACAGCCTTTCACAAGCTGGTTGCCTCATTACAGGAAAGCCTGCAAAACCCAGACAGGCTCTTGATGTCGATAAGTTAGAAACAAAAATGGAAAGATAAAGCCCACCATGAAGCCAAAGGAGAACAAGTGCGTGGCTGCAATGAGAGAGGAGAGACTGCTCCTAAGAGCTGCTTTCTGGTTGAATGTTGAAGCTACAAAGGAGGCAAAGAAAAAATAGTTCCTTCAAGATGTCTGGTGGAAAAATGGCAAACCTTTAATTCAAAAGTTTGTGTGTCAGAAAGCTGTATGTGGCCCTAGAAACCAAGGAGGATAGCAAAAACTTCTTGCTAGATGGGCAGCCTCATGCCAAATCAAGACTCAGGAGCTGACAGGCAGACATAGAGGATGCATCTCAGCGTGAATGGATGTGCTTGATATCCTGGGAGCTAAGTCTGGCAGCCACCTGAGGGTGTTTAACTCTCAGACTTAGGCAACACATGTAGTAACGAACCAAGCTGGAACTCTCACAGCCTGAGGCCCAACAGTCCTACTCTACTGCAACCCTTACAGACCACCACAGCTCCTGAGGCCAAAAGGCTCTTTAATCGTGATGAGGCATGATTCCAGAGAGAGATCACTAATCCAACAGGAGGATTGATAAACAAGCCTAGATTTTATAATCTTGTTCCTACTTGCATCTTCACTCTGATGCTCCTGCCAACAGCAGGGACATAGGTAAGATATTTCCGAAGTGTCTTGATGGCCATGATGTTTCTCTGGAACAGGTTAACTGCACTCCATCATGGGAGAAGGCACTAAGGACTCACACTGCTTTTGCCCTGATCTTGAGCTTATGAGGACAGGTTGGCATATCACATTGACAACCAAGGACATCCCAGGAAAGCCAGAGAAAAAGACTTACTGGAGGTAATCTAGACAGAGGGAGGCAGAGGAAAACACAAAGATGTTTTCATTTGAAAGGGTGGATAGAATGATGACTATTCTTACTGCTCTTCAAAGGGAGCCTACCTCCACCTAAATGATTAAGAAAGTATGAGACTCAGCTGGGTAGAGTCATAACTGGAACAAGAAGTGATAATTTTATTTTGCACCTTTCTGCCTGACTTTGGAACACGTATGAAAAACAATATTCATTTCAAAACTTCCTGAGGTTGGAACCACACCTTCCACCACAGATAAACTCTTCCAGGTAATCTCATCAAAGCCATGGCACACTGATTCCAAATCACCATTTTCCTCTGCAGTCCATCACCTTCAGGAGGGAAATATTCTTCTGGAGAGCACATGTATTATTATTCCCACACAAACACACCTCTAAGGCATAAAAACCCACCCCCTGCCACACATACACGTACACACACACACTTTGCCCTACAATAAATTATGGCAGCAATTAAAATTGCATGTAATGTAATAGTAACATTGAATATTTGCAGTAAGTATCTGACAGTAGTCAGCAGAAGCTTCAGTCAAGATTAGAGGCTGTGGTGTGGTTTACTGTCTGTCAAAAGAGCTCTTGGTAGCTGAGAGTGACTGAGTTGGAAAATCCTCTCTGCATCATGTAGAAGAGGCACAAGTTGACAGGCAAAAGTCAGAGGTAGCTGGGGTTTGCTTGCCTCCCCCATAGACTCATAACTGCTCATATAAAGAGAGAGGAAGAGAGTTGAATGGAGCTGCTAGGAATAGCTCAAAACCAAGGGAGCTCTTCCGTAAGTGTATTTCTCCCTAGGTCCTTCCTAAGCCAAAGCAAATGGTAAGGCAGGAAGTAGAGGAGACAGAAGTAACATCTGTACATTAAAGAAAAATGTATTAAGGCATACAAAGTACTAAGATTTATGAGAACAGGACTATGTAACTACCTTTAAGTGGACCTATAGAAAAAAAGATATCTGCATCACAACATTGCGTGTAGTGGTATGTCACTGTCACACACACTATATTGAGCAGTAGGAACCTTGTGTAGAAACCCAAATTTGATGAGAAAGAATGATTAGGCACCATCCGGATACACTACTGGAAAAGTGATGGATATGATTTGTTTAGAAGGTCACATAGTAATACACAAGTACAGCAGAGAAGTCACACTTCAAAATACCACATCAGAGCTTTGTTTATTTGGTCCTACAAGTACGTTATACATTTCCTAAATGGCTTGCAAAACCAAGGCAGGGCTTTCATGTGATCTGCCTTTATGTACAAACAGGTAAGATACCTGCAGAGATGGGAAGTCACACAGGTCTCCTTTCACAGCCAGTGGAGAGCAGCTATCAGGAGGCCGTTCATCTGACCTCATCCACACCTGTAGTAGAAGGAGATGAATCATGCCCTATAGGTGTCTGAACCTCCCCACTGAACCTCCCCACAGGTGGAGCAGGTGGAGCCCAGGTGACTAACTCTGACACAGATATTGTGGACACCTGCTTTTGGTCAGATTAATCTCTTCCCGTCCCCCTCCTCCACTTCTACTCCCCATGTCCCAAGCATCCACATGTTTCAGTACTGGATCTATGGTCAGTGATTTAACTCTTCTTGAGACTACAAGTCACACCTGCTGGTTCTGGCCCTGTACTCCAATCCACAGACTCACCTAGAAGGACTTTTGCGGTTTTAAAGACATAAAGGTTTTCATTTGTCTCCTCCTTGACCTCCCAGAAGTTAGTGCTGCCCAGTGGTGCCATGTCACAAGGGGACATAATGCCATCACGTAGGTCACGTCACCCTCCCTGCTCTTTGCGTTGTTGCTCAGCCCCAACTGTGTTCTCTCCCACGGATCTCACTGAAGCAAAAGAGGCCCTGCAGAAAGCTGCACCTGCCAGGTGAGGGAATGGGCATCCAAACAGGCAAGATCAATTGAAATAACACACCTGTTGTACCTTAGAGATTCGAGCTTTGCTAAAACATCAGAATTAATCTCAGAGTCACGTTCAGCAGAGCAGAGAAGCACATGCTTAGTTTCAAGCAGACATGGGCTAAGGAAAGACCTACAGAAGCAATTTGCTCACACAAGACCTCCACAGGACATCAAAGCCTCTGCACAGCTCTCCAGCTATAAATACCTGCCCCTACTGAAGTCTGCAGCAAAGCTGCTGCTTATTCAACTGTGACCAGGACTTCACTCATCATCTCTTTGTTTTTGTGCACAGCCAATGAGCAAATATTACAGTTTGAAGTCAGAGAATTTATTACCCTTAAACAACATTTTGATAAGCCAGCCCCTTGCCCTTCCCTGTTCTTAGTTGAAAGACTTTCTTTTACTACGCAGTAAAAATAACCCTCCAATATCAGGTTCGATTTCTTTCCTACCACTCCATCTGAATGTTTATTCTTCTTTATCACTGAGATCAATGTTTATCCATATGGGTGGAAACTGTACTTTCTGCTCACCACACTGTTATCACGTTAAAGTTTAACGTCACTAAAGAGGTAGTAAATGAAAACTAAGGCTACATAACCAAAAAGGGTTTATTTATTTAATTAAATAACGATTTTGCTGAGAAAGCCGACCATATTGTTCCTAGGCAGGATCCTAAATGAGTTTTTCACAGTAATGAACCTTTATTGACGACACTTCTTTCGATAATATAACTCGACCTTTGGAAGTGTCGGGCACAATCTGGTCTTATACTGGCTTCACACCAGTACGGCACGTAACTTCATATTATTGCTGTTGACAGACTAAGTTATGCAAGAATTGGATTCAGATCTGTCACCTCTCTATTTATCAAATACCTTTTTTATTTTTTCAGCTTCATAGTTTCCCAACAGTTTTTCAAGTAGAGGAGAATTAATAATTATCTTTTATTTCAAAGGCTTCTGTAGACTGTCTGCTGAGAAGAACGTCTGCTTCATATTCCTGGGCCAACACAATTTTAATAAGGGATTTTGGAGATTTTGTTTATGTATTTTTGTGAATTAATACGTGACTGAGATTACTTTCCAATTTTAACAAGTATTCTATTAATTATTAGCCAGTGCTAGGTAGACTGAAATGGCTTGGAGTTCAAGTTCAGTTCAGATAAACACACAAAAGTTCAGATGTTTATCCAACTGCTTGCACTTCTTGAGTCTGCAGAACAAGTCTGGAGACCTACCAGGTTTCCCATCTCCTTGCTCCCACATGCCAAGTCATGCCAAGAATGCTCCAATTGCATTTTTTTCTTGGTGCTTTTGCATTTCTGGTTTTGGTCCTGTACAGAATCAAGAAATACAAAGGTTCATGAAAGGGAAGATAATGGGTGAGGCCTTGAAGGAAGTTCAGGATGTTTTCAAGAGCCTGTAAAAATCTGTAGGGCGAACTACCCCATGAAAACAGGCCAGCTTCAAAAAGAATTTAATCCCACCTACAGCTGATGGCCCATTAATACCTTTGTCCATGCCTTCCCTCACTCAGATAGGATGCCTATCCATCAAATTGGTCAGAACTTTCTGGGTGTCACAGTGCTCCAAGCACTGTGCTGCTTCGGTGCCTTTAGCTTCCACTTGAACTCCACTGGCCTCTGAGCATCAATACGCTGGAATGCCTCACCTGCCAAGCATATTCAGAGTGTACCTCAAACAAGCCCAAGTTCCTCACTAAAGGTACTCAGCAGGATTTCTTTTTAAATAGTGATATAGAAGGTGGAGGTGCCCAGATAATTGACCAAGGAAATGGAAGGGCTGGAAACAACCCACTACAGCCTGTGGGGAGTTAGGCATGCTTACAAAACAACATATTGACCTCCAGGATGGTTCATCCCATGTGAGGAATACCATGTTCCTGCTAACATCATGTTCCTGTGAACCCAAGAAGGCATGAGCCATCAGTGTTGAGACATGAAGCAAACAATAGTGCAGCACTCATGGACAGAACAAATGTGAGTGGTTCATGAACCTCTCTGAGCCCTCAAGTCTTCCAACAACCTAGTGATGAGTAAGAAAAAAAATATTCTACCTGCAGTAGTGTTGGGGCATTTTCCAAAATGCTCTTGTTCAGGCTTTCTTCTCATTTGGATCAACACTGAACCATGTTCTAGTTATTCTTCAAAAAGCTGTTTATCCAGCCCCAGTAGTGACTAGCTTGTTAGCAGTACAGGAACCGGAGACAAAAAATGGAGGAGGCAGGCAATAGTCTTTTGTTTGTTCGATCAGCAAGAGCATCAAGCTGCAGTGTGGTTGGTGGTTGCTAAACTCAACACAGCAATGTAAGTAAAACTGGATTATTCAGCCTCAGGTCAGCTGCACATAGTGTTCCCCATCAGCAGAACAGGCAAAGTAGAAGGGATGCAAATTGTATGCTGTTTGTGATGCCCTCACCACTTGACCTGCTAGGAATTACTGCACCACTTTGTCTCAGAAAAGCTCAGGATGTTTTGGGGAGAAGCCACCACAAAGCAGGCCTGGGTATGCATTACTAGGATTATGTTTCAAAAGTCTAAAGAACAACAACAACAACAAAATTGGTTAAAATTGTTTTATCTATATGAGTAGTCTGTGTGCTCAGGTATTAGTAACATAATTACCAATTTTGTTTTTCACCTTTAAGTTTCAGAACTCAGCAGAAGTACTTGGGGTCATGATGTCTGCAGGAACAGAGAGAGAGAACATTTGAAGAAACGTATGACCCAATAAACCTTGCATATTTTGGTGGCAGCAGAGTTTTGCAGGAAGACCACATAGATAAATATGAATTGCAAGATCAGAAACTAGGCAGACCTGCCCTTTTAAGTTCTGCAGAAGCAGAGAGAAGATGCACAAGGATTAGTTTGAAGAAGATATCCACCCACACGAACACCCCCTCCTGCCTTGCATAGAAGAGCATTGCCAATATTTGCAATCTCATTTCAGCTATGACAGTGTTTGCTCTCTCCCCCACTCCCCTTCAAACTTCAGTTACAGAAACCAAGAGACCATGTGAGGATTTTCATATTTTGTTTTGAAGACCAAGGGTTTAGAGCTCTCATGGTTTCAAAGAATAGCTTGAAAAGGTAAAGCAAATTCATCCCACGGGCTCTGAAAACAAGCTCAAGAACTCTTAGTTCATGTATGAAAAAATCATAATTTTAAGCCCATCTGTATTTCTGCGTAGCTATGCACTGTGTTTTCTCTCTTTTTTAACATGTCACATGGCTGGTTTTGTTCTAATGAATTACCACATTCACCTCTTCAAAATATGTTGAAATATTTCCAAAAAGCTGCTAAGTGAAATGTGTTCTGTTACTGTGAAATGCTAGCCACAACTTTGTATGGAAACAGAAGAGAGTTGCTTTCTTTAGAAACTTGTTGATGTAATGGTCCCTACTTTACTTGTGAGATGGAGACAACAGACTGTACACTTTCACTTTAACACAGGTATCTCTTCTTTCTTTCTCGGAGGCCAAGAAACCAGAGCAAGACAGATCAGTCTTTTCAAGTGTGCCCCTTGCATCACATTGCGTTTGACAGAATAACTCCTGTGCAGCCTTGCGGCTGAACGCAGCTGTGTGGTTTCACTCCAGGCTAGCCTACATGCCAGGTGCCACCTGGATGAAGCCACCAGGCTGGAGCACTGAGCTGGCCGCAGCCATCTATGCTGGGATGCGCCTGGCAGGCAGGGAACTCGATCTGCCAAAATCCATTACTGCTGTGGCTGTGAGGAACAAGACAATTAAAACCAGGAAAAAGAGGGTGGGGGGAAATGGGAAGATTAATCCCATTGCATTACAACTTTTCTTCTTTAGTGAAAAGGAAATACAATTAGGCAGAACATATTAAACACACCTACACAGATATCTAAACATCTCCCTGGTGCACTTGAATTCCTGCCTGTAGATGAAACAGGCAGGCGCTGCTTCCTTAATCAAATTAGAAAACTAAACTTAAAATTATCCCCCTCCAGAGAGATATTTACACCTCCAAACATATTCAGCAAAATAGAATATGAAGCTGAAAGGAAATAACTGAATTATTTATTATGGTTTTCTAATGGTCTAGGCTTACAATTTCAGACAGTAAAATGTACAGTAGAAAATAACTGATTACAGTGTATACCGGAAATTTTGGGGAATTAAAAGAAAGCTGCTTTGCATAATAATTGCATACTTCCATTTCTTGTGAAAAATTAAAAAGCCATTGCTCCTCACTGAAGATGACTATAATTGCAAATAAGGGAGTTTGGGGATGGGGAGGGAAAGAGGAAGGATAGGAGGAGAAAAAGAACGATAGCAAAGATTCATGATGAGTTTGTGGAGGTTAACATGACAAATTAGGCAATGCTGTAAAACAGCTGAGGGCAGGAGGAACAAAAAGCATGCCTTGTCAAAATGCATCAAACAAGGGGCCACTTTTCACTCAAGAAAGTGAATGACCACGTGGGTAAGCCACAATTCATGTAGGGTCAGGTACCTCTAGGCAGTGGGTCATTCTCCTTGCAGACTTTGGGGAGCACTCAGAGCTGCACAGCAGAAACCCTGGAGGCAAAATGCAGACTGGGGATGCTCAAGCATCCTGAACAGGGAGCAGGACAAGGCAGCAGCTCTTCTAACATCACCATGAAGGCTGCCTGACATAGGTATCACCTGAGAAGATCCATTGGCCAAAGTGCCAATGAGGGTGAGGGCAGCAGGGCATCGTGCTTCCACCCCAAGGCTCTTCTAGTGTGGTCAGTGTGGAAGTTGGGGAGCAAGAAACCATTAGTTCTACATGCCAGGGTACAGGGAGTTTACATAAGCAGCCCATGCTCATGAAGCAGAGAATTCGGGGACCAGTTATATGTTCTGTACACACCTTTTGCCTCCCTTCTACAAGAGCAGAATTTAGATGCAATCTAAGGAGACTCTCAGAAAATCTCTCCTCTGGTCCTCTCACAGTCTTTCACATCAGAAGCAGAAATTAGTCTTTACTGTCAATAATATTGTTATGTAGGGATTTCTTTAAGTCTTGCAGACAAATTAAGCATTTTCAGACTGTAATAATGTTTAATATTTATATATATCAAATTATTTTAAAATAAAAATATACCAAATGCTTTTAGGCTTACATGTATATAAGCATATGCATATAAATACATATGTACTTTCATATTTTGCTATTGAATTTATGCTAGTCCCTGCATTTATATTAATGCTAATTTTTACATGCTAAACTTTTTATTATATTTGTCTGTTGCATACTCATTTATTTCATGTTTGCATGTAACTAAAGATAATAAGGCACCATAAAAACAGCTTACTGACTTCCAAATTCCAACCAATAAAGAAATGAAGTTTGCACCTCTTTCTCAGGTTAATATACCAAACACACAATCATGCAATCAGTGTGCCAAAATGTGTAACAACACACTGTAGAATTTGCACCTGAGCACTTTATCAAATCCAATATTCTCAAGTAGCTAACAACTACAATTTATAATTGGGAATAGTCCCACACAAGCCTCTGAAACAATCAGAGAAATTTCTCTCACAGCCTTCTGTCATAAAGTGTTGGTTTGGTTTTTTTTTTTTGTGGTTGTGTAACATAAGTCTTCACTTACACAAATCAAAGTGTGTCTGTACAAAAAAACACATAGTGGTAGGCTTTGGTGGACTTTCAGGGGAGGTCACTGAGATGCTGTTAAAAATGTTTGTGAATGGGCAGGCAATTCCTGGGTCCACTCCCTTCTGCAAAAGTTCCAGGAGAAAAGTTGGGTAGTATTTATTCTACAGAATGCAGCTTACCCTGCCCATTGCATACACACAAACAGACACAGGTTGCTTTCAGACATAGTCAGAAGCTCATGGAGATGATGGCATGCAGGTAACTGACTGCTCAGAAGATTGAGACTATGGTTTGCAGTGTGTATTCTGGAAAGTTCCTCAAGACTATCAGGCATGACGTAAATAAAAAAAAATTTAAAAATCTTAAAAAAATAAAAAAACTTCAAAAAACTTCAAAGAAACAAACCAAAAAACAAGAAACACCAACACAACCACCAACAAAAACAAAACAAAAGCAAACACAAACAAACAAAAACCTTAAAACCACTAGTTCATACCCAGGAAAGCAAACACAGTATTCTGCCCACCTGGAAACACCCCTACACAGTCACAGCACACATGCAGAACAAACATGCTTGTCAGACTTCCTCCCATTTTTGAAATTGCCACCATCAGCAGGTCTGGGCTAGAGGAAGTTCACTCATCCCTAGAGCATCACTTCTTGCTGGTTTTCACAGCAAGAGAGGTTTATATCAAGGCAGGAGAAGGAATTGTGTTTGGCTGGTATCTTGGTAGGGTTTCCAGTCCTGCTGCCAAGACAACAAAGCACCAAGAACCGGCATGGAGACCCGTCAAAGCTGGGAGCCACCTGCCCCCCACACAAGCCTGTCCTACCAAGCTGCCTCTGGCAGGCTCTCCCACCCAGGCCCAACAACCCAGGGATGGAAAGCCACTGTCCCCAGAGCAAGGTGGATGCACCTTTTGTTTCCCCTAAAATACAGGCATAGCAGAGAATGGTGTCATGGGGGGAAGCAGAATAGGCCTCTATGAAGAGCTGGGGAAAGGTGGTGGGGGATGTATTTCCAGACACAAAATCTGTGACATTGCTGCATTTTCTACGAGGAAATCCATATACAACTGAATGACAGCTACATAAAGATAATCTCAATATAACTAGTCAGTACAAAACCAAATTACACAGTGGCCATGCCGTAAGTGCCAATGTAATGGGAGGTTTTCATTTTGGGGTCAACTGGGAAACTTCAATATACTTTTCCCCTTTGTTCTACTTCCAGTCATCCAAAAGCATGCCAGCACAGCTTTCTGACCATAGATTATGTAAGTGGCTTTCCTCATAACTCAACAAAAGCTGTTTCTTAACTGTGGGAAAGGGATAGAAGAGCCTTCTTCCCCACTGGACAAAGCACTTTGCTTCCAGAGCTTTCTCATCTTGGCTGGCAGAGGAGCTAACTCAGCACATAAAAGATAGACTCCCATCAAGCCTGCCTTGCATTTTTAAAAGCTATTATTCTGAGATGTTGCTTAAAGGAGCAGAGACAAATTACATGATCGGGGAAAATAATGTCATTGACTGGAAGAAAGTACGGTACCACTGAGGAGTAAGTACAAGACAGCCATATCAGCTAAGAAAATGCAAAACAGGGTTTGATAATATAAATGCACCCACATAATTTTGTAACAGCATTAGGGAGAACTAGTTAAGTTCAACTTCCCTGCAAACTGGGTAAAAATATCTATGAGTAGATGAGGCCTTGGCTTGCACAACAGACAACATGGCTAGTTTGAGTGAGAGTGAGACAGCCTGAGTCATTGGGAGAAGGCAAACACGAGATGTTCCTTCTTTGTTTCTCATACTGCAAGATGTGGAGAGAAGAGGAAAAGAGGTCTAAAACACATGCACATGCACACACACACACACATTTTCATGGAGCGCGTAGCTACACTGTGGGATTCATTACCATCGGATATTATGGAAGTCAAAAATATAACTGGAGAGATTAGTCCAATTCATGGAAGAAAACTCTACCGTGAGCTATTAAACACAAAAACACAAATACAGCCTTTGGGCCAGGAAGTCCCTGTGCAGTGGCTGCCAGGAGCAGGGAGGATGCATAGGAGGAAACGTGGGCGTCTGCTCACACCCCCCTTGCACCCTGTTCAGGGTGTCCCCTGTCTAGAGACGGGACAGTCCACTGGCTGGCCATGTGGCCTCTTGCACTGGGGCTTTACTTCTACAAGGTCAAAACCTTCAGTCACACAGGAATTTGAGTCATATTCAACACCCGTCAGTCCCATAAGTGAAAAATATCCATAAGTATTTAGGTAATTTCTTTCCATTTCTATAACTTTAACAAAAAAAAATATTTGTTTTGCTGCTTCTGAGGGTGAAGAAATGAGCAGTAAAAGCTTCCTGAAGCAAGTACAGATTTCTGAGGAAGGTGGTCCAGCTGGAATGCTGGCACCTCCACCTCCCCCCCAACCCTGTGAACACATCTGATCATCTGGCCACCTCCAATACTCTGAAATATGCACATACATCCAAAAATATAGCATCTGTGGATGTTCAGTAGCTCTTCTGGGGGGATTTCCAGTGGACCGCTACCTAAAGCTACAGTACTGTCAGGTGTGTCTCAACCTAGGAAAAAAATAATACTATTTGCCCTTCCAGTTTTCTTCCTAACTTATGCTTTCAGTATCTATCTCTTAGCATCAAATATTTATAAATCTAAATTTTAAAATCTCCAAGAATATCAATATCTGGAATTACCGAGAAGATTAGGCAACTGAGGCCAACGTTTTAACATCCTACTTGTAATCAACTCCATTCCTGAAGAGACCATGGGAACTGATTTTGTTAGCAGTTTTTATGAAATGCTTCAAACATCGTTTAAGTGGAAACAGCCATTGCTTAAAAAGGAAAGAGATATGTACTTGTTATGTAACCTACTGAATCTCTTTTTGTCTTGTTTTTGCCAAGATCTTCTTGATAATGGTGTGAATTGTTTAGGCAAGCTCATGCAGCCTACAGACATATGTACATACAATCTTTAAAAGAACTTTCTGTTCCCCGTTTCCAGGTACACACCATACCGTGCTGCATATTTTAAAAACCTGCTATAGCCTGTTAATGGAGTGTGGAAATAACCCTGAAGGATAAGGCACACAGAGTTTATTACATAACTTAAGAAATTTTGGCCAGGAAAAAATGTTGATTCTATTAAATAGGTTTTAATGAAGTCAAGATTTAGGTGATTTTTATGATAATATCTTCATTCCAGTTGCTGTTTCAGCATGCCAAGTTCTGTATCCCATTAGCCCCTTATCAAAGAACAAACTGTTATTGGTGGAATTTATTTTTAATTTTTATTTTTAAAGGACAAGATGGGAGATTGCTTATGTTGGCTTTTTCTTGGTACTATTATTCCCCCAAAATCTGATTATAAAGGGAATTCCAGTGAAGCCATTAATAAATGAAACAAAAACAAGTACTCTGAAAAGAAATACTCAGGGATTGTGGTCACTGTAAAACATAGAACCTGAGTGTTGCTTTTCTGCTGATGTCTACTTAGACATAAAGATCTTTACTCACATTTAGTACCTTTTACACCAGTTCTAGCTTCCTTGCAGGAAGCACAGGCTAAAGCCCCAGCTAGCACACAGCTTCAATTGCCAACAAGACAGTTTTGGCAGCTTTGTACTTTCTGGGTATAACTACTCAGTAATGACTTCCCCCAGCTACCCTGTGCGTCGAGATAATACTTCTGCAAAAATTCATGAAATGAGACAAATTCCTGCAACGACCCCCAGGATGAACTGCTCAGCAATCTTTGCAGAGTACAGGTTTGAGTGCAGGACCAGCATGTAACCAACTGTCCACATTTCATTTCATGAAGGGGCTGATTTTATCCACACTAAAGTAACTTGGGAGGGAAAAACATCAAACCAAATTTAAGTTAATTATACCAAATTTAAATCAGCAATGAAGACATACCCTTTTCTTTGACAGCAAACTGGAAAAGCCCTTAAGCCATGTCAACGGTTGTTGCACAAAAAGGTTGTGTTTCTGTCCTGGAGGGATTTTGTTGCTTCATAGCAGAAGTTCTTGACTATTTTGTGCCTTGGTTTGAAGAAACACACTGAGTGTTATGTTTTCTGCTGTAATTGACTTTGAGGAAGTGTTAAAATGGAAATGCTAAATGAATTCCTTTGAAAGCCTTGATTTTCCATTGAAAATAGTTCACTGTATACAGTGGCTGGGAACTCATTATATTTATGTGTCATCTAAATGTCTTCATCCTTTTCACAGGATTTGATGAGGTATTACTTCAGTCATGATGTTTATGCTATTTACTGAACATGCTTGATTATTTAAAAAATGAAACCATGTCTCAAATTCTTGGAGACAAGTGGAGGAAATTTCCCTCTTCCTATTAATGCATCCACCTTAAACAACGTACAGTGCAGACCATACTGTTCTATAGGTAGTCTGCTATACATTCCACTCACCTCGTGTGAATTAAGGTTTTCCATTTTATGCAGGAGTCCTTGCCACTGAGATGGGACCCACAGTAGAGCTAATAAATGAGTACTGAGACGGATCTCCCAGTCCCTTTCTCCCATAGTGCCTCATCTGAAATGAATTTCTATGGGCCACAGTAGCATGATGCAGGAAGGTTTCTTGAAGTGAGAGGCTGAACTACTGGATGCTTTAAGTTTTTTACTTGTAAATTAACCCGCTAGTTAATCTTCATTTTGCAAGGAGTAAAAACCCATAACCCCTAATGATGTTCCATACAATTAAAGACAGTATATGGACATATATAGTGCATAGACCTCCTGAGATGGACAGTGTTCAAAAGCAGCCATAATGCATGATGTAATAAACACATTTGAGACTATGTAAGATCAATTACATTCTCAACAGTAGAACAAATATCACAGAAGGTTGCAAGAGATTCAGGTAAATGCCATGGGGCAGGATGCAAAGAGCTGTGAGGTTTTTTAGCTGAGGAAACTCTAAGCTACATTAGCATCAGGGAAAACAAAAAAAGACACTAAAGGAGACAGACCTACACTGCACAAGAGCTATTACACCAATAACCTGTTTGAAGTACAGTGCAAAGACATATCTGCTTGTAGTTGCAAGTTCCACTTCTGGTGTTACTTACACTGCGAAGCCATTCCATCAAGGTAACTGGAGTCACATATGCGCAAATACTCACCTCTCTGAGTCTAAAACTGGGTAAGATTTGGTTTAAAGATAAACTTTCAAAGATGGCTTTAAAACTCATCCTTTCCCATGACAGTTAAGATTTAACATGTGATGGTTACTTCCAGGCCTCAAAGCGTTAAGTTTCTAGTGTGAGCCTAGCTGTATTCAGAATGAAACTTCCTTCCCTCATCATCACAGCAAGTGTATCAGGATATCACTGCTACAACAACAACAAAAACTCCTGTGTTTTAATGTATAAAAAGAAACACTTCCTGACCAACAACCTCTATCCATTGTTTTTCATGTCTAATTTTTAAGTCAAACCAAGTATGAAGACATGTAACAGGCACAACTGTATTCAATAAAGGGAACAATGGATAATGACAGGCTCTGACAATGGGCTCTGACAAACCTTGCTGCTGCGCGTTTCTTATCACCTACATTGGGCTGGTCCACCCTTCAGCTGGAGATGGCCACCCTGTAGCAGAGGTGCCAGAAGACATGTGTGTGTGTGTGTGTGTGTGTGTGTGTGTGTGTGCGTGTGTGTGTGTGTGTCGGTAGCTTGCCTGCTCCCATTCAAGCCTGCAACTACGAATGGGCTTGTTTCCCAGGAAATCGGGGTTATATGAAGGTTGTGAAGCAGAGCATGGTCTCACATTCCCTTCTAGCACCACTTTGGGAGCAGTAACCTCCATCAGAGAGGTAGGAGAAAAACAGCTGGAGGAGGCAAGAACCTCTTAAACCACTACAGCTGTTTTCTCAGGGAGCATGCATCAATCTTTAATATAGCCTTCGTGACTTGTCATTATATTTTGGTTTCACCCTAGTCCTGCTGAAATGCAGCAAAAACTTTGCAACTGACTCCAGAGGGAGAAGAAGTCAGGTCTTTGCTGTGGACCACAACAGAAAAGATGCTAGAACTACTGACTTTGTGCTTCTTTCCCTGCCTTCTTTCCCACGGCTAAACAGAAGCACCCTTCATGCTTGCTTGTGATCCTGAAATGAGCAGCAGTGACCATAGAAGCTTAAGCAAGTGAGCTTAGAAATGCTTTATGGCCAGCTTTTAAAAGTCTGGTGAGCATTCACTTCAGAGCAAACAGCAGCCAGCTGGTTCTGGGCTCTCCTAATCTGGTATTTGCAGTGCTCCTTGCTGCCAGATGACATTTTAGGCCTTGGATGGTTTCACTCCATTTGCTTGGTTTGGTTTCAAGTTTGCATATAAACAGCCACTACATGAGCCGCCAACAAACTTTGACTCAATTCCTCATCAGAAAACAATTTTGTACTCCCACACCAATCCCACAAATGCTTCTGACTCTCTAATAAAGCAGTATGAAAAATGTGTTCTCTGTGAAGAGTTAGGGCTAAGATACGGTCAGTGACGAAAGACCCCTTCTGAAATGAGGGGGTACAGAAAGACCCTGAACCAGCACTTCTTAAACAAAGTGTTCGCTGTTGCTGCTATCTTCTTTTGGGATTTCACCTTTTAGTAGCCTTATGGGGTAGGTGAAACCTCAGTGACGTGCTACTGTGAAACACCTGCCATTCTGCCTTTTCCAACCCCACAAATTAATTCTTACACTAGAGGACTAGTCAGAGACCTATGAGCATTACCACATACTTGATTGGTACAAATGTAATTATGGCTGAGGTAGAGCTGATCTAAAAATAAAGTCGTGACTTAAAGCTACAGGAGATTTCATAGCAGGAAATAACTGCTCCTGAGCACCCAGGACCAGTTCATGCAGATGATCATTTTCGGACCCTGGTAGCTATGGTTGAGGGCTTACTGCAGGGGCATGGGAAGGAGGTCCACGCTCATTTCCCAGCTCCATCAGGCAGACAGACAAGTTGCCTCTTTGCCTCAGTTTCTCATCTAGACACAATATGGTACTCTCTCACTCTCACAACTCAAGGGTGTTTATTGTGGCCATGTAAAGACAGATGTGAGCTTGCCCTGCTGGGTCTCATCGCTGGCTGCAATCTGTGCAGTCGTAACACTGTGGCATCAGCTGGGGAGCCATGGCCCTTCTCTGGCTTCATTATTTACAGTTCTTCCAGGCAGGGCCTATTTCTCCTCATATGTTCATGTGACACATAGGACATGGGGACAAAAATTTCCATTGGGACTCCCCAGGTGACAATATCCTACAAAAACAATGTGTGCCCAAACAGGCCCAACAGGATGACCCTGTAGGGAGGTATTGGGAGGCTGAAGCACAGGGAGGCCCAGTGTGTGAATCCAACCAGCGCAGCCAGTGAGGGGCTGGCCACAGCTGCTCTCCTGCACTGCAGATGCTGCCTGACGCTGCCTGACGCAGGAGGAGGGCAGGAGGGACTGTCCCTCCTCCACACAGGTGATGTTATTTCAGTTGAACAGGAAAAAATGCAATCTGCCTTTCAGAGCTTGTCTGTAAGACAACTCTAAGGAAAGTTAAGGCATAGAAGTGTAAAGTGACCAAGCTTAAGACGAAGTGTGTTGAAGCTCCTGGAGAGCAAGGTAGACCTTACCTGAGGATTACATTAATCCAGTCAGCAAAGACTTTCTGTGCGTGTTGTGTAAAGCGACCTGCCCATTTTGACTAAAACAGGTTTTAGTTTTCCCACCCCCACCTTTGCCTGAGGAACAGGTCCACCAGGAGATGGGACTAGGGGTAATTTTGGATGAGGAAAGCAGTGATGAGCTCCATTTGGCATAGCTGCAGTCAGAATAAGGTGTACATCCATAGCCCAGGCTTCAGCCAGAGGTTTACGATTCTCATTTTCTCCACAGAAATTTCAGCTTGTCACATCAGCTTGAACAAATGTGATTTTGATAAGTTTATTTTGTTCTGTTTTTTTCTGGGTTTGTCTGAGGAGCAATAGTTCCAGCTTGAGGAAGTCAAGTCTCCCCTCCTATCTCTTTGAATTGTCTTGCTGCAAAGAACCAACCCAGGTAAGACCAGCAGCTGGACTGGAAAGGGAGGAGCTGGGGACTGGAACTGGCCCCTCCTGTGATGCACAGAAATTATCTGAATGATTTTCATAACCTGGGAAGAGGGGTAGCACTGATTTTTCCAAAACCTAGTGCTCACTTCAGCAGCACATATTCCTGATTGGGAACTGAGTTTGTGATTCTCAGAAATACCAGGAATATCATATCTTTGGCCTTTTCAACCCCCAATTCCCTGTTAGTCCAGAGAAATGTCCTGGACACTCTCTCTGTCCCTGGAAGGGCAGCACTGGAACAAGTGGAGCACGAGATCAGCTACTAAATCCCCTGTATTTCTCCACAAGCAGCAGGGAGATGGAGGCATTCAGAAAATGCCATCAACAACAAACACTGGGAGCTTTCCAGGCTGTCTTTATATTATACATATCATAGACAAACAAACAAGAAAAGCATTCAGATGTGCCTCTGTATTTTACACAGCACTTTAATGCCAATGCTAATAATTCCCAGAGGCAGTCACAGGGAGAAAAAAAGCATGAGTTTTGTCTATGATCTAAACATCAAACTGCAGATCAGACTACATCTGTGCACCTCAATAGCTAAAGTCTTTCCGGCCCAGGAAGCTGAAAAGCTCACCCTGTCCAGATGTTTCCACATAAAGCTATCGGCTCTTCACAGAGAGAGCACTTAGAGAAGTTGTCAAAATACTCAATAAACTTTAGAGGCAGCAGAATTGCACCCCCCTCTGCCAGGCAGCGTTCCCAGTTCTGGCCTGGGAAGCATTCATACCAGGAGTTTAACACCTTGGGTTGGGAAACAAAGAAGAATAACAGTTTAAATTCAAACTGAAGGAAGCTAGGCAGAAAACAATTATCAAAGCTGGAATTTGGCCAGGACTGCCTGGATGAATGGTCCTACTGTCACACTCACACATAAAAAAATGCCATGAGATGGATACGAATGATGAGCAGTGAAGATCTTAATTTTCTGTTCCATCCAAAAGGCTGCAGAGTCCTGTTCAGGCTTCGATGGGACAGAGTTTCATTAATGGTTGAGAGAAAAGAGTATCAACTACTTAATCACCAAACTGCTTCCTGCAGCACCCACGGTCTCTGTGATGAAATCTCACCAGTTATTGATTAGTCCCAGCCCTGTTGAGCATGCAAGATCAGATAAGGTCACAGCCTGAAGTGATTCACTGGTAACCTGGAAAAAAGGCTTCATACAAGTAGCAACATTCATTAGCTATGCTACTTAATGGAAAATATGCATTTTAGAGGGAAAGAAAAAACATTGCCAAGATTACTGTTCTAAATCCAGTTACACATAGCGAAGCATGAATGAGTGCTTACACACAGTTTTAATTTTTTTCCATTTTGGAAAAACAAACAAACAAACAAACAACAACAACAACAACCAAAAAAACCCCACACCATACTAAAATCAGTGTCTCGGCTTGTATTGAAGATCTGAAAGATGTCTTCCACTAATACTGTAACAGTAGAAGAGGGTCTCCAGAGATCTCTCAGACTCTTAAATAACCTTTAACAAATTCGTTTATCACAACGATGTGTAGTAAATTAAAACAGATCACCCATGTGTTTATATAAGTCTTTCTTTCAAAAGCATCAGATGCTACTTATGTTGACTCATCCACCTACCTGCCTTTTTCAATTTGTGCGTTGTCTTCTTCCAGATTACAAACGACAAACAACAGTGATTTTGATTAGAAAATTCCCACTTAAACTTTTATTTCTCCCCAACACAATATTGATCAGCTATCATAACAAAAAAATGTCTCATTGAAAGTTATTTGGTGACAATCAAAACAAGTGAAACATAACGAAAAGTATGATGAACTATATCATCCAGCAGTAATACAACAGCATTTTAGTGCAGCACAGCTTGCATGTATCCTGAAGAAGAGACACACTGAGAATGTTTACAACTATAGAGATGTTAATGTTCAAGCCAGAGTTTTTTGGCGTGTGGAGGAATTCCCCAAGGGTTACAGTTTTTCCATGGCAGATGCCCTTCACTGCATTACTGGGAAAAGGGAAAGCCACAAGAAATGTGAAAGTCCCTCTTGAAACAGACAATTTTCTCCATTACGTATCACTCCCAATCTACGTCAGTCTGTCGTCCCCAGAGCTGCATTGTTAATAATGAAGGTACACTGAAGCAGCTGCATTGCTCTGATTTAGAGGTGGGTCCTTCCTAGTTTGATGATTCAGATTAAGGCAGAGTCCATCTCCTACTGCTGCTGCAGCCCCTTTGTACTTCTTGAAGAATATAAAGGGTCTATAAAGCTGACTACTTGGCTACCCAGAAATTCTTCTGCCATAGAGAGAATCTCTGCACAGTGCTAAACATATGTGGTCTATCTGTGCCACTTGTTTTGCAGTCCCAGAATAGCCCTGTTTGCTCGGGAGAGGATGTATGGGCAAGAGAACCTGTATCTAGGCAACTTCTCAGGGCCTCCTTGCAGGCCATTAGTCCCCAACTTTCTTCCAGAAGCTGAATTCCCTCCCTGGGCAAGCTGCATACATAAGAATATTATCCTTTCAGTACTATCCTTTCTGCTGAGGCTCAGTGGAGCTCTGGGGATGGATGTGAATCTCCTAGACTGAGCAACTCACATTGCCTCCCACTGCACAGTCAGAACCTCAGAGCACCCTTTCTGGGGTCAGAGGCAAGAGAAATCGACCCGGTTTATCTGAGCTTCTTTACACACGGTGGAGGAGAAATCCACATCCTAAAGACTACCACATGCTGGAAGTCTAGGGAGTACCATGGTGTCTCCTTGTGCTGGCCTGCAAACTGTCATACAGAACCAGGAGCATGCTGTGGACAGTATCACACTTGTCTTTTCAGCGAGTTTAACCCTCGAAAAGGCAAGCATTTTAACTGAAAGAATATTAACTCTCATCTGTTGTGGGTGTAATTGATGTCAAAAAATCTCTGGGACAACATGTTGACCTAAGATATCTTTATTTGAAGGGCTGAGAATGTCCTGTCCTAGACCATGCCACATCAGGACGATTAAAATTGGGCAAAAAACCCAAGAAATATATCTAGGCTTTGTCCACAAGACCGGACCTTCAACTGATGTGGAGTGGCCAAATTAAATGAGAACAGGTTGACTCAGCTGTCTTGAGGATACAATGTAGAATATGAAGGAATCTTGCTTAAATTTTAGATCTGTGCATTTCAGTACATTTTAGTACTCCCGCACCCCCCAAGACCCTGTTCCCATTTGCACTGAGGTTATTTATTTCCACAAACTTGGACTTGCTTCCTCCTTTTCTTTCATTTTGAGAAAAGCAGTCCTCTCCCAGCACAGCTAGCAAGCTCTGGTGTGCACCTGCAAACCTCTGCCCCCTCCCAAAGAGAACTTCCAGCTCCCGTGGGAGCCAGCAGAGCAGCAAAGGGCTCAGCCTCCCTTGCAGGCTCAGCAGATGGCTACTCATGTGCCCATACCATATATATGGGCACATTTCAGCCCCAGAAAGCTGAAATTTCAGTGGGCTCAGTGAGGTGAACTTCCCATGGAAAACAATACGCTGATTGTGGGTATAGCTGCCCAGGTCCTGCCTCTAACGATGGAGAATGTTGAGCTCAACTTCACAAAGTGGATCTTTGCTATGGTCAAAATTGTTAATGAGAGCAAACTTCCCCTTAAAAGTAACAGGACAGCAGCAGAGAGGCACAACCAAGCAAGGCTTTACAAGAAACGCTGCACAGCAGTGTGACGAGATGGGTTTTGGAGACAGATGGCCCCATAAAAGTGGAGGTGGAACACTCTCCCCTCTCCCTGCCTTGCCACAGCCCCCACCTCTGTGGGGAGCTGGGCAAAGCCTTACTGGGGCCTGGGGGCGAGGGGAAGCCTGTGGTTGCTCTCGTATACATTCAGGAGGGGAAGCAGTGGCTGCTTTGCATGGAGCAGGTCCAGGAGGAGAAGATGGAGGGGAGGTGCCTGTGCCAGGCAGCAGGCAGGGAAGCATCCCTCTGAAGGGATGGATGTTTCTGCACACTTCTGGGACAGCTGCGCGGCCCAAAATGTCCTCTCCCTGGCCAGCCCCATGCATATCACCACCACAGCCATAAATCAGCAAAAATTGTTTCTGTAAGCCATAAAATTACCACATTAAATAGGACGGAAGTTAAACAATTATTCCTGTTGCTTAAGGTATGGGCTGACAACATCAAAAGGACTGATAATTAAAATACAGTAATGTTTTCCCAAAGTCTCTTCCACTTTTATTTCCTCTTTTGAGCTGCACGATGCGTCTTTTATGAAGCGTCATTTTATCTGTTTCTAAAAATATCTCCAAACTCATTAGGGGCCATCCCCCACATACAGGACACAGAATCATTCTGTTTGCGGTAAAAGCTCCAAGTCTACTTTGACAAAGCTCTGGGGCCAGGAGATGGGCTAGGTGTCCTCTTAAGGTCCCACCAATGCTGTTTTGCACATATGCCCAATGTTAAGCATGCAAAACTGCCATGCAGGCCATAATCTTAGAGTGCTTCATTCAAATGCTATTTGAGAAAAACAAAACAAATAAACAAACAGACAGACATAGGAAAAACATAGAAAGCAATTATCCGAGTGCTGGAAAATGTATGTATACTCCTGAGAGCAATATTTGGCAATATACTCTTAACTTTCTTAGGGTATAAGCACAAAAACTAAGCTCTTACAATAAGTTATTTAACTGAGCTTTCCAACAACTGGACCTACCTATCTTGTATAATGGTCTCCAGTTCCACGAGCACAACAGGCTTTTAAAAAGAAAACAAAGATCTGTGTAAAGACAAGACTGTTTTACAGCAAGCTCACCTTCCACACACACAGTGTAGCCATGGCACACCCTACCCTCTGTGCCTGATAATACAGAAAAAAATTCACCACTCCAAGTTACAGCTTATCATCTCAGCTACAGATAGAAACTAAAAGCTGGAAGCACAAAAGGGATTAAGCAGCAGACACTGAGCTCTACAGCTACCCATCCTCCATGAGGAATCTCAGCTTGCCTGCAGAGCCCCAGTCCACGGAGTCCCCCTCTGTTCCTGGGCTGGGACTGTGAGAGGAGAGGCTGGTGCCACCACAGCCCTTGGAAGTCCCCAGCCCTTTCTCTGAAGGGTACCCGATTGATACTTGTTGGTATCATGACACATTTTTTCAGCAAACGAATTGGGAAAGATGCAGATAGTATCACCCATTACCACCTGATGACAGCGTTGAGTAAGACACCCAGCTGCTGCCCCGTGAGGCTGGGGGCAGGCTGTCTTCCTCAGGGCTGGCTTGCTTGGACACCTTCCCATTTTACATCCCGCTCTGAATCACCCGCCTTTCCCCAGGTACAGGCAGGGTGCTCGCATCAGGCTGGAGGGCCGCCCTATCTAGGCCATCCACCTGGGAGCAAAGTGCCAGCAGGCTGGGCTGGGGCCCTTCGTCATGCGCGGCCAAAGCTGGGGAGGAGGGAGGGAAGGCTGGGTCTGGTTTCTCCACACCAGCTGTTCTCCTCCTCTTGACCTCTCCCACACGTGGTGTGCTCGCTCCAGCCGCAGCCAACGAACGAGCGCGTGTGGTGACGGGGAGGTGAGTTTGCCGAGCGTGGGTGTTAGATTCCCTCACACCTTCCTGAAATAAATAATCAACAGGGAGCTCGCGAAGAGAGGTGAGGAATCCATGGGTAGCCCCTCATGCTGCAGCTTGTAGGCCAGCTGTACAGGCAAGCACCAGCAGCGGTGTGTAGAAGAGCAAGGATCCAAAATAAGGACTGTTACCCTCTGAGTGGCACGGTCCCAACCACAGAAATTAAAGATTATAAATAAAAATTATGAAAGCCAAGAGAGTGAAATGTTTTAATAGCCTGAGGATTCACGTGGATAGCCTAAATTCACCGTGCCCTGAAATAACCCATTGTGTTGCACATCATTTACCAGTTCATATGATCTCTGAAAATTTGCAAAAAAAAAACCCCAAAAATTGATTTCATACTTGCACCACCTTACTTAATTCATATTTACAAAGTCAAATGCCGGACTGATGTTCTGTCCATCTCTGCCTAGAAGATTAGCAATTATTCCATATTTTCAAGAAGCCGTATTACAAACAGTCAGTTCTAACTAATTGCTTTAATTATTCAACCTCTGATTTAAATGCAAGTTTTTCAGCATACTGCTGGTGACTTAATTAGTTGTAATTATGTACAGGTCACGTTCCAGATATATAATCTTTATAAATGATAGACAGATGAGTAAGGACAGGAATCCAGATCACCAAATACAAGTTCAGCCCCCAATTAAAGAACTGTGTGCATCCCAAATTTAAAAGCTGCATAATAATTATTTCTATAAATAATAGTATCTAGAGAAGGAGCTGATGACAGAGCTGTATCCCAATAATTAGGAATGACTCCAACTTTGTTTACTATTCCCTAGAGATGCATGCCTATTGATTTGTTTTTAAATGACCAGTTCATCCAAACACCTATGCTATCAAATATTCAAACTGTCTTTTCAAATACCTGCTCTTCAGAGGTACCACCATCTCTCAGAAAAGTTATTGCTGGGGTTGAAGTAGTGTGTTGCCCTGGTGGAGGAACCCAAACATCAGCCAACAGTGTGATACATTAGCAACATTTCTCAGAGCTTTTCATTATTTGCTCACCAAAAGCCATTTCTGGCATGTTTTTAGCTGAAAAGACTCAAGTTAAATATGCTATATTTTAAAGTGAAACATACAGTACATAATTCATTAAGGTGTCTTGAACTGATATTTAAAAACTGTTGAGCTAATTCAGTTATTTTGCTATTTTTATCATGTTTTCATAAGGAAATTAGTGATCATGGTATGTTTGAGGTGACTGCCTGTTTTCCTTTAATAAATATTGACCCCCTAGCCAAGTGCAGTCACATTTGGTAGAATATAGGAGGTCTCAAATGTATTATATTCCTACCCCTACTGCAAATGAGTAACTGGGTAGAGGAGAGGGACCTTGTCAGTGTCTTCACTGAAAGAGAAACCTTGTGAAGCTTGATTTAATCAGGAATCCATCAGGGAGAGAGGCACAGGAAAAAAAGGCTTCATTTAACTATTGCTAGGCTTTAAACCAGTATCCCACAGAGATGCAACAGCACAAGACATAATTTTTCAAATGCATATTTCTCTTCCCTTTGAATTGCTGCAATCTTTTCTCTGCTTCTTCCATTTCCAACCCTTCCCTACACAAGCTGTGCTGAAAATGCTGCTGCTAGAGTCATCCTGGTGGTTTGTCACTTCAACACCTTTTTGCCCAAGGCTTTACATCACATCAGCCACAGGCTTCCAGCCTTTAACAGAGACATGATTCATGTGACTTAGTCCTTCCTACATGCCTGCTTTTGTACCTTCTCACCTGGTCCCACAGCCCCCTCTGCACTCTGGATCAAAAGTCCTTTGCTGTCTCTTCAACATGAAAAATGCAAAGCAGCTGGTTATCCACTGGGCTTCTCCTGGAGGGCACAGAAAAAAACATTTTAAATAATGGAGTTAGAGAACAAGATGGTATCCTGCACAAATTAATTCACTTCTCCTTCTGTAAACCTTGGCTTGAAACCTGCCACTTAGGCATTACGAAGTTCTAGTCATTCTTGCTCTTCACTGCCCTCATTAAACTAGATGTCAGGTCTTTGGAAAAGGAATGGTTTGGTTTGCTTGTATAAAACCTGACACAACTAAGAGCCTCACAGAGTCCCTGGGAGCAAAAGAAAGCATGAAAATTGAGACCCAGGGGATGAAAACAAACACAGAGCATAATCGGTAAATTGGCCTTTGCATCTTACAACAAAGACTATGGTTAGGAGCTTCACAAAGTTTGTTCTTGAAATTACTGTTCACAAAAGATGTCAAAAAGATAACTGGGAAAGATTTATTTGTGGAAACCCAAAACAAATTTTATATAGGTTCCAAGTTTCACAATGCTAAGCATACTTACTTAAATCACTTAAGATCATCACCTGTGTGATCCATATCCCAAATACCAGAAAACTACTGGGTATGGAGAGTACTCTTCATAATGAACATAGATGACATATCATCCGTACTGAAATACTGGAAACCTGGGAAACTGGTAAGATTTAGGTAGGGAGCACTGAATTCCAGAAGACTACCACAGCAGGGAGAAAAGTATGGAAGGCACTCTGCCACACTTTCCACTGGGACTTCTAGTGTGAGGTCCCCATGTTATTTACAGACCTGGTACATCAGAAAGAGAAAAAAAAAATTAAAAAAAAAAAAAAAGAGAGAAAAAAAAAATATACATATATATAAAATAAATAAATAAAGGGAGACATTAATGATCTTCCTGAAATACAACCAGATATGTGATTCACTCTCTAGGGATGGATAGCTGCCCACTTTCCATGCATGCTTACTTGTTCTTGGTAAAATTTGACAAGCGTAAGTATCAATGGTAGTGACCATTTGCTAAATAGGTTCCCAAATGAAACTGCCAACTCAGTAATTAATAGAGTTCGAATACCCTTCAGACAGTCATGATTTTCAGTCACTGTTGATCTCATTTGGACAGGAACAGGTCCATTTGGCATCTCACAGTGAAGGCTGGGAGTTACACAGCCACATCGCTTGTAGGCTTGGCAGCAAGTTTAAGGCTGACCCTAGTTATTCAGCTCTTCAGGCAACACTGAAACAGCAACACAAGCTCAAGTCTCCCCTCACATATCGCCAAATGTTCCCACAAGAGAGCTGGCTCAGACAGAGCTTGAGTAGTAATGAGAAACCACCAAGCAGAAATAAATATTACAGTTTACCAAAGCAACAAGACATTTTGCAAGTGGGAGAATAAGTGACGCCTGGCTCCCATGACTTGTGTATTAGGGTGGCTAATCTCATTTCTAATAAGATACAAACTCTTATCTCAAGCCTAGTAAGATGTGAGCTCTAATCAAAGTTTCTTGTTAATAGCATTTATTTCTTGTGCGATTCTCTGGAAACATAGTTGAGCCCACATTTTTGCCTTTATCTCCATGGGGGCACTAACTCTGGTGTCTTTTATCTACTCTGCTGCCTCTTATTTCTACAATGTGTAAGAACTTTACTTCCCTCAGATCATAAGATCCTTCCCAGCTTTGGTTAAAGTTGACCAAAATGTTCAAAAGTTCTTTGGGGGAAACAGGAAGCCAGAAGAAAAAATGTCTGAGCAACTCCATGACTCTCATTTCCTTAAGCTTTAGCTAAAACACATCCTTGCAGAGGAAGCATGAACCTGTGTAACAAATACTTGATAAACAAAATTTTTCTTTAGGAACATATTCCTTTCAAGGGAAGAGGAGAGTATACATGCAGAGGTGGGAGAATGAAATATCCTAGAAAACCAAAATTTCTTTAGGTGTTTTCAACATCCTTGAAAACAGCAAAAGGAGTGAAGTGTGCTCATTTAGGAACTCTTTGCCTCTTTCTCAGTAACTAAACTCTCCACTGGAGCATGTAATGATACAGGATACAGAGACCTAAGGAAAGTGAGGGAAACTTTTATTGTCAAAATGTCTAAAATGTCTGATTGTGAAACAGATGCATTTTTTACAATTTACCGGACATTTTATACACAATCCTCAACCTTATTTTTATTTTTTTTTTTTACAATAGGAGACACTGTTACTACAGCAATGCTGGCCCTTGTGGGTGAGAGTCCAATAAGTTTCTCTCGGGAAGCATCTTCAGAGCACTGTCCCAAATGCCTTTGTTGTTTGGAAGCTGCCAGCAGTGAAAGATCAATCAACCTGAGGCAGGGCTGCAAGCTGCAAAAACACTGGGAAGGGACAGAGGGTCCAAGTGCAGGGAAAGGGTATTTAAAGATGATTGCTGACCTTAAACCCCGGCACACACGAGCTGTGTGTTCCCAGAAATGCCGGGTTTCTGTGAGGGCACAGAAGGAATTTAAAGAAGGCAAGATCCAAATCGCTATCTTTTAAAATCTGTTCAGTTTGTTTCCTGCATGGCCAAAGCATGTGTTCCCCTGAGATAAGAGCTCCACACAACAGTTAGTTTCTCCTGGCTTTACTTAGGAACACCAAAAGCAATACAGGTTCTGCTTCAAGAAACACGACGGAAATCAGCAGCTCTTGCCTGAGTGGGACCCAAGAGCATACCGCTTCCAAGGTTCAGTGTCCATACATAGGCAGAGTTAAAGCTGTGATGTGGGTAGCAATCACGTGGGTGACATCGATAAAAAAGCAAATTAATGATTCCCACAAAGGTCATAGTAGAATATACATATGCTCATTTGAATACTTTTGGGCAAGCATCAGCTTTCTTCATAAGTCAGCCATGTTAAGAAAACCAGTTTGTACTGAAACAAAGGAAAGAGATTGCACTACAGGGAAAAAAAAATGTGGACAATCTACTTCTCCCTTAATTAAGCGATTTCCAATGCTGGGAAAAGGCACAAGAACAACAAATTCCTATGGCTGCTTATCTGTCCAAGGCCAGAGAGCAATCCACTTCACACCTGCGAGTGAGTAGTGACTCCAGAAATCTCTGTTCTGTCAGCGGGACCAGCTCCTGGGCTATGGAAACACTCAACTGTATGAGGAGAAAAGTACGTCTGACCCACAGCGGGGAATTCATGCTGGTGGGGGAAAAAGACACATGAAGATTTGTGTGGAGAGGAACTGTCTACAGTGCTCTCCCACAAGACTAAGCCTTTGCTTGATGTGTCTAGAACTCCACCCAAACCCGCTGTTTGTAAAAAAAGGCAATTTAAAATAAAAACATGTTGTTGGTTGGTTTTTTTCAAAAAAAAAAAAGCCAGGAGCAAAAAGAATGCAAGGGTTTGATCAATCATGGTTAATTTTTGCTTTGCTTTTATAAAGTTTTTTTTCCAAAATACAATTCACAAATTATTTTTGAGACTGATTTTGTTGTTCTCAGGAACAACAGGTGAAAAATACAACACCTAAACTCCAGCAGATCCCCATGGGCTAAGAAAATTATTTCCCCCTTGTTTTATGGCAGCCCAGCACAGGCTGTCCCCAGCCAGTGTCGACACAGAGGTGTTGGTTTCAGCCCTGTGTGTCATTAAGCGCCTGCAGAGTGCTTACCGCGTCTGGGCTTCATGCAGGGCCAGATGGCCACAGTGGCACAGGACAGGGACGTGCAGCCACACCAGTGGCCATGTCACACCCTGCAGGAATGTCTACTTTGCTGGGGGCATGGCTATCAGGGCAAGGGGACCACAGTGCCCTGTGTTCCTACCACTAACAAAGCTGCACACGGGGTGAAGCAAGACTTATGGTTTGGCCCCACTTTGACACTGATGTACAATATCAGCTTCCCCAATACCCTACAACCCAGTCCCCCCCACCAAAGCTAATTATTTCAAACTCCCAACACAGAATTTGCTAATTAGGGTAGATCAACACAACTAAGCTCACTTTTTTTTGTCTGCTAATATTAATAATATTCTTACAAACAGTACTGTTTTCTAGATCCCTGGTATATGGCATATGCCATGTGTTCTCCACAAATATTAGACATACCCCTGCCCATCCCTTCCATATTTCTACCTCATTTGCTGTTATGACAAAGATGTTCTTTAATGAATCCTAATGACTCATCTCAAATGTTTTTTTTGCATTCTGATAAGCACTAGACAGGGTGACTAATTGACTACATGCAACACCTAGACAACGTGAGCAATTCAGTGTTTGCTTAAACCATATTAGATACTGATAACAGACATAGGCATTGCACCTGCTCTATTGTTAAAAAAAAAAAAAAGGAAAATAAAGAAAAAAGGAAAATAAAATAAAATAAAATAAAATAAAATAAAATAAAATAAAATAAAATAAAATAATAAAATAAAATAAAAAAAAAAACAGGGGAGATACAGCAACTGTTGCTTATATTTGTATAAAGCAAATTTATGTTGTCAGTGTTCCAGAGAATATATGTTGTGGCTGTTATAAAGCTTCCCTCTCTTGTAAAAATGACTAATTTGACATTATGGCCGCTGGGGAAGTAAAAGCAAAAAGACAGCCAACTTGGCTAAGACAGAGCAGTGCTTCACAGAGGAGACGTCTACGAATCAAAGACAGGCAGTTCTCCAAGTCCACCAATCTATGTACCAGTGGACACAACAATGTACACACCCACTTATGGCTAAAGCTGGTATTGCCTTTTCCTTTCCTACTTCTGTGAGACTGGGCTTAAATTCCTTAGGGTAGGAAAGTCTGAACAGTTTTCCAGCAGAAGAGCAGATTCTTAAAATGGGATATAGGTTTTTCTTAGATGTTATGCTAGTCATACACCTAGCCTGAATTTTTGCTTAAGTCAAGAAAGAGGCCAGAAAGTTCTCCCTCACTCTTGGTACTGAAAACTGCACGTCCTGTAGGATCCAGCATGTAGCACCTATCAGGCTCTGAACTATGAATTTCGAAATATTGTGTAAACAGAGATATCCTTATTATTCACTGACCACAATAAGACTCACTGCTGCTCTTTGTATAAGGATGTCTTCATGCAGTAAGAGGACACATGGATGAAATCATAGTATTTTCTTGCCAGAAAGAAACAAGTGAGTAGACATTACTCTGTGCTCACTTTCTGTGCCACAAGTTCTGCCACCAGCCAGCACTTGGCTGGTACTGCTCGCTAGACAAACAGAAGCAAATGAGATAAAAAAGCAAACTGGGAAATTGCTCTGGAAAGTAAGGGATACAAAAGAAGTAGGTTAAGAATAATAAAGAAGGTATATAGAAAACATAAAAGATGAGCAAATTCTACTCTGCTGGGGTTCAGGCACTCACATACAGTAGTATATGTTAGTATGAAAAAAATAACCTTAAATTTCTCTTCCAAGAATATATCCAGTGCTCACACAGATGGTTCCCACTTAAAAAAGTACAAGAGCAGCAGCACCAAGCAAGGCTTCCTGGCAATAGGTTCTCCCTTTCTGCAGCATAGACATCAACATCAGTACACCTAGGGCAAATGTAAGTTTTTAAATTAATTGTTGACAACTTAGCAAGTGTGAGCATGCAACTTTTATAGCCACAGAAGAATGATGCAAAACTCCTATGTTTTTCGGCAATGAAGGAGTAGAAGAGGGGAACCATACCCATGGCAAGATGAACTATGTGCCATTACAGGTAAGAGAAGCATGTTGCTGCCCACATAGGTGGGAGAGTAAATGTGGTGATGAAGGTCACATCACAGTGATCAGTGAGTTAGACAGGGGAATTGTAAGGAAAGTAATTCTTAAAGGAAACCAGTGGCACATGAAATGCAGACAATGAAAGAAAAAGCTCTGTTGCTAAAGGAAGCTCAACTGTCCTTTTTAGAACACAGTCATCCAAAAGCAATTATTAAACTCTGATGTTTCTGAATATACTTGGCATTAAAATATTAGCATGTGCTTTTTATTTTGTCCCTCAGACTGCACAATATGAATTAAATACAGCCAAAATGATATGAGCAAGCTAGTTTAATGACCAATCTTCTGCTTTAATATGAAAGGTAAAGGCTCAGATTTTTCAGTCATACGAGACATCATCCTATGGTTCACGCATTAGGCATCTCTCCTGTCCGCTAGCAACAACATTTGAGGCATACTTGTAATATTTTCACTTATTAAAAAATCAGAAATATAAGGACTTCAAATTTTTATACTTCACGGTGCTGGCAATTTACTTAATTTCCTTCTAGTTTTATGAAGGTGAAATGTAGCACTTTATGGACAAAATGTAGCAATTTCTATTAATGCTCAACCATGCTGGCAGCACTTTGACATAGCATTTTTTTTTTCCACAGTAATTATTAATGTTGGTTTGCATGTGCTCAGAATAATGACACGCACATGAATAACTTGCTATACTTTGTGACTCACTGAGATGCCTTCACAGAAATGATCTTGGTCACATATTGCACACCAAACACTGTGGGGAGAACACTTCGGCAGGGTGTTTTATTTTAACAGCCTCTTCCTCAACAAGCAAAGAATATAAGGTCATTTGATACCCCCTTTCCCCAATCCTGGATAAATATTTTGGTTTAGTTGTGCTTGAATGGTGGAGTCAATCAGTTTCATCCTTTGTTTCAATCATAATAGCATCTTGTTTGAAGTTGTTATTTCAAACCAAGATAGCTGGGCCTTTATTTTTCAAAGATGTTATTTCCTGAGGCCCTTTAAGCTGTGATCTTATAGATGGTCCCTCCTGGAGCTTCATTGTTAATTGTCTTTTAGGGGCACAAATATACAGACTTTTCTTTCAAATTCAAGATGACTCTGTTAATTTACGTTACTACATGCAAATGAACCACGAGGTACCCCCGGAGTTAGGAGGTACAGGCCATCCTGCACCCCTGGGCACCCTCCAGACACCCGTGGTGCTCCTGCAGCAAAGGATGCTCCAGCCCAGCAGAGCCACACCACTCCTCATGGAAGAGGAGGAAGTGGAGGAGGAGGAGAATGGACACGTGCAGCCCAAACATACTCAGGCAGAGGAGCTGAGCCAACATGCAGATGAGCGCACAACACGTACACTGACAGCACAACAGGGTTTTCACTCCTCTGTGTCCTCTCCCATGGCACAACAGGAATTCTGGAGGAGTAAGTCATGGCTGCTCTGGAGCCCTGGCTGCAATGCAGCTCTGCCACATACCTGACGCCTCGCATTCCCACTCTATGCTTTAAACCTCTACATTTTTAGGATCTTATTCCCCCTCTGTGTTGGCCTCAGTGAGAAGACAGTGGCACACACTGAGTGAAACCCTTCCCTGGGATGCCCTGACCATCCGCTGCTGCTCTTCTCCTCCCCCCCGGCTTTGCCAATGAACTCACAAATCTGCATTGCAGCTGCTCAAATCAGAAATCTGGGGCCAAATTCTCCTCTCAGACAACCATCCATTGCTTTCAGTGCAAAACGTCTTGCACTTACATACTTACAAAAAAAAAAAAAAATCTAACATGTTCCTTCACCTTAATTCATTACAAGAGGGTTATTCTCTACCGTACTTCTGAGATACCATTGCAGAGAAATGCAATTAAAACAAACAAACAAACAAACAAACAAACAAACAAACAAAACAGAACCAAGCCCTGAAAACTCTCTTGCAGTATGGATCCTCTTTAAAATGAGAAATTCATGGGAAAGAAGGACTCAAAAAAAGCTCCTACCTATATGGACTACCGGAGAATCTCAGTACAACGTTCTTTAGTCTTTATCTCTTTTCCTTCCCTTCACCTTTCCAGCCACTTTAGAGTGCGACAGCTAGGTCTCCCTCAGTCCTGAAAAAAACAAACAAACAAACAAACAAAACCACACACACACAAAGCAGAAGCACCAGTGCGTCCATACCAAAAAATCACAGCATGGTGCTGATACCATGATTATTCTTAACTTTATTCAGATCTCCTCCATTTGTCTCTGACTGACAGTATGCCAACACACACACACACACAAAAGCAGAGGTAAGAGATAAAGCGATTGCGAGGAGGATGGACAATTCCTAAAACAGAACAAAACACACAGATATGATAGATAAGCATTTTCAAATAAGAAAAAAATATTTTTTTCTTTGAGTCTCTAGCTTAAAGATGTTATATTTTGAAAATGAGCAGTGCAGAGGGATCACACTATTACAGGATAACTCAGACTGGAGAGGAGCACTGCAGGTCTCTGTCAACCTTCTGCTGGTGATGCTTGGGACTTTCGCCAGTGTAGATCAGACACTCTGTGGATGAAGTTTTCACTTGCACTGGGAAAGTTTATTTCCAAATATCCAACTAGCATTTTCCCTGTTGAACTGTGCACCTCTGGTACAGTCTAGCTCTTTTCTTGCTGTAATCTTCCATTCAGCAGGTCAAAATAGCAATGAGACTCCCTATTAGCCTGCTCTTCTGCAAACTAATGAAATCCAGTTCCCTCAGCCCCTCCTCATGCACTGTGTGCTCCAGGCTACTAGGCTTGTGCCACTTCTAATGAAGCAATAGTGTATTTTTATACTAATGATAAGTATTATTTAAGGAAATTAAATACTTTTGTGGAAGAAGAATTACTTTAAAAATAAGAAATTTTTATAGAGCAAAATATGGCCAGATTAATCATTTTGCTCTGGATCCCAGAATGTTAATTTAGCAAGAAATAAATAACTTCCGGGCTTTCATCTTACCTTTTTGACAGATGTTTCCCCTATATAAAGGGTGGCATAGTTGTTTCTGTCAGTGTTATAATTAAAATTGCTATGCAGCTGACATACAGTTTTTAATAGTTTCCCTTAGGACTGTAACAGATGTTGCCTTATTAGAACAGGACCCTCCCGAAGTGAGAAATGTCATTGGCATAATCAAGACGCTTATTTCAGTCTCTCAAAGTAGGCTGCCACAATTTGACCAGTAACACTTGACCCTAAGGAATAAAACATATCCCACTTTTCTAAGGAGAAAGCTTTCTGAAGAGTTTGAAAGAAATGATAGAGAAACTTACTCCGGAGTAACAAGGTGCCTGGTCCAGCTTTTGGAGTGCTCAGAAAAAGCTGGAAAATATAGGAGGAGGGCGTTCTGACAACTGCACCACTAACAGCCAAATAAACTGGCTTTTTAATGGTAAGAATAATCACAGATTAGGCATACGGTGAAGGGTGAGTTGAAATCTGGTGAACTGGGAAGTTATTGGGCACCTACCACAAGGAAAGTTACAACCATATGCCACAAGTGTTAATTTGAACGAGGCGTTAGTTTAAATAAAGAAAGGTGTGATAGCAAGTTTAAAGAACAGTTTTTTAAATGCAATTTAGGTCCCTGGCTTTCACTGAAAATCTAGAGAAGTCAAGCGTGAAAGCAACAAGAAACTGTGGCTCCCGGTTGTTTTCTCCTTAGAGCTTCTGGATTTACCACTACCAAGGACTATACCTGTAACCTGTGAGGTGGGTGCTGAAGGATGCAGCCATCCAGGTCCGCTGGGCACCCACAGCAGGGTGGTTGCCAGATGGACACACCGCTCCTTCTTTCCAACCGGAGCACACAGCATGATAGACAGCTCACAGACAGGGCTCAAGCCAAGACACTGTCAGGACATGATTCCAATGCACAGCCAGGCCGGGGAGTTGGGAAGCAAGCACAGATCTCTCCCACCTGGGTGCACCCAAAGTGTCTAACATCACATAAAATAAGGCAGTTGTAGGTAATGTGGCAAGTGAGTCAGGGAACTTAAGTGGCTCAAATGAGCAGAGAGTAAAGTAAGAACAATCCATGCCTCCTGTCTGCCTGTCCAGAGAGCCCGGACAACCCCTCAGGGGGAGCTCACTTTGACAAAATAAATTTATCAGAAAGTTACTTTATATTTTGGTGACACAAAGCTTCTCACAACTTTCCAAGGGCTACCATTTTTTTTCAAGGTCTGAGGAACACCAACTCTGTTTTACTGACTGTGGTGCCTGGATCTGCGATTTACAAGATGAAACTGTTGGCACAGCTTTCAAATTGCATCTCGTTTATATTAAGAACTCCCCAAAATAATTGTAGAAGATGCAAAATGATGTAACTGCTGAATTTCCACATTGGTGTCATGGTTTATTTATCAAAATAGACTAATTATATAGATGCTTGGATTTTATGGGTTAATTCACCATTTTTATCTATGTTGAGGATCGGTATTAACCAAAAATAAGCACGGAGAACGTCTACCATGAATGATCTCCCGTATAGCCAGGAAAAAAAAAAAAAATAAAAAAAAAAAATCAGTCTCTATGAACTAAAATTGTCTTCTCCTTTCCCCACACCCAGCAGCACCAGGCAGAGAGGAGGCGTCGGGGCCAGGGGAAACGGGCCGGCCCGCGGGGAGAGAGCGGCAGCAACAGCACTCACGTCTCCGCCGTAGGGACGGCGACTACAACAACAACCGGGTGCGCGGCTGCGAGAGGGGCCGGGCTTGATGGGAGGCGGGTCCCGCCGCCGCCACCTCCCCCCTGCCGCTGAAGAGCGCCTGCGAGGGCGGGCGGCGCGGCACAGCTCGGATCGGGTCGGATCGAATCGGCTCGGCAGAGCGCGGGCCGGCGGCAGCAGCGGCTCGGCCGGCAGCGCCCACGCACCCGCCACTGGGCACCCGCCTTCCATCCATCCATCCGTCCCTCCTCCCGCCCCCCTTCCTCCGGGACTCTCCGCTGGCATCAACCCGCTACTGCTCCTGCTGTTGTTGTTGGCCGGCTCTGCCACATCGAGGATATTTTGGCTCCCAGAGAGGCAGTGGCACCCTCTGTTTTTTTTTCTCTTTTTATTTTTGGACTCTGCCTGGTGCCGGTACCACCGCCGTCGGGGAGAGACGCAGAGGAGCGGGCGAGCGCCGGGCTCGGGGGCCAGGTGAGGCGGAGGCGGCCGCGGGGAGCGGGGGAAGGAAGGAAGGAGGGAGGGAGAAAAGGGTGGCTCGTCGGCGAGCACTGACCCGCTCCGCTGCGCCGCCGGGGGTCTCAGCCGCCGCCAGGGGAAACCGGGCATCGACCCCAGCTCCCCGCGGCCAGGCCCCCAGAGCGACTTGCCCCGGCGGCGATGGCGGGAGTCGCTGCCGGGGAGCGGGCAGATCCCGTGGGCAAAGAGGGCTGCGGTGGCCGCCGGGGTGGCGGAGGGGACCCCGCGGGGCAGAGCCCGGAGGCGGGAGGGGAGGCGGGCGGGGATGCCGTGTGGAAGCGGCTGCGCGCCCGGGAGGAAAAGGGTTAATGGGCAGCACGCGCTCTCTCTGGGTTTGGTTAGTGCTTTAAAGGGACTTGAAAAATGTTGGGCTGTGTGATCTCCCCATCTAACTTTTATGTGGGTGAGCGTGTCATATGCGTGAAAAGTCATAGCCGCTCTCAGCTATCTCTCCCATCGGTGCTTTGGGAGCCCGATAGATGCACAGGGGTTTCAGCGCTCCCCAAGGCAGGCGGTTGTCTCTTTAGCAATTGGTACTTTTTTGTGTCTGAAAAATTTTCCATTTAAAAGCAATACAACAACCAGACACTACGACCTCTACCCTCCCCCCCCCCAAAAAAAAAAAAATCCAACAAAAACCACGTTGGAGATATGTTGTGGACAGTAGCATGGTTTCATTCTCCATGTGGATGATTCCCAGCAGGCTCCAGCTTTGGGCAAGCACCTGGCTATTGCTGAAAAGAAGTTGATCAGAATTCAGGAGTATTAGTTAATAAGTGCCTGATCCTGTTGACCCTGTTCTGGTTCACCCACTCAGCTATGCGGGGGTGTTGAAGAAGGTGTCCTGCCAGTTAAACCAATTATAGCTGGCAAGTAGCAGTCATCAGCATTAGTGGAGGAGTTGGAAGTGAGGCCCAGTCACACCATGCCCTGCTGTGGTATCTTTTCTGAACTTCAACAGCAGCTCTCGAAGTCCAGCAGAAAGCCAGCTTTGATCCTTTGTCTCAGGCTTTGTGTTGGCTTTTCAGCTTCCCTTGTCTTGTGATACCTCTGTAAGGGTTTCGGATCTCGGGGCTGGAAACTAGTCTTGCTGATGGAGAGAAAGCTGATGTGTGACGAGCAAAGGCCACGGAAATTCATAACAGCGTGGGAGATGTGGTTGTAGGAAGAAAACTGGAGTGTTACAAAACACACTAAAGATCTTCATGTGTTATTAGACTGAAGCTCAATGTCTAGTTTTTCATAAGCTGTGTGGTGTGCAGGCAAGGCCACAGCAAGCAAGCAGCGTAGCATAGAAAAAATGACTTGGGTTAATGAGCAACACCATGTAATGAAGACTTTGTATAAACCTTTTGTCTTAGGACCCTAAGTGTTTCTGAAGAAACAAACAAAAAACAGGAAGGAGAGAATCCCAGTCTTTTTAGTCTGTGGTGAAATTTCTAATAAGATTCATGTAGAGGCCATGATTGCACCTGAAAGTGTCAGAAATCTTATTTGTAGTCCTAACTGGGGATCAGATCTAAACTTACTGAAAATGTGTATAATGTTTTCACAAACACTTTCTGATCAGTAAGGCTTACAGCTAGCTATCCCTAGACACTGGAGCAGGTTTCAAAGGCAAAACCAAGGATGTTAGAACTGTCCATATGCTTTTTTTGAAGGCCCAGCTGAATGTGAGGATAAACAGTTGTTTAAACTGTGGCAAATTTAATGAAAATATTAGGATGCTTGCTGAGTGAGACTCATGCTGTGTAAAATTCTTTGCTGCTCAGTGAGATGTGTAATTTAGATCAAATATTTGTACATGCTATTTGAGGTAAAAACCATCATTCATAGCTTGTGCTTTTGGGTAACATTAATGAAGTGTAAGTTAAATATTCCTTTCATAGTCAGTTGATACATTTTATTTCAATTATAAGCCCCAGACCTTTGATGACAGTGAAGCTGAAATGAGCCTTTCAGGTTAAGGACTCCTCATTTTTAAGTGATCAACTTCGTAAGAGGATGAAAGGGTTCCTTGTCTCTGGCTGTTGGATCTTTTTATTTTCCTCTTCACTTATGTGGATGGCTTTTGAATGCATTGCCATTTTAACAGGCTGGGCTTATTTTGTTAAGCTCCTTATTTCCCATCCTTTCCTGAGTTTGAGTTTGTATATTGATTTCTCCTTTTGTTAACATGGCTAATGAGAGAACTGGCTTGTAATAAGTGATCACAATTTTGTGGAAATATGAATAGTGTCCTATGCATCTATTTAAATACAAATGCACGTTCAGTTTCTCTTGTGCAAGAGAATTTAGCTCAATGCTGTGAAACAGAAGGAAAATAGTTGAGAGACAACTTGCTGCAGTGTAGCCTGATAAGGTATCATTCACCAACACCTGCATTACAGCATCACAATAAACCTGAACAATGGCCATAAAACTGGCTCGATCCCTTACGTTTGATCTCTCCCGCCGGTCAGCAAAACGATATGAATCTTATCACTGTTTTCCTTAAGTTATATATAGGAGAACAAGTTATACAGGCCTCACACAACCTGTTCCTGGCAATACAGGCAACACGATAGAGCTTCAGTAGCATGAAGGTATTGGTACTGGTCCCATTACCAGCTCTTTAAGAAGGGTATTTTACTGCATAAACCCTTTTCCGTTTAAACTTAGGCCCTCCTAAAGTGTGCTAATCGCATATTTACGAAATGTCCAAGATAACATGGTTTGAGATTCTTTGGCTAATGAAGGAAGGAGGTAGCTAATTTTGAGTATTGGCTTCAATGATAATTCGTAGAAGGGGTGAAAGGGGTGAATGTGAAGGTGTACCATGGTGAACGCTCTGTCACTTCCTTCCTTTGAAAGCTAAAGTGAATCATGACGTGTCAACAGGAATCCAGTAAGCAAAAATAACACAAAACCAAATGCTTAAGATAGTGGGTGAAAGTTAGAAAATATCTCTAAGTGAGAGATACTCGATGGACAAAGGACTTCTGTAGCACTTTCAGACTAACAGAATAAAGTACTAAATGCCTTCACACTGGTTATCAGAAACTAGACATCTTCACTTGCTCCTATCCTAAAGCTTTAATGACAGTGATCCTATGAAAAGTCTTCCAGTTAAAAATCTGCGCAGGCAAGATGGGAATTGTGCCCTGTGTGGTGGGATGTAAGCAATGAGAAGGAAAGCTCGCTCCTTCCAAGGGCTCTTCTGTAGTCTGTACTGGAGTAGTGAGATAAGTCTGTTAACAGGCTTGCTTCCTTGATTAGCAGTATTTTTCATGTGACCCCTCTTGTTTTTTCAGATGAGTGATTTTGGGATCAGGAACATGGATCAAGTGGCTCCAGTGTCTAACATGTACAGGGGAATGCTCAAGGTGAGTATTCTCGAGCTGTCGGCTTCTAAACCCAGCCGGTCCATCTCCCAGCTAGTGCATTTATTGTGTTCTTATGCTAACAGAGGCATTGTATAACCACGGCAAGGTGAAAACAGATATTCAGGTTTAAACTGTTTGCATGTAACCTCTAGTCTTCTACAGCATTCTCACTGAGTTTAGTAGAGATGTGAAAAGCAGAACTGCAATAGGAAGATGTAAATCTTATACCTTCCACTCTCTCCCCCACAGAGGCTCCTTTCCTCCATCCCCCAAATCCTAAGAATTTGAAAATAAGAGGTATCCAAGAACAGAGCTTAAATTTTTGGAGTTAGTGGAACTTTTGCCTAAATAAAGGTTACGGTGTTGGCAGGAGGGGTGGTCTTTGTGTCATCTTTAACTTGATGAGACTAGCAGAGGGCTGTTCTGATATGACTGGTTAGGTCTGATTCATTCAAGAACATTGTATAAAAAAAAGTAGGCTATTC
The DNA here is from genome assembly GCF_037038585.1 of Patagioenas fasciata. Classification (NCBI taxonomy): domain Eukaryota; kingdom Metazoa; phylum Chordata; class Aves; order Columbiformes; family Columbidae; genus Patagioenas; species Patagioenas fasciata. Next base: position 94,808,336 of record NC_092520.1, read on the forward strand.
ACATACTAGATGCACCTATGTAAAATGGAAGTCAAATAAATTGTAAAAAAACAAAGGTAGTTATTAAATATGTTTTATCTTTAGATAGACTCTTACTTTGTTTTGAAAGGAATTTACAAACTAAGAACAAATGAGAAACAGACTCTACAGACTCTGTGTTTAAGGGTTTCCCTCCTCCCCATTTATGCAAGTTGGTTTTTAATCCCAGTATAATTTTTTTTGTACACAGTATTGATTAATGTACACCAAATAAAGGTTAGGAAGACACTTTCTGCTTTCATTAACTTTGGGGAATGTCTGTGTTTTGAAGAATCAGTTAGTGAGACTCTGTTACCCTAACTTTTCTGATGTTTTATGTTGCCTCTTTGCTTTCTCTCTTGCCCAAAACAACAACAAAATCCACTAGACATCCCTCAACTTAACAGCTGTATGGTTGTTAACTGAACAGCAGTGGTTCTAGGCAGTTGTTCAGTGTTCAGTTGTCATGTAATGAAGTAAAAATCAAGATGTGTATTCTACTCTTTTGTAGCTGTTCACGTTTATTTAGTTCTGTAATAATTACTCTTAGATATGTTGAAAAAAAGCAAATATTGCATAACTGATAGGGCAAGCAGAATTTATTCTACATTGGGTTTTTCCTCTTTTACTACTATTGAATCAAGAACCTGCTTAAACATTACTTTTCTCCTTTTGAAATATGAAACTAGCACAGTATGGATTTTACTCATTCACATGCCACAGCATTTTTTCCAGTGACTCAGGATAAGGGTCAACTATTTACACAAAATGCAGGAGTTTCCAAATTGTGTTGAAAGAACTTGCCCTTTCTTTTAGGTAGTAGGAATGAGTCAGTGCTTTTATCTAGTAACGCATAAAGAATCTTTTACTACCAGATTTGGCAATTGCTATTAACTTGCTTCATTCAGATGTGAGCCTTTTCATAGGTTGGCTTTGACTCTTTCCTCTAGTTGTGGGGGGTACCTGAACCAACCACACACAATTTGTCTCCACTGCCCAGCGCTCTCTGGAGATTTCTGAACCCAGTTAACCCCTAGAGGCATGATATTGTGTATTTTAACAACTTTTTCTTCTGTGGAATGTGTGCTTGCATAATGTATGTACTAGGATGCGTTGCCATTTGTTATAAAATACAACTAAAAAGTTACAATTTATAGTTTCTTACTAGGGTTAATGTAATCTGGGGAGGTGGATGACATACAGCACATGGTACAGAAAAGGCTCCAAGCCCCTTGAAACTTTGTGGTGACATAAAAAGGGAAGTTAGGGAATGTGAAGAAACATTAATACTTATTTGCTATTCCAGAAGGATAGTTCAGGTTGCTTTTGTATCGCACATGAATATTGCCCTGAAAAATCTTTGCCTTGTCCTCAGCTAAGTTCTCTACCTTGACATAAGTCTGCAGACCAGTGGATGCCTAAAACAAAGAAGCATTTGCAAGTTGCCTTTGTCTCCAGCTCCCTGAACTGCAGTAGCTGCCATGAATTCATGCTGCAGCTCTCCTGAACAATGTTCTATCCTCAGGTGCTTTAAAAATCTCAGTGGCAACTTTTATCCACCCGTACCACTAAATATTGCAGATGCTCTTTCCTTGTGAGTAATAGACAAGTTGCATAAGTTATTTTTAAAGTTATTTCCTCCTCTGTTAACGTTACTTCGCCCCCCCCAAGACTAATGTGGCTGAGAGTAATAGTACTCTGTATTTCTAGCATACACATTGACATAAGTCAAGTTTGAAAGAACATGGGTTTTCAAAATATAACATCCATCACAGAACCTAGCCATGTTACACTGAGCATCTGAGCACCTCAAAGACTGCAAAATACAGTGCCTGCCAAATCCAGTAAGACAGAAGTATAAGGGTCACAGCAAAGGAGTAACATCTTTCCTCAAGCCCTGTAAAGCTTGCTGTATATCTTCAAGTGATGTGGTTCAGATTAAATATTTCCATTTTTTAAAAAAAGCTGCATAAACCTACTGTAAGTCTTGCACTGGAAGTTGTTTTTCCATAAAGTACCCAAGTACCCATCAACTGGACAGTATATTTAAACAGTTAGGGAAATAAGTATTTCTTTAAAATATACCTGGAAACAATCCTCTCCCCCTCTCCCCCTCTCCCCGCTCCCTATATATATGTATACACACACGTGTGTGTTCTCTATTGTTAAATGCCTCAATTACAGGAAAACTAAGAATATCCTTACTTGGTTTTACTGTAACATGCAGAACGTGCCACCCACCTAGTATTGTGGTCTGAATGTTAATTGTTTTGTATTAACGTACAAGAAACTATCATTGTGTTTATATTTCAAAGGCAGAAGTTAACTGATTCAGGACAGTGGCTGTGCATCATCTGCCAGTCTGGGAAACCTAACCCAGCCACTACCTAGCAATGAAGTTGACACTTCTCTAGCAAAATGCTCACAATTTTTTTTTTTTAATTTATTCTGTTGCTTTGCAGCGTCAACCAGCGTTTGACACCTTTGATAGCTCAAACTCTCTCTTTGCTGGGTATTTTTTCTCACTAAATGAAGATCAAACACTTCAAGAAGTGCCAACAGGATTTGATTCTACTTCTTATGGTAAGTCTTCGCTCTGTTCCTTAGTCTATTCAGAAAGAAGTATACTCTTACAAGTGCAACATGTGTTCCCTAAAAATAAGTGGTTTACTACATAGAATATGAGTCAATACTTGATTTTTTTTTCCATGTGGGTTGCTCTACTGGTAGTTGGTGTTCTCTCTGCTGAAAAGGAATGAGCACTGGGATTCAGTAGCCTAAAACTTAAAGTCCATGGAAGAACACTTAGTAGGTATTGAAGCAGAGCTAAGAGGGGTTTTTTTAATTAAAAAAATACTTATTTGGTATGTGTACTTAAATTTACAGTTTAATTATGGTTGAGATGTTGCAGGTATTCTGAAAGCTCATTTTTTGACTCTTTGATGTTAAATCCCAGAACACAAAATCTTCATTCCCTTTGACTTTTCTTTTTTCTTTCTCTCCCCTAGGGTTTGTTTTACTCCTTACCTTAAAAAACAGGGGCGGGAATGTTTACAGATCCTTGTGTGTGTGTGTGTGTGTGTGTAGGACAGTACCTACTAAAAGTTGTCTGCCAATTCTTATTTAATATCCCTGACAAAACAGGGAGTTTTATCCAAAATGTAGATATTTTTTCATGAAGCACTTTATTTCCCCTTAGGGAAGGAAGAGAAAAAAAAGCCTCAAACCTCTGAAAACCACCAGTCCTTTGTTCTAATGTGATTCTAATCAGTCACCCACTCTGGTCAGTGAAGCAAGTCCTAGCAGATATTGAGGATGGGTGTGGTGAAAACAGAGGTTAAGCGCAGGCTGGTAATGAGCTGCACTTGCTGGGTCAAGTGGAGCCCGTAGACAGTGCAGGAAAACAAGAAGAGCTGCACAGCTTCATGAACTGGCTTCAGGTCTGCCAAGTTCATCACCTTTGTGTATCCTGCCACCGTTGTAAGCTTCTAACATAGCAGAGCTCCTTTAAATGCAACCTGCATGTGAGTTCTCAGAGGCTCTCAAGTGTTCAGGGATGTGGTAGCAAGTGTGTTGTTAACCCCAGATTATGCCTGTCTTAATGACGCCAATCACAAACAAGCTACCAGAAAAGGATTTCCTAATCTGAAACTTCTAGGCAGTGTGGCTGGCTTTCTTCAACTGAGAAATTCTTCTTTCTGGGTAAAATGAGGCATCGTCTAGTGAAAATTGCCCAATAAGAAAGGTTGAGTGGCAGCCAAATTTGTCCCTAAAATGGAATTGACTTGCCAATTTAAAAATCAGTTAAGCATATTCATAATTTAGACTTGCATAGGAAGATGCTGATTTTTTTTTTAATCTTGTTGCATTATTTAGGCACTGAGTACCAGCTTGTTACCTGTCACACTTGTTTGGTTTGTACACTAGAATAATCTGTTATACCATGTAGTTTTGCAATTGAGATATGCATGGGAAGGTCTGAAATACAGTGGAAAGCAGTATTAAATAGTGCAAGCTGATTCTTCACAACGCTACCATCAGTTACTTAGCTCTCAAACTAAATGAAGACTCTCTGGAGTTATAAGGAAGTCTGAGGTCAAACTGTAGGTGACAAAATAGGAATAAGCAGTCTCTATTTCCTTCTAAAAAAATAGTAATGGTGAAGTTTCCCTGCAACAAAGACATTTTATGTAACTACTAGGAACAAATGGGTGTCTGTATCATGGAAAGCTGCAAAGCTTTAAATTATCATGATGCAATTTTATCAAGCCAGTATCGCAGAGATGGTCGTGTTGATATATTAAATCAAAGACTTAATATATCAGAAAAGGGATCTACACTGTTTTTAAATACCTCATTTCTAGCATCCTTTTCTTATTTTTCAAATAGTGCAGCAAAAACCTGTCACTCAATTCAGTGGCCGGCCTGAAAGTTAATGTATCTTCTTTTTCCCCACTGCCCCTTTTCTTGTAGAATCGAACAACTGTGAATTGCCTCTGTTAACCCCGTGCAGTAAGGCTGTGATGAGTCAGGCCTTGAAAGATACTTTCAGTGGTTTCACAAAGGAACAGTGTCGGCTGGGTATCCCAAATAGTAAGTGTTTTCTATTTATAAGCTTTTCTTTTTTTTTTTTTTTTTTTTTTTCCTAATGCTAAGGAGGAGGCTGAATAGCAGCTCTTTCAAAAGGGAAAGAATGATGTCAATAGGAAATACAAGAATGGATCCTATGTGAATCTGGCACAGCTTGACTTGGAAAGACCAGACTTGCTGGTATTAAAAATGGATGCATGGAGAGCTCATGCTTTGGCAGCGTAAGAGAGAATCAAGTAAACTGAGGACATCTCTGACTAGAACTGAATGCAGAAGAAAAATAGAGGACTGGTTTTTGTTGGTTTTGTTTATTTTCTTTTTTGTTGTTTTGTTGTTGTGTTTTTCTTTAAATTCAAAAATAAAATCACGACTAATTGATTCAGAACTAAGTAACTTCGGTTATCACGTTTGTTTTTTCATTCACTGCCTTCTAATGAAGGTTATTTGACAGAGGTCAGGAGTTACCTCTAAATGCTGGATACTTTCTGTCTTACAGATCCCTGGTTGTGGACTGAACAGCAAGTTTGCCAGTGGCTTTCCTGGGCTACCAATGAGTTTAGCTTGGCAAACGTGAACTTCCATCAGTTTCTCATGAGTGGCCAGGACTTGTGCAGCCTGGGCAAGGAGCGTTTCCTGGAACTGGCACCTGACTATGTGGGTGATATTCTGTGGGAACATCTGGAACAGATGATAAAAGGTAGAGTTATGGAGCCAGAAAGAGCTTTTGGTTTAAGTCTCTTCTAACAGAAGTAAAAATGGGACTCTTTCAACACTTGTTTCATTATGAAGGGCTTTTATTATATATGAAAACTCGAACTTTAAAACTTGGTTAATAAAAGCATTATCAGAACTATGAATACATCCTTTTTTATGCAAAGCACAGATCCAGATATCTGCAGAAATGATTCCATGTTCAGGCTGAATACCTGTTGCAGTCAAGTTTTATTTGGAATAATCATTGAAATAAATGAAATTAGAATAAAGCCACTGTAATAGCCCATTTAAAGAGAAATGAACAAAGAGCTGGACAAAATTTGGTCACTTCCTATTACAAGGTTTTGTTTTTTTCCTTCAATGTAGTGTTTTTGAAGTAATTCAGTGAATGAGTACAAAGAAGTCAGAGACACCTAGAGACGTCTTAGGTGAACACTGGTATTGTTAAAACATTACGTGCAGTATCCTGAGAGTTTCACTGCTTTTGGAGTGTAACATTCAGTAGTTGCATGCATTAAGGACTTCAACCTTGAAGCATACTGCAGTTATTGTTCTAAGTTTCATGTTAAAATTCAATTGGTACAATGGTTAGGAGTTGGTTGGGTTGTGTTAGTTGGGTTTTTTTTGTAATTTATCTCAAGAAAGTGCAATGCAGTGTATTAGTAAAATTTCTGTGAATGATGACCTCAAAAATATTCAAAAGAATCAGAAGCTTTTTGTGGCATACAGGTCAAATCTTAAACTATAAAACCAAATTTTCTTTTTTTTTTCCTCCTCTCCCTAGACAGCCAAGAGAAAACACAGGATCAATATGTGGAGAACTCTCATCTCACCTCAGTTCCACAGTGGGTCAATAATAATTCCTTAGGTAAGTATTTTAAGAAATGTGACATTTTCCATCTCTTACATTTATTCTAGGCATGTCGCAGATCCCAGTTTAAAAACAAAAAATTAGAAGTACCAGAATAGTTACTGTGCTTGAGGAGAACACTTGACTTCAACTGCTACAGCCTTCTTTCCTGGTATTGTTTAGTTGTAGTCTCATTCATATCAGAAATCTTTTGAAGAGCAAAGGCTTTGAGAAAATCCAGTTTCCTCTTGGTATGCCAAAGCCTACATCTGTGGAGCAGGGTGACCACTCCCAGCTCTAACAAACCAGGTCAAAAATGAGCATCTCTGGGGAGCAGCAGGAGTTACATTCAGGCCTTTTTGAAGACTGTGGGAGTGTAGTAGAGCTTTTTTGAAAGTGTATGGGCCGCAGTGCTCGCTATCTCTGATTGTTGTATTTCATTCTACCACAGTCAATCTCCAGCTCAACCTTATTACATCACTTAATGATGAGGACCTTACTCAAAACCATTTAAGCTTTTCCAGCTTTTTCTGTAGCCCTGTATTTTCCCTGAAGAACGAACAATAAACATATTTATGGTTGGCAAGTGATAGAGGGAGATGTACAGCATCTGATTCAGAGCCCATTAGATGGGGATCTTCTCACTGACTTCAGTAGCCTTTCCAGTAGGTCTATAGCATCTATCACTCTTTCTCTGCAACTGTAATGAGGTGCTGGAGGTATGTTAGTCTAAGGTACTGCACAGGAAAACATCTAATTCAGTCTTTTATTTCTTTCCTCAGCTGTTAATGTAGATCAGAACTCCTATGGTATGCAGATGCCTGGATACCCTAAAGCCCTTGGTTATCCCAAACCCGGTCTCCTGACTGACATCTGTCAGACTTCCACAGGACCAAATCTCCTCAGTCCAGAACAAGAGTTTTCTTTGTTCCCTAAAACCCAAGCAGAGGCTGTTGGTGTGAACTACTGTGCAGTAAATCAAGATTTCTCAAGAAGCAATCTGAACTTGCTGATGGATAATTCTGGTGAGTGATTATCTGCATGATAACTGAGGGTCCAAGGCCATATTCTAAATGGCTTTTCCTCCTTTGCGTAATTTGTATTTACAAACTAGATTAGGAGTGGGGGGAGGGGGGAGAAAAAACAAAACAAACAAACATGCCAACACTTATCTCTTTTTTTTCTTTTTTTTTTTTTTTTAATTTTATAAAGGTAAGCTTAGAGAACACGAGTCTAGCGACAGCGGTGCAGAAAGTTATGAAAGCTCAGATTCGATGCTGCAGTCCTGGAACAGCCAGTCGTCATTAGTGGATTTACAGCGTGTGCCATCCTATGAGAGTTTTGAAGATGACTGTAGCCAGTCCTTGTGCCTGAGCAAGCCTACAATGTCTTTCAAAGACTATATTCAAGAACGAAGTGATCCTGTAGAGCAAGGGAAACCAGTTATACCAGCAGCAATTCTAGCTGGCTTTACAGGTATGTAGTGAGGCAAAATGGTCACTCCTCTTCTTGTGTAACATGAATATTCTCTATAAATGTGTACTATGATGATAAAGTTGTGTAGTTGTAAGGTATGTCTTGCAACTTGGTCAGAGACCACTGCTCATGAAGAGTTTCAGTTTTAAATGTTACTGAAGAAAGTCTCGTAGGAATATCCATCTAAAGCAAGAACAGGCAGGTACGTCAGAGCACAAAAGAAAAATCAAATGCACTTTTTTGATCTGTTTGAAAAAGAGGGAAACTTGGACAAAATCTCCCACACTTGGGAGTTTCTGCAGGTGTGGACTTGCCTGTTGAGACCTTCTTCCTGTAGTCCTTGCTGAAATTTTTTCCTCTAGAACATTTGCCAAGCCAGGGACTGTAAGACAGACACAAGAGCTTGAAATGCAGCTGATGGGAGGTGGGAGTAAGGAGTGAGGAGTCCATACAAAAAAGAAGGACATAACCCATGTCACATCCTGTGTTGCCATGAAAAAGCTGGCTTGTTTTAATTTTAACATGTTTATGAGGATATTTGTGTTACAGAGAAAAATCTAAAGTTTCTTTATGGTAGGTATTTAAAAAAAAAAAAAAATGGAGTAATTACAAGACATCCTGTGATATGAGTATGGTCACATACATTGGTTGTGGTAAGACCTTGCAGAAGTGTTAATTATGATTTCCCCCACCCCCGCTCTCTTGACAGGCAGTGGACCTATCCAGCTATGGCAATTCCTTCTGGAGTTACTGACTGACAAGTCCTGTCAGTCATTCATTAGTTGGACTGGAGATGGATGGGAATTTAAACTTGCTGACCCAGACGAGGTATGTGGCCAGTTGTGGTGAGCAAAAAGATTTACGGTCTGATCTGCCATCTGTGGGCCTAGTCTTGAATATGAAGCATTTACAAGATCAGACATTTAACTGAAATCTCTTCATCTGCAGATGCTTTCCTGTGCAGTCAGAATGGCTGTGGGATGTTCCCCTCCTCTCCTCCCACCCAAGGATATTGGCATTTGCTTGTAGTTAGAACGTGTTGTGTAGTTTGAAACTCAAAGGTAGTATACCAAGTTAACTCTCTTGACAGTGTAATACTGTAATTAGCTTACTGAATGGAGTTGAATCAACAATGGCTGGGATCACACAAAGGCATGAGGAAGATGCACGCAATGTATCACTGTTCTTTTAGATACACAGCAAATATAGCAGTGCTGCTTTTAAAATATTTTGAGAACTTATTTGTAATGACTAAAGCTATAAATAGAATGCATTTTCATCTTCTGATACTGTTATTGTATTAAGAGACATTGAATATAGTCTTTGAAAGACATTGTAGGCTTGCTCAGGCACAAGGACTGGCTACAGTCATCTTCAAAACTCTCATAGGATGGCACACACTGTAAATCCACTAATGACTGAAGCCTTTATTAAAAACAAACAAACGAAAGTACCACACACAAACCACACAACGGGGCATGGAAATAATTAAATCCAAGGAACTTCATATAATTCAACTTCCATCTAAAGAGCTGTCCATACCTCTTAATAGAAAATTTATGCTTAAATAATGAAATAGTATCTTCTTGAGAAAGGAAACTCTGTTTCCCATAAACTTCATCTCTTTAAACACATCTTGGCCCATCCGCTATGAGTAGATATCCTTTTCACTGGTATTTGCTATCGACCACTTTCTCCTGAAGCTGCCGATAACCATCTTGGAGCATGTTCAGCTGAGGAGCCAGTCACCAACTCTTCTCTTACCTGAGTTTGGGACATCTAAAGCAAATAAAATGCTCAGGCTGAGAAAGGGTTTTAATAACTGTGTTTATCAGCCACCAGCCGGAAGAACATGACTTGAATAAACCCTTTGCATTTCATGTTCTTTTTGGACTGGCAGGTGGCACGGAGGTGGGGAAGGAGGAAAAACAAGCCGAAAATGAACTATGAGAAGCTCAGCCGAGGCCTGCGCTACTATTACGACAAGAACATCATCCACAAGACTTCAGGGAAGCGCTATGTGTATCGTTTTGTGTGTGACCTGCAGAACCTGCTGGGGTACACGGCGGAGGAGCTGCACGCGATGCTGGGGGTGCAGCCTGACACGGAGGACTGAGCACCAGGATGTGGTGCTGCAGGGGTGAAGATCACGCCTTGGGACCGTGTCTGGGAACCGTCTGCAGTTGGTTCTTCTGGCTGCTCAGATGGGTGCAACTCTTGGGAAATAAGGACCTTCACCGATTTTGTAACCAGGGAGAGCTGGAAGGAAGTGGCCTTATTTCATCAGTGGCTTCGGGTGTTGGCCGTGTCAGGCACTTTGAGCAGCATGGGTGTCAGCACAGACCCCAGCTCTGCTATGAAGACATGGAGATGCTCTTCGGGTTGAGCATTTCAACTACCTGTACTGCCGTATAAAGCGTTTTGGCTACTTAACGCTGCCATGTAATAATGGGTTGGCTTTAAAACCAAAGGTTGGGTGAGAAACCAGTGATGCAGCAGAACTATTGCTCTGATATTTTAGAAGTACCATCATCCTTGCTTACATCTTATTTTATAAAAAAAGAAAAAAAAAAAAACCTAATTTATTTTAAATGACCAGTAAGGAAAATTGATATTAGTTTTGTTCTAAAGCACGTTTTATTATTATTACTACTCCAGAAGTGTGCTGCATAGGTACATAAATGTGGCCAAAACCAGATGTAGCAACCATTAACAAAAAAAAAAAAAATGACCCTTTAAAGAAGGGGAAGGAAAATCATACCATTTCAATAGTCAGTTTGTATATATTCTGTGATTCTTTTTGAAACTCTGTAATGTTCCTATTTAACAGATATTGTATAGTGTAAATTAAACTAATTGTATGTGTGTTTTTAAATAGGATGAATGTAAATTTATGAGATTTTTTTTTCATGTTTGTCTAGGACATACAACCTTCTGCAAATATTTAATTGGCCTGAGAGACAACATAAGTACTCAGTATGCATGCATATGGTATACCTATGATAGGAAATTGCTGGGGGGGGGGTAGGAAGGGAAGGCTGGCTCAGTATTTTGTCAAGCCTGAAACTGGCAATTCTTTGTGCATTTTGGCATTTTTACAAGAAACTGATGTTGTATTCTGGGACATAAAGGGCCTGTTTGTGGTTTCTTCTGTAACTGAAAATGAAAATATTAATATGGATAAAATTAACTTTTTTCCTTTATAAATGGCATATGTTTTTTGACTTCTATGCATGTCGTTTTAAAAAAATATATATATACAAGCCTTATTTTTTCATTTGACTTGTCTCTTCTTCCTGCAGTGTATCCTGTATGATTAAAATATGAATTCTATTTTTGGAAATAACTGTGACTCCTTTTCAAAGATCAGGAGGAATTTATGTAGCAGCTATTTTTACTGCAAAAAAAAAAAATATTAAAAAAAATCACTGGAAAAATGTACTTTGTAAGAAAGCTTTATTTTTTATCTGAGCTTGATGTACATTCAAATGTGTTGTACAGTGTGAGAGGTTTAAAAATGAGTCTTTATTAAAACCTCTTGAACAAGAAAATAGCACGTGTGCTTTTTAATTTGGAAAATTTCAGGAAGTTCCCTCTTTTTATTTGTTGGTTCAACCCTTGCCCATTCCTAACCCACCTACCCTAAACCAGGATAAAAGCAGAGATTGGGGGGGATAAACAAAACAGATTTACAGCAATCAGGAGCTTGTTAGAGAAAATTCTGCAAGAGTGCATAGGCTTGTGGTCTTGAACCAAGCTAGATGTATGTGACCACTCTGCGTTTAGATAGAAATTAAGGTTTTTGTGCTGTGCCTCTGAGAGAAAACCAGCAGTTCGGCACTGTGCTGGGATTCAGTGTGTAAACTGATGGGTAAATGCATGGCAGAGCAGAGGCGTGTTAAGGCTACTGATGGTTAAACTGTTCCTGATTGTATCCCATATTGAAGGAAGGCTATACTGTCCTATTTAGCTCATATTCTTCTTCATCCCTCTACTTTACAGAAAAGCAGGAAATAAGGAAACATTTGTTCTTAAGCATATATTTAGAAGTAGAAAATGTAGTTATTAAAAAAATGGTGCTTCCCCTAGGCTTCTTGATCCTTTGATCTGTGGCCATGTCTTGATCTTGCTTTCGTTGTAGTCACTCAGCTTTATTAGCATGTTAAAAATCTGGAGAAAGAGGGTGTTTTTTTCTAAGAAAGTACCTTTCTAAATGGGTGGAGTGGAAAGGGTAGGCCTGTGTCTTCTCTTGAATATTTGCAGACGTTGTCCTTTATTCTGTCTTTTCATAGTCCCCATAAAGGAAAAGAAGCCTCCCACATCCTCTCTTCACTGCTGCAGGCCTGGATGTGTCTCAGTGGGCACTGGACCACAGATGGTCTCGTGCTAGTGAAGAGGTTGTAAGGGGATGAAGAAAGCCGCAGTCCCCTGGGCTCAGACAGAACTTGGCAGAAAGAAGAAAAAAACACCACAAGCTTTCCTGGGCTTTGAGTAACACTCTTAAATGGTGGTACTACATCTTAATAACTTATATGACCTGCCTTTGAGCTGTGATCCTAACAGGGGGAGATACCTTATTTTGCAGGAAATAGCATATGGTCTGTCATGATTAATGTGGGTTTGTTTTTTTTTTTTTCCCTGGCTGTCTTTCTCATGCCGTAGCTGCAGAGCCCTAATTGTTCTCTCAATCTGTGCAAGTTTTTCTCCGAACACAAAACTATTTCTTCATTTAGACTGAAAGCTTAGTTTCTTCTTGTGTGCGTGATCAGTGTTGACTTCAACTTAGAGACTAAGGGGAAGCTGGTTGTTTTCCTCCCTGAGCAGAAAAAGGAATTTCACAATAGCAAAAACAGCAAAGTGTCCCGATACATACAACTCACACTAGTGTGTCTTCCATAAGCAAAACCTGGTACCTTGCACTGGGTCGGGTCAGCAGCAATCCAAGCTGCAACCCAGTGTGACCCAAAAGACAATTATTAAAGGGTAGTTTGTCTTAGCGCACACAGAAAACACTGCTCTGTTTTCTCAACCACCCAGCGTCAAAGAGGCTGTTGAAAGTAGTCTGGCTAAATCCTTCACCTTTTTCAGGTCACGCCTCCCTGCCCTCCCAGCTGCCAGCTTTCCTCAGGAGACAGCAGTCAAAATAAAGTCTTGCAGTTGGCACCTACCCATGGCTGGCATGTCACCTCTAATAAAGAAGTTCAACTTCAAAGCTGCTTTTCCTCTTTATTCATTTTCTAAAAGAAAAAAAAAAAAACCACGCAAACTAATCCTATCCTAAGTAAAATGATGCCTCTGGGTTGGGAAATCTGTGAGCCACAAACACTTGGTGTCCAGGAGGCTATTTTGGGAAACATCTGTCTACTGTACCCCATTCTACACTCACTTTAGGTCATAGCTGTTGGCCACCATCAGGTAGAGGGTAGGAGCATGAGAAATGGGGCAGATGATGGATCACTTAACCCACTACTGTATCTCCACCAGTGGGAGGAGAATTGAGTAAACCTGGCCACTGTCTGCTGGTCCATTCCCCATGTGATCTCCCAGGACCCCCACCATGTTGCTGCTTGTTGGATGGGACACCTTGCCCGTCTCTTTTACTACTGACTTAAGGACTTCTTGCCCAATCTGTACAGAAGCCCCCTGGCCACTCTCTGCTGTGTTGTCCTCAAGCATTGGAGACCAGCCCCTCAACCAGGGGCTGAGGTACGGGTGCACCAAGCTTTTGCTTAGCAGCAAAACAAAGCTGTCTTCTCAGTATCCTTCTTCATGGCACCTTTCCCTTTTTTGGCAGTCACTGCACATTGAGCTGATGATTTCAGAGAGCTGCCAGTGATGACTCTGAGATCCAGTTCCTGGTAATTACCATTTCCATGTTTAGCATCACATACACCCTGTTTGTGTTATTTTTCCTTGGGTGTATTACCTTGCATTAATCTATGCTGAAGCTCATCTACCACCTTTTGTCCACTCGCACTGTGTTGTGAGGTTCTCCTGGAGTTCCTCGCCAGCACTGTGGCATTTGACTACTCAGACTACTTAGTATCATCTGCAAACCTAGAGGTTTCACTGTTTACTCATTAGCTTGGGTTTTCTGGCCCCTATCAGAGCCAAGGTGGCTGTTCTTATGCTAAGGACCAAGAGGGCTGCTGTAGGATTCAGCCCTTCTGTTTTCAGTTCCCAGCTCTTCCACAGGTTTCTGGGTGGCCTCAGGTAAAACACTTCAAGATTGAGCCTCTCTGACAAGGCTGCTGCTGCTGCTCTGGTATACAACTCGTTCACCCACGCTTGTGAATGGGACCAGTAGCACTGAGGTGGTGTTCTACCCACTGTCTTTTGGGCTTTCCCTCTCCACCAGTAGGTAGTGGACCAGCATGCTTGTGATGCAGGGCCACATCTGGCAATGAGCAAGACCAGCAGCAGCTTGTACAATATGGAAACACAGCATTCGGCCTTCAAGAGGGTTCGGTAAAGTGGTCTGAAACTGTTGTACTCTACAAATGTCAACCAGACACTGGAACTTCCTGTATTCTTGCTAAAAATCTCCTGGTATTAAAAAGGAAGCAAGAACTAAAAAGCAATTTACATGTTCACAGTATTCATGGAAAGACTTTTTGATGCCTTCTCCAAGGATGTTTCAAAGTTTGACAGAGTAAAGAAAAGCCAGATCTCGGCCATCACCGTATAACTTGTGTGTCGTGTTTCTCTTTGTGTGAAGCGAAGCACTAGTTGATTTGTGTGTGTTTACACAGCCATGTGACTGCAGCAGTGCTTCATATGCTAGACATGTGAATGCTCAGGACACTAAAGACAGAACAAAAGGTGGCCCTGTAAGCAAGAAGAATGAAAAATTCAGCCCAGGGTGAACAATCTTTGAGAAAGCTATCTAGTATCTCATTTGTAATGTGTCATGTGATCTGCAGTCTGGAACCACACAACACTGAAAGTTACTAAAAATAAATAAAATAGGCTGGCCACTGACAGCATAATTTGCTCTGTGCAAATTGAGATTTTTCAAGTGATAAGCCTCATTTATGAATAGGAGAGTTTTAAGATAATTCTGTGGTTTGGGAAAGCAGCATCAGATCTTGCTGTTTTTCTTCCTTCTGCCTCTACTTCTCTTGGAATTTACAAATATGTATTAAAAAAATATAATGAGTAATGAGTATAAAAAATATAATGAAAATATCTCTGCATATACAAATATCTTCTTTGGAAGATATTTTGCCTAGGTTTTCTCTAGATAGCTAGCAAAATTGCCCTAACTCTCACATAAAAGGTTTGCATGACTTCTGCATCATAACCTAAAACAAGAGTGCAAATGCAAAAGTCCTGACACCGTTCCTCTGAAGCCTGCATATCCAAAAATTATTTGTTCATTATGTTCTTTCACTGTGAGCAGAACCATGAAAGAAAATAGGTTGGTCTGTGCATTACTTAACCTTCAGTGCTTTGGCTGCAGAGCCTTGAGGGAGGTAGGCAAACTGAGCTGAAAGTGTGTGGTTTGGAAATGGAGGGGGCCATCACATTGAGTGTGAATCCCTCCATGCCACCACCGCTGTGCATCAGAGCTGGCTAACCCCGCTCTCCCAGCCCCATCCCAGGTACATGTATGTGCAGCCCAAGGTGACATGCATAGAGGGGCTAAAACCTGCAGTCCCTCCAGAAAGCTGACAGGCAAACCCCTCCTCTCCTGAAAACACAAGGCTGTTCTTGCCCTCCTGAAGTGTGGCCAAAAGGGACAGTTGTGGAGCAGCAGCTCTTGCCCCACTTCAGGTAAAACTCACTTGCCTGCACAGCAAGGTCTGCAGTGGGATTGCAGTGCCACAAGTGGGTTTCCACCATACATCTCCCACCTGGGCCCTCTGGGTGTAATGCAGACAAGGAAGAAAGTGTTTTCCATTAAGTGATTGCAATTCAAAATTCAGTCTCAGGTGCAGAAACCAGAACTCCCCCTCTCCTTCAACTGGATGCCTGATTATTAGGCTAAAGAGACCTGTTCCCATTTGGGCTGCCTCTGTTCCACCTCAAGAATCTTGAATCAATCTTCCTTTTTTTTTTTACTTTCTTTCTTTTTTCTTTTTTTTCCTGACAGAAGGCAAAAAGCAATCTGGCAGATGCAGTTCTTCTATTTAGTTTCCTCCCATTCGCAGGGAGTCTTCGTTCTCTTACAGGGAGCTTTCTAGCCTGCAGAGGAAGAGGAGTTCTTCCAAAAGAAATATAATTCCTCCTACATGCCTTTGAACAGACCTGTTTGTTCGTTTTTTCCCCATCTTGAGTGCCAGTCCCTGGGAGATGCCAAGAACCCACGTCTCTTGCTGAAGTCAGGACAAGGTCCCAAGCCCCCATCTCGCGCACTGCCCACCCTGCAACCAGCCCCACCTCAAGCCACTGCTGCTGCCGATGGGACAACTGGGACAGTTTCTGCTTAAGGATGAACTGGTTTTGAACAGTTTCCCCAATGTCCTGGGCACAATGCTCCTTTTCTTCTTCATCAGGACTCTACGTCTGCTGGTTTCCCAACTTTTTTTTTTTTTCTTTTAAATAAATATAGACATTGTTGCTTGTGCAGGGAAAATTCCACTTGCTCCTGAAGGGGCTTTGCCAGGATCCAAAAGCTCAAGATGTATCTTTTCCACAGGCAGCACCTTCCAGAATTCACAGATTCCTCCTTCTTTCTTTCATACACAGGAACACTTTTCATTCACATTCTTAAGCAATCTCTAAAATCCCCAGCTGGAGCCCGGTGCCATGACTGAGTCCCCATCTCATGACTTGCGCTTTGTGAGGAGAAGACATTGCTGCTACTGAGGAGGAGTGAGAGTCACCAGCAAGGCTGGTCTGTGTGCACATACGCAGGCACATCACAAGAAGAGCCAGAGGCCACGGATGCATTTGCAAAGAGCAAGTTTTATTTTAGTTACCTCTCTACTGGGGGATCTCCGAAGCCACACCTGAGCTCCCAGGCAGAGGTGACACCAGCGGGGACGCAGGCGCTGGTCAGTTCAGCCCTGCTGGAAGATCACTGGGTCTGCTGAGCTCGCCTGTATTTCAAAGCTTCAGGCAGGCGCAGCCTCCCGCTCTTTCTCACAACAAAGCAGGAATCTCAGACACAGTGATAAGGTGCCCAGAGTTTCTCCCAGGCCTGTGTTATCTAACACAGAGCTTCTACTCATCAAGCACACAAGGTCAGTAAGACAATTAGTGTGATGTGTGTGCTTTTTCTACAGACAGGTGCAAGTCACTTGAGCATATTTACGTTTAACTAACCTCCTCGCCAAATCTTCCGCTATATCCCCATACATGGTCCCTGTGCAATGTTCCCTGTTTCTCATCCCGCTCTGAACTTAAGCAACACTGAAACAGGGGATTTGCCATTTCCCTTGGAGAAGCCTTGTGCAGACCTTATCTGTACTCAGTCAAACTCTGTTTGGTTTCATGGTGCTCACTGCTCAGTCACAACCATCACACCTCTCCAGTGGTTCAGTATGGCATGTTCTCAATGGTGATGGTGCTGTTGCTTGTGCGTTTACCAAGCCTTGAAGATCACAGTCCAAAATGACACAGGTGGTAACCCCAGTGCTTGGGCAAGTTTGGTCATCGTCACGTGACTTTACCGAGGTCAGCAGTGTGCAATGACTCATTCAAAAAAACCCATTGGTGGAGATCACAGAGGTCCCTATCTGCTCCATCTTCCCTTCCTAAATGAGCAAACCTTTCCACTAGTTGAAGCAAGTAGATACTTACCAGAAGCAGGAGCAATGGCAGTGCTGCCAGCTCTCTGCAGAGCGCAGCAACCAGAAAAGCCAGAGCAAAACAGCCTCTCAGGGCAGAGCTTTCCACTGCAGCAAGATTGGGCCTGAGATGTTCATATTTTATTACAGTCATTTTTCTCCAAGAAGTATTAAAATACTCTCACTATTTGAAGGGGGGGGGGGAAATACACATGAGCTGCCTAGCTATCCCTAAGCAACCCATCAAATAAAGCAATAAACTATTAGCAGGCAGAACGGCCTTAAAAGGACCCACAGCAGTTTCAGACCATCAGGGGAAGAATAGGAATGGAAATGATTCTGTGAATTATTAGTAGTACCTTAACAGCAGCCCCTTAATATCTCCCACAGCGTTCTCAGTCATTAGAACAGCGGAGCTGCTGCTCCATGCCAATTATTGTCCCTGCGTTTCCCTCCGCTGGAGGGGATTTGCAGACAATCCGGCTGAAATGAGATTTTAGTGAGATTCTGCTGTTCTTGCAAGTCTCCACTGCAGCAGCAGAGGTGTTGTTGGATAGAAGCTCTCCCAGTTCTTCCCATAAGGCTCAGACAAGGAACTGGCCACCGCAGCTGCATTTCTACAGTTTCTTCACTGCAGGGATTGACATCTCCTTAATGGAGCTGCAGGGGACCAGTGGGAGCCATTTATGACACTCACACAACCCACACCCTCTAGGTTTTGTCCAATTTTGGCTTTACCTCCTCTTTCACCCTATGGTATTGCAAAGTGCCTACAGTGTGTAACTCCCTATAGCAATGCTTCATCACCATCAGCAGCCTTGCCTCCTTATCGATCTAATGTAAGCCCTAAGCTGGCCCTATTTTGAGCAGCAGGTTGCACCAGAGGCCCCAACTAGCTTCAGTTACTCTGTGTCTTGGTGCTTTCACAGAATCATAGAATCATGGAATAGTTTGGGGTTGGTTCATAGAGGCCCAACTCATCCTTCATTCTGACATTCCAGGTTCACAGCAGATGAAGTGGTCACCCATCTTTTGACATTGCCTTCACTCAACTGTGTAAGGAAAGTTTGCCATGCTGAGACAGGGAGTCCATAAAATTTGTGCCTCGGCACCTCCTCAGCAGGTTGGAAATGCAGAGCCAGACATCTTGGACCAGGTCCTACCCTAATCTGAGACCTGAGACCCAGCACAGCAGTGGAGGCTGTGGCAGGTACCAAGGTGCTGCTTCAGCTGTGGGGGTCCCGCTCAGGAGCCATGTCTGCAAGACGAGAGAGGTCTAGCACTCAAGTCAGCATAAGAGGGCTGTGCAGACAGATGGTTCTCAAATTGCTCATAGAGGCCCTTGTTTGGCTTTGATTTTAAGTCACCAGGCTAGCCCGGACTCTTCCACCAGCCAGCCAGCTGGAGATCCGCAAACACTAAAAGAAGGCAAGGAGAAGGGGGAGCATGGCTTCTGCCCTGTCTCCACAGCCGAGCAAAGACATTTCCTGCCCCAGCCACCACCACTTGACTTGACTTTTCCCACAATGCTTTTTTTTCCATGCTTCCTCACAACATGGAGGGGGCTGGGAATGCAAGTGGAAAGCAGGTCAAGATCTTTATTGTTCCTTGCTCCTGTGTGTGGGCGGTAAGAGAAATAGGAGAGCCGCTTCTTCACAGGCCTCCTTGTCCTGGCTATAAATCAGAGCAGCTCCAGTGGCACAATCCAGGAAATAACCAGAGCATGTTATGGTTCCCTGACAGCTGTGCCTTCCTGACCAGCTCTCGGCTATCTGCCCACCCTCTCCAGCTCACTCCTGCACATCCCTGCAGGCTTGTGCAGGAGGCAGGAAGGGAGGAAAGAGCATTGGCATGGCCTTCAGCTGCTCTGGGCCCCCCGGGGCTCTCCAAGGGTTGTGCAGAGCGGTTTGCAGGGGTCTGCCTGCAGGGCAGAGAGCAATTATCTCATAAAACAGGGACCGAATGTCAAGTGGGGTTTGAATTCTGCAGTAACTCTGCTCCCAAACTGGGGTAAACCAAGCCACAGGGGACTATTGCACTGTGGATCTTCAGATTAGTTTTCCCATGCAGACAAGTCTGAAGTTAAAATAGCTCCAACTTCCCTCTTGGCCCTGGAACAGGAGTGCAGAGGCAACATGAAGATGGTGTCCTTGTAGATACTTCGCCCTGTTCTGTCTCTGTGGGACACACAAGGTTTTGGTCGTGGATGGGAGAGCCCTTGGTGCCCTGGGGAAGCATTGACTCCCTTTCTTTTCAGGTTTGGCCATGAAGCCACCATCCGTTGCAGAAGAAGAAGAACAGTGCTGGTCAGTTCTGTTTGTGAAAATAAATAGAGGAACAGAAAGTTGTACCCAGATTAAGTCATGGGTGATAACTATGTGAACACAGAGTTCTCCATCAAGTTATGAAATGCCAGCTGAGCTGGTAGGAAAGAGTCTTAATGTTGCAGCATATGCTTGGTGCGCTGAACATTGCTGCTTTTCTATTAAAAACCAAGGAAGGTTGCGACATATGACCACATTTGCAAAATGTGGGAGAAGGTTACATCATTGTATTGTAAATGTCCCTACTATTTTGGCTCTGGCAGGCTTGCATGTCAGGAACAAGCGCTGAGCTCTTGAGTAACCATGTGTGTCAGCGTACGGAAAACATTGCTAGAGATTCAACAGCGTCACAAGTAGAAGTTACTTGTAACATTTTAAGTTTTTTAGTTGTTTTAAGGGTATTTTCTTTTTCTTCTTACCTGTAGTATCAGGCTCTGAAGATAAGGTGTTTTTAAACGCAACCACTCCTGACAAGCACTCTCAGGGAAGATGCTCTGTGAGCTAGAGACTTTCTCAGTTAAATATTTCCATCTGCAAAAAAATGCATGTACAAGCCAGTTGAGATTATTCAGTTTTGTGCCAGAATTATCACTTTTTCAACTGGGGAAAATAACATGGAGGGGACAAAAACTAAGTCTTATTTTCCAAAGTGTTCTACTGAAAGATCTGCTTTTTCATTTCAATGTTTCTGTCCCTTCCCAATTTTGCCTAAAATGAGAACTGAAAACAGAACGTCACATACTTTATGAATGAAATGTTTTATCTGACCAAAAGTAAATTGTGTCTTTGTGGGTGAGGGAAAAACATTAAAACAAAAAACTTGTTTTAAGCAAAAAAATTTTGGATCTTTATCATCCTTTCATTTGAATTGCCTACATGAAAACCAAGATAAGGTGTTTTAGATATTTCGCTTGCTGGAGATGGGGTGTTTGTGCATGCAATGTACAAAGCAGCTTAAGCCTTACATTTTAATATTATGTATTTATGGAAAAACACTACTTGCATCATCATGTTTTCAGTTTTAATGCAGATTGGCTTTCATATTGATGGAAAAGACAAATAAAACCAGGGTAGGGTAGTTCAACCCATGAAAGTCCTGACAGCATATCCGTTCCTCAGCTGTGTTTGTCTTTCTCATCTCTTATATTATAGTATCAGTCATTGTTACAGGCTCCAAGTCTGGACAAGGCATGAATTTCTATGGAGAAAGACAAACAAACACTGATAAACCTAATTTAGGGAAGTTGTCTGTTCTTTGGTTGCTTGCTTATTTTAAACAAAACATGCAACCATGTAACAATTCACAAGAAAATCTGAACAGATAACTAGCAGGAGGATTTTAATTGTTTTTTCTTCTTAGATTTGGAGAGCACTAAATCTGCTTTTTAGCTTTCTGAATCAGGTTTGTGATTATTTTGTTACTGTTGTTTTCATATTTGAAACTTCAAGTGGAATCATTAAGAAATCCAATTATTATCCATGACTTCAGTCACAATACACAAAGCATTACCAACAGGAAAATTACCTGGATTTGGATGTAAAGACAAGGGTAGATTCACAAGTGTGAACATCTTAAATGTTTTCCAGGTTTTGAAAGCTTATCAGCTTGGAAAACATATTCCATTGCTGAAATGAAACACACTGTCACCAAACACAACTTTTTCTTGGAAATAAGTGTGAAACTATCTTCTCCCAGTTCTGGAAGGTGTTGGAAGCCAAGACTAAAGATGTGTCACTAGTATGGGAACCATCTCACTGGAGGCTACACAGAGACCTGCTAGAGTTGTGGAACAGCAGCCCTCAGCATCCAGAGGCTGGGACCATGCTGACCTACAGCATTGGACCAGAAAGCTAATACCTGTAGCTAGGAAAACACTAAAAAAAAATGCAAAGGTGACACGATCTCTGCACTAAAGGTTCCAAAAGCATCAGCCTTCTCACCCCTCAGGACCACTGGTATCTTCAAGTTAGATGTCTTACAGTCAGAGTCAAGTCAGTTTGCTGAGTTCTCTGCAGCCTGTCTCCAGCCCACAATTTTTCTCACTATGCCTTCAGATAGCAGTCCCTGGCTGTGGCTGCCTCCCTATTCCTGTCCCCATTACCACATGACGCTGAAGCTAGAAGATGTACTTTCTTCCACACCTCACTTCTTGTGTGCAAGGGATGAGCTCCCCATAAACATTCCTGTATTTTCTTTTCTACCTCACCTCATGTCCTATCATGAGGCTTTCCTCCACTGTGTCATCTGCCAAATAGCTGGTGAAAGGTCGAGCTCCTGCTGTGTCCCAGTTGCTGCAGCAACACCATCACCTGCCATGCTAGCAATGCTGCCATTTCTTGTCTCCTTGGTTTACCCCTGGCCATGGGTAGCATTTGCACAGCATGAAGCACAATGGTGTCCTAGGTTCCCCCAGGTTTCCTAAGTGCAGTAGCCATGTCTAAAGGGGAGGTGGTTTGGAGAATTCTTCTGAGCTTGTGGGTCCTAACATGAACGTTACCCACGACCAAATGCAGTGAAGAGATGATGCTGGGTGCTAGCTACCCTTTTGCACTGTATGGACCACCACAGGTATGGATCATGTCTAAACCCTCATCTGGGGTCCCTGGGATACTCTTACACTGACATGCACAGTCAGCCTTTGCAGGACCATGTAGGTACAGCTTCTGCTACAGCAAATAAATATAGTAATGGCAGAAAAGTGTATCAGTTCTGTCAGGCTTTCTAGGAAAGATGTTACAGAAGAACTGTAATTACAGATATGAAAAACATACCGCAAACTCTCAAACTGAAACAGGTATTTTCATTGAAGAAATTCAAGAACTCAGTCTAGCTTCTTAACAGCAAAAACAAAAAGGCAGAGTCATGGCCTAAAAAACGTATCCTTGGGAAATACAGATTTGATGATCGAGTAGCTGATGAAGATACAACAAAATTCAGCGTCTCAAAATTAAAGCCAGAGGTGTGTTTTTCATAGTGAGGGGAATTAACCAAGGGAAACAATATTTCTTTTTGTGTACCAGATTCCTCATCTCTAGAAATGCCATCATCAAGACAGGAAGGGGGTTTTTCAACTGATATGGTGAGGTTCAGATCAGAATCAGTTCAAGGAAATCCAAGGGGTGACGTGGTATGTCTGAGATCAGGCTCTGTGATCAGGTTAGCCCCATGATCTCTTTCAACAGGAAATCTCCCCATCCATAGCCAGAACCATGACTGTCTCTTAAGTTTCAGCTTTTTATGGGGGTGACAGTGGCACAACCTACAACACTTCAATGGGAGTGTGCACTTAAAAAGCAAGGCAATAGAAAGTGAAGAAGAAATACTTCCTCGCCCTTTTTTTTTTGTTGTTCTTGTCCTCTCCCCCCATCCGTTACAGCTTCTCTGACCCCTCTAAATTCTCCTTGTTTTGCTTACCAAATGGAGGCTGCAGTTTAGTATGCAATTTAATGGAGTTTTCTTTGTGTAAACGCCTGGAAAGACCTTCTATAAACTGTTCTCACAAAATATTCAAAGTAAAGCCTTAACATGCAGGCAGACTCCCACTGTTGCTCAAAATCATATGACGTGTCATTAAACAGACATTACTGTTTAATGCTCATTCTTTCTATGCATTGAGAATACTGATATTTCAAGAGAAGGGGCAGGTTTTGTTTCTGGAAGTGGTTGTACTCTTCAGTTTCCTGTTGAGTTTCATGACAGCCTTACCCTTAATAGGTGCAATTTTGAGACTACATAAATGTGCCTGCAGCATTGTATTTCTGTGTTTTGGGTGTGTATCACACAATTATAACTGTAGCAGAACCACTGGACATGGGAGTGCTCCTGACACTATGCCAGTGTGAGACCATGGGTGCATTAGCTCATCTTCCACACCCTGGCTGCGGTGGAGAGGAACAGCTAGAGACCAGGAGCCTGCTGCATGATCAGCTTAGAGGCAAACTCCATGGCCTGCAATTGCTACAGCCTGTAATGGACAAAACTGTAAGAGGGATGATGAAAGCCACTGGTTATAAAACAAAATCAGGTCTCCCATACCTATGGAAGGCAAAGTCTACACTTGGCACTGATGCAAATAAACAATGGGAGTTAATGCAGCAGGCTTCAGCCTAGCAAGCCGGTCCCACTGCGACCCCAAGGCTGGATGCAGCTGCTGTGTGAGCAGTGGAGTCGTCAAGGAGCTCAAGCTGCACCAGAGGATGCTGATGTATGGAAACTCCCTTTTCCAGTTCCCTGTCTCCATATTACCCCTGTGAGTTACTCACTTGCTATTCGGGTCACAGGTGCTGTAAGAAGCAAGCAGCTTGCCTGTTCTAGGCAATTGAATATTTACACCATTGTCCGATTCCAGACCAGCCATATGAAGACAATTAGGATATCTGATCATAGGCTCAAGCCCTCTTTTTTCCGATAGCGGGGAGAAGAGGAAAAATACCACTAAAGGTGGCATTGCTAGGTGAGCGCATTTGCACAAACCTTCTGCTTGGGTCCATCTAGACAGGGCTGAGCAGCCAGCAGAAGCCACGACACACATGCAGAAGTGCTCTTTGGTTTCATTCTTGCATCAATTTTCCAAGCCTGGGGCAGAAAAACATGCAGCAGGAGTATCTGCTGCCCTTTGAATCCGAACCGTATGTCAAAAGGGTGCTGGATCGTTTCTGTCACAAGACTGAAAGACACAGAAAGGTAATAGGATTTTGTGTCCCATAAAAATCTACTTTTCTCAGAAAACAAGCATGTGTGTCAACATCTCTGTCTTTGAACTGGGCATGGACAGCCACTGTGATTCATCATTCATGGAATGCTGTCGGCCAGAGATTCAAAAGTCTGACAAATCCCTCATGATAAGGGAATAAATTGTAATCAGCTGTTGTCAGGAAGACTAAGCACACGTTTGTTACAGATGTATCTGTTGGGGCAGCACACAGAACACACCACAAGCTCTTCTAGTGCCAAACGTGTTCTCTAAATGCAAAATTCAGAGGACAAGGAAATAAAAAAAAGCAGCTTGTGGATTGCATAGTCTGTTCCATTTCAGTTAAGGATCACAAATCAAACAGATTACCAAGTCACAAACACTTCCTACAAAGCAAAGCAAAGACAAATCTGGCCATGCACTGAATCTCATTTCAGAGCTTCATCACTGAAAATTGCTGCTGTTATTGAGGGGGGCACTTTTGTGCTTTTATGTTGGCTGCAGATCTGAATTGTCCTGAGTAAGGAACTTGACTGAAATACTGCTGAAGACAAATAACAGGTCATTTCAAGCCCTATGAGTTAAAACATTGTGAAACAGAAGCATTTCACTATGAAATAACAGGCAAACGAACTGCCTAGGAGCTGGGCCATAAACGTGATGTCTCAAAGAAGATTACCTCTCACAAATGATTTGAACTAACTTCAAGTGTTTCAAGAGGGAAAAACCCAAAACCATACAAAAAGCCTTTAGGAAATAAACCTCCTTCCTGTCTCCATGTCTCTCATAGTGAGTACTAATCTTCTTTTACACCCACAAGGCACGCTGTTCAGCTTGCGGAGGATTATGGCAGCTTTCCTTGGCATAACTCCGCAAGAACTCCTTTCTCACTGTGATATCTGAGAAAAAAACCAAAAATAAACCCAAAAATAAGCACCCACTCCACACAAGGGACTTTTTTAAAAAATCTGCCCTCAGGTGAAACTAGGCTGTGACTCACCATTCGGGTAGCCAGTTTAGGTGGAAGCCAAGAACATCTGAGGTGTCAGTGATCAGAAACCAAGCTCATAAAAATACCTCAAAAACTTTTCTCATTGAAATGAAACTAAAAGTCTCACAGACCTTTCAGAAACGACTACCTGTGTGGTTGCTTCACAAAAGGGTTCCTGGAACAAACAAAGCCTGCTTTAGCTAGTGTCAGGCTATAGAGTCCAGCCCAGCCTCTCTGCCCCTGGAAAAGCTCCTTCACTTCCCTCCAAGTACCTCCAAGAGGCGTTGCGTGGGCACAGTGGTGGACCAAGCTGAAACTCTTCCAAGGCTGCCTAAGAGAAGAACTACTCAGTCAAGGAAAATCATTAACAAATGTCAGGCTGTAGGGAGTGCAGGCAAGGGGAAGAGCAACAATGAGAACTAATGCTTTTTTTTCTGCATGGAATTTGCATGAATTGATGTTACTAGGAGTTGCTTCCACATAGTGTGACATGGCCTTACAGTTACAAATGTATGATTTTAGAATACAAGTGGGGTGTGGGGGGAGGGGGCTAAAGAGGAGAGGGAGGGCATTTTTTTTGTTTGTTTACCAGGTGGTTACTTTAGAAATAAAAGAATCTGACACAGCTCAAAAAAAAATCCATCCAAATAATGAAGTCTAAAGAACAAGAAGTAGACTTCTTTCTTTTACAAATTACAGTTCATTGTATTTTCACAGACCCATGCAAAAGTGAGAAGAAACATTCCTACATTTACTTCTTAGTGGATTGTGTTGACATAAGAGTTAGAAGTAGAATGTGGTGTGCAGTTTAGCTGCAGAAGCTAGCTGTAGATATGATACCAAACTATTACAAGGCAGAGTTGAATTCTCGGTCAGTGTGTCCCATTTTGCTTTTGATTAACTTCTGGTTTGCTTTTCAAGTGATACCCATTAAACTGTACAGTTTGCTGACTATGCTGAGTCCTTCCAGCACCTTGCCATAATGCTATTTAGTAAGTCTCTTGACCTTCCCAGTTGAATTATCTTGGTGCCAAGCAATCCAGAAAACAGTACAGGGACAGATTTCCAAGTCTTTTGTCTCTGGATTGCCAGTAGGAACATATGACTGGAGGTCCTTGGACTGCTTTAGTGTATGGTCCCTTGCTACCATTTCAAATAATATCCTTTGGACGTAACAGTAAACTCTACTTAGAAACTATCCAGGGTTGGAAAGAAGTTGTCCCAGCACGCCTGCTGAAAACTGCCTTTGGACCTCACTGTTTTGATGGAGCAGAGGTACATTGTTTCCTGACTGAATTCAATAAAGGCAAGTTTGTATTGCATTCATCCCTGTGCCCACACTAACTTCCCTTCAGTCACTTATTCCTTACAGGGATGAGGACAGTACATGCTGCTATCGGCACTGAATTCTTCTCTGTTAGACGTATGTAGAGACAAATGAGTCCTTTTCTTTGACCTCTGGGTTTATGAGTAGCAGTAGTATGATGGAGGAGTGAATCAGAAGCACATTGGTCTCATTTTTAGAGGTTTTTTTGCACTCATTCAACAAATATATCATGCAGATAAGCTTCTTGGGATATACTGGCTGTAGGGAAGTGGCTAATATAGAACAGCAACTTTTTGTGGAGAGGAAATGTGTTCTTTTGTAAGGGGATTCCAGTAATGCCAATTATTTGTACAGTGGTAAGAACACAGCAAGCGACACCACCCTCAACACAGATCATGAAGATACACATTAGCAGAAACTTGTATTTCACACACGCTTCGTGAACTCTGTGTGTTTCAGCTTTTCAGATGGGTAAGCAAAATGCATCATCTAACCATGAGTAGATTTTGTGATGTGATGGTATTCCCATGCTGGCAGCAGTCCAGGCAGCACCAATTCTCTGCAAACAGGAATGAGATGCACTGCAAGAAGTCTGGGTAAATGGCTCTGGAAAACTGATACAAATTCTCCATACATGGCCCATCAGCTGAAGATTTCAGCTGGGTACTGGTCAGAAGATACAGTATCATGACAAAGTAAATGTCCTTAAGCAGGTCCTGTAAAGCCATCATTTATGTTGGTAAACTATAGGGATACTTCCTGGCCTAAATTGGGTATTGCTGCTGACATCAAACCTAAATAACTTCGTAGCAAGATTTGGTAGGTAGAGCATTTCAAGGATCATTACAAAAAGGTAGCTTGAACAGAGTTAGCTTGTTTTGAATGGTGAGCCAATTTACTAGCACAAACACAGGCTGGTCTGTGTCTTCTGGTGCCAGTGTTTGGCAATATTCCTGGTCACGTTTAATTTACCGGTATAGATTCAGTCTATGTTACTTCTTTGTTAAAGCAGGTTTAGGAGTTCAGTTCTTTCCTCCATTTGGTGCTAGTGTAAAACACAGAGCACCCTGTTGTCTTGTAGCAGCTGAGATGAATCTTTATGGCAACTGGATTTGCACAGTTAAATTTCCAAGTTAAGCCAAATTCTCAGTCAATCCACTGCCAAAAAAAAAAAAAAAAAAAATCAGCACTGAAATCCAACCAGCCTACAAGGTCCTACACTAAATGAAATAACTTCTTCCCCTCTTTTTTTTTTTTGTTGTTAATTGAAATAAGATGTTATTCATTTAACCATTGCAGAAAGATGTAGGAGAAACTAAACACAAGGACTGAATCTTTAACAAAACTAATAAGCATGCCTAATAGCCTTGATAACAAAGAAAGATATACTGCATGTATTCAGGTACATACATATGCATGCCTTTTGTATTTATGTATGACTATATTTTATATAAAAATATATTAGTTTAAAATAAGATGTTACATAGCTGTTTTAAATTACATTAAGATGCCAAAGCAAAACTCTTGGACCTCTGTTCTTGGACTTTGAACAGAGGACTGCTACATTTCTGAAGCGACGGCACAAAGCCTCTAAGGGATGCCAGTCCCACACACCACTATGTTTGGACAAAGTCAGCATTTACACCCCTGAGAGGGCCCTCTGAAATTTGGGATGTACCCTAAGAACACCATGTATCAGGACTAAAAGCACACACAAAAGTGTATACGAAATAGAACAGCCTGAAGTAATATGGGAGAGGAAATCTGCTGAAGTCTTGGTGGAAGAGATGTAAACCCATCTGTGAATGTCTCCTATTCAAAGTTGCACCAGGGAAGCATTTCTTTAGTGAGATGGTGGTCCAACACTGGAACAGGCTTTCTAGAGAGGTGGTCAATGCCCTGAACCTGTCAGTGTTTAAGAGGCATTTGGGCAATACCCTTAATAAGAGGCTTTAACTTGTGATCAACCCTGAATTAGTCAGGCAGTTGGACTAGAAGATCGTTTGAGGTTCCTTCCAGCTGAAATAGACTATTCTATTATTCTAGTCTAGTCTAGTCTAGTCTAGTCTATTAGAACCTAAAAAGTCAGTGCAGAAAATATAACATGACCACCTCTACAACAGTACATAGGCTCACAGCTAAGTAAAGGTCCCTGCTGTGTGGGATTTCAGTCTTGAGAATGATGGTTTCATCCTAGTTACAATTAAAGGCTCAAGTTCTTCAAAATATTTCCTCAAAATTGTCCATTCTGTGACAATATGATGATTTTGTTCCTATTCTTCAAAAAAGGACATGGAGGAAACAATGGAGCTGGGCAGGCTCCTTTGGAAAGTGGTCACAAAGGAGGGCACCTCAGGATCTAGCAGCAACCATGCCATGGGGGAATGAAGGGCAGCCTAGTACAGAGTTGGAAACAGCCCTGCTTTGAGTGGAGTTTGGGCCAGGCAAGGGTCCCCATGGCCAAAGGCATTGTGGGAGCCCAGGGGAGGCATGAGAGGTGTTGCCTGTGCCCCTTGTGTGGAGTTTGAACCCTTGTTGCTCCTGTGTTCCCGCGCTGCAGCAGATAGCAGTGTTTAGGACTTAATAGCTGCCAATAACCTTTTATTGTCTGCAAAGTGTTTTCAGAAAAATATTATTTCAAGTTAATATAATCTTTCTGGGAAAAACAAGCCCAATTCACTAATTATCTTTGACACCCCTTAACTTACTTGAAACTGGTGATGGAGGAACAAGCTTTCACAAGTTAAAGCCTTTCTGGAGCACGTGGAGCCTGTTTCTTGCCCTCTAAGAATAGCATTCCTCCAAGTCAGTATTCCCTAGAGACTCAAAACATGACCAAGAGAGACCTACGGAAGCTCTGTGTGTGTGTGTGTGTGTGTGTGTTTAAGGAGAGGCACTGCATCTTTGCCAACTTATCTGCTCAGTTAAGCTCTAGAAGATCATTAAAACCTGACAAAACTTGTTACGAGCCTTTTATAATGTCCAGAAGTATTTTTTGATTTGCAGTGGGAGAGTGGAGGCAGGAGCCCTGCAGAGAAGGTGTCCAGCACTAACCTCCTGCAGCAACCGATTGCTGAGGACCACCGTGGCCAAAGACCAGCCCCAGGGCACCAGAGGTAGTTTCCCCTCTCCTGCTGCACCCATGCCCCAGGGGCCCATCTGGCACACTCAGCATCAGCATCGACTCCAGCTGCTCCACTTTGCAGTTATTCTCCTCCCCTGCGGGTGCCAGCAAGTGGGATGGAGAGGTACTAAGCTAGAGGAGACTTCAGTTGCCTGTTGGAACCCCTCTTTGCCAGTCCAGTCCCCAGACTGGGACTTCTTCCTTCTGAGCATCTCCCTTGAAAACATCCACAGATCATGCACCGAAAAGATGTCAGCGAGAACGAAGGCAGTCTAATAAACCTGGCCTTCACCTCCAGTTTTTGCAGGCTGACCTCATGCTGGCAGCAGCTGAGCCCTCCCTGGCAACAGCTGGGACTGGCCAGGGTTTGCAATGAGGATTCACACCACGAGGTCACTGCAGCTGAGCTGACCCCTCACAGCACATTTTCCAAAACAACCAAGAAAAGGTGACTAAGCCTGTTTTGGTTTGAGGAGTACAGTTCGATATGATTCATCCATCGTAGAGCTGTTTGCCTTTCATTGACCTTGCTGCAGGACTCTGCAACCTGCTCAAACCCAGCCTCATGTTAAAAGCCAGTTGAGCCAATTTGTGCTCTCATCAGCCAGGACAAGCTCTCTTGCACCTGTGTGATGCAGACAGGGGTGGTGAAGGAGGGCATCTGTTGCTGACAGTGCGTCGAGGAGATGCTCACACAGTGAGTGACTGAGGAGCCCATGGTAGCAGCACCCCTGCCATGGGTAACATGAGCCATGCGGAAGATGGCGGCTGGAACCAGGTCCTTTTCTTTACAAGGCAGCAGCAGTTACTGAAGCAGCACCTACTTGCAGATGCATAAAGCATAGGCAAGGGTGTGACAGCTTTTACAATACTCCTTGACTTTCATAAATCCTTTTTATGAGTTGCCTCAGAAGTGAGGCTTAACACCTGAGGTCCTGACCCATGAGTAAATTCAGGACAGGGAGCAGCCTTGTCCTCTGAGCAGCCAACGGCAGTCAGGATCACAAAGCGTGCCGGCTTTCCACTTCTCTGTCTGAAGGAGCAAAGGTTTCAGTGGTCTGATAGGGAGCAGCCCTCATTCATCACCTGAATCATAATGTTATCACTGTCTGACCTCGTATCTCCAGCCAGTCATGTACAGTCTGCTTGTTGCCTCTTTGAACTCCATTCCTCACCCTCTGTCTGGACACACCTGGGAGATCCAAGCCCCAGGTTGGTAGCAGGTGTAGAGAGAGACCAGGGATAGCTACCCTGTGCACAGCCCTACCCTAACCCCTCTGAGGCAGAAGCTGGGCAAGAAGCAGGGCCAGGTGGGGGAACCCTGAGCTTTGAAGTCCCCTTCTGCTGCACATCGTGGGATGTTCAGGTCAGACAGCAGCAGAGCAACAGGTTAATACTGCTAGGGCCAGCAGGGTGCTGAGAGAATGGCAGAAAGGAGCGCAAAGACTGCCCAAGCCAGCATTTATCTGCTGTCAGCACCTGTGTGTTGCCTGACAGATGCTTTATAATCAAGTATTAATAGCTATCATTAGAGCTTCAGTTTTTCTTGATGTTTATTTACAGGCTGGAGAAGGTTTTAAATGTAATTGGGAAGGATGTAGACAGGCTTCTGGCAGACAGAAGAGAGTAAGGATAAGAATCTGGTGGCAAAATTGAACTGTTTTCAGAGAAGGGAGGGAAAAAAATCAAAAAAACTAAAAAAAACCCCAAACAACACAACAGAACACACAATGCAGAGAAGCCCCATGCCAGCAGAAAGATGATTTCTTTCATCCTGGTGGGCTGGGCTCCTTGTGGGTGCAGCTCCTGGCTGTCTGCCCAGCAGCGTAGGTGGTGTGCTCTGTACAAGAGTTCAGGGCTGCCAGATGAGCTGTATCACCGTCAGAGCGAACTTTGTCCTTTCAGCCACAAACTACTTGCCTCTTTCAAGCAAGCAGGGGGTGTCCTGGCTGAGCCCTTAATAGAGAAAAAAGGCAAATCCACCAGTGCAGCTTGCCCTGTCAGGGAGTGATGTTTGTCTCTATTCAGGATGGAGGACAGAGGTGCTGCAGGGTGTACAGGAGGGCTGGGGAAGGCTCATGGGTGACCAGAGGCAACAGAAAGTGGGCAGATGTGGAACAGTCATTCTGGGAGCAAGGCCCAGAGGGGTTTGCATCCAGCACAGCAACACAATGCTCACCAGTACTATATATGCAAAGGCCAGACACAAGCAATCATAGCCATGCCCTGAGCTCGTGGGACATAAGGCGGCAAAGCTACAAGCCCTGTTTGGCTGTCCAGCTGTTCAGATTCACATGCCTGTCCCTACAGCTCTCAGTATAGGCTTATTTGGCTTGAAGCAACTCTGCAGCCCAAATGGGGATGGCTGCTCTACACTTGGTCTGCTGCATCAAGGGAGGACAACATAAGAGCTTGTTAGCAAGGCCTCACAGTCTCTCTTTCATGCATTTTGTACAGTGCATATTGATGGTGAAGTATCAGCAAAACACAAAGTTGCATCATCCCAGTGCTGCACATAGCAGGGTTTGTCTGAGGAAGAAATCCCCTGTCACACCTGTTGTGAAAAATACTGAACTCTGATCCTGCTGGCCACACCAAGGTACACAGGAGAAGTACCATCTACGCCTTTTTTGGATCTGAAGGAGGTGAAACTGTGACCTAACATGCTCTGCACATGTCATGGGACTGCACTAAGTCATATGGGCTGTGTCATGTCATTCACTTATCTCCTGTGATTCATTCACTCTGCAGAAGGCCTGTATAAATGCTCACTGCTCTTTACACATTGTCGAAGGAAAGTGATCTCCATGAGATGCAACACAGTATTTTCAGCTGACCAAGCAACACGTGTAAAATCCAAGGCCAGGGTATGCAAAGCAGATGTAGTGGCTAGGATATGCAAAGCAGATGTAATGGGATCATCAAAACCCTTATCCATGGGTAAGAAGACACTGGAACGGGAAGGGGTTAAATGTTCCTGCAGCTGGCTGAGGTTGCTCACTGCAGAGACATGGGGTGTCTCCCCACCACACACCACTACTCCTCAGCTACCTGGGCAGCACTCCCTCCTGTGACTCCTGCTAGATGCATATATCAGACACTGTCACATCCCTGGGACTAGTCAGCACCAATTATTTGTTCATGTGTGAGGACTCCTTGGCCATGTTACAGCCATGGGGACAGTTTGGTTCTCTCTCCCTGCAACTCTGAAAAACAACATCCCGTGTTTCTTTCTCCATGTCTTTGACAGAGGGGAGCTCCAGCCCCAATGTGAAAAAAAAACACAGATTGCTCTCTTTGCTTCATCTTGAAAATGAGAGATGCTTTAAACTCCGCAGCATTTTCATTTGCTAAGTACACATTTGTAGTGGCCAGGATCAATGATAACAAATTTATCTGCCATGAAACAAAACTAGAATGAAAAATCCCAAAGAGTTGTGCTACGCACTTATCCCACAGCACGAGTGCAGCACCAAGCACCATCCTGCACCCCCCCCCCCCACCTCAGGTCACAATGAGGCATCAGCCCACCACCCAAAACTCCTGAAAGATTGTGTTTCTCTCTTCACATATGTGAATAGCAATGGTGAGAGCTACGTGCCTGGCAGCTCACGGAGGTGGGAAACAAAGCTCTCAGAGGCGCTAGGAGAAGGCCACGGAGACAGCTTACACATACAGTCCAAAGAAATGAGAGCTGGCACTCTCTGGACTAAAGTCATATCTCTCTGGAGTTTGTTCTCCTTCAGCACATGTAGCCATGCACCTCCCTGCAGCCACAGACAAACTTGGACTTGAGAGGGGGACCTTCAAAAACATCTCAACTCCCTTTTCCTTCAAGCTGAAAAAGAAATAAAAGAGAAGTAATCAATCTCTTATTCTGTCCTGTACTATTTTAAATAGTTGGGAAGTGTGCCACAGCACAGAAGGAAAAAAATCCTTGCTCTAAGAGATAGCTTTTGGTCTCTTATACAGTGCTGTTGCCCTGAGGAAGATAGAGATCCTGGGGAAAGCGGAGGTGATGACCAAGCAGTGGCTGTATGGTACAAGCAGGACTGTACTGGCTTCTGTCCCTGAGCCCCGGTGGCGCGAGAATAGTGGCTGAAGCTGGCACCAGTGCCCCAGCTCCGGCACAGGGCTGGTGGGAAGCCCACTGTTGTTGAGGGATGACCTCAAGTAACCTGTGGCTAAATTGTCATGTTTCCTACTTTGCTCTTTTTTTTTTTTTAATATTTTAAAAATAGGCCCTAGAAACCAAAATAGCCACTGTTTGCAAGACTCCTGTGCTGCTCCTGCAGACTGTGCAGACAGGAAGAGTTATCCCTGCAGCCAGGTGTCTAGCACATAGGCGACAGTGTACTATAGAGATACTGTTTTTTCAAAGGAAGCTGGTTGTCTGCAAACACATCAGACAGACAGGTCTTCACTTAGGGTATATTCCCACTAGGTCAAAATAGCTGTTTCTTTGATTTCTTCTCCTACATAGACAGGGGTAGGTTATATGCGGGTTTTCAGTATTTGCAGTTCTAAACAGGACTTGTACCTCTAAGTTAGGGTAAGTAAGTTCTGGTAAATATCAAGGTTTTCAGAAATGTCAACTAGAGCGAAAACCCAGCCATCTCCTTCTGTTCCTATCCATAACTGAGTTCCTAAGTTCTTAAGCTCCAGATCATCAGCCCTGGCCCTGATCTTCAAACATGTTCATAAAAGTCCAAGGCAAGCCTAACATCTTCTTTTAGCTGCTTAACAAAAAGCACCAATTTAAAAAGAAAATAACAATGCTGGCTTCCGAATCTCCACTGCCTAAAAGAGTTTACCAACACCTTTCAGCTGCCTTCCTGGGAACATGTAATGGCAGTTTGCTTTGCTCTACATGCATGGGTAATATATAATCCTTGTGCCACCACTTGCTTTGAGTGTTCTTCATGACTGGAGGCATTTTTTTTTCCTTCTTGCTTTTGATCTCACCGAGACTGTTATTCCTGTAGTAGCAAAGCTATTTGTCCTTTTAAGTAAGCATGTGGTAATCCACAAAATCCATGATTCATAATGAAATTGGCTTCAGTCTGCAAGAGTTTAATGGTTGTGTCAGTCCAGTACAACTGGCAATTTTGGCACAGAGCAGCTGCAACCCCTCCTTGAAGTAATAACATCTAAACTGTTGGACAAACTGTGTAGTTGATGATAACCAGTATAAAACATGATATATAGCATAGCTCTGGGTAATTTAGAGTGAGGTTTAATTTGAACTTGTGCAACCATGTTTAGCAGCAGCTGGTGTTTTGACTGTGTTAGTTGTAAAATTAACATCACAATTGGACTTGAGTCTTAAAGATCAGCTTTGAATGTTTTAAGACCACCAGCCATGCTGTGCACTGAATTAGACCAAGACATACGAAAAAAAAAAAAACAACAATGTATTTATGGTGATGCTCTTTAATTACAGAACAAAAGGTGTTAAAATTTATACTGCACAGGGAGTTGTAACCTTTTTAAACTATCATTTTTTTTCTTAGGTGAGAGATGTGTTTCACTTGTACTATATACCTGTTATATTATTACAATATATTTATGTCTTTGTATTTAAATAAATAATATGGGAAGATGTGCTGGCACTACAGCTCACAAAACTTAACCTGATGCTCTTTTAGACAAATACATTCCCTTCATTGTGCACAATCTTAAATGCACTTGTTGAGCTCCTAGCTCTCTGTTAAAATGTATATTTGAAGTGGCATTAGTTTCAGTTCACTGTCCCACAGTATTTTACTAAACCTGCCATGCAATGAAAACACCTGCTAACCCTAATCTGCAACGAAGAACCTGCCCCTGATTCAGAAACTATTCTATATCATGGTTTATAAATGATATTTGGTTGAGACATTCTTTTTACTTGTAGGAGGAAAAAATAGTCTGCATTTAGCTGTCACTGAGTATATACAGCTGAGTGAAGCCAAGCCAGTGCTTTGTTTCCTTTGATCCGTTAAAGTCTGAGCCCATTTCCTTCTGTCGGAGCAACAACATAAGGAGCAGCTTTCAAAGCAATGTTTGTTTTCTCATCCCCTGTTTACGCTTTGGCTTTCTTGAAGATGTTCCTGTTGGTCTGAAATGTCCTAGAATTAATTTTAGCTTGCAAGTGATTTTTTTTTCCTGGAAAGCCATAACCAGTAAGTGCCTTAATGAGTGCTCTTGGCACTCTACGAACAGACACTGTGTCCCTTTTAAAGAAAAAAAATACCAAGTGGCCATTGTGCCTCTGCTCCTTCAGGGGAAAAAATAGTCGGTCCTTATATCAACTTGGGTGAAACTGGAAAAGACCCTCCAGAAGAGTTAAAAGGAGACTTGGGAGGAAGAGGGGAAAGAGTGCAAGTGTTGAAAATATCCGTGCACAAAGAGTTTCATGTTTTGGGTGCTTGTTTACATTTTTCACAGGCTCAGCTAAAGATGGAGGGAGCAAAATATGTGTCCAGCACAACACAAAACCTGGTCTTGTGATTCTTATTCTGACTGGTATAAGCTTGGCTCCAAGGTAAAAATGACTGTGTGCATCTCCTTGAGGTTTTTAAAACACCCATGAAATCCATAAGCAAATACAAACATTTACCTAAACACTGCTATTTTTGGCATTTTCAGCTTCTTCCAAAACAGCTTTCACCTGAGAGACAGTGACTGGCTGATGCTGGCACCAGAACCAGGTATCCAGCAGTCAATTTTCCTGTCAGTTTCAAATTCATCACCTAAACTAGGGAGAAACATTAGTGCTTCCAGGAGGCACTGGGGGATCTCCCTTTACTGGGAGCATTTGGTGCAGGTGCCCAACACCAACACACAGGCACCCTGAGCCTTGCTGCTCCTGCCTGTTCAGGCAACCAGGGTGAGTTATAACCCACAGGATGATGCTTCTGTTTCAGCCTTGTTTTGCAGTGTGATGTTTTTCCCCTCCACTAATTTCTGTGAGCAGAAATCCCTTTCTTTTCCTCAAGAACATGCACCCAGGCACTGAACTCAAAGCAAACCAGTGCCTTCAGGTCACTGTCAGTGGTGATTTTTAGACAGAGAAGGCAAAAAGCTGAATCAGAAGATTGCTGGGGTGCTGGAGAACTGGTCTGTGGTAGGGCAAGTGGGTAGGCTGGAGCCAGTCAGCTGGAGGGTGGCTTTTGAGGAATAGCTGCTCAATGAATACGCATATCAGCATGCCC
The DNA here is from genome assembly GCF_037038585.1 of Patagioenas fasciata. Lineage (NCBI taxonomy): Eukaryota > Metazoa > Chordata > Aves > Columbiformes > Columbidae > Patagioenas > Patagioenas fasciata. The sequence goes on from NC_092520.1 coordinate 94,845,374, forward strand.
GTGGTCCCAGCCAAGGCCCCGGAGACATGAGTGTGCTATACTTTGTGTGGGGTGGGTTTTTTCTATCTCCCTTTTTTTTCTAATCTGTTTTTGCGTTAAGGCCGCGGTAGGTTTAATGCCATGTGAGTGCTGTTGCAGTTTGTTGGGACTCTGTTTTGTGTACCCATCCTCAGCCTGCACAGGTCTGCCTTCCCGAAGTGCAGGGTTGCACTTCAGGCTCAAGGGACATCCAAAGACTCCCGGCAAGCTCAGCACAATTTGCCCCTCCTGAGAGCTTGCAAACACTGTTCACCTTTGGTAACATATCCTAAATTATGACAAATTAGAGTTTCTATTAAACATCAGCCAATAAAAACCTACATTGCCTCCTAAATACATGCACTTAAGAGGGGACCTGAGAGGAAAAGCCCCTGCAAGATCCTCTTGGTTGCGCAGGGCCCATCACCACCTTGCCCCATAGGGCATTAAGGAAACTGCAGAGGTGAGAATGAGTGTGGGGATGTCATCTCTCAGCTGGCTTGCCAAGATAGAGATCAGTATTTGCTGCTCAGGGTTTTCAATGACACCTTTTTGTCTGAGCCAATGAAGAAAACCAGAAGACTGGTACCTTTCACATTGGCTTGGATGGTCCAGCATTAACACTGCAACCACCACATCCTGGTGGCCTTCTAGCAAGGCCCTGTGGTGAAAAACAATTACAAAGGGAAACCATGTTGCCTTTTCCAGGTGATTTCCACTGTCTTCCTATGAAACCTACGGTTCCCTCCTTTTCCCTAGGTTTTGGCCTTTCTGCAGGCACCCAGACCACAGCCCAGGGAGGAGAACGTCCTTGCCAAGGCATTACCCACTCTCCTCCACCCCTGTGTCATGGTGGGGAGTGCTCCCGCGTGCGCATCTCCTTGAGAGGTAATTAGAGCCTTTAATTTTCAAAGATTATATATTTCAGCCATCTACGGAGGGGAGGAAGTTTGTTCTTCCTACCAGCGCTCCACCCAGGAGCAGTTCATCTCCATCCAGATAGGGCTGAAAAGGCACTTGAGACATTTGAAAGTGTGGGCAGATCAGATAAAGGTGATTTAATGCAGAAGAGGGCAGAAGAGTTGCCTCAGCCCTCTGCCATAGCACCAGGGACGAAAGGTCTTCTGCGTCGCTGGACGTCACCACCGCATCTTTTGGAGATCTTTCAAAATAAACTCCCAGCAAATGCTATTCAAAAATCCAGGCTGAGCAGATGATGCTGATACAACAAATATGTTATGACATAGCTTTTTTTAATTTACTTAGGAATATAAATAGCTGTGTTAATTGTCATTCCTTTTGAAACACTGGAAGATGTAAACAGTGTTTGCCAGATGAGTGGGGAAATATATCTGGATTTCTGTGGTGACAAGGGAGACCATGTTTTAACAAACACCACTTTAAAAAGGCTCCACAGTGCTCAGAGTGGAAAATTATCTGGAATTGCCATTATTTTTTATAGCTTGATCTTATCATGAGTTCCCAGACCCACAATACCTACCATAAAGCCCTGAGTCCTAGAATCATGGGGAAGCAGAAGAATGCAAGAATTTGTTCAAAACAAAAAGAGAGCACAGGGAAAATAAAAATAATTTTGAAGAGATGATGTGGCCTGGGCTCATCCAAAGGATCAGGGAACAAAAATGCATGAAAAAAACTGCAGCTCTCCTGAATGTCAAGCTGCCACAGCTTTCTGGGGCTGGTTGATGGGAATTTTGCATGTCTGTGCTGACCTCCTTAGACCAACAGAGGAGGACGGTGTGCACCAGCCCCTGTGGCTGGTGTCACCACTGTGACACTGGGTGCTGAGGACCTCATATGGAGAGATCAGCGTAATATCATGGAACCAAACAGTATGTGGAGACCTTGTCCCACTGATCCTATTCCTTAGATAGGGTTGAGACAAAGGGTAGGAAGACCCCAGTTACTTCCCACAGGCCAACAGCCATGAAAGGGACAGATGGAGGCGGGCAGGTAACTGGGCCAGCATCAGGGACAGTCCTGGGTGAACCAGCCAGAGGCAAGTGCTGATCTTAAATCTGCTGGTGGTGGTGGCAGGAGGCAGGCAACTAGCACTCTTGACTGGGGACATGGTGGAGTATTTTAGAAGGGGATATTCCATGACCCACAGGTACTGCTGAAGAGGTTTCCATCTGGATTTCAAATTTCCTAAACAGCGGTGCAAAACTGTCAGCCAAATACAGACAGCATTACAGGGTTTATCCCTAATTCTGCTGCAAGGAGTGTCTGCGTGTTATTCAACCCTTACATTACATTACATGGCACTGCTCTGAGTAGTAGCTGAGGGAGGCTGACCAGAGGACCCCAGAGGTCCCTTCCAGACTACATGATCACATGCCCCTGCATGCCAGACCCCCCAAGTGCTCACCGCCTCTCTGCTGCAGCAAGAGAGAGATCCACTCACAGCCCCCAAGGGACACTCAGCTGCCTTTCTTGCCACATTATGACATGTTCTTTCATGCCAAACCCACAATCCTTTCCCACTTAGTGTGGATCTCGTGCCACTGAAATGGAAACTGCAATCCCAGGACGCTCCTCCCCTGTGAAGCAAGGCAGTCACATGCCTTTGAGGGCGCGGTGAACTGCTTGCTGGCTTTTTCGCTCATTAAGAGTGCTTTATTCATCCCTGTCAATGATGTTCATGATTAAGGCTGCTACTGCAATTCATGGAAATTGCATACAACACCCCTCACAGATATGTATTTTTCCCTCTCAGTGGACATGGTGTCATGTCTGTCTAAACACACACGTTCAGTCCATGACTCAAAGGCAGAGGTCATCTCCAGCACATGCTTTAAATCCTCACTTATCTCCATCACCTATTCTTCCTGTAGTCTGACAGCCTCACCTGCTTTTCCTAATGACATCACCTCCCACGTACAGAAGACACCAGCATCAGCATAGCTGTCATCTCACTAACTTCTACCACAATATTGCTAACTCCTGGGTTTTTTTGTTGTTTTGGGTTTTTTCAGTGGGGTTTTTTCTCAGTAAATGATTTTAACCTTTCTAATATCTTATTAAAAGTCTGGATATGTTGTTGTGGCACACAAGTCTCACTGAAATTTTGCCAGCCAGAAGAAATTTCTTCATTCATTAATCTATGTCTCACTTCTGCCATACGAAGCTGTGAAGAGTAATGAAGTTTCTAATTTGGCAATAGAAAGTTTGCCCACTTCTTCTATATGTCAAACAGATAAGCTTGAAAAACACCATGTTTCACAACACAAAAATATTTTCCAGGGAAAAGTGATCAAAATCTCAACCTCTGACAGGAGAGGACACACTCAGTTGAGCTCCTCCCTCCATCACCCACAGCAGCAAGATCTGGTACTGGTGTGTTTCTCATATCACTGCCATCTGTTATACATTTAACGTCTTGCACAACCCTCGTGCTGACCGACCCATCACCCTGTAGCCAAAGCCACTTTATTGTGCTTCTTTCATGCTTTGTATCATAAGCGTTTCTTTCCCCAGAATTTCTGCTTAGGCCATAGGCTTTGTAGGCATCGTAATTCACATTAATATTTTTTTCCACATTTTCTGCCTTTTTAGGTCTATCTGTCCATAGTGTTATGTTAGAACTATTATTATTTTGTTCTTGCTTGCTACCATAACTGGAAATCTCTATTCTATCTTACTATTTTAAACTTAGGCTATTGTGGCCTCCTTCCTTATTTTTGTGCTCCTACAGTTCTTCCGGCAAAACTTCAAGGAATCCCAAGTATTTGAAGTGGCAAAGTGTCCGTCTCACTTTTATCAATTCTCTTCCTTTAAACTTAGCCTTCTAAAGGAGACACAGAAAAATTAGTTCTGAAAACCAGTTGCTGCTTACTCACTGGTATGTGCGGCATGCTACAATTTGAATCTAAACCAATCATGCTGGTCCTGTGGGTGAATAACAACTTATACAAACTAACTTTTAAATGAGGTTGAGTAAAGGTACCAAGTCATTGTCATGAATAAACAAATACACCTTGGTATTCCACTTAAGGAGACTTTCTAAGGGAAAAATCCTTTCCTGAGTCACATTTCTGACCTCCCTACTACAACCCTTGAAGACAAATAAAAACCAGGATATTTGGTCTTCTTACAGCAGACACAGTATTCTCTCCACTGATGATGCTGGAAAAGAGATCCCCATAAAAATGCATTTCAGTGTTGCTATAGTAAAATTATCTTTTAACAGAAAGAATTAGATCCTGGATTCAGCGAAACATTCCAGCTAAACCTGGAAAGAGAGTATTAGTAGATGCTTTTTGATGCCTCTTCCCAGGCATTTCTTACCGCTGCTGGTACAAGTTGTGTGACTAATCCATCAATGCCGAACACACAGCATCAATCCCTGCTCGCTGCAGGCCAGCACGAACAACACGTTGGCACCACAAGGCCATTTCACACCTGTTGGAAAGCCCAAATCCATGACTGAGCAGGTGCTGAGCAAGCAGCCTGCATGGTGCTGTGACAGTGCTGGCCAGCAGACAATGCCAGGCATGCACACAGGTGACAACAGCAAAGCAAAGCCTGCACAGATCCTCCGCATACAGCTCAGGATCCTCTTCTGTCACTTTCTTGGTCTTCAGAGGGACACCACACACCAGCTTGTGGCTTCCACAGCTCCCACCCAAGCTAGGAGGGAGGGAAGATGTCTCCAGACTTGTTTCCCAGTGGTTGATGGTGGGATTCCTCCCTCCAGACTTTAGATACCCGCTAGGTGTGAAGCAGTGTGAAGATAAAACGCCTCTGCAGCTCAGTCAACTCTGTTTTAGGCCTCACAAGAGGATGGAGTAAATCTTACTCTTGGCGGACATTGTCTCTGTTCATTGCCTGTAAAATGAGCCTGGGTGAGAAGTTGAGCTGGACACAATTACACTGTAACTGTTGAAAGTCAGGCAGGATGAATCCTCCCTTTCATCCAAAAACAAGTGAGCCTAAAGGAAAAGGCTTGAATGCACATGTTTTTGTGTCATGTTTTATTATTTTTCTGTTAGTCACATATTTGCACATCTTAGGAATGCACAACTAAAATCAGGGTCTGTTTTTTTTGTTTGCAGAGCCAGCAGGCACCAAACCCAGCCTAAAGTTCTCCCCTTTTTAGACTAAATATTTTTGGCATATGGAAGGAAAGGCTGCCAAGTGAAGGGGAACATTAGCTAAACTGCCTCACTGAACAGGCTGACAAATACCTACAGGTCCTTGATTCCTCACCTCCTGGGGCTGACTCTGGCAGCCTTCACTCGCCAGAGCAATCCTGAAGCCAAGGACACCATATGCCTGCGTGAGGTGAGCTCAAGGTTGGCTCTGTCAATCAAAGAGGAGGAATATGGTGCCAACAGCACTCACACAATTATCTGGCTCAGGTTTTGAAACCTCTGCTCAACAGCAATGATTCAGCAGTTGATTACTGTTCATTTACTGGAAACTGCTTCTCGTCACTTAGAAGGAAAAACAACTGGTAAAGGCCTAGATCACTCAATTCTACGTTAGACAAGACGATTGTGTTCAGTCGCAAGCTTACAAAAAAAAACATGTGCTGGAAAGCTCCAAAATCAAAACATTTTTCCTTTCAATAACCTTTTAATTTTCATGTTAACATAATGTTTCTTTTATTTTCTTTCTGTTTTTCTGGTTTTCTGGGTATGCACTTCCCATTTTTCTCTGATCTTATGAAGACCAGAAACTTTACTGTATATATAACCTACCCCCAGTCCCTGCAGACACACACACAAAATTTCTTCCTCTAACTGGTAGATGAGCATTACAAGGGAAAGAAAAAAAAATAGAAATACACTTTTGCAAGGTCCAAGAGAAGTCGCAAGAGTTTATGTTGAACCCAGCATCCCAACCAACATGCTAAATGGTCACCAACCTGTGATCCTCTATCCAGAGCAAAAAGTATGAGTGGCTGGTACCTGTGGAAACAATTTTTAACTGAAGCCACCACACACATAGTGCAACACTTGGGAATGAAAGAATATGTGAAGTTCAGTCCAGAGCTTGACTAAGTCAATGGCCACTCTGTAGTTTCAGGATGCATCCCTGGGACTGCTACTTCCACTAACAGTAATATCTAGTCCTGGAAGTACTGTACTGAAGAGCAGTGGCTTTATCTGTTGTCTTCACTGCACTGTTTTGATGCATAATCTGTCCATTGAAAGACTGACACCTGCCAGGAGTCTGTGCCCACAATGTTTAACACAGTTTACATTTTGGGGACTTCACCAGTGGTTAGGACTCTGGTGTGCCATGGGTACATTTTACAAGTTACAGTGATAGATCTTCATCATTCAGTGTCACTAATCTTAAAAATAACACAAGGCCCGTTTGTTAACTCAGAAAAGGAAATGAAGATAATATTTAACACTAATTCTTTTGCTTTAAGTCTTTTCTTTCTGGCCAGGTCATCTGAGTTCAGGCACCAGCCACCAGGTACAAATATCTTTCACACTAGCTAGGAAAACTTACAACAACTAGCCCATCCTCATCCATGTTTGCCCTGCCACTAGCACAAGTATGTCCTGGGCCTTCACTTGGGCCCCTGGAGGCTGACAAAATGACAAGAAGGGACCATCTCCTACAGCTGCTTGCATTCCACATTACTCTTATTTCCAGGGCAAACATCTTCCCAACACCGTGCACATACCTTCGGTTTGGCCATAACTCCCCTCCCCAGATCGAACAACTGTGCTTACATTTACATAGCAAACTAAAGACTATGTTGCTCATCACAACATCCATTTCAACATACTGAGCAGTACTGTGACTTCGTCACATTTGACATCCCATCAGTGCTGCCTACAAGTAATGGGTGTACAGAGATTGCAACATTTTTCCAGAGCACGTGCTTACAAAACTTCCACTACACAGGGATTCCATGTAACCTGCCTTGTTCAGTGACACTTAAGGCACATCCTGCTACAGGCAGTATAAGATGTTTTTATCAGGTGTGTAATGGTTGCTAATGAAGATCTAACCAGTGGGAGTTGCACCAAACCATCCCACTCATGTGATATCATCTTTGCAGAGAGAGGCATCCAGGAGTTATGCCGAGCTCACTCAGAGTGACTCTCAGCCTGTGGCTTTCAGTCTCTGCAGGACAAGATTGCTTTGTTTATATGTTCACCAAGATACCAGAACAGGTAGCTCTCCTCAGCTCAATTCTTCCAGGACTCGATGCTACAGTTTATCAGGGTGAATGAAGAGGCTGTTATTCCTAGGAATACAATCCTCTGAAGTTGTAGCATCTCCATGGGTTCAGTTATGGTTTCCACAACTTCAGACTGGTCCTTTGTTACCAAAGCACTATTTACACATTCATAAAAAAGGTTAATTCACAAGTGCATATAAAAAACCTGTGGTTTTTGTCCGTGTAATGCATATTCTGAAATACTGACGCGTATTCAGTAGATGCGATAATAACAGAGATTTCTGCCTGAATCGTCATCTTCTCTTACACACTTTCCCCACTGTCTTCACAACTGCAGAACTCTTCTCTGGCCAGGTCCATCCTGTCGCCACCTAAAGTTAATGATGGTGGGACACCAGGAAGAGGTCTGGGGGCTTCCCTTGCCTTTTTGGACCTGACTTCTTACTAATGGCTCCAGTAGTCCAACTTTCATCCCTGATATCCATCTCTAAATGGAGCTCTGGGAGTCTTAACCCAGCTCCAGAGAGCACGAAATATGCTGAACTGATGGTGGCCCAGGTAAAGGGAGGATGCAACATGTGCATCAGTCCATTCCCCTCGATGATGAGGAGGAAGAGCATTTGGACAGTTTTGTTTCACTTGTGGGCAGAACAAACAATGTCAGACTTTTGGTCTCAAACTGGCAGATTTTTGAACTCCTGGAAATCTTTGTGAATCCTTTCAGTGGATTCCTGTCATGCATCCTCAGGAACCAGGTGGTTTCTGGCATGTAGATAGTGAGCATGAGCTGCCAGACCACCAGCTCCTGGAGAGGACCTTTATTATGGGACACGTGTAGGTATCCTTGTCCTGCCTGGGGAAGGAATAACCCTTCCCCAGCAGTCTCCCTGCAGTTCAACATCTCTCACCCCAGCACAAACCTGGGACTTTGTGCTATTCTCTCTCTTGCCTGGTTCTTCCATATTTAGGCTGGTGCCTCCCCGTCATCAACACCTCGACCCTTGAGTTTGGATTATCCTTCAACAGAGATACACACCTGATTCCCTGCTCATCCCTACAGTTTAACCAGGCAAGATGCCTCCTCCACTCCACCTCCTCCTTCAAGGCCACCTCCTGTCCTTGCTGCTGTTGCAACCTCCTTCTCCAGGAGAGCAGGTCCCACCAAGCAGATTACCACCATCCTCCTCCTTGTACAAAGCAAACCCAGGCATAACACAACTAATGGCTGTCTAGCTCAAATATGGCCTTTTCCATTCCCCCTTCAGTTTTCCCTCTGTATCTCTGTAGGCCAGTCCCAAGCAACCTTGGTTTGAGGCACTTGTGGAGCTCCAGCAACTTTAGATTTAGCTCTCATCCCAGCCACTGCCTCTCTGCTATGTTATGTGATTTTGTATGGAATCTATCTCATCTAAATAATTTTATCACCTAAGAAGGGTCTAGTCTCATCTAGACCTCCCGCATCCTCCCTAAAATCAACAGATAGTGGTCTAGGGCTGGTAGGATGTCCAGGCCCCCAGAGATATCCATTTGACCAGATGTCTTTGCAGGAAGAATTTGACATGAGGAACTCACTCAGTGACTGCTGGTGTTAAGGGAAATGAAACCCACCCGACTCACTCAGCCCTCTTCCTCAACTCTCGATGTTTGCAACCATCTCCCCAAGTCTCTGAACTTCACTCACACTGAACCTTCCTCCAAAGATAACTCTTCTGTCCCATCTTCACCTTGTAATTTCTTTCTTCTCATATACTATTTTCCAAGTCTTGCTCATCCCAGGTTTTAATTACATTACTCACAGTAGGTCAAGCAAGTGTGATGTCACAGGGCTGGTAAAACCACTGGTCAAGTTCGCCCCTTGCTAAGCCAGTATGATCTGATTTTTGGCCTCAGCCCTATGAGCATGAACATACTTGTTTAATTGTATGCATGAGCTGTGGTGTTACCTGCACTGGGACTGTGCCCATGTGTGAAGGAAAGCACGTGCCCACAAGCTGGTTGGACTCCTTTTGACTGCAGCTGTGTCTGGAGGTCTGCTGCATCCCACAACAGGCTCTGCTCTCACAAACAGGAAAAACAGGAAAATACATAGGGTCTTGTGGTTGCCTCTCCAAAGTCTCAGTGTAGGTTTGGCTCAGGGGACTGACCCTCATAACAAGAAAGGAACGGAGAGCACGGCTGTAAAATCCAGCACAGATGTACCATCCTGTTGCAAAAGAAGTGACCCACAGAAGGCATGGAATCAAGCCATAAATTAATCCCAGTTCTTGTACGTGGATATTAACGTACATCCATCACCACAGTTATTAGCCAGGACTGAGCTGTAACATTTTATGGTATTTAAGACAGATGACACTTTTTTCCTGACTTAACGGTATCTACTGTGAACTAATTCACTCACCTACGAACTACCAGTATTACTGTTATTATTATTACTACTACTGCTGCTACTACTACTGTTGCAATAAACTGTGTATATAGTTGGTTTAAGTATCAGGTAGAGAACAAAAGGTTTGCAAGCACTATATAAGGACTGTCAAGATCCTGAGACAGGGTTAGAAACTGCTTAATGTAGGTGTATACTTCAGGTGCTGCTGGTTCACTGACGTCTGAGACAGCTGAGTGAGATCTGAGTGAGACCCAGAGCATCTAATACAACCATTCACTTCTCAGTCAACACTTCTTCCCATATCTAGCTCTTCCCATGTCTACAGCTACAAAAACTTTCCAAGCTTTTTGCTTTTGCGTGAGTTCAGTCCCGATCCAGTCTGTTGAAGTCAAAGAAAGACCTCCCTCAGCTGAACTAAGCTTTGGATCAAACCCCAAGAGAAGGTTTTTTTGTGGACTGTTTTTGTGGATCCTTTTGTACAAGGACCAAAAAAAAGACCTATAGGAGTAGCAGACCACAGATGATATTCCCCCATTACAATGCTCCTAGACATTTTTAGTCTGGGACAAAGATTCAGTTCTCCAGTAGGTAACAATGGCCTTTCCATAAAAACCCTCATCAGATTCAGATCACTAGCCATATGCCCAAGTTTTCTGTTTATTTTTCTTGTACACTTTGTTTGTTTTTAACTGAAGTGAAGCCATGAATGCATGCCAGCCCTTTATCCTCCCGAAAAAGGGGGAGAAACCTAGTCATGATGCATCCATCATTCCCAATTCTTCCAACAGCCTGAACACATCAACAAAAAGGCCCAGTCTAATGAAAAAAAAAAAAAAAGTTTATTTGGAAAAAAATTGTAAGTAAAACAAGTTTCCATATGTTTACCATAAAAATAACCTAGACTCCACCTTGGGGTGTATAAAAATACAGACTACAGATTGTATATTTTGGCATCAGTTAAAAAATGCCTTTGTAAACATACCCGATTAAAATTTAACTGCAGCTTTTATCATTTACTCAAGTAGCATATGAAAGGACTAGAACACATTTATCACAGAAGCAGTCATTTTATCAGGGCTTAGTAATAGCAGTGATGTATTGTACAATTTGTGGTGCATGCCTGGTTTACAATACATTACTGCTGAATACTATCAGTACACATCTGTAAAGTATCCTTTAAAGCGTATCCAGAAACATTAACACCTATAAAAAAATGTTATAGGAGCAGCAGACTTTTCAGTCCTGTAGATAGAACTTAACATATATGGCTTGTGTCCAGACTGCTGGCCAAGAGAGGGACATACAGGCAGTGCTACAGCAGGAGGACAAGTTTCATTTATTTTTTTTTTTTTTTCAGTGATTACCAAGATGAAATTAGGACAAATATCCTCAAATAGCTCTAGATTGAAATTTAGCATCACTTTTTTGGACATAGTTTTTACAGTATCAAAATAAATGTTGTAAGAGTTCATATGACGCGTGGAGCTGTCAGATCTCAGTCCTTCCCACTCAGTTTGGATTTTAATGAGCCAGAGATGCTTGAAAGACTTCATGTCTTCCTAAGAAGTAGCTTATATGACTCACCGAATTTAGCATTACCCCAGCGATTGCCTGGCTAGGCTTATATACCACCCACGGGCCAGTGGCAAACTCTCCGCATCCCTCAGTGTTGGTGGCAACCCGAGATCAAGTGGGAACAGCAATGAGCTCACTTGAGCCCTGCATTTCTGCAAGACATTCCTTTAACAGACCAATTCTGAGCCTTTCAAAGTAGTCACTGTTTCTGCTACAAAGAGAGCAACAAAGGAAGGAGAGTTTAAATGAAAGAGTTGTATTGAACCATCACAGCTACTAAAGTAGAGCTGAGTAATTCCACAGTTAATTTACCAAAGTAGCAAGAACCATATGTGTACCATACATCATTGCTGCATCTCGGATTTGATGAGAATACGGATATCAAGGTTTGTGTATGAGCAAGGCGTTACAATGGCAGGAGGTGTGCACAACCATGTAGCGTGGGCAAGAAGTGATACAGCCCAGTGTTACCATGAACTATCATGTATTTGCATAGGAACTAGACACCATGGGGTAGAGACACTGACTGATTTCCTCCAGCTTTTCAGAGGTTACTCTGTTGTGTTAAAGAAAGAGGGGCTCCTATTTATTTTTAAAATTGAAGGCCTTCTGTATCTTAGCTGTATTGACTGGAAGCTTCACACATGAAGATGTGAAACTACATGTAAAAACAAAAGATGTCTTTCTGTCTTTTCAAGTGTGAAAGCTTTAATCATTACAAAAGAGGAGAAAGCAGGAGGAAAGTTAAGATCTGCAGGTGGACAGCACAATGCCTCCTTTGAGTTGAGGGGCAAAGACAGTTGCTCAATAAACACTCTGCTGTTTATTTTTTTGGAGTGTGTGTGAGATGGGAAATTCAAAGGATGAGATTCAGCACAGTTTAGTCTTAGTAAAACATGTATTCCAAGACCTGCACACATTGCCAAATGTTACAGTCCATTTCACAAGACTTGAATATATCACTTCTGTTGTTTCTGTTGCAGGAAAAATATCCTGAATGCAGGGTAGTGTTTGGTTTTGTAGCAGTGCACATACTGGCAGTATATGGATTAACTAATTATCTCAGTTTACATAAGGAAAAGTTTGTTTTGATGTAGGATGAAAATAACTGGAAAATACAAGTCAGGTATTTCATCTTTTCTTTCCCATGTGCCAGACACACGTGCTAACAATATCCCCCAGCCATTCATCGCATTTTCTGTTTGCTGTGGCTTAACCCCATGGAAGAAGGTCACTCTTTGTGCCAAGCTGAGAATATGCATTGTACAAATTTGTGCACAACACATTGTTGTGCCCCAGCATAGTGCTTTTTTTTCTTGAAGCTTGGAGACTAGAAAAAGTGGACATTGTAGTCATGCCAGATTATTTTTGGAGGCAATTTATGTACAAATGAAAGGGCATATCCAGCAGGAGATGCTGATGAAAAGCGTTCAAGTGACCAAGAGCTGGTGGCGTTTCTCAGCTGTCTGATTACAGGATAGTTTCTACAGTCAGTACAATGTCACTGAATTGATACCAATTCTGCCCTGCAAGGCCACTTTGGGGAAGGTTGTACACGCATGTCCAGAAACAGTGTTTGCACTTTAACATCTGATCTGCTTTATCAGTGCATTTTACAACCACTGCTATTAACTGAATTACCTTGCTGTCGTGAGGTACCTCTGAAGGCCACCACCTCCAAAACAAAATCTGAAATTATTCTACTTAGTCTAAAAAGCACCTAATGTAAAGCAGCAACCTGGTCAGGTATACAAGAAACAAATCCAAGTGAGAGCCACAGTGTTGTTCCCTCATTTTCCAGGACTTTAAAGTCAAATGCAGGTGACACAGTGACCACCAATGAGGGCACTTTGCTTGGACACTTTTTTTCCCCATCAGCAGTGACAAGCGACTCAGGAATCAGGGACTGCTCCGGCCCAAGAAGACCTGGCCCCCAGCACTGCCTCGTGAGGTTCTCTCCTTGTGTTCGCTGTTGGTTGCCCATGCCCTGGCCAGCTGTGGTCTGAGCCAGCCCCTGCTGATGGGAAGAGCACTGGCCAGGGACTGTCCCAGGATGCAGCAGAAACAAGGCAACCCTGCTTTGCAGGGGTGGAAGGAACAGAATTAAGCTGCACAAGCAAAAGTCTTGCCCTCAGCACTGGAAAACAAGAGGTGGTCCACTTTTGTTTGCTGCTGTAGATGTAACCTCCAGCAGTACTTAGACAGCCCAGACGTTGCTCTGGGGCTAGTCTGTTCTGCCTGTGCACCTCCCGGCACTACTTGTTTGGGTACCACCCTCAGGCATTATTAACATTTCCTCTTACACTGCTGGGCCAGAACACCAGCACCCTCAACAGGAGCAGGACATTTTGCTTTGGTTTTCTTTTTTTTTTTCCTTTCTCCTTTTATTTCTTTCATTTTCTATAAGAGGCTGGGAAGCATTTTGGCATACTCTAACATGGGAGATACTCTAAGTTCAGGGAATGAATAACAGGTTCACGGGGAAAGGTGTTTTTCAGAATGAGCACCACCTTGCCCGCAGGTTCTGGTGAGGCTGCCATCCTGTAGCAAGCCATTCGGTCTCCCTGTGCTCCCCATAGCATTTAATCTCTGCTCCAGGTGGGGAGCTGCAGGGTCCCAGCCTTCGTCTTTCCATCTAGGTTGGTGTTTTGAAGGTCAGGAGTAATACAGGTTATAAATAGGTAACAGGAGAGGAGCCAATCACTCGTACCACAGATCACAGGGATCAAGCAATGACATCAGCCTAGAGAACAGACATTTCACCTCAAATCAATTCTTGCCAGAAGTCCTGGGGAGATCTCCAATCACTGCATGTTGTGGAGCCTGGGAAGATGCAGTAATTGCTCATACCACCAGAAAGCCCATTGTCTGGGCAGCATTTAAATGGCTGGAATGAATAATTGTTCAATTGTGGTGAGCTGAACAAGGAAAACACCCACAATGAGCAGCAAGAGCATTAAATGTACAATCTCATGGTTCTGTGGGTGACCACAATTATTCTTCCATCTTTTCTGGAAACAAATTGTCCAGCAAAGCCACACAGCTACAGACTGGTTTGTTCTGAGAGTAGCACCAAGGTATCACAAAAATAATTCACGGGTGATATTCCTTTCCTCTACCTAACAGCAATTGCCTGGTGCAGCACCGTACTTCAGGGAGGAGACTGCGGCATGTCACAACTTCAGCTGGCCCAAGTCAGCTGCAGAAGGTCAACAAGCAGCTCACCCTTCCAGTGGGTGGTGGGGCTTAACATGGCAGCTGACATTTATCAATCACCCCCCACCAAATTGTATACAGGAGCACTCAGCATCAGCGTCCTTCTGGTCACTGGCACCGGGCAGCCCTAAAATGCCACATTGCTGCATCCCGGTGGCACTGGTTCAACCACCCAATGTGATTTCCTGCACTCAGCTTTCAAATCACTAACCATGGAAATATTTTATCTCCAGTCGCAGGATTATATCGCTGTGAATAGCATATCCTTCCTAATTAATAATTGTGAAATTGCCAAGAAAGTTATGAAAGCTTGGATCCCTCTAATCATCTAGTCAGCCTGACATTTTCCCAAGTTTTCATAAGTCATATTTTAGCAAATAACACCACTTCCGTTGCACCACTCAACAGTTTCTAGAATAATTTAGCATGAAGTTCTTTAACTTACAACTTATTTGTTCCATTTCCATTCTAGGTTGGTCCAAAGATAACCTGCCAATAAACTGTGGAGGTATAATGTCAAAATTCCAGTGAATTGAGTCAATATTGAAGAGGGAGGGGAAAAGGAGTGTGCCACAAAAATGAATTATGTCCTCAGATTAATTAATGATTTAATGTAGCCCAAAACTGTTTGAAAATTAGATTTGTCAATTTGAAGAAGAAACACAGAAGGTTGATGTCATGAAAAAGAAGCTAGGATGAGATTGCTTCATGTCTAATAAACTGTATGAGCCTTGCCATGCATTTTTGGTATTTTGGCACTTCTTCCACTGTCCTGGAAAGATAGAAATGAGAATGTGTTGCTTTCTTTGGTTAGGTTAATTAAAAAAAAATAAAAAAAATAAAAAAAAAAAGGCACCTATGAAAAAGTGAACTGAAGGAAACTAATTTGGTAAAAAGAAGTAAAAAATAGATAAATAAACAAAGAAACAGAGGGAACAGGGGATCCTTGCTGGAAACCTCTGACTCTCTGCCTGACTAAAGGGCTCACATCACAGGTTTTTCAGGTTTTATTTTCTGAAGGTGAGTTGTATTTATATTTTCACCAAAAAAAGCAAATGGAAACAAGTATTAAACCCTCACAGTTCTTCACAAAATGGAAGTCTCGCTCCCTGCCAGCTCTAGGTTGCCATGTCAGAAATTCAACTACAACAGGTATCTGCATCCTCTCCTGATGGTGATGGGGCTCTCTGTTTAAGTGACACCCCAAAGCAAGTAGGAGCAGAAATTAGGACCCACATACACTAGGTTTGGGATCACTAGGGAAAAGCGGCCAGTGATGTAACAGCCTTTTAAATCACCCTGTTTGGTGCATAATGTCTGTAGCACTCCAGTATTGCTGTTGAAGCCACGCAGATCCACAGCTCACGTAAATCAGTGCAGCGATAGTGGTGTTGGTGGAACCACATTGGTTTACACCAGTTGAGGACCCAATTTGAGACGTGTGAAATCATTGCAAAAAAATGTGGAGGGAGTGGGTTGGGGGTGCTGAAGTTGTTCACAAATTTGGTTTCGTTTTTGAAGGGTATATGTGGCTGGTCATGGTGCACTAAATTGTAGACTAACTGCTTTGCCAAGCCCTGCCATCATCATCACAGCCATGGGAAACAGCTACAACAAAACCCCCACCAAAGGACAAGGTAGGTGAATGCTGGCGAGATGGAGGTCTTATGGAAATAGCTCAGCTGTCTGTGGCTTCTCTTATGGGAAAGCTGAATAAGCATGCTGGCCCCACAAGAGTTCGTCTGACCCCCTCTGCTTTCTGAAGTGTTTCCATACTAACAGTTCAGAGACTACTCTGGGATATGGCACAATATACCCTGCCTATGGGTTCGATATCAGAGGTGATTATCTTACGACAGATAATTGCGTGACTACTAGTTGATAGGAGATGTTCTTTGAAAAGACAATGAAGGTCCTTAAGCTCCTTTCGAATTCTCAGCCTTCTGGGCTCTTCTCAAACACTGGCATTGAGTGACACTACCCGCCTTCAAAATATTGCCCATTTCCCCTGTCAACTAGATCTGAGCACCTTGGTCACAGTTATCTTAAGCATGGAGAATGTAATTCAAGAGAAAATGTTGTGACAAAAAGTGAAACTAGAATTTCTGAACTAAGAAGCTGCTATATCTCACAGGAGAGGCTGGCATTTCACTGGTGCATGCTGTGTGAAAACACAGCAAGGAGATGGCCTTCAGTTTCACCTTTTGTAAACCTCTATTTTTACTTTGCTGGCAACTGAGCATCTCCTAAGTTTTGGCATATGGTATCACCTGAGGCACAAAATAAAAATATTGCACCCATCTGCACTCCTACCTGGTTTCACTAGCTAATTTCTACACTCACAAAAGCAGATCATTTTAATATTACATTAAAAAAAAATACTTAAAGCTATGTTCCAAAAGTGTTTTCAGTTTGTACTTAATCAGACAAAACTCTTCCAGAGAGAATCACATTAACTTGTGGGCTGTTATCCAAGATGTTGGTAGGATGAATGGGTCTTAACATGGAATTACATGCAATTAATACCTATGGCAAAGTCCCTTTACATTCCCATGAAATAAAGGAGAATTCATCCCTCATGTAATAAGGCTATTCAAGACCATTAACTGTGCTAGTTATTAATACTTTTGGTCCTGCAGCATTCGTCAGCTCTTCTAATGGTCCAGAATCCAAGCCAATTAGAGAATAAGACTGGAATGACCAGAGATAAACTTTCTGTGAAAGTCCCAGTTTCTCTCTGCTGTCACCTTATCGTCAGAAAGTGCTTAACTAGAGCAGGCACGCAGCCAAATCCTCAGGAAATTCCCCACCTCACAAGTTATCTATATAATTCCAATGGCACTGTTTTATAATGGCCCTTCCTGTTCCTTTCTCTTTGCTTCACAACCTAGCTGTGCTGAAAAAGCACCAGCTTATTTTGTTTGGATTTAATGTCCTAGCAATTATTTTTTTTCCTAAATCACTGGACAGCCCCTTAGCCTTTGAAAACTCTGGGTTATTTCTAGATGCATAAGTCAACAACAACTTCTGGGCAAGGCTTATCTCACCAGCTATAAACTCTTTTCCTACCTGATTCTCTGGAGAACAAGACGTATTGGCTGCTCATAATTCATGTAAATGTTCAGTGTTTCATGACAAAGAGAAACATGCCAAATTATTTTTATCTCCTCTCCCGGAATAAATCCCTGCACAGTTCATTTCCAGGCATCCATCACTTCACACCAGAGGCAGGGTTTTGGTAATGAGGGGAGATCTAAGCAGAGAGGCCTCCGGAGCATTAACCTGCTCCAAGTGGGACAGAAGCAAAGCAGGACTGCATTCCACCTCAGAAGTCAAACCTTGCCACAGTACCTTTAAAGAGAAAATTTACCAACACATGGTCACACCATCCACTTAATTAAAAAGGGCAATAAGCAACGTTGTTGTCTGCACTGGGACAGATCTGTCTGGAAGTGCTAGATACCAAGGGCAGATAGGAAACATAGCACATGTTGACGAGAGATTTGGGAATAGTCTGAAGTAACTATTTAAAATACAATAAATTTTACCCCGTCTCCTCAAGAATGGCTGTGAACTGAATTGCAATTTTGCTTTGGCTTGTCTAGTTTTAATCATTCCTCATTGCATCAAATGATTCTTAGTCTGTAAATTATGTAAATTCATGCAAATAACGGAAACGCAGTCTGTATTAACCAGCCCTTAGCAGTAAGTGATATATTGTTGTTCCAGCCCTCTGACATGAGTGTAATCCCTTAAATGCTTTAAGAAAGTGTCCCTATAAAGCCAAAAAGGTTTTCTCATTGCTGCCAAATGAATTTTCAGTATTTGGCATCAGTGTAGCGGACACTTCTTTTTATCTGGCTCATCTTTGTGTGGGGCATTTGCACGAATCAGGGAAATATAATCCAAAATTATCATGTATTACATCTAAGATACCAGAGCAAGGACCAAGACTTGAAACAGGTTTGTCTTATCATTGCTAAACCTTGAACCATCAGACAAGTGGAAAGGATTCATAACAAAATATTATTCAAATCACACCTTTTCATAGATATAGGTTGTGCCCAGAGTGTGCTTTATGGCTATCAGTCTTCTTATTAATATCCCTCAAAGAACTGGAGGCAAACTTGAATAATCTAACAACATGAAAGACAGCCTGAAAAAAAAAGTTAATAAGCCAATCAAAGGGGAAATGTGTCTTTAGCTTGAACACGTTGAATTTGAGTGGATGAAAGCTTGCAATAGTGTTAGATTACAGAGGATAACACAATTCTGCCAAAATGCCATGAGATTGTAGCTCAGAGTTTTTGTAAAAAGGCATTTTCTCTTGATTGTTCCAAGTCCCCATGGAGAGAGACTGATTGACACAAGCAGTTAGGATGTCAAAATGCTTTTTTGAAGCTGAAATAAATGCATTGATTAGGAGGGGGGGGGCCTCCCCTCCTCTCTCAAAAAATTATAATTAAAATAAAAGCAAGGCAAGAGACAAAAATTAGATTGAAATTTGCCATAGGCTTTGCAGAGCTTTATTTGTACAATGTCATGAGCCGAACTGTGATGATTTTGATAAAAAATTGTTCCTGCAACCTGCCACATGATTAAAAACAGAGCTGCCTTGGGTACAACAGGCAACAAATAACAAAAAATCAAGGCCTTGAGGACCCAAGGAGTGTCACTGGATGTAGCTCAGATGTGAGACACTGATGAGTCCCCACAGGATCTTTCCCCTTGCAGAAATGCAACCCTGGGAGTGTGGGGTGGCCAAGGCTGGAGACGGTGATCCCACAGCGAGATGTGTGACTTGTCCAGCTCCCTTAAACCTGGGCAGCCCTGCAGGGACCAGGACCCAGACTTCCATGCGCAGGGGCAACCAGAGGCACCACAACCCCCCCACTTTCTCCCATCACACACCAAACTCCCAACCCTAGAGAGATCCAGATCTATTTAGGGCTTGATGTTTTTTTTCTCCTACAGAACCCAAAAATCCTGACTTTCAAGATAAATCTGGGGCATCAAGAGCTCCCAGGCTCCCTGCTGCATCGTGCTGAGCTGAAGCCAGCATCCGCTCCAACAGCCCGTCGCCCTGCAAGTGCTGGCGACAGGTTTGCTCCAGAGCTACAGCTCCCCGTCATCCTGGCAGCTACTTGTGAAATTGGCCTCCCAGCTGCTGTTATTTATTTCAGTAGTAAACATTGTGTTTCAGTACTTTTAAAAAGTAAATTTCCAGTTTCTGGGAAGTAGGAATAAAATTAAATTAAATCAAAACTTTCACAAGATTTCCCATGAACCAGAAATCATGTTTGTTTACTATTTTTCATCAGTAGCTCTGGAAAAAAAAAAAAAGTCCTCTGTGCTGAGCTTGGAGAAATGGAAGTGGAGTTCGATAAGTCAGTTGTTACACTTGAAAATTACAGCTCAAGTTTGAATTCCACTCTGAGTCACTCCATCTTCTTAAATATCTTAGATAACATTTATAAGAATGAAAATTCAAGCTTCACAGGCCTTTTAGATGTTTACTGCATATTTTTAAAGGCGCACACATATATAAACATTGAATCTGTGTGAATTTATCCTACCATCTGTCAGAACTATTATATCAAGTTTCCATAAGGAACTTTGGAGATTCAGCCCAAAGAAGTGTGAAGTTTATTTCCTGGGTACATTCCCTGCTCCTCAAATACAGAATTTGCCAAACCCATGGAAATTTGAAAGAAAGGGAGATGTCAAAAAGATTAAATGAGCATTTAACTGGGTTTTAAGACAAACAGAAGTTGTCCAGGCTACCAGAACAGTGAGGATCCAGCTCTGCAAGGATGGTTTGCCCTGGTGGGCACCAGGCAGTGAGAGCAAAAAGACAACAGGGACCAGACTGGCAAGTGTTAAGGGGCATTAAGCCAGATGGTTGTCCTGCTTTCAGTGGTCACATATGAAAATTGATATTGGTAAGGATGCTCATTGTAAAAACAAAGTGCATGATCAAAAGAAAGGGATGGACTGATGAAGTTCACAAGGTGGGCAAGCTCATACTTGTGCTCAGCGTCCCCACTCAGAGGGCAGTCAGGGTCTTCCAGACTGCCTTGTTAATCAGGAAAATTGGGAGAGTAATACTGACCTGGAGTTTTACTCACACACAGATTTACACACCCTTTGGCATAGGTGTCTCTGCGCTGGTAGGGACAGAGAAAGAGTAAAGACGCTTGTTCAAAGCAAGTGTAGTTCCCACACCGCCGGTGTGTGCCAGAGCAAACCTAAATCAGCTGTGGCCCTGACATACAGCAGTGCCATGACTGGGATGGCTTGTGCACAAACAGCACTGTAAGCACATGGCAGACAGGGTCACCTACCAAGTCAGTGGTCCCCAAGCTGCATCACTTTTGCCTTGTTTCTGCAGGAGCTGTGGCACAGCCCAGCTGAGCTGACAGCTGTTTTGCATCTGGAATCATGCTTTAAAACTGCACCAGCCACTCTGCCAGTTGTAGGCATCCTCTACCCAGCCTTCCCCAGGAACGGAAAGAGATCCAGACCTCAGTGAACTAGAATATGTGTATGAGCTCCTCTGCTTACCCACCTCTCTGCATCCACACAGGTTTTGATAAAGATATCACAGTTTATACCCCTCTCTCTCACAGAGCCAAGTTCAGACCTAATTTAAGCTCTGACAACTTGCAACACTGTAGTTTGATGACATCAGCTTTGAGCTTTTATCTTGCACATAAGACAGTTATATGAAGTCTCTAGTATCACCAGTTGAAAATACTGTCATATCATCACTGCAATGCTGTCTTTTTTTTTAAGAGGAGTGAGTGGTCATACATTCCCTTTCAAATAAGCAGTTGCAGCATCACTTCTAAAACATTCTTCTAAAGAAAAGAGAGCTGAACACTGTCACTGTATGCTGGTCAGCCAGTGGGACTGCCCTTGCTAATTCTTCCTTCCACATTAATGTATCTAAACAGCATTTTATAGTCTGTGGACATTCAGTAGTACCTAGTCCATTATATGTGCAGCTGCATTCACACCAGGTAACCCATCAGTACAGGAAAAGCAACTCCCTAGCCCCAGTTCAACACATTAATTTCTCTCATATCTCATTTTTCTTTTTTTGTTATTCAGCCCACAGAGTCAAAAGGCCATGACCTCTGTCAGAAAAACCATGGGCCAGAAAAATGATAGCACAGCATTTTGACTCTTTCCAATAGTCAGGAATATGTTTTCAGAAGCATAAAAAGAGAAAAGGAAAATCAAATAAAGAAAACAAACAACTGGAGACTTAGAAGTGCAGGAAACAGGACAAGGAAGGGAACAACAACATCAGCATAGAGTTCAAACTGGAACACAGGAGGTTTCACTTAAATTTGAGAAGAAACTTCTTCTCAGTGAGGGTGACAGAACACTGGAGCAGGCTGCCCGGAGGGGTTGTGGAGTCTCCTTCCCTGGAGACATTCAAAACCCGCTTGGACACCTTCCTGTGTAACCTCATCTGGGTGTTACTGTTTCGGCAGGGGGATTGGACTAGGTGATCTCTTGAGGTCCCTTCCAATTCCTAACATTCTGTGATTCTGTGATAGGAGGGCAAGTGAAGCCAATCGAGTCTCAACCAAAGCCATGGGGGAGCAAGTCCCCAGCCAGCGGCGAGCACGAAGGCAAACGCCTCGAGGAAAGAAGAGGAGGGACGAGCAAAAGTCCCCAGCACAGGGAGTACCAGTGGGTGGGGAACCCACAAGAGATTTTTAAACACTGATTGTATTTTGTATTGAAGCATAAAAGCACAGTGAGTTAATGAGAATAGCTGGCTGAGGACTCTCTCAGAAATCAATTGTCTCTGGGGGAAAAAAAAAAAAAATAACAAGACACCCCTCCACAAAGAAATGCAACAACAAGAGATCAAGATTTTTCCCACACTTTCCCACACTATTACAATAAAGGGAGTGCAGTTGCTTTGTAACACCAAGACATGCACTTGAAAAGAGAAGCTAGCTGAAATTGTAATAGAGCTCTAGCTTTTGTACTCCAGAAAAAAACAAAACAAAACATAACACATGAAAAAACAAGACCCACAAATATATGTACAGGTGGAGTTTTTAAGGAAACAATCCTTTAAAGAAAGAATGAGGAAAAACAAACAGAAGGGAAATGCCTTCTCAAGCATCAATGCAAACCCACTGAGAAGGCTGCTACAGAATTAACTTAGTTATTTACATTATTGTTGGGTTCAAATAACTTGTAGGTCTTCAGTGTGGTTATCCATAGTGAATTTTATTTGGTGAAATACATCAAATTTTATCCAGGAAAAAAAAAACCAAAACAACCCTAAATAACTTGGCATCCACACCTGGCCTCCATGAGCAGACACACACCTGCCTGCAGTGGATGGAGTTGAGAAGAAACTGCAACAACTGGAGGCAGCTCCAGGCTTCAGAAGGTTGTAGTAGTCCAAGTAAAGACTTAAATTTAGGATTCAAATCTTAATCACAGGTCTGAAAGCAACTGACTATCTTTTTGAGTAAATCAGATTTTAGTTTTATAGGTGTTTAAGATATGATTCTGATTAATATAATAGCCTGAATTTCCCTAAAAATTGAGAGGGGTTGTTCCTTTCAGTTCCTGGCTCTGACACAGACTTTTTGTGTAATTAATATGTCAGAGGCTTGCTTTGCTTTGCTAAAATGTTGATGTTTCTTTTGCCTGCTTAGCTCTTAACCTTTTTGCAAGTGCTTTCTCTATGTGACCCCCTTGTTACACTAGGTAGGGTAAATACACAGGCTTACTAACAACACAGAATCCTTCTGATTAATGGTAACTCATTAAATGCACTCCATACAAGTTCTGTATTGTTATTTAGACATTAAAATAATAACATAAACCAAAACACATTAAAAGGCAACATTTATTTTTGCTAAAATAAGCTATTAGTAATTAGCATTGAAAACACAACAGCAGCACATCCTACCCTCACAGGCCAACACAGCAACAAACGGGTGACCCTTGCTCTTCTGAAAAGCCCCATTTCCACCCAAGTCCCACAATTCCCCATGCCCCATGGTGGAGCAGCCCCAAGGGGCAAAGGCTTGGAAGAGGATGAGGGAGAGAGGGGGGGAGGGAGGGAGGGAGCCCTCAGAGATGGCCCCAAGCAGCTCCCATGTCCATGGAGGAAGAAGCCAAAGCTCAGGCAAAGCTGCCCCACCACCCCTCTATGTGCAGACACAAGGCATGGGGAGGAACCCAACAATAGCCCAGGTCAGCTGAGGTATTCGGAGATAGGTGTCAACACTCCTCACATTTCAGTTTTCAGCATAACCAAGAAGCAAACAGACAACTGTGCCTGATCTTTGAGCTCCTGTGTCCTATTTTTTAAAGCGTGGTGTCTCTCTGTGAGTGTAAGCTGCTGGGTTTGAGCTCCACTCTGTAATTGAATTTAATGGCAGAGCATCTTGCAGAGAGGAATTGCATCTTATTTGCATTTGTTTCTCTTCTGTGAAAGGGATTAAGTGTGACTAGTTCAGAGGAACCCTGCCTGATAAGTCTCCTGATGCTGCTTGATGGAAACAGAGAGCACTCCTGTTCTGCATAAGACTTAGAAGGTTGTTCACCCTGTGGGAGAAGAAAATTTTTTCAAAACCACAAACAAACAAACAAAAAAACAAAACCACAACACCCTGACTTACTTAGTGCTAGAATTTCATACCTTGCTCTCTTATGTCTATTTCTAAGACACCAGTAACAGACTGAGTCACAGCAGGCATGGGAAACTTTGCTCTTGATTGCACAATGTCACTACTCCCCTGCATTGTGATCTTACAAAATTCAGAAGTATCGTTAAACCTAGCCAACACTGAATATCTGAAAGACCATCTTATATCATGTAAACAAACAGCTTTTTGTCCCAGAAAAAGAGATCGCTGTGTAAGATTATGCATCATCATTACATAGTTCAGACATCACTGATCTGATGTGATAGAATTCCTGAACAAGAAGCAAAGTCCTAATAATACTGTTTAATTAAAAAAAAAAAAAAAAAAAAAAGCCTGATTTTTTACAAAGACCTCCACTGGTGGTGAAGTCTGGGATCCCATAGTCTCTCTCAGAAGTGGGTCATCAAACAAGGATTCAGGCTTGGATTACTTCCCATTCTTTCAAATGCATTTGCAGCAAGTGTAGCATGGCACTGTCTGATTGATACAAATCCCCTGGGCCTTACACCTCAGTGCTCTTGGGTGCTGTGAAATTTGGTCAGGTTCATCCCTAGAGGACCAATTTTTCAGAGGGATACCTTGATTTATCCCTTAGGGCATTTCTTTTCGTTCAAGTGAGCTTCTTCTCTCCAGAGTAACCTGGGGGAAAGGAGAGAGGCGATGGCACTGATTTTCACCCCTGGTAATAAGGTGGCACTACTTTCCTGGAGGCAGGGCTGTGGTGCAGCCAGAGAAGAGCTGTAGCTTCCTCAAGCTTTGCACAGCCCCACTGGCTGTGCAGAAGACCTGCTAAGGAAGTGTCACCCTGTGGGCATCCCAGCAAGCTCTCTCCGCCTTGGGGGGCTGGATTTCAGCTCTTGAGTACAGCCAAATAAAGGTTGCTCCAGGTGCCAGCAGATTCCAGGCAGTGAATTCAACATGTACAGAAGGCTGCCTTCACCCACCAGCTGGAGGGGAACACAGCAGCCATTGAAAGTTATTATAAAGTGTGTAGTATTTACCCAGAAAGCCTTTATGGCCTTTTGCTCAAACACATGCACTATTTGAGCTCACATTAGTACACAGAGAGTTACAGGTCTCTTGAGGCATGTGCATAACTTAGCTTGCTCAGTCTTTTTCTTTCTAAAATACAGAAGTCCCCTGATCCACCTTGGGGACAAGTATCTGTAGTTTCAATTGAAAAGTCAAAGTGTATTTTAATCTCCAGCAGCAGCATCTAGCACTGCTGCCGAGTGGGGAGGGGTCTGGCTGTTCCCACTGGGTAAGCCTCAGGTCTGGACTTCAGAGGCTGATTGACAACTGGGGAGGAAGATAAAGGAGCTGGAAGGGATATGCAGTGGGGAAGAGTGGTTGCAGAGTTACAGAGCTCTACCAAGTGTACTTCTGACCAGAATCCGTTTATTCACATGTCTCTCATGATTACCTTCCTCTCTCTGAGGGTACACAACTCTGCACATTGACCCTCCTTTTTCTGCATTCACTCTCATTCCAGAAGCTGCATCCTCACTCCTTCATCCCTCACCCTTGCTCCATTCCTGGCCCTCCCTCTACATCCTGTCCTCCATCTCCTTCATCTCTCATTGCTATAACACCCCATGCCCGGCTCTACTATGCCATTTGCCCAAAGGCTGGTTTACTTCACTTTGCCCTTTCCCATCTCTTTCTCCAGATCAGAAGTTTTCCATCTGTTTCCTGGTTTCTTTATACATTATATTTCAATCATTGTCTTCACATCCAGTCACTGTACATATGTGTTTTAACAGCTTCAAGCTTGTTATCACTGACTGCTTTTATTTTGCTGGGACCCTCTCTGAGCTCCTTCCTCCCTTTAATTCAATGGCACAGCTAAGACTCTTTCACACATGCCTCCAAATCCTACTCTTGCTGGTTCCTCTTTCCCAACATGAAGTCTGCCCTGCCCACTATCAGCCCTTGCTCACATCTGACAACTCTTTTCTATACTACTGATACCTTTGGTAGATCCAAAGACTCTGCTGGCTTCACTATTAGTCTGTCCTACCCTACAGCTGTCCTGACAGCTTCCTATCTAGGACAACACAGCTTCTCTAACTTTTTATCACCTCCAGCTCATAGCTACACTCTTCCATCTGTCTTCAGTTCTCTTTCTCTCTCTACAGAGAAGTACATCAGTTTCCCATGACAGAAGATGGACAAGAATCCCACACACCCTTCTGCCACTTTTGGTTCTACTTCTTCTGTGACTACACCATGAGACAGAGTGCAAGGGAGATGAGCTTTGTTGATGACTTATCTGCATGTGACCCCTCCCTTAAATTATGTGCTGATTTCCTTGAAAACAGTCATACCTCTTCCAACATTTTTCTTTTAACTTTATAAATGCACTTTGGTCTTTCCATTACTACTGTTTTTTTAAACCTAGGTCCCTCTCCAACTGTTGATGGGTCTCTCTTTTTTCTTCCATCTCCATTCACCATTTTCAGTGGTTCACCTCTCCCAGTCTTATTCTAGACCTTTGTGTCATTTGGGATTTAACCAGTATGACCACAGGCCCCTGTGGCTCACTGACATCTCTTGCTGTGTCCATCTTATACAGACTATCATCTCTTTAAACTATGTGGCCACCCACCCACGCAGGCAGCTAAAAATCTGCTCTGTGGGCTTTCAATACTCCATGTCTGTGTTCAGACAGCATCTTTTTCTTTAGCCTTTATAAATAAAAACCCCCTTTACTTTCACACATTCAAATATGACAGGAGAGATGGTTTTCCTCACCAGCACTCTCACCTTGGTACACCCTGGTGAGCTCCCCCTACCTTCTCTGCCATATCAAACCATCAGCAGCTTGTCACCACTTCACATGTCATCCCTCATTCACTGCTGAGCTTCCAGTCTACACTGTGTCTGGCTAGCAATGTCCCTTTCATCTTCAGTTTGCCACATTACAAACAAACATTTCTGGATTTTCTCTGAAGTTCTCATTACTCTTCGGGGAAGATTTCTAGAAACAACAAAGAAACTCCCAGGAATTTCATTACCCTCTTCAAACTCTTCTTAAAAACTTTTTCTTTGCCAGGAAGGCTGCAATAAATAAATGCAGAAATTAATACAACAATAAACGCTTCTGACTGGCCATCTCCTCTTGCTTCCTTATTGCCTCCTTATCTCACTCCTTCACCCATTGGTTCCTGTCCTGTAGTTCTACCACACATTTTTTGGGAAGGACCTTCTCTCTCCAATATGTAGTTGTACAAGGCTTAATCCAGTGGTGTCCCAGTTTCTGACTGATGTCATAGACATAGTCTAACAACAAATACCCCTACGTCATGGCAGACCACATGGGAAAGTTAACCTTGATAGCAGGTGGCTGCAAGCTTTTTGCATTTGATTTCACCTTGGCACTCCCTAGGTTAGCACGGTGATGATATCAGTTCACTTCCTAGTAAGAAAATCTGATAAAAAGATACAGAAAGTAGCTCTCAAAGCAGGTTTCATGGCAAAGGAAGAAAGCTCATTTTCTAAGGCGGTCCCTTTGGTTTAAAAGTAAAATACCTGCGGAGGGGAAGGGGCACTGTTGTTCAAGGGATAAAGAGAAAACTTCAGTTTTCAAAGCCATTGGACATGGTACTGTCAAGTAGAAAGCACATAAAGAAATATAGTAGTATATCATATATAACCCTTTTCTGGTTTCAGCTTGAAACAGTCTACATTGGCTAGTAACTTAAAAAATTTTGGAAAATATGAATACCGCCCCTCGTCTTCAAAGAGTTGCATACCTCTACCTCTAAAAAAGAAAAAAAGCAAACCTGTTTTGGAGAAGGACATAATTAATAAGAAAAAGCCCTCTGTATCTAGCAGACAGCTAATAGCAGTAGCAGCACTGGTGATGCTCAGAAGGGAGTGCTCTGTATTCTTGTTTACACATTGATTGTTTTGAAGCCTCTTTCAGTTCCAGGAATGGTAGACTATAAAAAATGATATATATTTGTGGTTTGGCATCCAAAGAGTGCTTCAACTCATGCATCATAGTTAGTTGCCAACATCTGTAAATTATTACATGTTGGTTTTGTTTGGGGATTTTTTTAAGCCTCAAACTGCAAAACTAACGTCACTCACTGGTTGCACCTACTGCCGAATAACAGGGTGGAATTTTGGTATGGGAGTCTTGCCAATGTAGGTCAATGAGTTTACTAATAAGCATGATTTTTAATAATACTTCTCTGCTGCTGTGCTATAGAGTAAATTTTAGCTAAATGAAACTCAGAAGGAAATTTCAGTTTCTTTTCAAAAGTGACTAGTGAACAAAGAACATTGAAATTTATTTTTAAAACACTCTTCTTCTGAAAACATACCAGTACCATCATATAATGACACTTGGCTTTGTCAAAGGAGGAAAATAATCTGTGCAGACGATTTTGGAAACATATGTATGAGCAGTGTGGAACAGTCTGTCAAAGCCTAGAGTCCTCATTCTTGCTGAAATACTTGGCAATGATCTGTACATAGAAAACCTGATGCCAGAAGAGCTCACCACATGCTTACACAAGCCCAGCAGATCTTTTGAATGACACACAGCGGCATGGATGTGTATATAAGGAACCATTCTTAACCAACATCTGTCCCAGACACAAGTGAGAAAGAAAGCACCATCCTAAACAATTAAGCTGCAGATGTCAGGCAGCAGTTAATACTTGCTCAAAATGCATCATGCGGCATCAAGTCATCAGGGACAAACACCATTGATTTCAGTAGTTGTAGTATCCCTTTTTTCTTGCTTATAAGGGGCAAAGAGGTAGGCAAACAGGAGCATATGACATCAACTTTTCCACCCTTCTTTCTGGTCTAATTTCAAGACCACAACAGCAAACCCCACCAGTGCATCAGTGCTTCATGGAAAAATGTTCCTTCATGAGACTCAGTGTTTGCTTGCAGAGAGAATAGGCATGCACATAACACAGATGTATAGCCAGAATTTATTTTTTATTGAAGTAGAAAGGAACATACCGATTAATAAACTCAAGTTCAATCCCTTTATCTTAAACTGTTGAAGTTCAGGCTGCTTTGTCTTCATTGCCATTTTAGCTTTCCCTCAAATTGAATCTGTCTGCAGCATAGGCATGATGTTAGTCTGGCATGCTCATGTGGTACACTGAAGCAAAAGCACTATTGTATTATAAATTCATGCCCTGGTTGATTTTGTAACTGCTTTCCAGTACAAATTAATCCTGAACCATCAACAGGTCCATGGCAATGAAGGTTACTGTTGCTGTACCGCCTGCATGCAACATGCCTTTGGAAAACAGCCAAGCCACAACAAAAGATTCGTAGAAAATATTAGAAAGGCAAGCTTGAAAAACCCATGCTTTGTAAGCCACAGTGAAACAGTTGAATCTGCTGTGGGTGAAGACAGATCTGCTAGAAAGCAATGTGCCTGCATGGCCATGACCTAGCCAACAGAAGCCATAAAAGCTCTGAACGTCAAGGTGCAGCTCTCCTCTTCAGGAATACTGATTAACCCAGACCAGCACAATGGAGCAGTGGTCTTCACCACACTTGCTCTTCAACTGACATTTCGTCCATCTAGTTTCAGCACGGATTTCTCTTCTGCTCTGACATGCAAAATGAATCACAGGTCAACATAAACACTGTCACATGCCTTCAAATCTCACAATTCCTAACTGCTCTTATTTAGTCCTAACACATTGATTTTGCATCATAAACTAAGCTACTTTTCCTAGCTCCTGCTTGAGATGAGGATTTTTTCTTACTCTACCAGTGTATATGTCGAGCTTTGCTGCACAGGGCTCTGACTGGCATGCAATGGTCCCCCCAACATCCCCCTGCAGTGGGGTTAATACCCCTGTAACAGAGCTGGCCAAGGCAAACACGTGCAGCCTCTCAGCTGCCACAGGTCAACATCCAGCTTATTATTTCATACACAAGCATGAATGGATGAGTCATAAGCCCACATGCTTTTCTCCTACGGGAACAGTAACTTTTGGTAAAGGAGCAAACAACTTCCCAGACTACTGCAGCTAGACTGCATGGAGCCCTTCACGTTTCAAGCATACTAGTAAGGAAATGCACATTCACGCTGAAATCCCATGTGAGATGGATCAAGAGCACAGTGTAATAAAAAAAAAAAAAAATCTTCTCCCTGAAGAGAAAGGAAAATAAAATAAAAAGCTCAGACCTGTTCTGAAATGATTGCCTGCTCTCACATGCATGTATTTCTCAATGCACTTGCTCATCTTCTGCAGCCTTGGGTTGTCATTCCCTTTGTGATCTGCGATGTCAGCTTTAAAAGTCACAGAAATTTTTTCCCTCTTAAAATTCCCCATCATATAAATTCTCCCTCCCACACATGATGTCTATAAACAGATGGTAAAATAAGCTTGTATGAGGTTGTGTACAGTAAAATTACTGTTTGTTGCACAGCCAAAGCTTACCAGAGGATCCCCATGAAACATCACTTATCAGCTGAAATGCAGTGCTATGATCCAGCCTGTGTTTGTGTGGCAGAAGGGTTAGCTGATGGCTCAGCCACACTCTATGACATGGTACTAGGACTCTTGGTGAGTGCATGTGATGATAGGTGACAACCCAGACCAAAGGGGAGTGGGGCAGGCAACAAGAGGAACCCTACATGGCCATGGGGTGGAAGAAAGGTGCAATGGTGAGAGGTGCCTGGACAAAAGCTGGCTCTGCCTGCTGACCCATCTGCCCTGCTCAGGGGCTGCTGCCTCTGTCTTTCAGGCAAGGATGGGAGGGAAGGTGTCTCTGCGCATCATTGGTAAAGCCCATCTGGGAAAGACAAGGAGAGCTGGGAAATCCTGATTTCCCTGCTGAGACAAATGGACAATCTTGAAGATGCAGAAACCAGAAAGAAGCAAATTAAGAGTCGAGCAAAACCAAACCAAACCAAACCTGAAGGAAAATGGTCCTATGCACATCTGATACACTATAAATCCTGTTCTTCAGTGAGGGGTGGGTATTTTGTAAGTCTGGCCTGTCTGTGAAGAACTTTCCCCAGACAGCTCTGGAGGCCAGGCTTGCTCACACAGTGTCCATCAAGAGGAAACCCCTTGGAAACTGGGTCACTGAGGTTTGAGCCTGCAGCCTGGCTATAAGGAAGGAGCCCAAAAGCATGTCACCAAGCTCTGCAGCGTGCAGGCAGCCACTGACCTGGGTCATGCGGTGGCACCCACACAGTGACCTGACTCCCTGACACCTAACTGAGGGCTAAGCTGTAATTTACTCAAAGCTAGTGATTTTCTATCAGCTCCAGCAAAGCAAAGGTGTTGAGCCCATGAGCTTACACAGCTTGGCGTCATCTAACTAAGGTGACAGCACCAAATCATTAAATTCATGGCACACAGCAGCACTGTCCTTTGGAGAGGGATGAGGTCAAGGCAGAGGTCCTGAGCATCACCATACTTTAAGGGGAGCACATGTGGGCAGCTGAAGATGCATTCCTGTCTTCTGCTTCTTTTGGTTGCGGATGAGAAAGCATCTTTCCCTCGAAGAGTGCCTGCAAGCAAACTTTTGCTCCCTATCATCTCACTGCAGTGATGGTAACGTTTTAGACCATCCTGCACTAGGATCAAGGCAGATACCAAGTCACAGGAAACACTGAGCTGCTGAAATACAGCAAAGGTGATGGAGCAGGAGAATGCAATGAGAGGAGAATGAGCAGATGGGCAGAAAATAGGCTAGATGATCCTGGAAGGAAAGAAACCAGTGAGTTTAGACCTCTTCCTCTGCTTCTTGGCCAACAAGTGTGTTTCTGAGATCAGGTAGGATAATCCTGCTCCTGAGTCCATTTCTGCCAGATGTGCCTGATCACATTCTCAAGTTCAGTGCACCTCCTTGAAGCAAGCAAAAAATAAATTCTCACATTTCCCCCGTGCTGCTTTTACACACACACTCCATTCCATGTCTCCCCAGGGGCATTTTCCACTGGATCTGTTCTGTTGCAAAGGCAACACATGACTGCCAAAAAAAAATCCAAAACAAACAAACAAAATAGCCCAAACAGCATGGATGCAGTTCATGTAGTTCAGCTATGGTGCACAGCAGTTCACTAACCGCTCTATCATTGAGTGTAATTACTGGTAAATTATTCAATCTGTTATCAAGGAAAATGCTTCAAACGTGCAATTATCTATTGTTTATCCTGTGTTCTAGAAGTGTGTGGTCATGTCATATATGTCCTAACCTTTTATTTTATCTGCCCAGTTCTACGTAGACACCAGTGTAAACAAATACTAGATACACACACCAACAAGTAATGTAATGGATTCAATCTACCTCTAATGCTTCTCTTTCATCTTCAAGGAAAGAGAAGGGGAAAAAAAACATGCTCCACCTTCACTGCGCTCACGTGATCCCATCACCACCAGCCTGCCCTGCTCTCATTCAAGTGGGGGTTTTCCTGAGCAGTGTGGTTCTAACACGCTTTTTGGCACAGATTTACTGAGCCTACAGAGTGACCTCAGTGACCAAATAGCATTTACGTGCTCCAAGGGATGAGTTTGTGACTGAGGAGGCTTGCAAGGAAAGTATTAGTACAAACGCACCACTAAACCAGGAGGTAAGAGGTGTGAATATATTGGACCTGAACGTGTGTGGCAATATGGCCTCAAAACAGAGAGCATGTACAGTGAGCAAAGTCGATAATCTGGGAGTTTACCACTATTGCCACACATATAAATGCAGTGTCTTCTGCTCCCACCACTGTGTTCCCCATGCTGGAGACCGGGGTACTTGACTGGGAGTAAAACCAGGTTTTTACTGCTGCAGGAAGCCAGAGAAGATGGCATTAGAGCATCATTCTG
The DNA here is from genome assembly GCF_037038585.1 of Patagioenas fasciata. NCBI lineage: Eukaryota > Metazoa > Chordata > Aves > Columbiformes > Columbidae > Patagioenas > Patagioenas fasciata. The sequence continues at coordinate 94,878,245 of NC_092520.1, forward strand.
TTCAAGTTGTTCTTTCCCCTCCCTGCCTGATTTGAGCTGTAAGCAGCCTGAGAGTGGTGTCCTCTGAAGTAGCAGGCGTTGCTATCACCTGGGAGCGGCTCTCAAACACTCCACCGTTTGAAATCACCACCTTGTTTGCAAAGGTTAATAGGACGGGCTGATTTCCAAGTGGGAAGCTTTTTCCATAAGTGGGTTAGCAAGAGGGTGGGGAGGAGACAGGCCCTTGGAAAAAAACAAAAATTCACTTACCCAGCAGTTGTAACTGGGCAAGGTCACTAACAATATGCAAGAGGTCAAGCCCAGCATAACAGATATTTATTTAATATGGGTAAGTGGATCAGGCCTCTCATCTCCAGTGAGGATCTGGTGCCCAGGCACAGTGCCGTTGGGTATCCTGCAGCATGGGAAGTCCAAGACAAGGACAGGTATTTATACCAAAGATCAGAAACAGAAGTACCTAGCAAACAGGAACATGCAGTGGCAAATGCCAGGGCTCAATTTTATTGGATTTATGTCTTGGTGTGAATTAAGTAACTCCATCCCATACCTTAATGCACTTCCCTCCCTCCAAGATATCTATCCCTACCCCTTTTATCCTTTCTCATTCAGCTGCATCAGGTTGCATGCATCACAACATATGGACTGGGGAAGCACCGCCATAATCTCTCTGCAGGTCACTCGCAAGGGACAAACACAATGCCAAAAAAAAAAAAAACAAAACCACTTCTTGGAAAACAAGAGCTGAAACTTTTCTCTTCCAACAGGGACTAGCTTGACAGCTTGTGCTATATATAAAATGAAACATTAAATGTCTTTCTCTCTCTTGACAAACACTGCTGCACATGTCTGCTCAGATCTATTTCAGGCATCAGTGCTTATTTGAAGCAAATCACAGCTCTGTGTAGGTGTGTCAGGGATGATTCAGCAGAGAAACATGCATAGCTGAAAGTGTACCATGCCTATGGAAAACAGAAATGTTGTATATCCCTTTCTAGACAGATTACAGAAATCTCCCTTTTCATACTTACATTAACACACAAGGTGTTTCTGCTTATTGCTGTAATGAGCTCTTCTTTTTGCTGGTGCAGAGGGTCACTCATGCAGCCTGTATTAAGCAGAAAATACCACAATACGGCATGAAAATACTGATATCTATGTATGTTACATTACTTCCATTGAACAGCATCAAATTTTTCCACAGCTAAGAAGGCGGACAACAGCAGTTTGGTGATATATACATGATAGCTAATGTTTCCTTAAGTATATATACATATTTACATAAAGAACATTTAATAGTAGTAGGGAAAAATACTTAAGTAATGCATTTTATACTAGGAAATGAATCTATGTGTTTCATCAATCTGTTGGGTTTTTACAGCTTGATTATTAAACCGAATTAATTCCTACTGTTACACAGAGTTCTTGCATGAGAGATATCACACACCCCCACATACATACAAATATTTATTCTCAAGAAGACCTGACCTCTCTTAATGCACAAATATTCTATATTACTCCAATTTAGATGTAAAAAGTTACATTTTAAAAGAAGAGCCTTGGGAGAAGATACTGAAAATAACCATTATGTCCATGAAAAGATCTCATTCTCCAAAATGAAGTTAGGTTTAAAAGTGTCCTGTTTATTTAAAGCTCAACTTCCAAAAATAAATTCTGTGTTTCTCGTTCTGTTCAGCTAAATACTTAATTACTTAACATGGGGTTTGTTTCGTTTTGGTTTATTTGTTGGTTTGGTTTAGGTTTTGTTTTTGTTGTCATTTTTGCTGGTTTTTGTTGTTTGAGTTTTGTTTTTGTTTATTTTTTTTTAAAGTGTTGTAATGACAACCAAAGATTTAGCAGCCATTTCAAATGCTAAAGTTGACCTCATAGGAAGTGATCTTGGAGAAAGACAGGCTTTTAGCAGGGCAATGATTTAATGCTTTGAATTTACTGCAAGATAAATAAGCAAGAGTAAAACTGCTTTCAAATCTCTCTACTTTTGCCTACATGAGGTCTCCACAAGGAGTAACATTAAAACAGATTGAGAGGCACGCAGCTGACTTGTCACAGGGCACTGTAAGAGAAACATGCTCCCCCAGTTCAGTCCTCATTTGGAGATGCAGAGGGCTGATGCTTGCAGTTTTTGGATGAAGTTGCAAGAGAAAGTTGCTTTTGCCATTAATTTCATAGGGTCCAGATGTGAGGAGATTAGAAACAGCCTCCTTACCACACTGGAGATCTGGCAGAAGCTTCCAGCTGACAGAAAGCCTAAAAGCACACAATAATGCTTCCCGTATTTCAGCTCTAATATATCAGGAACTCCACCAAACAGCTCCACAGGTTTTCTGGTCAAATTGGCAGGGAAGTTATTGCTGTCTTATCTGTCAGATCCTCTTCTAGAGGATCAATAATATGACATCCCTTTCCTGGGATTATAAAAGGGATTCTCCTCTGACTTAGATGCTGACCTGCTGTATCTATTTGCCTGTGCATAATAAAGACATAGCACCTTCACTCAGGGGAATCACAGAACTAAGGGTAAAATATACACGTGCCAGTCTGGGCTCAGGATTAGAGTGTCCCAGAAGCAGAGAGGTATTGAAGCCCACCATATGGCTTATGCTTAAATGTGATGATAACATCTCTGGGCAAATATGTCTACTATGAAATTGTGAGGATTTTTTCAGATCCACTTAAAAACCAAGATAGGCAAAACCAACCAAAAACCCAACAAAAACATCTACCCTCAGCCTCACATTCAGGAAGCAAAATTGCCACCTTAATGCAACAGCAGCAGCCCTAAAAATTATCTACTATTCATTACTGTTGTTGATAAGATCACAAGTGACCCTAACAGACCTTCCTCGAGCAGGTGGTACTGAAGCAGCTATGGAACCTGGCCTGTGGCTGTGGCACACACGTGTGCAGAAGATGGTGCATCAGAAGTGCCATGATCAGCCACGTCGCTGCTGACAGAAGCAGCAGTAAGTGAGCACAAACCATCTCCAGGCCGCCCTTCCCCTCACTTAAAATTCCAGATTAATGAGCACTTCACACAGAAGGGAAAAAATTTAATTCTGACTCACAGGATTATTATTTTTTGTTTATAAGACACACCTACTAATTTTACATTGGATGCAGACATGCATCATGAACCATAGGCATGTGACAAACATTGGAAACACCAGTGTCGCACATAACACAATTTGATTAATTGATCATACATTTCCTTGGTGCACTCGGGGAGAGGCCCTTAGCATGCTGTTAGACTGTTACTCAAAGCTGGAGAGGGACCACCTGTGAAAGTTTTCTAGCAGCTCTTTAACTGATGCAGAATCTGCTGTGAAGCTGCAAGTAGGCACTACCCTCAGCCAGAGCCTGCAAGCACCTCCCGCATCAGTGCGAGTCCCACGGTAGACAGGAGCAATCAGTGGGCCTGAGGCTTTAGCAACTGCACAAATGAATCCCAACTGACATTTTGTACCTGGCTTTTCATCCAGCAGGATCACAGAGCACTCTGCAAGCTGACTCAAGACCAGAGGAATCCCATAACACCCAGCCCCCTACAATGGGCATGGCTGCCTCCTGTATCCATGCTTTCACAGAATCATAGAATGGTTTGCGTTGGAAGGGACCTTCAAAGGTCATCTAGTCCAACTGCCCTGCACTAAGCAGGGACATCTTCAACTAGATCAGGTTGCTCAGAGCCCGTCCAGCCTGGCCTGGAATGTCTCCAGGGATGGGGCATCCACCACCTCTCTGAGCAACCTGTGCCAGTGTCTCACCACCCTCAGTGTAAAAAATTTCTTCCTCATGTCTGGCGTGAATCTCCCCTCTTCTAGTTTAAAACCATCACCTCTTGTCCCTTCACAACAGGCCCTGCTAAAAAGTCTGTCCTCATCTTTCTTTTAGGCCCCTTTTAAGTACTGAAAGTCCACAATAAGGTCTCCCCGGAGCCTTCTCTTCTCCAGGCTTTGCAGAGAAGAATCTTCCTTCCAACACTCCAGCAGAGGAAAAGGACTCTCAAGTGGGTGTGAAGGTTTGTGCTGCCAGAGTGTAAATGCGAATCAGGCCTGACAGCCTTTAAACAGCACAGCTGGCCCGCGCAGTAGTTCAGAGCCAGAGGAGAAGGCAGTCCAACTGAAATAACAGGGATTTAGGTAACCAGAAAGTTCGGAAGCAACAATACGACCATTTGGACTGAGGCAAGGACTAATGCTAGCAGTTCTGCCAGCTCTAAGATACATGAAAAAATAGACAGTAATGATAAAAACGTCATGACCCACAGCTCAGTTTTCTAAAGCTTAATACTGTTCCGTTAATTTGGTTTATTATATCTGCAGGCATATTCTGGTCATCAGTTTGAGCTTTCTCCCACAAATACCAGGTCTAGAAATAGGCTGTGATGTGTTGAAGAGAGCAGAGGCTCCTGTGCCATCAGTCACCCGCCTGAGCTCCCAGCAAACACCTCGCAGGATGATCATGAGCGTTGGCTCCCTGGTCGTAGGACACTTGTGCAAAGCTGCTCCCAGGCCCCTTTGCAGCCCCAACTTGCCCACGTTCCCACCAGTAGCTGAAGGGCAGACTGCCACCTAGTGAAGTGCTCTTCTTCCTCCTCTTCCTCCTCCTCACAGCACCCCAAGCCTCCCAGCCCTGCCCCACTGCTGGGAGAGCAGCTGTATCCTCTCCCCAGGACTGTCACTGCTCTGGCAGCAGCTTCCAAAGTTTTCTCCCATGAGCCAACTTCCAGGCTTGCATTGCTGCAGGGATGAAGGATGAAGGCCAGGGAAGCACACACAGCAGAGCAGTTGAACCCCTTTAAAGTAGCATCTCTGTTGATTCAATTTGCATAGCATGGTTCTGGAAGGTAGAAATAAGATTACCAAAGTGAATGAGGAAAAACTAGCAGAGATGCACCGCTGGTGCGAGGCAAGCTGAAGATGTTTAATGGACAGTGCTCAACAGGAGAAGCAACTCCAGCGCAAAGCAGAGATTATGCAGGGCTGAAGATTCTGGTCCCTGCTGAGATTGCTCCTCTAGTGTGACCATGCCTTGGGACTGCCTCATCCTTTGCACTGGCTTCTCTGTCAAGCCCAGAAAGCCCAAAGTGAGGAGGCAACCCACCAGTGCCCTCAGTCCAGGAGGTGAGCTGCAGGCTCCTAGCTCTGAGCACATGAAGGGGCATGAGCTGCCTGACAAGGCCACATCTAATGTAACTGCTGTATGCTTGATATGGATTCTTGATACTAATCACACGTTCCTATACTTGGAATAGATGGTGTTGGCCTGTTGTCCCCAAATCCAGATTCCTGGTGATCCAAAGATCTCCCTATTTTTTTTTTTTTCCCAAACTCATCATAAAGGGAAAGGATCTCACTGTATTTTATTTCCAGAAGTCAGGGAGACTACTGAAGTCATCATTCACTGGGAAGAAACAACTTCAGCCAAATTGTAGGTATCTCTCCTCTTCGGAGAGGCCTGAGCACAACAGAGATGCAAAAAATGCCTCATTGAATATGTCCGAAAATAACAAACATTTCCTAACTAGTTATTCCCCCTTGTCCATTGTGTGGCATCATAACAGAGCAAATAATAGCTCACCAGGGGAAGTAAAAAAACCTCTGGACACCATCTAACACCGTGATTGGGTGCTATTCTTATGAAATATGCTGGCCAAGCAGAGAAAAGTGGCAGGGTGGAAACTGCTCGGAAACCCAAACACAGCTAAAGCAACAGGTCCAGGCTCAGCCAACATTGCTCCTGTTGTTAAAAAATAGGTGTGACAGGTTGCACACTGCTTAGGCAATTACGGCCACTTAACCCTCATCTGCATTCCACATAATGCAGCCAAAGAATAAATATAATTACCTCCTTGTCTAGAGCTGTTCCTCAGGTTAACCTCCCACCAGCCAAGCAGCCACCTCCCCAGTTAAAGAGATTAATATTTAAAAGCATTAAATGCTCAGCTAAATCCAGAGTTCAGATCTCCATAGCAATTCCCCAGCAGACCCCCTGCATGCCCAGTTTTCTTGTGGAGCACCAGCAAAATATCCCACACCCCAACATCCAAACAGCACCAGTAACCAAGAAAAATGTTGTCAAACCAAGAGCAAAGCAAGGTAAAACACATGACGGATATAAAATAATGCTTCTTGAGAAGAAACTAACCTATGCCTTCTATTCATTAAGAGAAAGCGAGTTTTCCAGTTCGCTTGGGATGACTCTCTAACTCTTCCTAGCTCTAGACAAGATTGATGCATGGTAAGAGACCAGCTGGCAGCAGCTGTCATAGAGATTGGGCAAACAGATGGGAACTTTCCATCCCAAGTTTCTTGAGCTGATGTAAGTCACTGCAAGACCACTAAAGCTGGTGGAGGCTATGTCTATTTATATCACCTGAGGATCTGGCTGATGAATCACCATATTACTGTGGTTGGAAAATGCTGCCTCACTGGGAAAAACCCACTTTCAGTGACACAAAATCTGAATGGCAAGAGAAAGAGCTCTCTTCCAGCAACAAAGCAAACTTACTGTATTTGAAATTAGGTGGGGTGATGTCCCCACAACAATCAGAACTCATGCTAGTTCCTCAATGGCTGTTCAGCTCAATCAAGACTGTCAAAACATTTCTTTTTAGGGCTTTCCTCATGGTGTTTCTTTTCTTCTGAGATACCCTCTCCCCCTCCTTCCTCCAGGCTCTTATCTGTTTGCACATGTTCTGCCTCACAAGAGAATAACCATAACAAACCGTGATTTATGGCCAACTTGGAAAATGCAATGACGTCCAGGGTTCCATTTGAATTCCTTCATGTTTGCAAAGTTTAGATGCTGTCCTATGAGCTGCCAAAGCATTCAAAGCAGGAAGTCAGCAGAAAAAGAAAGATAAGGGGAGTGCCTGGGCTAGGACAAATCCCCTACCCATGTGTTTTGTTTCCTTGCCTTCTTCTGCTTTAAAACTGAAGAGGAAAGGATCTTCCTCAGCTTCTTTTTCCCTTCTCTCTTTGCCCCAAAAAGACACCCTCAAGCAGAACTGATTGTGTTTTCTTAATGAAAATTAGGTCAAGGAAGGGGAAGCATCTGGGAGCACAGACAGTTGGCATACAATATAAAGTATGTATTTTTAAGTGATCACTAAACTCATAAATGGCCTGGAAGCCTTGGTTACATCACAACTCCAATCAGGCTGAAAACTCCCATGAGCTGGGAACCACATTGCAAGGTGCAGCAGGGACTCCATCCTGGCTGAGGTGGTTGCTCGGTGCTGCCCCAGCCCAGGGATCACCTTTGGCACTGGTACCTCTCACCCAAAACAGCAGAACCATTTTGCACAGCACCATCTGTGTGAACTGGCCTCCATGCTGGGGAAATCAGCCCTGCACATATTTCCCCCTCTCCTCACAGGGAGAGCTGACACACGGGGATCCCACACCCCACAGTTTCCCCAACTGCTGCCTCATCAGGCCGGAGATCCTCTGCCAGGAGAAAGGGGTCACCCCTCATGCACTCGAAGAGAGGGGAAGCAAAATGTCATTTTTGTCATTATTTCGCACTGAAATACCAAAACGCTTCTGCTCTCTACTCACCAGTAATGTGGTCTGGGCCATTTTGCCAGCATGGAACAGCCAAGGGACTTTCATTTCACCTTGCGGTTGGGGTTTTTTAGGGGGTGGGGGCCTTTTCTGAGGACACAATATGTGAACACTGGGTCTTTTCCCAGTACAAACTACATTATAACTCGTTCTGAAGTAGTTAAGATATCCAGCGCACTCACATTGAAGCACCTACATGTCCTGTGACCACACCTGATACCATACAGAATCACAAACCCAAAACTTTCCACACCTATGCTGGTCTTGCAGCCTGCATCAAGGTCACCCAGCCCTGTGGGTATGCAAACCCAGGGATCCTACAGCCTCTGCCCCAGACACCAGGGTCACAGCAGGGCAGCAAACCCGAGGGCAGAGATCCCTCGGGAGACCAAGAGCATGTCAGGACAGTGCATTGCTTAGGCTAAAGGCACGTCTGCAGCAACAAGAAAAACCAATGTATCCCATAGGGAAGCACCTTGGGACTGAGGCTCAAGAACTTGCCTCGGGGAGCAGCACAGAGAAACAGAAGCATATTACTGGGTTGCAGCCACTGCCATTTACACCTTTCTGCCCTTGCCTGGCCACTTGCCACTTTGCTCAATATAAAACAGATTATTAGAGACATACAGATAGATGTAACCTGTTTCAAGAAGTTTTCCACAACCATTTCCATTCCAAGAGTTACTAATTACAGAGTACTTTTTGGCACAAACAAAATTTTCTTTGGAAATAAGATTGTTTGCAGAGAGATGAAAAGCATCACAAACATGCACACAATTTGTGAATATGCATTCATACACATATTTCTAGTAATGCTCATGCAGCTCTCTTTACAGCTCTCTTGCAGGTCTGATGAATCACACCCTACAAACAACAATACTCAAGCAATAGTCATGCTGAATAGCACATGACTAACCCACAAGCAGAAGTTTATTCACAAAGTGTATGCAAATAGAAAACACATCTGTGAGCAGCAGCCCATACTTCAGGATAATTTCCAAACAAGAAAAGGGGTTAAGTCTGTCACGTTGATTGCTTACAGAAAGTAGATCAGTCAGCCTTAGTCATTTGCATCTCTTTCTGGATTGCAAATCCTACTGGCACAGAATACAGTGGGCCCTTTCATTTGTTTTCCTACTCCTCGTCCTCCAGATGTTCAAGTCAGACTTGTTTGCTGTAGTGTTTTGGGTTTTTTATGACTTCTCAGCCAGATAATGAAACCTATTAAGGTCAATATTTCACAGTAGAATAACTATCGAAGCTCTGAAAACTCACAAACATGCTCAATTTATTATTCCCAGCTCTCAATCATATAAATACACTGAGCTTTTCCAAAGAAGAAGTTGCCCCATGAACATTCTGCTTCAGCAGCAATGCAAAGTAAATATTGGGATTCAGCTGCAGAGTAAAACAACAAAGCAACTGGTTTGTCTTTCAGCAGCACAAGTGGAGCAGCACTGTTCAACAGGCTCATGTTCAGCGAACCCCATGAAAAAGCCTGTGCTCAGACTTAAAAGAAATAAATTATAAACCCAAGAAATGTTTAATGGGTCAGAAGAAAAACAGAGCTATCTGTCCCCCACCCCCCTTCAGTGAACAAGTCTTTCAATAACTTATTTGGTGTAATACTACCTCAAGGACTCCACAACTGGACACACAAATTTCAGAAACACCAGCTATAATTTAACTTCACCAAACTCCCAAGAACCTCTTTCATCTGAGACTGGAATGGTAACACCTTGCAGCACCGCAATAAGAGACTAATTTAGGCATCAGTTCATCTCATTACTGCTCTGCTGAGCTCCTGACAAATACCTAGAAAGTGCAGTAGGATTTTTTTTTTCTCAACAAGGGAGCAGGTGAGTGAGGAGCAGACACTAAGTTTGTACTAGGTGTGGGTAAAATTGATAGACAGAGAGTTAGCAAGCTTTGAAGACTGAATGCATCATCGCTTCTTAGTAGGCTTTAGGTTGCCTCTCATGACTGCTTACGTGCTACCTCTTGTTTTATAGCTCATGCGATGTATTAAAATTATGTCATATAATGTCTGACTGGCAAGCATGCAAGTGTTAATGTTACATTACATCTTTCATGATGTTTTCTCAATGTTCAACGCAAGCATTGACTGAAGTACAGGCTGCCTTTGTGTATGCTAACCAAATTAAGTCTCCACGTTCTGCTCTACTATGGAAGATAATTTTTTTAGGAGCAGACTTGCACTTTACTCTGATTTAAATCTGCACTCAGGAAAACTAGTAGATAAAGGATGCCTCTAAACAAGGCTGTGAATCCCATTAATTACTTTGTAGGAAGTTGCCTCTTTCCCTGGATTTAGGATGTTATCAGGAATAAAAAGGGAGACACTTTTTGCAAAAACAGTTGCTGTAAATACTGTGTATCTCTCTCATTACAAGTTCCTCAGTGTACAATTGAAGCCTCGCAACTTGCCCATGTCGCAAATGAATAGCTATAATTTTCCTTTGATGCTGATTTTGTTAACAATCCTAAAACAGGATGGGATAAATAGTTCCTGCTACATCTTACTCGGAGTTGCAGGGCCAAAGGTCTCCAGCTGCAAGAGGAGTGTGGAAAATCTGTATTCCTGATCCCTCACACTGCATTTCATTTCGGATATCTGGGAGCAGTAGGTTAATGCCTGACAGCTACAGTGGCCAGCTGGGAGTTATTCTTGCTATAGGGAGCAGTGATAAAGACTACTTGCTTTCAGGACTTTGCATTTTGGGGGCTATGTCTTTCAAGCTGCCTCTCTCAGATTGCCATCTTACTTTGGCAAATATCATTGTCACCATCATTCAAAGCACAGCAATACGCTGCCATGGCAGACCTGAGCCCACACATGGTACAGGCTGGGCTCCCAGGAGGTTATATCCCCCGTGCCTGTGAACAAAGGTGCCTGGTCCTCCTGAGGACCTCTGCACAGTGCTGCTGGGACTGGCGGGCTTCACCACAACACATAGATTACCCTGGCTTTTGGATTCACTGTGGTTTCCATTAGCTGACTCGCATGTCTAAATTTTAGCGTACCCTAAAAACATTACAGCTAGTGTCAGCAAGAACTGCTGCCTCATCTCACTGAACCTTTCCTAGTTGCATCTTTAAAAGTAAGCAATGGTGCCCAAGGGAAGCCTCTTTTTCCTTGAAGAAAGACTCACTTTTAATTACCAACTACTAAATAAAGCTGTTCACAGTCCTTTCAGCTACCGGCATGTGTACTTAATTAGATAATGCACCACATACCCATAAGTAACCTGGTAATGGACACATAAGGAGAGGGAGATGCCAAGTGTAGACATAGATGTATTCCTTTGGAAAGGGTACTACATACTTACACATGAGGTAAATGCTACCTTATGTAGCCCAAAAGTGGTAATAAAAGGACTGTTTATGTACTAAACGTTCTTCTTTATGACAGGTTTATAAAAAAATCCGCAAATTAGAAGTAAGAGGAACAGAGTTTTATTTTTTGCCTCTCCAAAAATGTAATTGTTGATACTTCTATTTCATTGACATAAGCAGCTTTCCCTACTTTTCTTAATTCCTGACTGATTTGAGTCTTTGGAAATTATTTTGGACTTGTATCATAGTGCCAGCTAGGCCTGATGATTTTATCATATTCCCTGCCCTTTTTCTTAACCAGATGTCAAACAGCACTCCCTCTGGGTGAAGTCCCCCTTTTCACCCTGATGTGAAAGTTTAGACAAGTTATGTCCTTCTTACCTGCAACTAATCACAGAATCATAGAATCATTTCAGCTGGAAGTGACCCTCAGGATCATTGAGTTCAACCATAACCTAACTCTGGCACTAAACCATGTCCCTAAGAACCTCATCTATATGCCTTTTAAACACCTCCAAGGATGGTGACTCCAGCATGTTCCAATGACTGACAACCCCTTCCAAGAAGAATTTTTTCCTAATATCCAATCTAAACCTCTCCTGGTGCGACTTGAGGCCATTTCCTCTTGTCTTATCACTTGCTACTAGGGAGAAGAGACCAACACCCTCCATGCTACAACCCCCTTTCAGGTAGTCATAGACAGCAATAAGGTCTCCCCTCAGCCTCCTTTTCTCCAGGATAAACAGCCCCAATTCCCCCAGCTGCTCCTCATCAGACTTGTGCTCCAGACCCCTCAACAGCTTCATTGCCTCCCTCTGCACACTCTATAGTACTTCAATATCCTTCTTATAATGAAGGGCCCAAAACTGAACACAGGATCTGAGGTGCCTGGGCAACCAGGAGAAAGGGGTACTGGGAATGTATTGATATCTCAGTAAACACTGATTATAGGAAGTGTGGTAAGTGTGATTCAGCAAGCATTAATTTGAGATCCCCACACTGTCCATGGATAGGTCTGTAAGTGAAGGATGGGTAAGCAACCACTCACTCCATGGGTTACACTGAGGTTGCCCAGGACCTCCCCCTCCCCTTGCAGAAAGTGGCAGGCAGCACACACACGTGGACACACACGTGCATCGACATGCAGAGGACAACTCTGCACCACCCAATCCAGCTGCATTGCAGGAGGTGCACCATGGGGACCAGCCTGAGCCACGGTGGCACAGCCTGGTGTCAGGTTTGCGAACAGGGGGTGAAGGGTGGCCATGGTGCAAGGCACACGGTTGCAGGGAAAGCAGCATGCATGGCATGCTGAGTCTGGGTTCGCAGACCAGCGACATGCTGTTGCACCAAGCATCAAGAAGATGCCGAATTGGAAAATGGCAAACCACCTCTCCTCACTGTTTTACTGCCAGTCAGTGTGGAGTTGGAAAGGCAACGGCCTCTGCAGCTGTGCAGGGGGCACAAGCCCTCCGTCACCAGGGCTTGGCTGGTGCCACCTCAAGGGGATGGCAGCGGGAGGAGGTTTGTGTTCCCAGGGGACCCAGCAGTTGTTGGTGTTTGCCCTAGGCCACCATATGACTTCTTGACACAACTAGCACTTGTTTGCACCAGAAAGTCTTTGTCAGCATAGCCAACCAAGTACGGGTCCTCAAAACAAGGCAGGTTATGCCTTAGAGAACTAGTTATACTCTGTATAGTTACTATGGCTAAACTTGCACCTCAGCTGGCTTTTCATGGCTGCCACTTCATTAAGAAAGAGAGTGACTTAGCTCCTTGTTCCTGATGGCTATGCCAATGCAACTTATACTCACTAACCATAACTTAACAGTATTAATTCTTTGTAAAGGGTAAAGCTATTCACAACTTCACCAACCGGGCAGGATGGGATGGGCATGCACCCAGATAACAGGGATACTGCTCATGCAGCAGAATGACCTACAGCACTGCCATCCCCATGTCAGCTGCCTGGGCATGCCCATGGGCTCTTTTCCCTGGGTGTAGTCCAACACAGAGCCTGCACAGCCACCACCCAGATGACATCCCCACCCAGAGGCAGGGCTGCAACTGCACCATCTGACCACAACCTTCTGCAGTCCAGAGTAGTGCAACAGGGATGGGAGGGAAAGTGCCTGCACACTGGAAAATACACCCAGGAAAGGTGAAATCTGTTTTTGCAGCAGCACAAAACAAATGGCAGTGAACACCAAGATGGGTACACTGCTGCTGGAAGGAGACTGGTGCCTCTGTTGTGGTAAAAGATATTTCAATGTAAAACATGTCACAAGGAGACTTGAAATGTGCTTGTTTGTCTCTACTTCATATTACAGTGAAGACTGGGGCTGGGGGTTGGAATTGGCTCTTTTTTTTTTTTTTTTAATCAAAAGAATTATGAAACTAAATTTCCTCAGATTCTTCACTTGATGTATTGCTTGTGACGAAAATTGATACAAAAATAAACCACCATGCTGGATGCTACCTGAAAAAGCTGCTGTTGCCCATTTTCTGTGTTTTCTAGGAAATAATTGTCAGTTACTCATCTTAATTGTCTCATTTCTGCTTGTTTTTAAAAACTAAAAAGCCAGCTCTTACCTGAAGTTTCCTAGAAGACTCTCAGCAGTGAAGGGAAAACAGTGCGGCTTCTGGCAGTACAGGTGCCAGCACAGCACAGTTTCATACAAGCATTGCTTGAACTGTGGTTCTGAGTGTTCCAGTACCTATTTCAAGCATGCCCATCTAGCCAGGGATGGAGATGTATGATTAAACAGGAACAACTGAAGTCCTTTGTGAAGGACAGGGAAGCAGTAATGTGCACAGCTGCAGGGTGGACCTCTGTGGGGAAGGCAGTGGTCGCACAGCTGCCCAGCCACAGCCACCACCCAGAGCAGAGGCACGTAGGTGGTGAGAAGCTGATGCTGGGCTGTTCCTCCCAGGTAAAAAATACACAGGTGTCCAGCTGTGAGCCTGCTGGACTTCTTGCAACAAGTTGCAACTTCTTGCAACAAGTCTTCTGTGTGTGTTTTAAAGGAGAACACACATCTGAAGGCATGGAGTTGGATGCAGTAAGACACAAGACAGGTTCACCACAGGGCAGATTATTCTCATCAAATCTGTTACCTGATTTTCTGGATATCAGATTTGGGATAAACCTTTCTTCTATGCATTTCAAAAGGCTGCAAGCCAAGGGATGAGTTTACCTGGAGAAGGAGAAGGTTGAATGGGCAAAACCCTGGCTAAGGGGGTGGGGCCTCAGACAGTGGGGAGAAGAGTTGGAGCAACAGAGGCTCCTTCCCCAGGACTGTTTCCAAGACTGACCTTAGTCAATATTTTTTCTAATAACCTTGGCTGAGAATGTCAGCACGCGCCAATAAAATTTGCTGATGACACAAAACTGGGAAGCAACATCAGTTTAAAGGGTTGGAACATTTTACAGGAGGACCTCGTGAACCAAAGTAACAGCAAAGGGAGGAAATTCAGTAGCACAAACAACAAGGTCATACACTTGGGAACTACTTATCTTTTGCTGTAAGCAAGGAACTCAACAGCTAGTAGCAACAGAGCTTTTTCCCCTGAGCAAAGGGCAGTTATGAACAATAACATGATGCAGCTGTGAAGAGGGAACTTCAGCCTTAAAATGCTTCCAAAGAGGTATCTCTATTAGGGATACCCCAGGAAGGATCATACTAATGCCGCTGTACAAGATTTTGGTTAACTCTCATTCGCAATAGCAGGTACAATTCTTGCTTCCAGTTCCCAACACAAATTCCCAAGGAACACAAAATAGGGATAGAGAAGAGTTATCAGGATAATCAGAGGAAAAAAGGGCTGTATGACCAGAATACTTTTTCATAAAAGCTTTGGCTTGGGAAACCAGCAGAACAAAAGCTCAGAAGAAAGTCAACTGCTGTCTGTAAGTGTGCTGGGCACAAACACTTGGGAAGAACATCTGTTTAGACACCAAGACAGTTTCATCACAAGAACATATGGATACACAGTAGCCATCAATATATTCAGACTGTAAATTAGATTACATGTTTAAATCATTGGGATAACCAGGTTTTGGAAAAGGCTTCCTATGGGATCACAAATAGTCCACCTACTCTTAATGTTGAGTTTGATGAGTTAGAAAACAGAGCACATACCTGGACCAGGTGACTCAATAAGTCTTTTTTAATCACTTTTCCTATCCTTCCTCAGTGCCATCCATCAAAAATATAAGTGGTAAAACATGGGAGTTTTGAAGCTCCAACTTTTTCTCAAGTTTTGAAAGGTAGTTGAAGGCATTCACGAGTCTACATTCTATACTCTATAGCTCTATCCAACATGAGGGAACTGCACATCTTTTCAGGGCACATGTCTTTCTTTCACAGGGTTCTATTTAAATCATATAATCACAAAATCCATGAATTATAGTCATTTAACAACTGACACTTCCTGCCCTGAAAGCTCTTTGTTTATAAGTCTCTCTATTAGTGAATTTTCCAGTAACCCAATGTATTTGGGGACTACCAAGAAAGATATGACTAATGCCTTTGTGCTCATATTTTCCTACTTCCCTAGTAAAGCATGAATGAGAAGTAGCCAGAGCATCTCCATCTGACCACTGTCCACCTCCTGGGCTTCTCTTTTCTGTCACATTTTCTGCATACAGTTCTGCTTCCCTGCATCACGGCACAACCTGCCACTCCATCTGTGGAGCCTTACAAAAGTTAAACAGCAAGAGGGCAGCTGGTAGGTTTTGCACTGGCCAAGGGCTGTTTCTGCATTACCAGCTCAGCCACATGACTCTCCTATCCATCTAAGTCCCATTGACAGACCTACACTAGAAATGTGTCTCCTGTTACCTACACACTACTCGCACGCAATCTCTTTCACCTTCCAGTCATCTCTAGTCATAGGTCTCATTTTTCTTTCCCTCTCCCAAGACATCCTCTCTTTCACTCCAGGCTGAGTCCAGTTCTGACCTGTCTTCTCAGAAGACTTTCCTACACCCATATCCCAGTCTTCAGGCCCACTCTCCTTAGGCCAGCAACTTGCCAACCTTTTGGCACTCCAAGAGCTGAAGTTTTTGAATGGATACGTCAATGACTTCTTGAAACACATTCTTATTCATGTTCTTCACTCAGCTTTCTTGGAAGCAAGCCCTTCCTTATCTCCACAGATCTTATTGCTCGAGATCATAACTGGGAACAACAAACAATTAACCAACTCCCGGGGAATACCTTAGGTGCATTTTCACATCACACCTTACATCACATCCCAGCATGCCCGCACATGTTCATGGTTTCAAGTTCCAAGCTCAACTCCATACTTTCCCAAGAGATTTAGTTCAGATCCACTTTTTTTGCTGCGCCACATCGACACTGCATGCAACCACCACTTTGCCGATCCTGTTGATTTTACACAAAAACCATTTCTATGTTATGCTGAAAGCCAGGGGTTATGTGAATAAGTAGACAGAAGGATCCATCACTTTCCAGATACTAAACCAGTTTTTTTACTCGTTCCACTGCTCCACAGAGCAGTAACCACATCCTCACTGTTTTTCTCCCTCTGAAACAAGCCTCTGTCTTTCTGCCACTGAAGTGACGAGAAATTTGCCCCAGGTGAGACTAGCTAGGAAAGCAAGAGTGCACTGCAGTGACAGTGCCAACAGGAGCAGTGCCAGACGTGTGAAGTTGTCTCATCCTTTGTGATCCTCTGCACAGATGACTTTTGTGCCAGGGAAACAACACTGTGCCTTTCCCTGAAATACCAGGGTGTGGGAAGGGTGGAGGGCAGGCTTTTCTTGAATGGTTCTTCATCTGGCCTGTGAAGGAGACCCATCTTATTAATGCTTTCCTTAAATACCATGCAGTGGCACCGAAAAAAACACCTTCTATTCCACACATAACTTCCTTCAAAGAAAGATGGTTTGTGGAAAGAGGAAATGGCTTTTCTTAGGTTCCCTAACATAGCTGGAAAACACAGGTGAGGTTTTGGGCACACAGCCCTTTTTATGGCTTTTTTCTCCTATAATTGCTTTAGGATGTGTAACGGATGTACAGCACACGTAAGGAAAAAAAAAAAACTTCAACAATATTAGCATGAATGTGAGTTTTCCAGCAGGGCCACCCTTTTCACTCCTGAGGCACTCTTCTGTTGAAATTAGGAACTGCTTAATTATAGCCTGCTTGAATGGTGCTGGTCATCTGAACTGTGCCAAGGGGAGAGTGGGCAGGCAGGCTGCCCAAGCCTGGCCTACAGAGCAAAGGCTAATAGGCACAAAGGAATGGTTTTCCCCATCCAACTTGCCAAGCCTCTTTAGAGGCCTGCTAGGTTGAAATCTTCTTACTATGCAAACAAATGAGTTTAGAAACCTTCCAGAGGTTGTTCCTAATGCAAGCAGCAAAACAGAATTAATATTTTAGCTTTCTCCTTGACTATTTTCATCTGAAATAGTAAAGTAGATCCATGAAATTAAGCAGAGGAAAGAAACACACTGAAACCCTTCAAAAACACTCTGGGAAAACAATGGCACTTGCAGTGACTTTCCTCCAGCACATCAAGGAGGAGAGAACAAAGGTCCAACTTGTCAGACATGTGAAGAATGGTGTTATTGTTCTTTTGTTTCCTATACATACCCACCCAAATAGAAATGAGCCCTTGTCCAAACAACACCAGGCTGCAGACACTCTGTGGATGTCTCAGCTGATGTGTCTCTGCCATGGCAGGCAGGAACGCAAAGTACTTTACTAGATTGCTTAACAAGCACTGAGCAAGCGGCTATAATCCCTGGCAAGTACGTAGGTTGGTTTTTTTTTTAAGCCAAATTTGCATATAGGTGTAAAGAAGCGGCTCTAACTTGTCTCCACATTTGAAACCTCATTAGTTTTTCTCTTGATTCATTTGTTCAGTTACCTAGCTAGCATGTAACACAACTGCATGCTGAAACTTGACCTCCAAGTGTGTTACAAGACCAGAGAGACGTACTGGTTTGATTAGCATCTGCGTAAACAAAAAATTTCCAGTAAGAAGAATGATTTCTGCAAGATGATTGCAGCAGGAGCTGGTATGACGTCCATCGCACCAGTGACAGTTATACCAACTTAGCTATAAATTACCACCAGCAAAGGCTCCTTTCCAGGTCTGGCCCCAATGGCTGCTTACTGAAGAAAGCTGTTGATCCTCTAGGAGTTTCCAGGAGAAGAGTATCAAATGTATGATGACCAACAGAAACTGCTACTACTTTTGTGATGAATTAGGATAGGAGCTCTCTGCACACTGCCTGACACACAGCGGTGTCCAAACCCAAGCTCACCAGATGTGAAACTACAGCTGCAACACAAGTAAGCATGGATACCACCCTCGCTTCTTCATACTATGGCAGTGAATTTCAGCCTGATGTTTAAAGCCAGTAGAAAAGTAAAAGCAGTTGAAAGCAGAAAAAAATAGCTACCTCGTAAGTAAATCCCTTCAGTTTCTTTCGTGTTTTTGCCAATTTACTGTGAAACTCTTTGCACCAAAACAATTGAAAAATCTTTTAACAGAAAAATCAGGTTAGTGGGAGAAAGCGTGGCAGGTTTTTTTTTCATCATAGCTGGTATTTGGTTTCTGAGCCACTGAATTTCTTCTCTCTTCACAGTGAAATAAAAAAGAAGTTACCAAAACTCAGGGAGCCCTACATGCTTTCTTGCACTATGAATAAAGTTAACTGAAATTACCTTAATTTTGCCCAGGTTAGGGGAGGGCACATGGGCAGCTAATGCTCAGTAACTAACCTGAGGTGGCAATTCATCTGACCCACTGGAGGCATCAAGTTCATCTGAGCTAACTGTCCCTTTACAGCCTACAGAAAGGAAGAGGAAAATCCAGAACAATTCACCTTACCCTAAGACAGAAAGCAAAAACAGACCTGTTGAGTCACGCCCAAAACACACCCATTTCTCCCGTTAACAGTAAAGAGAACCTTGGGTGACGTGCTGATGGAGACAGCCATAGCATAAACATGTAAAGGTAGGTGAGTCAAATCCCACTCTTGTTTGGAAGCCCTCAGCCTGGGGTGCCTGGTCCACCTCCTGCCCCTGAGCTGGGTGTGACATGGAGACCGATCTCTTCCCTTCCTTAATTTCATAAAAAAGCTGCCAAAAGGTCTTTGTTTCCCAAAGAGAGTGTTTCCCCCAACCTCCAGGAGTTGTGTGGAGAGGAGAGACATTTCCTACCCTTGCTACACCCAGGTCATCATTGTCCCTTATCTCTGAAGGAGACTTGTTTTACTGTGGGGTTTGCTGAGGCGCTCTCTGGTGCCTGCCTGCTGGCGCAAGGTGCTGCGGCCCTGGAGCACTGCTCTTGCCACCAGGATTTTGGGTGCACATGCCAACTCACACCTTCACCTCTCCAAACTGGTCATGGATCTTTTGGTGCCATCGCTTGAGTCCATGGGCTTGGTCTTCTGAGCTTTCAGTGTCAATGTCTGATAGATCAGGGCTATTACACCTAACTGCTATTGCAACTGCCATCATGCTTACCAGCAACCCTTATGCCCCAGATAAGGCAGCACAGATGCCCAGTGTCCTCTGGCCCACATGGCCCTCTGCCAACCCCACTGCCTGCACCCAAGCTTGGCCATGGAGAGAAGGCCTTCAAAGAGCAGAAGGACCAGAGACGTCTGAGGTGGCACTTAGTGGCATGGAGCCATGCAGGATCCCCTGCAGCCTGGGGGTTGGTGGCCTGTGCCCAGCCCTCAGAGAGATGTAGTAACCCAGGGAGGGTGCCCACACTCACCCAACACACGTCCCAGCTCTGCTCAGAGGGACCTGGCAGATGCTGGGGTTGAGGGACAAGTAGTACACACTTAGACTATTAATTAATACGCACAGTAGGGAAATGAACATTACATGTGTGCACAGAGGCATTCACTAAAAAAACTGTGAAGCTCTTCAATCAAATAGGTGGGATTTCAGCTATGAGAAAACCAGAGGAAAGCAAAGGGATATCACCCCACAAGCAATCGCACCACAACAAGAATTCAGCACGCAAAAGTAAAAAAATAGCTGCTGCGTAGTTCAGAAATATAAAAATAGTTTGGCTGTTCCCTTACCCTTTCCTTCCAGTCATCACGCCCCTGCAGCCCTGGGGTTTGTTTGTGCCAGTTGCTATGGGGAGCCCATGCTGCTGCTGCCGAGCCCTGCTGGGGAAAAGTCGTTATGCTAACAAACCAAGGCCAGGTTAATGGCTTTGTAACATTAACTCAGGCATTCTCCCTCTCCCTTTGAATATCTGACTTAGTGTATCTTGATGCAACAGAGCATCACCCCATCTCCCCTCCTCACAAAGTATTTTCTGCTCATTTAGAAGTGCTGCGGTGGCTGGGGAGAAGGCACATACGTATCAATAAACTGCTGGGGTGCCGCCTGCAACAAGCACTATCCACCCCGTGAAGTCACTGTCAACACCATGTTACCCCCCACGAGAGGAGAACCTGCCCATGGCCACGTTCAGTTTTGGTACCCTGGGAAATACTCTGGACCAGATTCTGCTCCTCTGGGCTGTGAGCATGCTGGTACCCCGAGCCCACACAGCCGGTCCTGCCAGGGAAGATAGGACAAGGGAACGGCACCTGTTCCCCTCCGCACCCCTCAGGCCAGGCTGGAGGTACAGCGCAGTGGCCAGGAAAACCCATAGGGAGCAGTGATGTGCCCATACCGTAGGGCACGGTGTTGGGTGGCGAAGAGGTAGCACTTCCAGTGCTTATCACCCCTGTGGGAACACAAATGTTTCTGGCGTGTGCCTGATGACAGCTTTGACAAGTATTTGCAGGCAAGGGCTGGCAGCACCTGCTTTTACCGCTCTGTCTCTACTCAGAGGCAACTCGTAGAAAGCATCAGCCTCCTCTCCATGCTCCATCACTTCTGCCCTGCACCGTCCCAAACATTTGGTGCCTCAGATCACCATGCTGACCAGCTTACAGACCTGGCCTCCTGCACAGGTGAACACTCCGCCTCTCCGGGTCTGCCGCCTGGTGCCACTGGTCAGCAGGGGAGTACTTTATGGAGTGCCTGCAGTCCATCACCTCCTCATAAATGAATTTTGGCACCCCCTGTATTTGCAACTTTAAACATTCCTGTCTGCAATAAACCTGTCCTGCTCACCCCACAAGTGTCTGAGCACCGTATTTCCCTTTCCTGCAATGTTCAAATATACTGTTCAGCACCTAGAGGCTTCACATTTTTATAACACCTTCTATGTTTGCAGCACTGTGCAGATATTCATTGCCATCTCCCAACACCCCGGAGAGGTCAGCAAGCAAATATTATTCTCTTTTCTTGGGTAGGAGGACTGAAATGAAGTGAAAGCAGCTTGTCTCAGCCCACATGGCTAAGCCTCCCCAGACAAACCAGGTAGCTCCCAAGCCTCCTTGTCCTTTGCGAGATCACTGTGTTTGCACGCAGTGCACAGACTTACACCTGGAGCCCATCCCTACAGCTAGCAGAGGCATTTTCTCTCCATGAGCTCAGCTGCCAGGGCAGACCATCATGTGAGCAGAGTACAAGAAACGTTTCTTTCTGGGGACTTGGGTTAGGGCTGCTTTTTCACATCCACGACACATGATGTGGAAACACCCAGCTCTTGAGAGCAGCCCAGACTTTCTCAGCTGGCCAGGCTGCAAGTGCTGGAGCTCAGCTTTTTAAAAAGGCAAGTGTGAAAAATGCAAGAGCGCTTTCCAGAACTCGTGGGTGGTTTAGCTGCCATGCAGGCGCGAACAGCGAGGCTGAGCAGCGGGGGCGGGAGAGGGGATTTATAACCTCCTCATATCCAGTCTTGTGCTCCCTCCAGCCCTGCTTCAAAGCACTGGGTGGATCTAGTCCAAAAAGCCAGGTCTTTGATTGCTGTTACTCAGAATAGATGGGGTTTTGCACATAATGTTGCCTGCCCATTTGAATCTTTAATTCTGTAAGATACCAGGTGACTCAACAAAAGCAGAAGAAAGCTGCAGTTGCTGTCCTGCCTATTCTTACACACATTTATTTCTCAGCTCTGTGATCCCAACACTGGAGCCTCAAACAACAAACACCAAGCATCACCAGCCACTTTGCAGAGCTGTGCTGATAAGGAAGGCGGCCATCAAAGGAAAGCACAGCTTCAACAGCCATAAAAGGAGTGACTCTGATTTTCCCTAATGGCTTACAGGTGGGGGGAAAAAGCACAACTTTATTCTTTTTCTGTCAGGATCAGCATTTATGCAAGCTGGCAAAAGACTGAGGCCTCTATTTCTGGCAAAGCCCCTTCCCGCTGGGCTGGCACAGGTGGGCAGAGCCCAGCTGGCACAAGATGTGCTGTCCGGCGGCACCGCAGCTCCAACGGCAACACCGCCAATGTTTTCCAGTCCTGTCAGGCTCTGAACTCTGAGCAGTTTACAGCTGGAAAGTCTGAATAAGCCAAATGTCAATGACTTTCCAGGTTTTTTTTTCCCTTAATGAGAGTTTTGGCTCAACAAACTAACTTACACTGAGTTCATTTTCAATTCAAAAGCTTGATTTAGATATATGTTCAAGGGACTTTTGTTTTTTTAACAATCACGCCCTTCCTCACGTCATCCCAATGTAGCACCCACCCCTGGGTCAGACACAAGTTTTGGACATGTTCCTGCAGCATTGCCACAGCCCTGTCCATTAAAACAAAATGAAAGAAAGAGGGAGATGGACCCAAGTGCATTCGAAAGCTTTTCAGGAGCATTTCAGGCATTTTGGTGGTTCAGCAGAAATTGGTTAGTATACCTACACCAGCTACAAATTTACCTGCACTGGAGTTTAGTGTTTCAGATTCCAGGGCATATTATCTAGGCCAGGGCACTGTTTCAAGTTATTAGTTTTATAGCCTGCTTGTAACTACAGAGAGCAATTTAAATAATTACATCCTTGCCACAAAGAGCTTGAAAACCTAGCTGGCTGAGCAAAAGGTGAATGGGAAGGTGTGACAACACTCCTGGAAAAGCGATTAGCTGGGGAAGTGGGCCAGAAGCAGCTGGGAGACGTCTTTGGTGAAAAGCTGCTTGGTGATCTTCGCTGAACGGGCACTTCACTTCCATTGCACTCCTAGCAGCCCCCCAAATACTTTCCCACTTGAAGCCTCAGCATTGGACCAGCACATCGAGGGTGCCATCCATGCAGAAATCCTTTTTGCACCTGTTTCTCCTCTAGGAAGTGTGCTTGGGGCTTGAAAAGGGGTGATGAGTGCTCAGGCAGGGCTCTGCCCATCCTGGGGAGACTGAAGAGAGGGGCTTCTCCCACCAAGGATGTGACTCTGCAAGCATCAACCTTGCTATGCAAAACCGGACAAGTAAGTAAAAGACAAAGATCCGAATGCAAGAAAAATGGAAACTACAAGGTGGACGTTGAAAAAACTTGGGATAAATACTAGCTAAGGTGGCATGGGGGGGGGCATCAGTGTGGGGGAGCCCAGGAGAGCATTGATGCCCCTTCCCCTCCCCCTCTCCAGCCTCTCCAGCAGGGAGCTGCTCCTGCTCCGTCACATTCAGTATCCAAAAAAAGCACGGAGGCAGAGGGAGGCAGCCAGGCTGTAGCCAGCTCCCCCAGACACCAGCCACCTGGGGAGCTGCTGAGTGGGGAGAGTACCCGCAAATCATCCACAGAGAGGAGTAGCAGGTGTTGCAGCTACCTGGCCAGCCAGGATGTCCCAGGACAGGAGAGCTTTCCTGCAGTAGCAGGGACAGGTGGGAGCCAGCGACCTGGCCGAGGTCACCTGCATTACACCTCCAGGTACTGCCAGCACCACGACTCCCAAGAGAAAAGCACTAGATCCATGCAGCAGAAATTATGAGGATTTATACTACAAATCCCTCTTCAGGGCAGCGTTAGTCATTTGCTGTGGGTGTGATTCAAGACCAAAGTTAGCTGACCAAATTCCCTACATAGTCAAGAAAGAGACCAAGAAAGACAGGGGTGTGATCCAAAGTGCCTACGTTACATGCCTGAAGTAAACCAGTATCAATACTGCCATTGTATACAGACCGCTATTTCAGTTTCTGGCTGTACTGTATTTTGTGTGGAATCTGTAAAAGTAAAACAATCTTTGAATTTTTCATCAAAGTGGTTTTCCTTTTTTTTTCTGCCACCAGCAGGAGGTATCACACATGTTTTGCCGGTATGCACTCACCACCACCGAACAGCACCATTTTGGCTGTGCTTACCATGTGTCCTTGAAGGTTTCATGAAGAACCAACCCAAAAAACACCCTAGGAGCTGCCTTTCTCTCCACTACCTGCCCCCAAAGCAGGACTGGCAAGAAGTGCTACAGGGCAGATTGCGAAGAGGAGTTTTTCAAAGGCCTCAGGAATCCAATGCAAATACACAGAAGTGAAATAAAGGGAGTGAGGACAGAGAAAAAAAAAAGCACAAGAGCCCTGTAAGAGTTCAGGTCATGGTGAATTATGGAAACGAGGGAAACCCTAAGCAGTTACAGTCACTGCCCAGGTGAAGGGAGCAGGAGCCTGGGAGATAATGAGAGTCAGGATTAGTGAAACACAAATGACAGAATAACTGAACCAAAAATATATCTGCAGCGACATGGGTCATTTACTGCCAGCTGTGAAGGAACTGTGTAAGAAAGAGTTACTATCTTTAGTTACCCATCATCTGAGGAGACAGAGAAAATGATGCAGCGATGCAACAGAGCTGGAAAAAAGTAAACATCATTAAAAGTTCATCCATCAGGGAGGAAGAGGCAGGGCTGCTAGCCTAACACTAATATTGGCAAAATAACAAGCTATTCAATTTCTAAGCACCTCTAAGGTTATAAAGAGCACAGCCAAAACTTTGCTGCCAGTTTTATTATCAGATTTCCAAATTTGTTTCCTCCCTCAGCAATCATTTTGCTTCAGATGCTGGTTCTTCTCTCCACATCACCATTAAGTCCACTTCCACCTAACCAAATATGTTTGCATGTTTATATCAAACAGCTTATCCAGTGACACTATGATTTTCTATTTTTGGAACAACCAAACACATTTATTTCCATTCATGCTTTCATGATTCAAAGTGATGCAATCTCCCCCTTAGCATCCATCAATTGTTCTTAAACAGTTCCCTGGGAGTATTTGTTATTGGCAATTCAGTTTTGTTGGTCATATAAAATGTGTGCCATTGTTTCCATTTCCTGACTGGAGGACAAGGCAAGTCATTTCAGGGCTAATATTAACACGGTGTTATTTTCTGTTTGTTTTTGCATATACTTGTACCTGCAGCTTTGAAATAACCATTCTTTGAACCACTATGAGATACTATGGTTCAGTTGACCTAATGGTCATGAGAGGCACATGCAAATGGATGGCAAGAACAGTTAAGCAAATTTCCTTAATTATATCTACAATGAGTGGATTTTTGTTTTAACACTATTTACTCTGTGCTCCATTACAATTGTTGGTCTGTTTTTCTATACTTGTGTTCTCTTTCCATCTTCAGCTTCATTTCATGGCCATTTCCTTTTCTTCCCTTAAGATGTCCTTCTCTATTGATTCTGCTACCTAGTGAGCCTTTCTCCTTCCCAAGTTTCTACCAATTAATTTACAGTGAAACTCAATGCATATCTATACTGTCCTAGCTCCAGTTATAGCTATTTTCTGGATTTTAGAGCATGGCAAGGTAGATGTATTAAAACAACAGACTGCTTTAAGCACAATTTTCATACCTTTACTGTCACAGTTACATTGAAATAGTGCCTAGGGATACATTATCTCTTTATATCTTTCATTATTTCTCATTATAGCAAACTCTACACAAATAAATACACAGTAGACTTAATGATAGACATCAGGAACTTGAGACAGCAATGCAAATCCCCGATCTCAGTAAGATGATACGCACTTAGAAGATGCAAATTTGCATTTTATTCCTTCAGGCAGGCAGCCGATGATTAGGGAGCCAGGCCAGAACTCACGAGCCTGCACCGAAATTTCCAGTTCAACCACAGCTTCCTGCATGACCTTACTCCAGTCACTTAATTAATCCTGTAGATCTATTTACAGTTGACAGAAGGAGAATGCATACTTCCCCTATCAGAGAGTGATTATCAAGGTAAAATCCCTTAACTGCTGAATGGAAGCAGAAGTTCTGAGGGCTTTGACACCCTCTCGCTGGATTTTAAACACTGAGTTCACTACTGCATCTGCAGGCACAGCCTAGACTGACAGGCTCGGGGTCAGGCAGAGCCCCCTGTTGCAGGGCATACTCTGACACTCTGTTTTGCTTGGAGCTGCTGTGGATTTAGAGGCAACCTTTCTCCCCAGCTGCTTGCCATCATTTTGAAACCAGGGTGGTTGTGCCTGTAGAGCCGCAGCTTTAAAATTAACTTAACGGTTAAAATTAAAATCGTTAAAATTAACTAATCGTTAAACTGTTGCGCCATCTATGTTAATAATGTGCTCACTCATCCCTGAAACGGCACAGAGACATACCTCCCACCAAAGTTCAAGTTCTTGGCCACTGGTGCCCCTACACCGACCACATCCCTGTAGCACAGGGGGGTGACACCTGTGCGTGGTACCTCCCTTGCACTTCAGCTGTGTTCACGTTTGGGTCAGCAAACTTGCAAGTCTCATTGATGCTGTGATTTCCTTTCAGTCACCAGGACCAACACCAGGGAATGCCCATGAGGCTACATGCTGTGCCATCTGCAAGAGAGAAACCACATGACTCCATCAGTGAAGGTAAAACTCAAAAGACTGAGGAAGCTCTGGCTGCAGCTGGCAGGAGAATCAGGTCATCATTCCTCAGAAACAGGAGACACCCAAATGCATTTTTTTCTCAAACCACTACCTTTCTCACCACTTGCTTTTTAAAGTACTGTGGTTTCACATTCGCTTTTCTAAAGTGCCAGAAATTGCAGGGTCAGGTGTCCCTGTTTTGGAAGATCAGTTCTTTTCCTTAATGCCCCCTCTGCACTGTCCTCACAGCTGAACTCATATCACTGCAATGAAGCCATGTTCAAGATAAAGGAATCACTGCCACAGCACTGCTGTTGGCAGATGTACATGCTGTCCTTCCAACCAGGACACTGGGGACAGGGGAAAGGGTTCTGGTAGAAGCATTTTGGATACTTCCTTCTTAGGAAAGCTTTCCACTGGTGGTTCAGGTCAAGCTACTTGTCAATGCCCCATTTTAAATGTGCATAAAGTCTCTTACAGGCACACACCACCCAAATGCCAATGCAAACATTTGCAAATATGATTGCTGCATTTGCACATTAGCAGACTATCTGGTTGTCTCAGGCAAGCGAAGGGTTCTGCAAACACCCAGAAGTGTTTGTAAACACCGTGCACACAACTAGCTATCATTTTGCCTTCTAATTAGCAGGCTGAGTGTGAACCTGGCTCTGAATTCAGCACTTATTTTGCTTTGCCTCTGATGCTGCGCTTTCAGCACTCAACCTTTTGCCCTGTACACCCCACCATACAGTGACAGCACCTCTTGGGAGTGCACACGGAGCTCTTGATTATGGCCATGGAAGTCATGTCCACCTCTCTATCACCCTACAGTGATACTAGAGGATTTTCAAGTGCATTTACAAAAAGGAGAGCAAAATGTAAAACAAATCAGCTTGAGCGTGCTTACTGTTACAATGCAGCCTATTCACTAGCTGGTGCCCAATGTAGGCACCTCTTAGAGCAGACAAGGGCCAGCTGAACCAGTCACCCTTCACTCCCCTGCTCCAAGAGCAGATCTCCTCTCCCCTGTTTTACTCTCCTGCCAAATCCTTGTCTTGACTCCAAGCCACTTTTGCAACCAGCTTGATCCCACTACTTTTGCTTTTTTCTCCACTTCCCAACAGTTATGAAAGTGATGTAGACAAAGGGAGACCTACTCGCAGATCTTAGCTGTGCCCCTGCCTGCATCTGGATAAAATATGGAGAAAACATGGGGTCAGACCATGTGCAAGCAGTATCCATAGTAGCTTCTGTGCAGGGCACTGCCCAACTCCTCAGGTCCCGTGAATGGTGCCCACCAGGCACCTCCTGGTTGAGGCAGACGCTGAACAGATGTTTTCCAGACCACAGCTTCAAACTTAGTCCTTAAATAGATCTGAGCTTGTCCTCGTACTTACCTCTCAGCTTTACAGGCTGCTGCCAAAGCAATGCCCC
Organism: Patagioenas fasciata; assembly: GCF_037038585.1. NCBI lineage: Eukaryota > Metazoa > Chordata > Aves > Columbiformes > Columbidae > Patagioenas > Patagioenas fasciata. Next base: position 94,906,322 of record NC_092520.1, read on the forward strand.
TGCAGTTGAGAGCCTGAGTTGTAAACAAGGCAGATTTTCCATGGGAGTTTCCCAGAGGTCCAAGAAGTGGTGAGATAACCAACCCTCGATGGCTTTCAGCCCTGCCCATTACTCAAATGTGGTGCATTTCAAAGTATATTTCAAAGAAGGCTATCCTCCTGGAAAGGTACTAAGTTGCTAATTATTTGATGTTGGTCACAGGGAGCAGGGTGAGTTCACAATCCATTAATGACTGCAGAATCACTCAGCAGCAACACATCCAAGGGAGCCTGTGAGATATATGAGCTGTTTATGCAAACTCTTTTATTGTGAAAATTGTTAAAGGCCTCCTTTAAACTGCTCCTCCTTAGCAGGTTTTATTAGCCATTCATTTCTGTCACACAACAGGTCAAGCTACTGTAGATCTTGCAGCTTTTTTTTTTTTTTAAAACAAGTCTTTATTTAAGTGGTGCCCCAGGATTGTTTTGAATCCTGTGTGTGCCCTGTGAGAGGCTGTCTGGGTCGTCTTCCAAGTTGGCCTCCACAGCGAAGTGTGCAACTTAACTGCTTTCACATCATGTGGCTGCCATTACTAAAGGACCACTGCCACACACTGGCAAACTTTGAAATACGTGTTTTCTTAAAGTCCCGCTGACAGTTTTTTCCATCCATCGTCTTTATTTCCCAAAGCATTTGTGTGGAAACAAAACTTTTTTTTTTTTTTCTTAACCAGGTTTATCCCTCTGGCCGATTAAAGCAGAGGTGCTGCAGAATCTGCTCCGCAGGTGACATCAAGATACATCATCACAAAAGCTGCTGGTGTGTCATTACAGGAGGACTGACAGGGCCATCAGGAGTAGAGGGCTGGCTGTAGCATGACAAACTGAGCACTTATACACAAATACTCTTCCAACAAATCTGCAGTTACCTGGAAAGTCAAAATGGGAATGCTGCGACTGAGGTGGGGCTCGGCTCTGACTTTCCGCAGGTCCCTGGGCAAGCAGTTGAGGGTCTTCTATGTCCCATCAGCTTCTGAGGGAGTCCAGGTGCTGAATCACAAGGACAGACCAAGTTCAAGAGTAACTTGCTACAGAAATCTCCCGCAGGCTTTGAGTGCTGTCTCTGCAGAGCCATTCCTGGGAACATGATTAAACTTGTCTTAAAGAAAGAGATGCTAACACAGGTTGGCAAGAAAAACATCACTCAGGCTTCAGGTTCAGCTTGTGCTGAACTCCTTAGACATTAGAGAAGGCAAAAGCTGCAGTGATTACTGGGACAGATGGATGGGGCTGAGGTTTGTCTTTGGCGTCTCAGCTCCATCATTTTGTTCTTCCTCCAGACAGACATTATCAGTGACATTGTGGCATAAAACACAGACCTGAAAGGATAATTCTGCTCTCTCTTTTACTAGCTTGAGCAAATGGCTTACAGTCAAGATTATAGAAGTCTGTTTTGATTGCCTTTGATACCCTGAGGTGTCCTATTTACATGCGACCATTTTGCTTTATCAGTTTTCTAGCTGAACTTTTTTCTTCACTGAAACTAACGTTCACAACCTTTCATCTTGCTTGGAACTGCCTGCTGGGTAAAAGCTTGGTCAAAACCTAGTTGAAGTGAACAGAAACTGCAATGAACTTTCGATCCATATTGAAATATTGTCACTTTGATATCTACTCTAAAACACTTTCAGGTGTATTCTGTAGTAGCCTTGGAAACACTTTTCTTGTCCTCAGGTGATCTCTTTGAGGCTAAAGCCACTCGCCATGCTTGGGAGACATTTCACTTGATTTTTAAAAGAATTTACAAGCTACAGTGCTTCCCCATTTGTCTACAAACACTGATGAAACAGCACTGCTTTGAATGGTGTCCCACATCTGATTAAACTGCTTCTCAGGTGGAAAACATCTCTTCTTCTGTAGCAGTACATCCACAACTGTTCAAGGCTTTTGCCAATGAAGAGTAAAGCTGATAGAAGAGCAGCTTCAGAAGTTGTTATTATGCCCCAACAATTCCAGCCCAGCTGAGTCAGAGGTGGAAAGAGACCCCTCATGCCTGTGAGTCCTCCTGACTCGGTACAAGATATACCAAACTGCGAAAAGAATGAGCTCCTAAAAAAGCTAGGAGGTAATGTTTCTATTAATCACTCCTAAAGCCTTGCAAAAGTGAAAGTTTATTTCATTTGACTAAGAAGTTGGTGCTACCAGCATTGTTCCAACCTTTCTTCTTTAGCACGTTTCTCACAACAAACCCTTGAGCCCTGCTGACGTGCAACTCACCTGCCACAACTTTCATAAGCACATCTCCAAAACTGATGCTGAGGCTGACAGACATGGTTTTTCAAGCTAAATGGTCACATAAAACTTTTGCCTAATAACTGCGGTCAGTTATAGCTGCTGTGATCTTGTTGCTGTTGTTACAGTATTTTTATGATAGCAGAAGCCTTAATATAGAAACAACTCTTCAAGCATACAGAAGATTTGCATTTGTATATCTTGTTTTGCTCACCATGTCTGCAATATATATTGGGAAGTAATTTTTGCCTGTGTGCACTGCCTGCAACCAGAGGGCTGGCCAAGGCAGTTACTCTGGCAGAACTTTTACGTCTAAATGACATCCAAAGCCCTCAGCTCCCATAATCACTTGGTGGAGTCAACAGAGCTCATGTGCCTGAACTCTGTGGGTGGGTGCTTCAGAAAACAGGAGCTGGTTGGAGGCTTCTTCTCCTCTCTGAATTCAGTAATTTCAGGTGCATACTCAACATTTTTCTACAGCATGTATAAAAGACAAGCACTCCTCAAGACTGTAGTTTTTCCTGCTTGATTTTTCCTTCTTTTTTTTTTTTTTGGCAAAGATGGAGGTGGAAAGTAGTAGGTCTATCTTATCTGAAGTGTCTAGCCTTTGGGGTTTGTTGTCCCAGGTGTCAAACACTCACTGTAGCCCTTTCGAAGGGGAGGCTCCTGAGCGCTTCTTTGATACATCTTGTTTGCACCATGATTTCTAGGAGTTCACTCTCCTTTTGTGCTGAGGGACTGCATTCCTTATTTCTTTCCAGAATAATTCTAGTTGAAAGATTTTATGTAATTTTCCACCAGTTTGTGGTAATAGTTGTTTGTGTAATAGGTTGCTTAATAATTAATTAGAGCTGCATAGTAATTTAAGTAGATAATATACAAAAAGTCCACTTATCTTAGAAATCCCTGTAACCTAAAAAGTCAACAGATCAGTGCGCAGTTTGCCATGGAGCATCAGCGTGGTGGGACCTGACTTCCTTCAGCAGCACAGACTGCATGTAGAGCAGTCGGGATGCCAAAGACAGATGTGCAAAAAGATCCAAAAAGCTTTAGCCCCCGAAACACTGTTAGACCAAGCCCAAGAAGCCTATACCTGCCACACAGATCCTGGTCACAGAAATGCCTTCTTTCATGTGGCATCAGCACAGTTGTCTTGGTAGCATGAGTTTCATGCTCAGCTTTATGAACTCCACCTGCCACAGTGAAGTATGGTTGAACATCCTCTCCCCAGATCCTCTTGCTCAGTACTCGATGCACAGTGGGACAGAGTAGGTACAGCTCTCCAAAAAAGCTGGGGGTGTCAGTTTCCCTCAATAACCATGCCACATGGCAGGAATAATCTCCTGCTTGTTTTCACATGTGAAGAGCCAATCTCCTTGGTTCTTTTGCAGCAGGTACATTAGTGATGCAGCCCAGCTTTGACTGTCTTGGGTTACTTGTGCAGCCCTTGGTGCAAGGGCCATCTGGCCCTGGTGTCACCAACCTGCTCAGCTGCACAGGGTGAGATGGGAGACAGCTGCAGCCTAGCCAGCACCTGCAGTTTTCCCACATCCCATGTAGCAACCTGAAGCTGCTGACCTTGTTCCTTAACACCTTCACCTCTCTCCCATTTTACTCCACTTTACTATAGGATTTCTTCACTCTGTCCTTGAAAGCATCTGAAATCATTTTTCACAGGAAGGTGCTGGAATAAGTGTTCTGACCCAGCATGTCCTATTGCAACATCACTGTTGAACTTAGCAGTCAGTAAATCCTGCTTCATTTTTGTGCTCTGCCTCTGCTCTGTGCTTGTCTGCTGTGATAATTTCTAGTCCTTTCTGTAGTTCCATCCTTCTTACAGCATCCACTTGTTCTACAAAGCTCAGAAATCTTCCTGTCTGTCTGTGCAGAAGACACTGAAATGCCAAGTAACAAATTGTTATGTGCTATGCTAGGACCATCTCTGGCATTTCCTGAGGCATTTTTATGTCTGACTTTCAACTTACTGTATGGAAAACTGTTTGAAGCAGAAAGCATGTTTGCCCTGGTTTCTCACCCTGGCACCCAAGGCAGTACAAGCCCTTGTATATCTGTGAGGGGCCATGCGTGGTGGGAACAGGATTTCTCATCTCGTCATTTCGTGGTGTATGGCTCTCCATACCCCGCTCTCTCCACGGGTACAGCCCAGCAGGCAGATGAGAGCCTCGAACTTCATTGAAAGAGACTCCCTTTCTGCCTGAGGGACATGGTATTTCCACAAAACTCTGCTTTAAAAGGGGTTTGTTTCTGTAGTACTTTTCAAATTTTGATGTTTTACAATGAGATGCAGTTTCCTGGAGGGCAACATGACTGTGGATCCACCTTTCATCCCGCCATGCCTTGGTGCAATGTTTGAAGGAGCCTCCTGCTTTTATTATTCTGCTCTTCATAACTCATCTGCGAAAGAGAGCTCTGCACAGCCAAACACAATAGAAAATATTTTCCTGGGAAAACAGAAGTATCTTCCAGGCTTTGTGTATATTTACAGTAGGCAGATGAACTGTATAAATTAAAAGGATAGGCAGAGGCTCTGAAGAGTTTAAAATAGCCAGGGTACTCACAGATTACACATTTATTAGGGATAGGGTTGTTTTTTTTCCACATTACTTCATGTCTGACTTTCACAGTTATGGTAAGATACACAGTGGTGTCTTAATGTGGTGGGACTGCTGTGAAACCCCTCACTTTGAGTGGTTCCCTGGTAGGAGACCTTGGCACTGGGAGATGGCACAGAGGAAATCCTGGGACAGACAGAGATCTGAAAGAAGGCACAGATAAATGTCACAAGTGCTGGGAATAGGGAGTTTGTCTCCAAAAGAGTCACATGGGCCTTTATCTGACAGAGACAGGGTTGGAGGTGGTGGTGTTTTTTGGGGTTTTCATCCTCTTTTACCAGCACAAAGGTACTTTCTGCCTTCAGGCACCCCAATGAGCACCTTGGGCTGCAGGCTGGAGGATGGTCAATAAATAAGTGATACCTGGCAATCCTGTCGCTCGCCCCTCATGGCAGCAGGTTGGTGAGAGCATGCAGAGCAAGCGAGGTCCCAGCCCCAGGAATCAGCCGTGCTTTCACACGCCGCCCGCGGGCGAAATGGAAACCAGACGGGAACCTCTCCAGCCCCACTGGGCTCGCCTTCCACCTGGTCTGCAATTAATTAAGACTGAAGGGGAGGTTTTGAATAACCCCTTTGTGGAACAAAGTACATGCAGTCAAAACCCAGCTGACAAACACAACAAAACTGACTTCATGGTTTCTTATGAGAAAACCATTAACGGGTGGAGAAATGAAGAAACACTTTGTTCAAGTCACTGGTGTGAATGCAGCATATTCAGATTACAAAGCAGACTTGCCCTGCTGTAATAAATATCATATAGCTTTATCCATGGGTAACCAGGTATATAAAAGCCAGGAATAACACATTAGGTTTTGAGTTAGTGTACAGTGCCCACTATTACGTTTTCACGGAGTCCACCCGCAAAGAGTCAGCGCTTTGACACCAGCTGATCCCTCCAAGACGACAAGCATGGAGCAGGCAGTCACCCGAAACCCACCACCACTGCTTTGGCTTCATTTCAGCACTTTGTCCATGCCCCCCTCCCATGTCAGTGCCCAAGGGACTGCTCCCTGCTACAAGGTTGAATAAAGAAAGACTTCCTTTATCTGGATGGCAGATCACCTTCTTTTCCACAGTGATGTACATCAGAGCCTGCTGAGGAGCAGTGGCAGGTTACTCAAACAGTCAGGCACAGAGAAGTAGGGAATTAACATTATATTTGGGGAAAACATTTACCACATTCAGACTTTACTTGGGGTGAAGTTTAATGCCGTGCGCTATATGGCAGGTAAGAGCAAAGGCTGTAACAGGCTCCTCTCCCTGTACTGGCTGTGAGAGTGGTATTCACCCTCAGTTTTACCGTTAGCACTCAAAAGCGTCTCAGAGGTGTCCAAGCCTGTCTGTTTCCTACCATGGACAACTCTTGCAAAGGTTTTCCAAGAAGGGAGTGTTGGTCCACAAAACACAGACCCAGCAGGTTCTGGCCTGGTCTCACGTCACATTCTTCCTTTGGCCATCAGCACCCGAAGCCCCAACGTGAGCAAGCACCTCCTACCTGCACCAACCTCTCAGCTCTGTCTGAAGGCTCCCATCCTAACCTGCAGATGAGAGACCTGGAGACAAGACTGTGAAACTCATCGCTCTTTGAGGCCTAATCCTATTCCCTAATACATGGGAACCCTGATCCTCTTGCTGAAAAACGCAGCCACCACACCAAATCAGCATTTCAAGCACAAATCTGAATAATTTTTAGTAATACCGCTGTTAACATCCGGAAACACAGTCATTTTTAAGCTTATGTCATAGTCCTAAAATGAAATAAACTCCAGCTGGCATGCCATATTTTCATTGGGTTCTCAGAAAAACAGCACAGCACCTTATCGTCTCCATAGTTTGACTGTAGTTATAATTGACTGTCCACATTTGTCTCCATCATTCTGAGGACTATCACACACCAAGCATGCCAGGTAGGAGAACAAATAATTGTTTTTCTTCCAAAACATGAGAAGAACTCACTGCAAGGCAAATGAGAAAATCCTATTTCTACACCTTTGCCAGCCCTCAGAAACCTGAAAGATTCAACTTGCTGAGGTGGTAAGTGTGCCACTTCAGCAATGGTTTCTATGGGCTGCATTCCAAGCCTCATAACAAGCCCTCTTTACAGGCTTATGATCTGGAGCTATTGGCTAACCTTTGCCAGTTGTTACACAATAATTTCAAACATGAAGCTGGTCCTGCCTCTTCATGTTGTCCTGTCATGTTACAAGACTACCTGTTCTCTTCAGACCCACGAACAATTAGATAATTGAACCATTCTCTGAGTAAGCAAGATGTACTGAAAGTAGTCACGATCATCTGCCATAAGCCTTCCAATCACAAGAAATTGGCTCAACATCTCAAACCTGACCCACTGAGACCAGGAGACCATGTCAGAACTGACATGGCCCTCAAGTTTGGTACTCACCCACCCACAGGGCTTTGCTGTCCCTTCTAATGCATACACAGAGCTTTTCCCTTCACATCTGGTAGGAGGTATCTCCTCTCCCCACTTCACTTCAAATATGTGATCCTAAGGGTTGTAGTTTACAAGGAGGTTCAGGTCAGGTCCTCCACTAGGTGTTGTAAGGACAAGGGTCTCTAAGTGGGCTCCCTGGTCTCAAAACCAGCTAGGACTACTAATATCAGCTTTGGATTTTCAATGCTAACCTCTCCTGGTGTCTACAACTCTTCTCTTGAGAGACCATGTCAGTTTGATGTAGAAAGATGGCCTGGACAGATTTGGCTCACTGTGGAGAACTGAAAGACTTGACTTTTCCCTCCTTAAAATCATGTACTAGTATTAGTACATGGGTTTATTGAGGCCATTACGACAGGCAGAGTTTTACTCAGAAGCTTTCGCTTTCTCTGTGTCATGTTCTTCCTCCACTGTTATTTTTTTAAACACAAGATCACACATTGATTTTGTCCAAAGTACTGCCAATAGCACATAAATATTGTTTACATTTCTATAAATGGAACAGTTTATTATAGCAATTTCTGAGTGATCATTGCTCTGCACAAGAATGTTTTCAATGTCAAAGCAAGAAGGCTGCTGAAATCCTGCTTAAAAGCATTTTCTATTGTCCATGGACTATAAAAATAAAAAGCTCATGTTTCTCAGCATTTTAATGATTTGATAGGGTACTGAAGCTTAGGTCTGAACGCACAGCAAAGTACAATGACTCTGCCCAGTTGAAGCCCCACAAAAGCGTGGGGTTGTTAAAGAAAGAGCTCCTGAAACCTTCACATTAAAAGAGATTAACAAGGTCATGGAAGGGTCCAGCCACCCATGCCAGGTCACTCCCTGGGCCTGGAGACTCTGCATCCTACAAAGCACCCATTCATTCACTTGATGTTTCATCTTGGATTAATTTTGCAGGGCTATAACAAACTCTTCTGCAACCTCCAGCAGTCTCCAAACCGCAGTGTCACAACGCAACTAGGCAAGTGCTCAAGCCATCTGGATTTGCAGTTACCCATGCTGGGGTTTCGGGAGAGGGCTAGAGGCCTCCAGAGGTCCCTTCCAAGGCAACTCTTTCCATGGTTCCATCAAAACATTGCATTATTTCTATTGACTCAATTAACATTTGACCCTCATTTGAAGCGAGCTTCCATTATGCTGAAATATTTTCCTTTTTTTTATTTTTTTTTTCCAGATCTACCCTATAAAATTGCCTTTCAGCCCTACTTGTAAAAATAGAGGAATATAACATTTGACAATGATTTAGTTTAACTGAACACTTGCTACCTTATAATGGAGAACTACATGTAACTCTAAAAAAAGGAAGGGACTGAAGAAAACCCATAAGAAATCCTCTGTGTACAATTTCTGAGAAATACACTCATTATCTGGCTAGAAATATTAGCTGTCAACTAAATGTGACTTGGGTACATACAGGAAAAAACAACTCAGAACATATTCCTCCGAGTATCTAAAGATGAAATTTCCACACCTTTGAGAGCTGAATCATATTGTGCTTCCATTTACAAAGTTCCTATTCACTTCAGTACTCAAGTATGCTCAGAAAGTACATATTTAAAAAGAAAGGACCTTATTCTAGACAGGCAAACAGCAGGATAAAACCCTATTGTTTTGAAACTTGCCAGCCAAGCAGAGTGGGGTGAACTGGAGACCATAATGAAAAAGCAACAGGGAACTTGAATCTTCTGCCACCGGTTTGGTTTGGGTGTTTTGGTTTGTTTTTTTTAAGAGCCCCTGCAACAGAAATACATTCACAGGCATGTTATTTTGACAACTCTTGGTAAATTAAACACACTAGACTCTTATTTCCACTTGGACAACACCACAGATCACATGCAGGTTTCCTCCTGTTCATAATCTGCTCAATATTAAAGCAAATTCATCTTATACATACAAAAGTAAAGAATTAAATCTTTCCCACAAGGTGTTAAATCTGGGTAAGTCATTTTTGGCTTTAGCAAAACTAATCTCACAGCGTCCTCACTGTTAGCATTCAGATTCCCTCTGAAGTGCTGATAGAAGCACCTCTTTTCACTCAACACCGTCTCCCGCTTTGCTCTGGCCTGGTTGGGTGGCAGAACAGGAATCCTGTTTCTGGGGTTTGTTTCAGAGCTACAGATATCGTAGCAAGAGGCTGCAAGAGATCAGAGGGCTGGAACAGCTCTACTATGAGGACAGGCTGACAGAGTTGGGGTTGTTCAGCCTGGAGAAGAGAAGGCTCCGGGGAGACCTTATTGTGGTCTTTCAGTACTTAAAAAGGACCTGTAAGAAAGATAGGGACAGACTTTTTAGCAGGGCCTGTTGCAATAGCACAAGGGGAATAATTTTAAACTAAAGGAGGGGAGATTCAGGCCAGACATGGGGAAGAAATTTTTTACGAGTGTGGCGAAACACTGGCCCAGGTTGCCTGGAGAGGTGGTAGATGCCCCATCCCTGGAGACATTCCAGGCCAGGCTGGATGGGGCTCTGAGCAACCTGATCTAGTTGAAGATGTCCCTGCTCATGGCAGGGGGGTTGGACTAGATGAGCTTTGAAGGTCTCTTCCAACCCAAACTACTCTATGATTCTGTGAAAAGGTTTCAGGCATAAATGCCATGGGACAGGTTAGGCACATGGTGGAATATAGGCAAGCGGAAAGGATCTCATTCCTGAAAAGCCTTCGAGCTTTTATCCTGTTATCTCTTCCTAAGGAAAGGTATTACTTCTGGTTACCAGTGTCCCTGTGCCGTGCCTATAGTACCACGATGATCACAAGATTATTTGTCACATTGCTATTAGAGCAGGGGGTGCTGGTGCCAAGCAACTTGCAGAGCGGAGCTCAGGACCGTGGCGGCTCCAAGGCTTTGCTATGAGAATGCTCACCCGTATCCCACGCCACCGCTTCCTTGCTGGAAAGAGGGAGCGGAGCATGGGTTTCCTCTGCAAAACACTTGCAGGTCTCTTAATGGAGAATGCTTTCAGTCACCCTGAGCAGCAGCTGTTTAGCAGTCAGGTTTGAAACATGTTATTTTCCAGATTCAAGCAAATCTGGTTTTATAACATGCTCAGGGAGCAGGAATGACATGCACTGCATCCCCTGCTCCCAAGAGCTTCCTCAGCAGATTAAACCAACAGCCCAGATAAATGTATATACTATTCTATTCAGTAATTCATCTGCAACACAGATGAAAAGATTAATTAATTTACTAATCAGCAGTTTACATCCCGTTACAATTTCTAAAAGATGGGGGGAAGAAAATCTGCCTCTAGTTATGCAACTTTCTTGTCAGCTTATTACTGCCATCTAGCATTAAAACAGAAAGAAAAATGCCTTTTTACTGATTGTCAGTACAGCAAAGAAGAATCCCACAGCTCCCCAAGGGTTCAAATGCAGTCAGCAAACTCTGCCAGTTCAAGGTTGGGAATCAAGTCAGGTGATGTCCTGTGTTTGCCTCCATCCAATCACCTACACCAGGAGTGGGCTCAGCAGAGAAGCAGCAGAGCAGGATGTAGTGCAGAAGAGCAGGACATGGTAGAGAAGAGCAGGACATGATGCAGAAAAGCAGTACATGGTGCCACACTGCTGTGGGACAGCAGACTTTGCATTAGACTGCTGTCAGATGCTACCATCACCCTATGAACACGGGATAACTGGCGTCCCCCAAGCTGCCACCATGGCCAGACCAAAACAGGATGGCCAAGGCCCCCTGATTTCCAGGCCAAGCCTGATGCTCCATCACCCCTTAAGTACCCATCGCATATCAACTTTGGCTCCCCTCACCATTAAGCAGCCAGCCCTCTGCCGGGATCTGCTCTGTGTTTCTGAATGCAGCCACAAAGACATCAGGTTTCTGCCGTTTTCCAGGCAAATACTGTCTGAGTGCTGCATGTTGCACTTACATGTGCTCCATGCAAACTGAAACAAGAAATAAAGGGGGCTGTTTAAATCAGCTGGCCCATAAGTAGAAAAGAGGACACTGCAAGGAGAAGCCCTGACTTACACAGTCCAGATCTTCCCTCTTTCTCTGAAAGTAATGCTGTGATCCCAAAGAGCTGTGACATCTCAAACTCTCAAACAGAAACTCTTGTCTGAAACTCTCAAACAACACTTAACAAGCACTTGGATCAATTTTCTTCCATTTCACAAGAGGGAGAAAAAGTGTAGAATTTGTGCTAGTTTGACTGAAAATTAGTTAATTTTCTTCATGCAGTTAGAGACCTTTCTTTTTTATAGCTAGCACACTCGTTATTTGGACTTTGTTTGAGAACAAGAGATAACAACTCAGCACAGAGTTAATGTTTTTAATTGCTCTGATCTGAGAGCCAAGGATATTCTGAGTGTTCTGCCCACAGGTGTGAGGCAGCAAGGAAGGGGGGCCTCTCTCTCTCCATCTCTCCCTCTGTCTCGTCCCTTCTTCACTCTTTTTGTTGGAGCAGGGGGAGTTTGGTTCGGGATGCTTAGTTCAGTCTTTACCAATTTGCAGAAGCCTTTGGGCCTTTCTGCCTTTTTTCCTTTTTCTGTCCTCAGGATCAGCTCTTTGGGACCAGGTGCTACTGCCTGGGACTGGCTGCTCAGTGTGGATGGAGTTTGTGAGGAAATGCCTCGAGTATCTTTTATTTTATTTTATATTTCTGTTACATATATATATTTACCAGTAGTGTATCGGTCTTTTGTTATTTTATTAAACTGTATTTATCTCAATCAAATTTTCTCCCTTCCCTTTCAATTCTCTCCCCTATTGGGGGTGGGGAGGGGCACGAGTGAGCAGCTGTTGTGGCTGTATTGCTAGCTTGGGTTAAACCATAACAAAGTTGCATTTTTTTTCTCTCAAATCACAAAGTAACCTTTTAAAACCAGGTAGAATTATTTTCACATTTACTCTTAGGTTTGTATTATTCTTTACCTCTATAAAAGATCTACATAAATTCTGCTAGCCTGCAAAAAAATGTACCCACTCATCCCAGGTTCCTGTAATGGGCTCATTACCCACTTTAAACCCAAAAGCACCCTTCTGGTGGACCTGCTGTCTCTGTTTTCAGGCATAACGATGAACAAAGCCAGTTATTAGGATTTCATTATTTATTCCACAAATATGAGACCCGATTCCCTTGAAGAGATAATAATATTTCCATTGCATGACAACCTTGACATAAAAGATTACTGTCTGTCAGATGGAGTGAGATCTTTCTGGTCCCACGTCTGTGGGATAAAGCAACAAATCTATCTCATGTCATCTCATGTAAGCTGGAGATCTTGATGGCAGAGTCCTCAGTGGAGGGAGATAAACAAATCACAGCAGATGAACCATCCCATCCAGAAGTCAGTGTCTAAAATAGCTGGGATTAATCACACTCTGGAAGTTCCTGGCTCTCTCCATTGACTAGAGAGGGGTTTCCACATGAGGCATCATAGTAAACAACAGCCTTTTGTTGCGACAGCAAGGTCCCCTTCAAGACACTACCAAAACACCCATTTACAGCAGCAAGTAGAGGATTTCAGTGTTGCTAGGGAAACTGTGGTGTTTTTGTCACAGCCAGTCCTGAAGGAGGGCTGGATGGTCGCACTTTTGCAGGAAGTCCTGCAGCACTCCATCTGAGTCAAAGAGTTTCGCATCAAGCAGTTCTCCTTATAACCCAATGGCCAAAGAGGCACTTTCCTCATCCTTTTATGGGTACAATCTGCATTTCCCATCCTGCTCACCCCTGGCCTTCCTTTCCAGGCAGGCTGTGTGGTGCTCACACCACCCACAAGCTCAGAGGCAGCACCATCTTTCAGCCTGGGGGAAGTGAGAGAAATGCCAACCAGAAGAATCCCTCCGTCGTTGAGCAGAGATGCTAATGGAAGAAAAGCAAGAGGTCTACAAGAAACACTTACTCCATTCACACAGCCTGCACTTGCTGCCTTTTTCAGGCATACAAGGAGAGGGTTGTAAGTAATCAGAGGATCCATTCAGGAATCCCTGCTACTTCTGGAGAGCAGACAGCCCCCTCCAGCAAAGCAGTAGGAAAATTCCAGTGGGAGTAGAGTCACAGGTGGGATATTCCAGGTGCCTGAGTTCAGATGGCTTTGTCAGCTGCTTTGCAGAAGCTTATGATTTGTATTCAGGGGGTAAAAAATGGCATATTCAAACAGAAACACCTGCTTCCCACAGGACTACAAAATCCCCAGGGCCCTTCTCCTCACAGGAGCTGTAGCTCATTAGCAGGGACAGACAGCCTTTCAAAGAGCATTTGAAAACACATTAGCAGATGTAACAGCAAGCTGTTAAGATGTTTCGAAAACACATCTTGAAAGGTGCAGGTTATTTGAGATTGTTCATAGAGAAAAAAATACCTCTGCTCCTGAAGCGCTCCCTGAGCTGCACTGACCGTGCCAAACACCACCCTCTGCCTCCTCCAGGTGCCCCATGCCACGCTCTGTGGGGAAAACAAAGTGTCCAGCACACCACAGTGTGTGAGGAAGCCCAAACCAGGGCCCTTGGTAGCAGGGTCTGTGTGCAGAAACAGAGAGGAGAGAGAGGAGGAGAGGGAGAAGAAGAGGGAGAGGGAGAAAAATCGTCTTCTAGGTTGACCAGGAAGCAACAAGTAATAGCACCTGCCCTGAACGCTTTTTTTTTTTTTAAAAAAAAAAAAAATTCTCTGCTTTGGTTTTTAGTGAAAGGTGTCAGGGGCATGTTCAGTGGAGCTTGGAATGCACCACAACCAACGCAGCGGCACCTTAGAGGGATTTCCCTGGGGCAATTGTCAAACCTGACGGCAAAGAGCCCTTCCCAGGGATAGTGTTGGGGGACCTGTTTCCCCAGTTTGGCTCTGTCAGTTTAGTGCCTCACACAATGTGATGCACGTGGGGCTTCTGCTAGGGGGGTGGGGAAGGTCACCCACCTCCGTCTCCTCCAGAAATCATGCCCACGCTGACTTCTCACCAGCCCACGGCACGTAACCCCAGTGCTAAGTACCCACAGACAGCCCTTATCCCTCCTCAGCCTAAAGTCCCAAAGCTTCTCAACCCACATCACAGTGGGGTTTCCCACTGCCTTGCCCCCAAGATAACAGGGTTTCCCTGGCACACCTCTGGCCAGCTCTGATGCCCTCTCTCCACCACCCAGGTCTCCTCTCTAGGGACCCCACACAGCCCATCCAGCCCCCTTGCCATGCCTGTACTCCCTGGGACTCCCACAGAGCCTTGTTAAGGAAAACATGAGGTAGCACGGACCCTTTCCTGGGGTGCCCCAGCATCAACCCCTCCTCACTGGGATGCAGCATCTGCCTTGGATGCTGAAAACTCCTGTGGTTCAACAGCCTGTGAGGCACTGACTGACCTGCAAACAGAGGTGCCTGCCACTCACCGTGCAGAGGAAAACCCTGAAAATGTCACCTCTTTTGGGGGGCAACCTAGGTAGTGAATTAAATATTCAGGGATTTTTTTTTTTAATATTATGATTTTTGAGGAATGACACTACCAGGAAGATTGACATTAAAGGAGATAAATGTGCAGCAAGAGAGACCAGTTCCACGCTTAGAGGAACAGCATACACAGTGCTTTATCAATCTTTAAAAGCAATACATGTTTGAGGTAAACAAAAAGTAAGAGACTTTTTTTGGTTTTTTTGAGAGCTAGAAACATTGAGCAACAATTAAGTCAGCCTGGCTAATGCTGATGCATAAAGCGTCCAAAAAGATATAAAACCAGAAAACAAACAGAATCCTCAAAGCGCAAACACTTACACACCAGTAACCGGATTTGGTACAAGTCTCACTCAAAGTTTCCAGCAAATGCAAAATATTACTTGCATAAATTATCCAGTATAAAACAACTATACTATTAGATATCACACACTGAAACATAACATTTGTAATGCGAAATATCAGGGAGCATCCCAGCACCCTACCTACTGACAATGAGCTTTCATGCTGTATTCTCTGAAAGACATGGGAATTGTTTTCTGCTGCCCATTATTATGAAAAACACTTTCTCTGTAGGGGAAGGTTTATTAAAGAAAGTTGCTAAGGCAAAGACAGGACATGGTGAACCAAACAGAGAAGCAGAATGGAAGAAAGGAAGAAATCCTCAGCCACACGAGCGACAGATGCCAAAGGCACCACTGGTCTCAGGAAGTCCATGCAAACCCGGCTCCCAACCCCACCAGGAACTGACAGTGCCTGGGACAGACCCTCAAAGCACTGGGCTGTCCGATGAGCCACACACAAGGAGGTTGGCAGCCAGCATGGGACATGTTCGTGCTCCCTTTGGCATGTGTGTGGCACGGCACACACAGGGCTCCTTGGTCCCAGGCGACACGGTGAGCCCAGACCCAAGGAGAGCACAGGATTTGCCTAGTAAGAAGTGGGAAGAAGAAGAGAAAAAAAAAAAAAGAAAAAAAATATATATATAATGAAAAATCAAACACGTATACAAGACAATGTAGGCTTTAAATAAAAACGGGTTATAATTGAATAATAATTCTTTTCTATTCTAATTCCCATTCAAATTATGGGAATGACATGAAATTTTGCTATTTGTGTAAATAAAGATAGGGTGCGAGAAGAAACAGCTTCTCAAGAAAGGGAAGCATTGACTGATTTTGCAGAATGTGAGAGTTTATCTTTCAGCTGTAGCTTGATGACAAAGAAAGCAGACATAGTGGAAAGCATAAGAGCTGAATATCACA
Organism: Patagioenas fasciata; assembly: GCF_037038585.1. Classification (NCBI taxonomy): domain Eukaryota; kingdom Metazoa; phylum Chordata; class Aves; order Columbiformes; family Columbidae; genus Patagioenas; species Patagioenas fasciata. The sequence goes on from NC_092520.1 coordinate 94,922,334, forward strand.
CTGATTTGCAACTGTCTCTTCATACCTGCAAATAAGGAAAATATTACAATTTACCTCAATGCAGGCACTTCGGTCTAGATATAAGGTGAAAAAAAAGGGGAAGGTTACATGTGTGTCTATGAGCTGCAGAAGGAGCATTCAGCGAGACACAGGAGAAGCAGCCACATTACAGACCAGCATCGGATGCCGAGCCAGTCACCATACTGGGAAGCATGGAGCAAGAAATCACACCTGAGCCCTTACGCTTCCCTCAACAGCCAGAGGCTGCGCTCTTCCAGTCAGTGTTGTGTCCTGCACAACACTCCATGCAAAAAAATACTAAAAAATTAAAAAATCATAGTTTTTTTCCTAAAGTTTGTCCAGCTGTGTACAGCATAAATTTTTCCAGGGACACATTTGGTACAGAGGAATACTGTAGCCTCATTCACGTCATTTAAGGCATCTATTGCTTTCCCATCCAAATAATATGTGTACAACTTTGAAATTGGTTAAAAGGAGCTAAATGGAAAAAAAAAAAAAAAATGAAGGAAGGAAGGAAAAACCCTCACTCCCCAAAACCCTGGGTGAAACTTTAGCAACCCATCTAAGACAAAGACATGCACATCTTTGTTCAAAGCCATTTGAACCTGGGCCCATTGAGTTCTATGGATTACTGTAGCACCCAAATTTTTCCAAAAATGTTAGACAAGTTTACCACAGCAATTAAGCTGTCTACCATCTGTAAAAGATTTGCCCAAGAGTTTTCCTAAACTTTTTTTTTCTCCCTGAAATACATTTAACTTAATTCTTTCAACATTTTGCCTATCATTCAAGTCCATATACATTAAGTATTGCAGAGCTGGCTAGATTTTTGAGGGTAACTTTTCTTTCTAAGGATTAGTTGTGTGCTGCTGCACTGAAATTTTATATAGAGAGTTAACACACTGAATATGAATTATTTCTTGAGGAACACTGTGCCTATTCTCAGAAATGAAGAAGTAAAAACTTTACTAGGAATTTCAGCCAAGGAGCTAAGATTAACACCCTTTATTCTCCTCCCAAATGGTGAGTTATTTTCAGAACACTAGACCAGGCTCAAGCTTAATGTCTCCATCACACTGTATTAAAAGTGCCCTGTAAGTAAATACGTGCACTCAGCCAGTGACAATGAAAGACGTGGATCCGAATTCTTGAGCACATTGGAGAAAGTTTTAAGTTTTCTCAGCAACATTTAGTGTACCTTGCGGTCTAAGTAAAACAGCGGTTAGGAAAGCTGAAGGGTATTCTTTATGTTACTCCTCTTTCTAGCTTGCATATAAAGTGGTTATTCCCAACTGCCTAACGCTGGTGGGCAATCTCACTTTTCACTATGGAAACTATTTTTACGTAACTCTCTAAATACAGATTGCTTGTGTGATGAATAATCAACCAGTCTACAACACGTTATTTTCTCTTTCTGAGAACTGATTTATGCTTTCATTGCAAATTTTGTTCTTCCATCACATACCCAAATACGGAGCCTCCTAAAATAAACTCTGAAAAAGTAATCTATTAACTATTAAAAGGCAGGAGGGTTGGGGGCACAACCTTTTCTTGTCACCTAGATGTGGCATCCCCTTTGGAAGCTGATTTTGACAAAGCTGGGAAAAAATTTATGCTGCTGTGACCCTGAAGAAGCAGAAGATAAGGTCAGGTCTTAGAAGAATTGATAATAAGGATCGGAGTTTTAAGAACACCCAATAAATGACTGAGTAACTGAGATGAGTGGCAATTATGAAAAGAAATAACTCAGTCCCTCACCTGGGTTCAGCATAGGGCCTTTGAAGTCCTTGAGTGACAAGATTTACCTGTAAAATATAAAATGCTCCTTTGCTGTCAAAAGCACCTACTGGGATGGTGATTCTGTGTAGTTAAAAACCATCCATCAGCCTCAGTGATTTTAGAGCTTCACATTCATAGAACAACGTAAAAATGTGATGCTCCTGGTTCCTTCTTTTGGTTTCTTACTATGTTTTTTCTGCTTCTAAATTTTATCTGAACGACAAAGCCCTTTGGACATGGTGTCCATTTCCTGTGAAAGTACCCAAAAGCACAGAAAGGGTTAGTCACATATAAGTAGTGGTCCGCATGACCAGTCCCACCACGCTCGCTGAGAACACCGAGGCAGCAAAACGCTGTGCACAGTCCTGGAGCCAGGGCTAACACCCCAAGCCCCAAGCTGCAGCCCTCTCTGTGGGGCTCCTCACACATCTTCCCTGTGTCCCCCGGCCCCACATGGCATCGCTCTGCACCTCACTGCAAACCACATCCCCTCCACTTCCGGCTCCAGAGCTGCCTACTTCACTGTCCTCTGTGGCTGCAAGGTATCACAGAATCATAGAATGTCATGAGTTGGAAGGAACCCACAAGGATCATCGAGTCCAACTCCTGTCCCTGCACAGGACAACCCCACAGTTCACACCATGTGTCTGAGGGCTTGTCCAGTCTCTTCTTGAACACTGTCAGGCTTGGGGCCGTGACACCTCCCTGGGGACCCTGTTCCAGTGCTCCACCACCCTCTGGGGGAAGAACCTTTTCCTCGTGTCCAACCTAAACCTCCCCTGGCACATCTTCCTGCCGTTCCCTCGGGTTCTGTCACTGATCACTAAAGAACTGAACAGGCTGAATCCTCCAAACCCTTCACCAACTCCATAGCCCTCCTCTGGACACTCTCCAGTAGCTTTATATCCTTTTCATCCTGTGTTGCCCAGAACCGCACACGGTGCTCCAGGTGAGGCCTCACCAGTGTCCAGAGCAGAGCGGGACAACCTCCTCTCTCCTGCCATCCCCCCGTGCCAGCCTGAGGGGCCTGGCTCCAGGCTGGCCTTGCTTGGCTGCTGTGGGCTGGCATGGTCATGGCCCTGCTAGCCAAGCCTGACGGCTACCAGCATTGGGGCAGCCAGGTTGCTCTCCTTTCAGAGCCATCACTCATCATGTCTCCTGCAGATTTACTGTCGCTGACCCCTGCGCCATGAGGCAGCGTCTCTAAATTGGAGGTCATGTGCCACAGATGCATGAGATGGAAAGCATTGTTTGTTTGTTTGGTTGGTTGGTTGGTTGGTTGGTTGTTTACAGGCTGCTTTTCAATACAGTGAAGAGAGAATCACAACTGATGTTTCTATTTGGTTGGGATGCTGAAAGCCACCCAAACAATACATCAAGCACTATTTTTATGAGGAAACACTGAAAGAGTTGGAGTTGTCCAGCCTGGAGAAGGCTCCAGAGAAACCTTATTGCAGCCTTCCCATACTTCAAGAGAGTTTATAAAAAAGATGGGGACAGACTTTTTAGAAGAGCCTGTCATGACAGGACAAGGTGTAATGGTGTTAAACTACTGGAGGGAGATTCAGGCCAGACATGAGGAAGAGATTTTTTTACAGGGTGGTGAAACACTGGCCCAAGTTGCCCAGAGAGGTGTTGGATGCCCCATCCCTGGAGGCATTCCAGGCCAGGCTGGATGGGGTTCTGAGCAACCTGATCTAGTTGAAGATGTCCCTGCTCATGGCAGGGGCTTGGACTAGATGAGCTTTGAAGGTCCCTTCTAACCCAAACTGTTCTAAGAATCTATGATTCAGCTAAGTCTCAGTACTTGCTGTGTCAAATACACGTGCTTCCTGCTACGCCTGCCCTCTGCTGCTGTATTTACTCTCAGGGTTGTAGTACAAATTCTGGTGGAGGAAGATTTGACACACATTCCAAAGTGTTGCACTGATTCAAACTGGTGAAAGGTTTTGATGTTTACCCTTCTCTCTACACAGAAAGGCAAATTTACAAGACTAAAATGAGACGTTTCTCTGTCCCACTTCACACACACTTTCAAAATATATTGCTGCTATTCAAAATAGCATATGGTAGGCACTAAAAAAAAAATAATAATCAACAGCATGGAACAGATTTTTTTCCCCTTAATTTTTGTACAACCCATGGGCCCAGTGCTGCTCACACCAAATAGGACACACACAAAATACAGTAAAACCATCAAAGAGGCGCCAGAGATGAGGTGGGGCAAGCACCCCCATTCTCCAGGCTTAGCAGCAGGGCTGAAAAAGACAAGTCAGAAAGAGCAGCTGTAAGGATTAGGAATAGCATGGGGAACCAAGGAAGGGGATGGGGATTAAGGTGGCCAGGAGTGTCATGAAGAAGAGGCCCGTACCCAAGGCAGGCAGAGCCATGCATGCTCCCACCCCCAGAGCCACCTCATTCCCACTGCCAGGTGTCTTTCCATCCTAGAAAGGAGCAAAGCGCACAAGGTGACACTTTTACCACTCACCCCACCTTTCTGGGGTGAGGATGAGGGGCTGACGATGCCAGCATGACCTTTTCTGTGGCTGGGAGTCCACACCCTGGCCTGGATGCTCACCCCTCACCCTGGCAGCACCCTCAAAGCTGGTGGCTGCTCACTAAGCTGCGGGGACAAAAGCATCCCTCCGCTGTGTGTGTCCTTCTTCTTGGCTCTGCCCTCTCCTCTCTAAACCACAAGGGTGTGGACTACAAAAGCCCAAGCAATTTCTCAGTAAGCCTCTCTAACAACCAAAAACTTCAGGGATAGTATTTCTAAGATAGTTTGGCCACTGCTTTCCACCAGGTCACTGCTGAAGTGTCCACTTTTCACAAGTTACTTCTTGAAATTACCCAGCAGCTCCCCAGGGGCCTGTCAACATCAGACGGCAACCACTAGTGCAACACTGGCAGCCACCAGCAAGCCCAGCCATGCACCGCCAGAGCCATCTGGCTCTGACAGTCCCCAAAACCCCATCCACAATCCCGCAGCTGCTTCCTCAGGACCCCAGGGACACCCACTGCTCCTAGCGTCCACTTGAGAGCAGCCCTGGGGGGCTCAGAAGAGTGGCCAGTCATCCCCAACTCTTTTTCTGTGGCACCAGGGACATCCAGCCTCTGCTGGTCACTTGGCCATGGCACAAATGGCTGTACAGGAGACAGCACCTAACAATATTTGGTGTGATACGGGTCTATTAGGATCCTTTGGTGCTGTTTGTCCGTCTGTTCTAACAGCTGAAAACCCTTCAGGGGAAAAAAGAAAAAAAAAATCTTTAATAGTACTTTTATTAAAGCTCATACAGCTCATACATCACTTTAACTTGTGTAAGAGGTGCTGTGATCAGAAGCCACAAAGCCACACCTAAGAACAAAACAAAAGTTTGAAAAATAGGTTCAGAACCATTTTCTCTTCATGATTTCTCCTGTCCATGTCTCACAGAGACAAGGACAATGAAGGTGCTGAACACCAAGCCTCTCTGAGCAAGATCAGGTCTTCTTCCCTGTCAGGACAGGCTCTGCTGAGACATCCACAGCCACCTTCCTCCTGGTTTCTGAAAACAGTTTGTGTTTTAAGGGTCCCCTTCAAAGGTCTCCACTGAGGAGGCACACTGAGTAACTACGTTTCCAGGAGTGTCAGTCCCCTCAGACACTTTCTGCAGATGTCCAAGAGACAGGAGTTAGCCTTCCCCAGTTTTTCAAAACTTTTCATTCACTTGCAAATGTTAGAAGGAACAATTCAACAACTCTGCAGCTGACTCACCCATTTTTTCCAGTTTGGGTTCACTAACACTAAGTCCAACTGCTACATCCTGATATCCAAGGACAGACAACCCCTGAGCCACTTTCCTTCCCTTGTTCATGCACACATTATTTGCTGTTGGGTTCAGCCCTCACAGGAAGGAGACACACAATTTGTGCTTTACTCCAGCGTGTAGAACAAGGAAGGGTGACACAAACGCAGAGTGCCACCTGCCATTCCTCACACCAGACCTGTTCTTGCAGGAGTTGCTCCTTCATCTCTGTGGATCCATGCATCTCCACCACAGCAAGGTCCCAGCTCAGCAAAGCATCCGGACTGTGCTTATATCAAACAGCAGCCAGGGGAGACAGGGGGAGACGGAGGGACCGTGGGGCAGCAAGGAAGCATGGGGTTACCTTGAAGACTGCGCTCTTAAAAATAGAGGGACACAAATCAGTGGAAAATTAAGATAAACTATCTTGTCTGAGGGTCTGTAGGGAAAGGCAGTGCATGCAGCATGAGTGCTTGGTCAACAAAGGCTGAAGCCCAGCTGCTGATCCTGCCCTTCCCATTAGACCTTCTTTTGGCTTAAAATGCCCTGGCCAGAAAACCCAATTGCTATGGCTGCCTCTCCCCCTCTCTCCTCTGTTCTGTCTGCACCCTGTAATTTTAATGGACTTCTGGTCTCTCTCTATATATCCTGCACATAAATTTCCCCATTCCCCAGACAGCTACATTCTGACACAGCCTTCAGTGGTCTCTGCTAACAGCCCCTGGCTGCCAGGAGAGTCACTCCAAATTTCTCACCACACCTGGAAAAGCAACAACCAGAAGTCTGAACTCAGGCAACCTCTGGAGGTGCCAACACCCCCGCCAAGCCCAGAAGGACAGCACCCACAGGGGTAAAGGCTGGTGCTGAGAATTACCTTTTGCCACTTCAATTCAGAGTTCATTCTTCATGCTTACCACAAAAGTTGCTCACGATGTGCAGGAATGGTTTGCCTGTGTGGTGTGAGGGCAGCGGTTACATCCTCAGGTACCAAGACACATTCTGTGGCAAGGCTGGGCCCCAAGGAGGTTTCCTTGTTAGTTTTCAGTTTCTCCTTATACACCTGGAGACACTAAATAAGCTGTAAGCATTCCCCAGGTTTTACTGATATCCCATTTGCACACTTATTTTGCTCTGCATCAAGATTAATGGTACATTTGGGTTAAATATCAAATATATCATGGACCCATTTGAAAAAGGAAAAAATAAGTAGGGTCAATGCAACCTTGAGTGCCCAACCCTAGATCGTTTGGTCAAACACTAAGTTCTTACTGATTTCACCAATACTAACAGGAATTCAAGTGGGAAGACAGCAATGATAATTTCAAATCTTGGCTTTCTGTTTCTCTAGGATGTGAGTCATTGCAAAATTGACATTTTGCAGCAAGCAAAAAATCATGAAATAATTCCATAAATCAGCCTTATATACCTTATCATAATATGTATACACAAGTGTGCTCAGGTATATGCTTGCACGCAGGCTGGAGGCTGGCCATGGGAATTCATCTATTATTTCTAGCGTGAGCCAAAACACTGTCACTGAACAGCAGGTTATTTATTTTTTCCCCAAAAATGAAACCTCTGGCAAAAGCATATGAATGAAGTAGGTCCTACTTCATTTTTGTTCTATTTTAAATGTATTTTCTGCAGGAACTCATCAAATTCATTTTGGGCTCACTTAGAAATAGAGCACTTATGCTAACAGCAGTGCTGCTCAAAAGTATAATCTGTAAAGTCAAAAAATCCAATGCAAACAAAATTGTTGGTAAAAACATCATTCTGTACTACGGACGAAAACAAAGTATGGCTCCATTTTCAAGTGCTAACCAGAACAAAAGTACACTTGTGGATGTGCACCATGAACTATGATTTAATTTCCCAAAGAAAATGTCCCAGCGGGGACCCAAAGCTGAGCTTACAGCAGAACTGCAGGGCACAAACGCCAGGGCTTCGCTCAGCAGCGTGGTTTCCCAACATGGGGCTCCATCACTTTAAATGTCACCACTTACAGAGATGTAGGGGTTTAAAGTGAAGCAGCAAGTACCAGAGCACTGAAAATAAACTTGTGCGATGTGGCAACACTGCCCTCCTGCTTCCTAGTGATTCCTGACCTTTTCTCATGTTCAATATACCTTGGGCAAAGAGCTGTCCTGGGCAGTTTTCCCCACCACAAAAGTGTTGAGGGATTTATTCTGCTTTTCCTTCAGTCTACGCAAGTCTCCTTGTGCAGGCAGCAAAGACACATCTCGCTAGGGAAAAGAGGATAATAAAAGACAAAAACTTCAATTTCTTGGTTTTCTCAGGGAAAATACATGCAGCTATAAAAACCTCAAAATCCACTGTTTGATTTCTGGGTTTAGCTTTAGGCTTTATAAATCAGCTTAATGCTTTATAACTCCATTAACAACAAATAATGAAATTATAATTAATTCATCTTACAACTGAAAATGGTTTACATATGTTCTTTTAATTAGGTGAAACACAATGGAAAAGGTTATAAAATAGGGGAAACAGATCGTTGGATTGTATTGGACTTATCCTGCTCTTTCTGCATTCAGCGTTTGGGTGACTGCAGGGAGGGAAAGACGCAATACTCCAACCCTGGCCAGATTAAAACTTTAAAAATTGATTAAATTAAAATGTAATTTAAAAGATTAATCCCTATGACCTATTCCTATGTGCTCCTATTGAAGCCACCATTCTCCATAGACCAAGAGAGCAAACATCCTATTGAGGAAAGTAAGAAGAAGAGAGGACATGTCCTGCTCCCTGTGCTGCCCAAGGATGGGCCCTGCAGCCCAGTGACGCTGTCCCAGCACATCAATGAGGTGACTCGGAGGGTTTATTTAAGTGTATGATGAAGTAGCTCACTACTGTTAAGGAAAACAATGATGGAAACCTTACTTTTTATTTTGTGTAATACTTCACGGCGAGCCTCCGTGTTTTTTCCTTCCAGAAACAGAAACAAGCCAGGATGTGCAAATAAACCAAGAAAACTGGAGGGAAGGAAGGAACAGTTTGCAAGACAATTGTGAAAAACAAATAACAGTGGTAATGAGGAAGGAAAAGAAAACACATCACAAAGAGAGGACGTGGGTCGGGATTTAGAAAAAAATGGAAAGACTCAAAAGGCATAGGAAAAAAAACACTTGAAAAGGCTTACTGGACCCAGGAACCCAGGAGTTGAACAAGATTGAGAAACAAAGTGAGAAAGAGGAGATTTATGAAGAAAAAACCCCGCTCTGTTTTATTTCCAAGTTCTTGTAGAAATGGGCACTGCTGCTGACAAACCTGAGCCCCTGGTGTTCATGTGTCACAAACTCCACCAGTCTTCTGTCCCCCTTCCAGAGTGCAAAGCTTGTTTTGCAGTCCCCTCGGTTGTCACATAAACGTTCGCACTTAAAAGGTAAAGGTTTACTGGTAAAAATTGTCTGCTATATGCCTTAGGAAAGATGTTTCTGCTTCCACAGGGGGGAAAAAAAAAAAGTAGAAAAAGAAGTAGAAAAAATAGCAGACGCAGGCGCTAGTCTTGCCTACTTTGTTGCCCTAAAGCCATTGTGGTTCTCTGATTTGAACCCAAAATATTACCAGTTTGCAGATACCCAAACTATCTGCTCGAGCACTCTCTCCCAGATGCCCGCCCTTTACCCTCCCTCGCCATGGAACTGAACAAAGCTTTTTGTGGTCATGAGCACACTCAGCAATCAACACGGCCGCATTCTCCACTGGCGCAGACCCTGGCCCCTGCCAAGCGTACACCCTCCAGGAGTGCCAACACCCTTCACCCCTGTGCTCGCCCCTCTCTCCCCATGCAGCACCATGTTTTCCTTCCAGAGAGCCTGGGGAAGAGGAGAGGGTCCAGGAGTTTCTCCCATGTGTTGCTTCCCCCACGCTCACCAGCATTTTGCGTCATTGAACACCACAGCCGAACGGCTCGACAGCTATTTTCACTCGGACATTACTACTCACTTAATTAGCATTGATCTGCACATTCGCCTCATGCTGGCTATCACCTTCTAGGCTTTCCATACGTGTCGGGTTTTCCTGACATGTGGCATTACTTTGATGCCTGGGAGCTTGACTTTGTTCTGCACTCGAAGGTCACGCAGAGTGTTTTTTCAAAGCGTCCTTCAAGCCAGCCCCCTGACAATGACAAATCTTGGTTTATTGCCTTTCCCAAGGCCTCACAGTGTTTCCTAACAGACATCCTAGTGGTATTCTCAAATCCATCACTCCTGAAGCCAGATGTAAAGCAACCACGGAAAGCTGTATACAGCCATCAAACCATGTGAACGTTTTTATAACAACTGGCAACCCACTGAACATTAAATATTGGATTAACATTCAACAGCTCTGCTGGTGCTTCCTGCACTTTGGCAGCGAGCTCTCCCCACTCCGTCGTACGCTCGCAGAATGGGTTACAACTCTCTTTCAGAAAAGAACTCAAAATGGAGAGCTTCGCTTGCACTACGCCAGACTCATCACACACAGTCAGAGGGAAATGGAGCAACACAACAGGACCACAGGCTGGGAGATGAGGCTGCTGCTGCTTTTCAGCCTCTGTGAACTCAGTCTGTGACTCTTTACTTACATGGTTGGCCCAGGGAAAAACATGTGCTTGAGTTGCTACCAACACAAATCTACCCTCTCACTTTCCTTCTTGCATGCCTCTAAGGGAGAACTGTGATCCCTCTGGGATTCAGCCTGATTCTCCTGTGTGCAAGGTAAGTCTTCCTCATGTTTGCTTGACTCTTTCCCCCTACACACCACAACATGAGCGCTTCTCTGAGCAGGAACAACTTGTTCTGAGAGCTGGCTCCTGGTGTCTGCACTCCAGAGATGCAAGCACAAGTCCCAACGCCACCTGGTACCTCCTGACTGCTTTTTAAACAAGTAGCTTCCTCAGCTCTGCATCCCTCATTGCTGCTGGCCGCTGGGTCAGGCACTTTCCACAGGACCAAACCTGCCTCTGGTGCAAGGTGAACCCGACCCTGTTACATCCAGCTCCCACCTTCACAATGCACGGGCAGAAGAGCTGCCATGAACATGAGTGATTCCGCCAACACAGGTCGGGCATTTGCCAACTATTAGTGCAGATCAAGGTAAAATAAACAGACCCAGCTCAAACTCGCAGGGAGAAGCCTGATCCCATGGAATGCCAGGCAACTCTACTGTCGCCTGTGTCCATGCATTCCTCCTGACACACTATTTTACATCCAGATGCAGGCTGCACCATTTTTAGAAGCCGAAGGAGACTGACTGATGGACTCCGGCACACAGCCTAACTGAACATGCCAACAGACCCATGACAAGGGTAATCACAGCGTTTAAAACACCATTTAAAGAAAGGTAACCTGTCAAGTTTGCTTATGTTGTAAGGCTCAGGCCCAGAGGACTCCAGTGTACTTCCAACACACCGAACTAATTGTAGTTTACATTTGTTTCACTCTCTACTAGAGGTGCCCGACTTTCCAGGAAAACTAATTTGATCTGCAGCACTTGGCCAGCCACAGCTTTCTGCACGAAACCCAAGCGCCTCTCTTCACTGAATGGGGCTTTGGGTAAGAGTCAGCGGAAAATGTGCAGTGCGATCTGCGGCACGTCACCCTAAACATTGCTACACGCCGAAAATAGTTTTCAGGTTCCTCCGCCTCACGTAGTCTGGAAATAAAACATATGGAGTTAGCACGGCCACTGATTGGATTTTGATTGTTCTGAAACGCTGCCAAGTTTAAAGTGGAGAGTGCGGCCTGAAAGGAAATACAGTAGACAGTAGACAATTTATTTGTTTCTGAGCAGGGACCTGGCTGACAGGCCGCTTCGAAGGTGGCTAACAAGAGCAGCATGTTCCCATATGGAAACCATATGGGGAAATCGGCCAGGTTCTAAAAACATGGCACAATATATGTTATCGCGGCAACAGAAAAAAGCAGAGCACTGTAAAATCGATGCCAATCACAACAGCAAATTGCTGATGGATGTTGCTGATAAATAGCTAGCATAGTGAACATACCAGCAGGTTTTAGATAAAGCACTGTTGGAGCTGGAGAGGGGAAATGCACTGAGGAGATGCACTTGGCAAGGCAGGAGTGTCACAGTCGGCACTACCAGCCAGATGTGTTTGCAGATTTCCCCTGGTTCAGCACCGTGGTTGGGCCCACAAAACCCAAGATCCCTAAAACCTTGAAAAAGGGAAAAAAAGAAAAAAAAAGAAAAAAAAAAAAAGAAATTCCCAGACGGCTGTGACCTTATTAAAGAAACAGGCGATGGTTTTGTCTCCTGAGAGGAGACACATAAAACCAGCCGAAAGTGCAAATATTTACATTTGGGGGAAACAATGGCGAGCGCTGGGGCTTCACCCGGGACCGAACCGCGGCCCCAGCGGCGGCGCCCGCTGAGGCGCAGCGGCCGCGCACACCGCTCCGCGGTGAAACGCGGCAACTCCCTGCTGCGGGAACACCGCCGCGCTCGGCCGGAGCCTCCGGCGGTGCCTCGCCTCGCCGCCTCCTTCCGCCGCGGTTTTCGGGCGCAGGATCCGGGCCGGGCGCTCCCCGCTCCGGCCGCCGAGCTGCCGGCTGCCCTGCAGCCCCTAGCGCTAGGCGACAGCGCCGCCCAGCGGCCGCACGGCGCCGCCGGCAGCGCCCCACCCCACCCGGTGGCCCCGCCTCCGGAGCCTCGCCCCGCCTCCAGCTCCGCCCCCAGCGTTTCAGCCGTGTCAGCCAGGGGGTCCCTCCCGGGAGCGGGGAATGAAATGGAAAGGGTTTCCTGAATTTGAGACAGATTTCTTCGTCGTCTTGACAGGAGAATGAGGAGGAACCACATCTCCCACACGAATATTTAGGACATTGTAACCTGGACTGCTTTCATGCCTTTGATGCCTTCGTCTGGATTTAAAGAACAAAATAAAAAATTAATAATAAATTTAAAAACCCAGGAAAATGAATACTTAATCTCTAAACGAACTTTCAATTAAAAAAAACCCTTAAAACTCCTTTTCTCTTTTCATTTTTTTAAGAAAGCAGAATCTTCCAATGTTTTCTGTAGACCCAAACTAGTCACTTCTCCCAGGTTTTTTTTGCTTAAGTTAGTGAAGCAGAAAAGAAGAAATATTCAGTTTCAACTCTGAGGGCAAAAGAAGGAGGAAATGATTGAACACACTGAAGCACAGTCCAGCCAGCAACCTGACAGTCACCAAGGCCACATTTCGTATCGCTAATTAGCTGCCGAAACGTTTCCAGAACAGAATCATTTTGTGTGAAAGCACTATCCAGACACCTAAAGCACGGGACTATATATAGGTTATGCTACTATGGCCTTTAAGAGTAAGATCCCCTGTGTTCTCATCTCATGAGCAACTAACTGACTTTCATTTCTTAATTTTTATGATTTTTAAAGGTACAGGAAATAGATTTTTTTTTTTTTAACCTTTGTCTATGGAAAAGGCATTAGCTTTTCTGCATTAACTCTTCAAGATTTATAGCTTTCCTTTTTGATGATGACAGTTCAGGAACCATTTCACCAGTTCTGCGTATTGCTACATATTCAGTTCATGTCTTCAGTAATATTAAAGACCAAAGCAGTCATTTTGTGTTTATTAAATTTGTGTATGATTTACGCACAAGGATGACTGTTCCAGAGCCCACAGAAAGCAACAACGTGTGCCCTGACTCTGAGAAAAAACCCTTTTGGGAAAATAATATATTTCATTACAGCTTTGACCAGCCCCAAATGCTCCACTTGCTCTTCCTAGAAGACCCTGTGGGAAGACTCCTGAGTTCTCCTACCCCACGTGCTGTTCTAATATTAACATAGGGGCCAATGCTACTTGCAATACAAAGCCCCCAACAACAGCATTCTGACCCACAGATGTGCTGCTGGCGAACTTTGGCCCTGACCCTTTAGGTCCATGATTGTCTGGATACAGGTGCCTGTGCGTGTCCTGCTCAGCGGGTTTGAGCACCAAATCCAAAAGGTTTGGGAAACATCAAAGGCAGACCGGGTAAGAGAGATGTCCAGAGAAACCTGACCATGCCACACATCCATCAGAGATGGAGTAACTCCTGAATCCTGACCGAACCGGGCAGAAGCCAGGCAGTTCTCGGCCCAAACAGGAATTGATGCATGAATCATCCAGTTTTTCTTTTTTGTTCTTTCATTTTACATGAATAATAGTCCCACTCATTGACTGGCCTTGTCTGTGTGCCATTTCCTCAGACTTTTGCCTTTTTTTATTCAGCATTGCTACTGGGGTTGGTTAGCTGGTGCTCCGGAGCTGCAGGGAGTGGGTTTTGCACAGTAGTGACTTGAAACTCAGCGGTTGCACACACATTCAAGTCAGTCACACCATTACAGCTCCCATCTACCCAGTCCTAACAGGCACCTTTAGTGCTGAACGGTATAGCCAAGAAATCAGAATAGAGATCTCAGTTGTTGCTTGTGATGATCTACGTGGTTAAATAAACCAGCCTTCCAAAGAAAAATCACACTTATTTCATGCAAAAGATCTGAAGCCGTAAGTGTCCAAAGGCCTCTCAATACAATTTCAGCAACTGTAAATTGATGTTTACATGCCAAAATTCTGTAATTCATTATGTAAGTCCATATATACATATGTATGTTTACATTCACTATAATTTGGAACAAAAAAAGCCCATGGGATGAATTTTAGCTTATTTGACGATAAAGCAGAGATTATCACATATTTCAACATCACTTTATGCACCACAAAGCTACAGGACAATCAATTTTTTTTCTAAGCATGAAGAAAGCTTTGCACTAATTTATGATAAAAGAGGAAAAGTTTGCCCCTGTCTCCAGCTGCAAATATTTTTTGCTTGCATAACACACATGATCTGTTCTCCTCCAGAAACAGAAAGGTCACATCCAGGTTGACACTAGACCTGCTGCAGGAAAAGCCAGCCAGATGTATCTTCATGAGCTCCAGCAACAGTGGCTCTCATGCTGCTCACTCCCTAAGCCTGATTTTCAGTGGCAGCCCCTAGATGCACCAGTCAGCACCAGTTCACTGACTGATGCTCCTGTTTTCTTTGTGAACTCGAAAATGTAGCAAAACTTCTAATTAGCCAACAGCCTCTAGAGTATTCCACTCTGCTCCTTAAGCAAAACACATCAACTCTGGTCCAAGGCTGAGCACCTGCCTGTTCATTCCTCACCCTGTATTAGTTCCTCGAGGCTGAAGAGGTGAGACAACCCAGTCAGACCTGAGCATGCTCTGCTCTTCCAGAAGTTGTGGCCAAATTGTCTTTTGACAAATGAAGGCAAAACTGAAGCCCCTACAACCAGTGGTCTCTTGAAAATTTGGTTCTTTTTCCTAATCCTGTTAGGTTCTCAAGCTGACAGTCACAACATCATTTCTGTGACTGTAACGCACTTTCCTACTATGGGAAATACCAGTAAGAGGCTACAACAGGCCAGGGATGGCGCTGCTGGGCTCCCAGCTCAGAGGTGGCACCTGCTACTTGCTCCTCTAGCTCCCTATCCTTGGGAATATCAAAGGAGCTGAAGCTGGTCAAAGCAAGGTCCTAGTTACCACCCCACTTTATATGAGGCCATGGCAGATGATGAAGGAAAGAGCACATGTTCTGAGGACACCTGCAGCAACACTCCCTGGGTCTGCCTTACCGGTTGCTGGCAACCCAGCATTTATTCTTTGCATTTAACAGTTCTCCATCAACTTTTTCCTTCTAGAATTTGCCACTGCTGTCAGCACAAATAAACTTGGAAGCACCAGAGGAAAGGCTGAGCATCTTCCTGCAGAATCATGTAGTCTAGAGAGGGCAGTGAGATGCTGGAGAGCAGCTCTGCAGAGAGGGATCTGGGGATTCTGGTTGATGGCAAGTTGAACATGAGCCAGCAGTGTCCCTGGCAGCCAAGAGTGCCAACCGTGTCCTGTGTGCATCCAGCACAGCATTGCCAGCCGGGCCAGGGGTGATTGTCTCGCTCTGCTCTGCGCCGGTGCGGCCTCACCTGGAGCGCTGTGTGCAGTTCTGGGCAACACAGGATAGAAAGGATATAAAGCTACTGGAGAGTGTCCGGGGGAGGGCTATGGAGTTGGTGAAGGGTTTGGAGAGGAAGCCATATGGGGAGCGACTAAAGTCACTTGGTTTGTTCAGCCTGGAGGAGGCTGAGGGGAGACCTCATGGCAGCTACAGCTTCCTCACAAGGGGAGGAGGAGGGGCAGGCGCTGATCTCTTCTCTCTGGTGACCAGTGACAGAACCTGAGGGAATGTCAGGAAGATGTGCCAGGGGAGGTTTAGGTTGGACATTAGGAAAATGTTCTTCCCCCAGAGAGTGGTGGAGCACTGGAACAGGCCCCCCAGGGAGGTGTCACGGCCCCAAGCCTGACAGTGTTCAAGAAGAGACTGGAAAACACCCATCACACACATGGTGTGAACTGTGGGGTTGTCCTGTGCAGAGACAGGAAGTGGACTCGATGATCCTTGTGGATCCCTTCCAACTCATGACATTCTATGAGTCTATGATTATTCTAGAGGTTGCCTCTACACCTGAGGCTGAAAAACATCTGAAATTCAAGGATAAGAGGGGAGGGAGGAGGATGCCAGCACAGAGTGGGAAGGCTGGGAAGTGGACAAAAGAGACCACTGGCAAAGGAAAAGTGGAAGATTGGGGCAAGTGTATACAGTGATATTTATCCCAAACTGAAGCAGCTAGAGGTGATGTTTCCTACAGAGAAAGAGGCAGTAGTCGAGGGAGCGGGTAGGGGCTTGCGCTCCTTTTATTCACTGATTTTTTGAAGTCATATCTCCTGGAAACACATGACTTTGTCTTAACCTTCATCACAAAGAAAGAAAGGAAAAGTCCAGCCTTCATAGTCATAGGGTAAACTCAAAACCTCAGGTGGCAAATAAAAATGCCCCAAAACATACTCAGATTTAAAAGTGTCATGGTTTCTGAAGCCAATTCAGAGTTCGCACATTTGGAGCTAGCTACATCAACAGAGGCTATATAAGCACCTTTGCTTGTAAAAAACTTCTTTATCTTTAAAAGCAGCACTTCACTTTGCTCCTGGAGAAACTTGTTACCCAGTCACATCAGATTGTAACATTTGCTTTGTGCCAGCAATTTTTTTCATTTCTGGTTCTCAAGTTCTGACCAAAAGGGTAATTTTTCAATCATCAGAGAATGGGTTTGAAACTTAGGATTTAGTGCCCCATAATTTTGTCTTTAAGGTCAGAGAGCTGACGTATTAAAAAAAACAATAAAAAAGAAAGCTTGGCTAGAAAAATATCAGCTGAGAAAGGTGGTGGAATAAAATATGAAAAAATGCTTTTTATCTTTTAAACACTCAAATAAGTTTGTCCAACTGCAGTAACGACTGAAACTTTTTTCATCTCATTTTGAGCACAGCTTTAAAACAAACCACAAGAATGGACAGAGCTTCCTGCATCCACTTCCTGCTACGAACCACTCTAATTCTTTGAAATAAATATGCTTTGGGTTATTTTTGTAAGGGTAATGTTTAATATCTGTCCCCTAGCGTGTAAATATGTAGAATACACCAAAGATTTAACATCTGCTACAAATAATTTTACAGAGGATCTCAAGTTCTCTATTTTAAGATTATTAGGATATTGTACAGGTGGCCAAATTATTAAAATATGGTTTAAATTCAACACTCATGCACTTTCATAACACGTATTGGATTTTCAAGTCTGGAAGCCACATGTCAACACTAGGAAACACAAGGCTGGCCTGCTGGAAGTTCAGACATTAAAGGCCACTTCCAAAACATGACAGACTTGCTGCTCAGCATCCCAGCTGTGGCAGGAGCCTGCTCTGCAGAAACACTTAGCAGCCCCCCAGAGGTAGGGGTGATGTAAAAAGTTAAGGCAAACTGCTTTCCTTTCAGACAAGCGGTCGTTTCTATGAGCATTACAGCATTACTTTCTCTACCCCACAGTGATTAAGTCAAGACCTTTCCCAACTGATCTTAATTTTAATGTGTAACTTGAAGTGCACGCTGCAAGTGTAATGCAGAGTGAGGACTGAGGCAAACAACTGCTTTTGATCCCATTTATTTGTTCATAAAGTGCTGTGGAATCTAAACGAGGGAAAGCTAAATAAATGTGATATTAAAGAACCCTACTTACTCTTATTCAGTATTTATTTCTATTTCGAATGAGTTCCTGCCTAATGAATGAGCTGGAGCCTCTTGACTGGTGCACTGACACGGTGCAGAGCTCTGGGGACGCGGCTGGAAGGAAGCACATGATTCACACTAGCATGAGCAACATGGAAACCCACTTCTGCAGCCTGTGGTTTTACTGGGCTGCTCTGAAGACCACAGAAAGTGGTTTTTAGTGCAGAAACTCTTCCCTTTCCTTAAGGGAAGCACTAGTTATGCTGCAGCAACAGAAAAGAGTTGCCTTAGTTGATTCCCTCCGTCCCATAGAATCACGGAACAGTTTGGGTTGGAAGGGACCTTCAAAGGTCATCTGGTCCAACCCCCCTGCCATGAGCAGGGACATCTTCAACTAGATCAGGTTGCTCGGAGCCCCATCCAGCCTGGCCTAGAATGTCTCCAGGGATGGGACCTTTACCACCTCTCTGGGCAACCTGGGCCAGTGTTTCACCACCCTCATTGGAAAACATTTTTTCCTCATGTGTAGCCTGAATCTCCCCTCCTTTAGTTTAAAACCATCACCCCTTGTCCTATCACAACAAGCCCTGCTAAAAAGTCTGTCCCCATCTTTTTTATAGGCCCCTTTTAAGTACTGAAAGAACACAAAAAGTTCTCTCCAGAGAACTTTCTCTCTTCTCCAGACTGAACAGCCCCAACTCTCTCAGCCTGTCCTCAGAGAGCTGTGCCATGGTGTAGAAGTGGATGCCATGACCTCGAGAAGCACCTACAGCACCACCTGAGCTCCTTGGCTCCAAGATCTCAGCTGGCACATCTGCTGTTTCACTTCCTAAGAGCCGGCACGTGTCTGCACTTCCAGGTGATCCCTGTGAAGGAAAGGGAACAGCACATGTGTGAATGACAGCTGGAATGATACTCGTTGAGCCATCCATGTCCATAAATATTTTATTTTCTGACAAAAATAATTTTGAGCACGTTCAGGGTAACCACATCAAGTACAGGACTCCTACTGCTTGAATTAGAATAATGTCAGACACAGCTGAGCCTGAATCAGAACAGAGTCAAATACCATCTCAGAACTGAATCTCCAACACTGAGAAATGTTTCTGTCCAGGCTTTTTTTTTTGAAGACCACTCTTAAATTATTTGAAAAAGTTAGTGAAAAACTGAAATTTGCACAAGGTTTAGAAAGCAGCATCACTGTGAATGAGCATCACAGAACAAACTACCCTGCAGATTATCTGACCTCTCAGTCAGCTCCATACTGGGATGCTCAGAAAAGCAAGTAATAGGATCATTGTCTAGTAGGACACAAAACAGAGCATTCGCAATAGCAGCCAACCAAATCTTCAGTGAAAATTATGCTAGACAAACCTGCACTATCCAGAAATTCTTTACTTGCCAGACAGGGTGTCAGCTGGGAACTGTGCAGATTCATGCTATGTTTTCACTCACAAGATCTCCACAACAAGTCCTGTAGATGAAGTTCACATTCATAAAGATAGAAAATATGCTTACCACAACACCTAGGTATAAGTCTATTTATAAGAACCCCATAGTTTTAATTATTTTTTTGTTAAAATCTCTACTAAATTTGAACATTTGTTAAAAGTAAATACTCTTCACACACACACTCACACAGCTCATAGAGAAGAGGAAGAACATTAAAAAGTAGAAACTATGAAGGCAGGCGTTGAATCACCTTTTCTGGTGAATCCACTATTGCAGAGCATCTCCTCACACAAGGCACTACAAGGTTCTCTTAAAAGTGCTTGCTCCCTGCCACTTGGAAAAAAAAAAAAAAACCAAAACCAACAACCCAATGAAGCTATGTTGGCCACTTTAAATTCTGGTTTCAGATTGAAGAGTTTTGCACCAGTACTTTCTAAGTAATGAACAAAAGAACTGCTTGTTCCTGACAGCATCCGCAGGGTTTCTTTCAAGTATCCTCCAGGGTCTTGTGGTAGAATACCCAGGCACAGTATTTGGTACTTGCTCACTGTGCTTATTCTGCACAAAAAAAATACTTTTTTCCAATCCAACCTGGAAGCAAGTTAAGTGTAGCTGCACAAAGACATTCTTTGTGAGCTGTGAGAACATTATTCAGGCCAGCGGGGAACAGCTAACCCACCTTGCACCCTACTTGCATTTCACAACCACTGCCTCAAATCCTCATTTTATCGTCTGATCAGCACTAAGGTGTTGGTTTTTTTTTCTACTGTGCTCTCACCTTTTCCATACTGGCTGCCTCTGTTCTCATACAATCTTCTAGTTGTAACCTTTCTACCCACAGGTTTACTCTTTTTTAAGCGGGGCTGTACATTCACCATTCATCTGTTCAGCAATCAAACTGCGGTCTTTAGTGACTGTGGCTCTAGTATGTTTATTCCCCCTATTGTTAATTCCCTATGAAACAGCATATTGGCTTTAAAGTCTGTAGAGCTGATGGAAAAAAAGAGAGCTTTTGTTTCCTTTAAGGAAACGTGATCCAAGTCCAAATCAGACCTAACAGAAGAATTAAAATATCAATCCTGAACACAAGCAATATAGTGGGTTTAGTGTATGAAAGCATGCAGTAATCCTCTGATTAAAACACGGGAAGAACCCATGGTCTTTTCAGTAAATGCTAATGTTAACAAGCTGCCCTTTGAAGGTACCTGACATTCTTAAAAAACATTTTCTACTTTAAAGCAATTACCCAGGGAAGTACCTAGCATCTCAGACACAAAACATTTAAACATCTGGTTATGGAACTATTTGAAAGTAAAAAACTTGAGACTATGGCACGCCATTCAACCTTTAGCTTTCTTCCACAAACACTGTTCGAGGTCCGTGGTGCTCTACCCTCACTGAAAACATCTCAGGATACCCTGCTATCAAAATGAAAAAAGTGCTTGGCAAGTTAAGGGTTTCCCACAGTATTTGTTGTGTGGAATTCTCAAGCACTTTTCCTCATACACTATCGTAGGATATCTATCAACACCATCTCAGTGTTTTCTATAAAGTAAGCAAGTCTTACTTTGAAGATCTGATGTCACTCAGCTAGGTAGAGATGCCCATTAATGTTGGTTGCTGTTATGTGCAGCAGCTGTCGAAACTTCTCATCTAAAATATTTAAAGAGAAAAAAATGCATATCTGATCACACTGAAAAAATAATTAATCTCTCCTACTTTATTCTTAGCTCATTTATATTTTTCAGTGTTTTAGAGACAGAACATTTAAAAAAAAAAAACACAGAAAGAACATCTGAGGTCGAACAAAATGCTTGCCTTTTAAAAAAAAATCTTTTTCATTACCTGCAACATTTCAAACTTCTTCAAGTTTCACTATAATAATTCTATTTTGACTTTCACCATCCTGATCCAGCTTTGTTCTTACAGCTCATCTTGTGAGTGCTCAGCACGTCAGCAAAATTAGGTTCCATGTATCTCGGCTTATTCAGCCACAAAACACACAGATACCAGCTGCGTGTCAAATTGTCACTTGCAGGGCTCACCCAGCATTGCTGAAGAAACTCCTGTCTGAAGTTGAGGCAGAAACTCCTTTATCGACCATTACAGTCCTCACTCACCTCTGTTGCCACACTCTCCAAGGGAAGAGAAATGAAACCAGCCATCTCATCCTGAGCCTCCTCCGCCCAGTTGTCATAACTGGGCAACTTTATTTCGGAAAAAGTGCCCAACGTAATTAAAAACACAAATGCCTTCAGGCATTAAGTGGGGACTGAATTAAAATTTGCAGGGCAAACTTCCAGGATTTTCCTAAATCTTGACTGCTTGACTTCCAGAAATTCTTAATACAGTTCTTGGCATAGAAACTATAAAATTACATGTCATAAGTGAGGTTGTTGCTCTGAGGCTTTGGCAAGAAAGCGGTTTGCAGGGCAGAGCCCAAGATACTTGCTGGCAGCCTGGGAAGGCTGGAGTCTAGGAAGGCTAGAGTCTAGGAAGACTTAAATTGTTTGCTAGAGACATGCAGTATGATGAGGAGACTTTCACATAAGAAGGGGACAGAGAGCTGCATCATGTGTGGGGTCAAGGATGGACTGATGGAAGAATGGCACAGGAAGAACTGGTACATCATGTTAAATCCAAAAGGAACATCATGGGATAGAGAAGACCTTAGGAAGCAGAGTGGATGTTTTCATGCTGGATTTTCAAAAGGCTGCAAGAATTTTATTACTGGAGTCACTGCACTGGATGTGATCACAACAACCACAGGGAAAAATTAAAGCAGAGTAGCAGGTATATTGCTGTTCTGGGCATTCAAATGTGGAGATTTTGTAACAAATTCAAATAAAATCCAGATTGCTGGCTTGGACGTTACCTTCTAACTGTGTCTGTAGAGTCCTGTACTCATACACCTGTGATCTAAACTGCAAACACAAACATGTTACAAGCTAAAACTCAAGCAGCTTCATTAAAGAACAATGTGATTCCAGACTTAAGAATTAGGTCAGGCACATCACCTTTGAGTCATGTCCTTCGAGGAAAGACAGAACACGTCTACCTACCCAATATATTCTGTAGCACAATAAATCAGATTAGACTCGAGAAGAGGCTGCATCCTTGGTTTGCAAGACAGAAGAAGACAGGTCTATGTTATCTGAAAAAAAATATGGCTAACAAGTGGCTCAGATTATTTGAAAACTGGAAAAAGAAAATTCTTCTAGTCTAATAGCTTACTCTCTCTGGTTTCATTATTTGCATTTAGCCCAATACCTTAAGGAAACAAGTCTTCTACAATCACAGTTCAGACATGCAGGCAAGAATGCACTTCTACTCCCAGAACTTTTGAAGCCATCTGCCACATTTGACAAAAGATTTTGAAGTTTCTACACTCCCACAAGTATTATAAAAACCAGCAGTTGTTTTAAACAAATCCTTATTGCAGGCTCTTACTAGATACTGGGGAGCATAGAACTTAGCAATGTTTAAATACGAAAAAATCTTCAGCCAATGCTCCTATTTTATTACATATTCAGGCATCACTAATTCTGTTGCTTCCAGAACTACTTGTTTTAAAGGGGTGAATATGAGCTACTTCATCCACCAAATTATGGAAGATAGAAGGAATTTTAAATTGAAATATCTTCTTTCACTCCCCTATAGTACTGTGCACTGGAGAAGGCTGACATTTCCAATTTATACAGCACAATCCAGCTGACATGGATGAGGGAGAGCTGTACTGACTACACGGTGTGCATGTGGTCTGACCTATACAGTTTCACACCAGAGAGGAGCGCTGCACAGAGCTTGACTTCATCTGTAAGAGGGGTCACAGAATTATTCCTGGATACATACGGTGAAACCGCTGGCTTGGTACCATCCAACAGAAAAAGCACCACACCCCACATAAACATTTCCAGCTATGGAGAGCTATCACGCCCTTTGAAGCAAGAATCATCAGCTGCCAGAGTATTCTGCCACTACACCTGTTTTCTGTCTTTCTAATTTTATCTTCCAAGCTGCTGAGTGTTTTGTTTGCCACTTTTATTCAAGGTCTTTAAGAGTATTCTCACACCTCAGCATAAACCCAGGTAGCAAAAACTGAATTATAATTAAATGGATAACTGCTCTGAAACACTGCAAACTGCGTGGGTGATAAAACCAATACTGGAAGAATATTTACAGTTCCTATAAGAGCCTGTATATTTATTATTAAATATATTATTATGTACTTAATTTATTACGAATCAAACACATTCAGTACACAAGTAAGAAAATGGTGCAGACAATGTGCAACTCTTTCAGAACAACAGAATTCTCTGCTCAGATCAGACATAGAAACAGATTTTAATTAAAATGCCGCACAGAAATGGAAAACAAAACAAAAGGATCAATGTCCTGTATTTTATGCTTCAGAGTTTGTTCCAAAATACAGTACCACTTAACGCAACAGTTGCTTATCTGTAATGATATTAAGAGAAATTTAAAATCAATGTCTAAGGTTGTATCCACATCAAGAATATTCTATTGATGTTGAAACTGCGATACAGTGTGCAGTTACAAAATTTCCAAACCAGAAGCTGTGTTGGGTCTGCTGAAGCCAGGGGTTACTTGCTTCAGTGGATGGTGACTGAGCCAACCACTTTCAAAATCAAAGGGATGACAGTTCTGTTGAAGGAAAACATTGTTCAAAATTGTCCACTGGGCACCCAGTCTTAAGTCAAAGTTAAACTTAGTAGAGAACTTCAAAGCTGTTATCCTTTTGTTCCAAATGGATAAGCTACATGCAATTTAAAGATCTCTGTGCAGTGACACCACCAGTGAACTACCTGGTAGCAACAGAAATACTATCTGAAACACCATTTTCTTAAACAAAATGCTCAGTTTAACAGAGGATATATGCAAGTCAGAACTGCATGACAATCCTAACAAATATTTTAAATACACTACTGAAATTGTTACCAACTTTCAGAGAACTTTTTGAGACACTTTTAAAACTTGAACTTTTACTTTCCTCTAAAAATCACACACTCCACATAAAAAATCTGGTACTATTCCTACCATTGCCAGCAATTCAGAGTTTTAAAGTGGACAGATTAAATCAGTTTGCCCTGGCAAATCCAGCTGAAGCAGTTTGCAAGCCCACCACCCCACTTCACTGGGAGAGGTTCCCACTGTTGCAAGAGATGTGACAGCAGAGAACGCTCCTGCGCCTCCACGGCTCCTCCTCAAGGACTGAAGCTGCCAACAGAAGTTGCTTTTCATATTCACGGTATCTTCCCTAAAATTGCTCCACAAGAAAATCTCCTAAGCCATGCAGATACACCTGTTTGCAGTGATGAATTTGAAAGTAACAAAAATGAGTGTAAAAGTAAAAATCTACTGGAATTTATTCCACTTTTAAGGAAACAACTACAATTCCGAAGTATCCTCTACAGAATAAACTGGTGTTTACGGAAGTACAGTCTGTGCCATAAATGTCCTCTTTAGATATAGATATTATTGTGAATTTCATTGGTCGTCAGTAACTTCTTCAAAATCTTTGTGCTTTCAGATACATCCTAGGAAAAGGAAAAGATTATTTGCATTAGCTACATTGCTGCTAACAAAACAATGCAAAAAAGTTTCAGTGTCCTCTATTCCAATTTTTCATTTCTCTGAATATCAGTTTGATTAAAATGTTAACTGTGAGCAAACCTCAGGTATTCTGAATCATAGAATCATTTTGGATGGAAGAGACCCTAAAGATCATCAAGTCCAAACATAACCTAACTCTGGCACTAAACCATGTCCCTAAGAACCTCATCTATACATTTTTTTAGACACCTTCAAGGGTGGTCCAGAGATCTGCTAAAGACTCCAAAATGAATTTGCAGGTCAACCATAGAATGGGATTTGTTAATTTGCATTCCTCCTCGTTTTTGTAGGAAAAGAAGAGCCTGCATATTTGGTGTTTTTCTCCTTTAGAGTTTAAACATTTACATACTAGGTTGTTAGACTCATTTAGTTTTCATTGCAGCTTATACTGGTCTGCTAAGTCACAATTCCCATATTTAAAGCTGAAATAACAGTACACATAAACCTTCTCTGTCACGTAAATGTAAGCTCAACTGGCAAAACTGAGGAGAGTGTTTTGAACAAACTACATTTCAATTAAAAACTTTTCAGAAAGGGGCAAAACATTCACTTTAATACCTACAATGCCGTGATTTCAGAGCTGCTTAATTAGTGCAAAACTGTGAGGAATCATCTTTAGAAATTCAGAAAGAAGTTATAGGCCAAAATAAATTTCTTAAGCAACTTCCACGCACTGCACAAGACAGAGCTAGAACATTCTTGCACATGAATGTAGAATGTGAAACAGCTATACTTAAACATTTCAACGAGACACGTTGAAAGCAAACTGCAGCTTAAATGATCATAAGAAATCCCTCCCTGACACACTAATACCACTAGAGGAGCCTGAAAAGTCAAAATGAAGTTTGTAGGGAAGCTGCAGATTCGTTATTTCTAAGCAATTTATGAACAGATGTAAATAGTTACAGCAGGTACTAATACCAGAAATCATTGGCCTCTGTCAATAAAGTCTGTACATTTCTGTATATTACATACATAAGCAGAATGCAAGAGACGAAACACAGACCAAAACAGACCAAACCTCCCAGTAATTTTTAAATATGAAATTTTACCTTGACTAAACTGTTCAGGATTTTACAGGAAAGCAGAGGCCTGAACGCTTCAACAGTAACCGTGTCCAGCTTGATGCCATCAGTGTAACACTGATACAACACTGCAGGAATCTGCCATACTTGACAATAGCTCAAAACTAAATACAAGGCACAAGAAAATGTGTGTTACATTCAACAGAGAAGGAATTGCAGCTCTGTCTATAAAAGCACATTTGGTCTGGCCAGAACTTCAAAAGCATGGAAGTTTATAAATCATCTACTCAGGATACTCGCTGCCAGACCAGCCACCCCTCATTCTTCAGGTACACAAAACAACAAACCACCAAAAATTAGTAAAATGCAGCTGGTATTTTTTTCCTGGCAAATACCTTAACTGGAAACCGTATATTATTGGTAAACAAAAATAACATTAGCTTCCGTAAAAAAACCCAAACAAACAAGAGACCCTCAAAACCCCCAAACAACCAAACCAACAAAAACTAACCAACCACGAAACCCAAATCAACAACAAAGAACCCAACCAAACAAAGTGCAAACAAGATAAACTTTCCTAGAAAAATCATCCACTTATAGCTCCTGCCAGACAAGTTTTTCCTCACGATGCCACGACTAATTAGGTACTCCATAATTAAAAGCCTCAGGTTTTTATTACTTTATGTAATAAAACCGAAAAACTGTAAAACCAACTTTACCTGTAATACAAAGAAAGGACTTTTTGAGCCTCAGGTTGGATGCTTAGATGAAAACAACTCAGTAAAACACACTTAGTTCCTAAGTAAAATGCTCAAAAACCCCAATACACAATATGCTTTGTGAGGTTATACTGAAGAATTTGCTAGTGCTTATGTCCTACACATACGGGGTAAAATGATCTCTGGGTGGTTTTGAAATTTGTCCCTATTTTACAAGGCACTATGTTAAGATGTCAAACTGTTAGGAATTAATTTTCAAAAAGCTAACTTGCTAGCTCTCTCACACAATTAAGTGAAAATTCTAATTGCAATGGGATGCTCTTCCAGGTGAACTTTGTGTTGCCACCAGCAGCATTGTAAATAACTGGAATTGCAGGATACCAGCAGCAGGAAGATCTCGCACAATGTTGGGTTGTTCCAGCAGTGGGCAGCAGATCTGCTCTTTGAATTCTTTTGTCTTCAAGGCTTTCAGAAACGGAGCTGGAAGTGTTAAAGTGGATTCCTGAGTTTTATAATCAGCTACAGGACACGTTGAAAGAATGGTTACTTGCAAGCCCTCCTTTTGCATACAGCCAAAAACCTGAAATAAAAATGTTAATACATGAGCAAAATTTATCTTCTCACAATAAAAGCATAAAACCACAAAGATTTGTTTCAATTTCAGTACAGATAGCAAATGGTAATTTAACTCAGGTTTGCAGGATCAACCAAAATTTAAATCACAAACTTGAGGTAGAAATTTCACATGCATTGCTCTTGGGACGGAGATTAAAAAAAAAAAAAAAACACCAGCTAACATATTTATCAAGCCTATAATTTTCTTTAGAGGCCTTAGGTTTTCAGCATCTTCTGTTCACCTGCAAATATCCTAAGATTTACTATTTTTATTAATGGCAATCAAAGAAAGAAAAGTCCTCCAAATAAACCCAGGCTGCTTATGAGAGGAAGGCAGCTTTCTAAGATGCAAGACACTTGAAATTGTGCTCACCAGATGTTCTGTAGTACTTAAAGAGAGCCTGCATTTTAAATATTCAGATTTTATGTAATTATATTCAAGTGAAATTGAGAGTTGACAAAGAGAACCTTATTTTCTCCAGCTTTCCTCAAAGAAGAGAGTTTCAAAAACATTGTACTATTGGATCTACTGCATGCCATCAGAAACCAACACGCTGCACAGTGCTCCACTGTTTTTACAGAACATATGTCAAAATGAACAGAAGCATCATAAACCTGCACCTTCCTTTTACACTGTCCTCTTCCGATTTATGTTTAACAAGGCAACAGGGAATTTGGTAAACATTACAGACATTCGCCTGTTTCTGTATGGGGTAGGAACCGCAGTTTAAAACTGACATAACTTTTCAGTTTTCACATAGTTTCAATTTACAGTATATCTATTTCGTTGGAAACACTGGCTGGTATGCATTAATGCGAAACTTTGGTCTGTATGTTCTCATTTTGTCAGTGACCACTTACTGAGAAAACATACACAGAGGTAAAAGAGACCCACAGAGAATGTGAGGATGCTCAGTGAATCAGAATTTACGAAGCACACAGAACAGTTCTGTAACTCACACTAGAAGCAGAAGATTACCAGCACAACATTTCTGCCGCACATTTAAAAATATCAATAACCATGAAGTCTAAAAACACTCAACAACATTGACTTGGTAAAAACTGTACACTCCTACTGTTCATAAACATCCACATTTGATATAACACATACAAAGAGCTGGAAAAACACAAACAGAAGACAGTAAAACCACAATCATTTTTCTTTTGTAATCCCAGTTTAAATGAAGTGCAAAAATGTGTGGAATACAGCAAAACCAAAATATTAGGGCCTTAGGATTTATAAACTTTGAAGTGAACCATGACTCTCCACCAAAGTGAATTAATCTCTTCAAGAAGCCAAGGAACGACAAAGGGCTAGTTTTCCACAAACTTGGGTCTGATATTCCTGTATCGCTCAGTGAAGTTACGCTGGTTTTCCATCCTCTTTGCCTTCCCGTAATCCCTCTGGCTCCCTCACACCGAGATGCTCGTATGGTTCTCCCTCCCAACCAAGAAATCCTCCCGACATGCCAGCTGGACCAACTGAGCAGCTGTCACTCAGCTCAGGCTGAGGACTTGCTCCCAGCAGATGGACACACCGCTTTTTATCCGGCTCTTTGTATCTCTAGCCACAGCCCTACACAACTTCAGCATCACATAATAGCTTCATCAGATCAGCAGAGATTTAAAGGAAGGTGTGTTAGCAGACAGACAGAAAGACAAAACAAGCCATACTCCCCTCAGGCTAAGCACTGACCCAAATCTGTAAAGAGAAATCGACAGCCAGAACATTTCACACCCTCCAGTTCATCTTTGAATATCACCATGTAGATTTTAATGAGGGACATGAATGACCCAGCAGCACTTGTGTGATGCCGGGGTAAGGCACCTGGCATACTATGTCTATGAACAAACGGGGAAGATACTGCTCTGGAGGCACCTTTAGAGTTCCTCCTTGTGAAAGGAACAGAACACACCCATTAGTAAAGATATCACACATCACAGGCTTCACAACAGGCTTGTCTCGTCATCACTTGGCAGCTGTACAAATGCAGGTATTATTTTTTAAGGAGGGATTCTCCCAGAGCCTCAGTAAGCCAAAGAAAATTTAAGCCAAACAGGAAAAAGGTTTGGAAAATAGTTAAGGGCAACAAAACTGAATCTGTGCAAAAGAAGTTATTGCACAAAGTTGTTAAGTTACAGCAAATACAACTGGTAAATTCTAGAAAGGCATTTCACAGAATCTGCAGACAATAAATTTGTTCATTTATTGAATATTTAAGAAAAGAAAGCCACAGGGAAAACAGTTATTTACAACACTGTCATGTTGAGAATATCAGAGAGGAAGGGGCACTTGCACTATGTTGAAGATCCCCCACCCATAAAATTTCATTACTCAATTTGTTGTCTTGCCAGTTTTACCTTTTCAAGCCACTGGAACTGTTGATCCTCAGCAACGTAGCAACTACACTGGCACAACAAAACCTTAAAAAACAGAAAAGTTGCATAAGCAAGTGGTTTGAAGAGCACAACAACAGCTCATAATCATATGCAAAGATGATGTGACTGCAGCCAACAACTTGTTCAGTTTTCTTCAGCTTCTTCAACTCTATTGCAACGTTAATTGGCTGTTCACAGCTGATGTGAAACAATCAGGCTCTCACACATCATCTTCGTGTGGAATTTCACGTGCCAGAACTTCACATAATTTTGGTGAGCAAAATGACCCTTCAGATTTTTTGTGAGATTAATCCAGAATACCCCAGCCTTAATGCTTTGTTTGTCCTGGGAAGCAGGACAGGTGGACAAAAGTTGTTCTTTTTCAGAAAGCTAAAATACAGAGGAATTCACGCATAAGTCACTTACTGTCGGATCTGATATTAATCGGTAGAACAAACAGAAAGAATCTGTCGGGAGGACATTTGTTGTGTTGGATGTCCGACACCACTCATTCCACAGCTTCACAACTCCAACTACTTCCCAACATACAGAATCCAGAATAAAAGAAGACAGGAAAGCTGCAAAAAACAATAAATACTGTTGGTTTATAACGAATAAAATCTCTGTTCCACAAATAAATGCCTGAACTGAATTAGATTATTTCTTTGCAATCTCAAGTTTTTTAAAAATGTAATAACTGATTTTTATTGACATACATTTATTGACCAAATGCAGCAAAGACCAAGAATGAGAGCAACCTCAGCATATCAAGACCTAAAAGACGAAGAGCAGTTCTATGTACAGAGATCCCTACCATCAAAAACATGTATTCTTAGAAATTATATCACTACGGTCAACTTTGATTCCTTTATTACACTTTAAGGATGGAAATATTAAGTCTTTAATATTTCTTAACATATCAGATATAACAGATTTCTCAGAAAAAACACAAATTCACTGAACACGTAAGGGAGAACTATTACACTGGCTCTAGGAAGCAGAGAAGAGAGTATGCATGACTTAGGGCAAAAAGAGATCCTAAATCAAATGTTCATAAATCAAATTCCTGTCAAAAATTACTGTTAAATGGAAGACAGATCTAAAATATCTATAATTGTTTTTCAAGGGAAAAACTGAAAAAAGAAAAAACAAGTTACCAAACTTAACATTGATATCAATCACCTAAATGTCATCTAGATGCGACCTAAATATAATGAAGAAATAAAACTTCTTTATATTCACAGGGAAACAGCTATTAAAAAGCTCAAGACCTTGCTAAGTGTGTTTGGGAAGGGGAGAGGGCGTTTAAAGGCTCTAGGTCTAATCAGTAAATACCCATCTCAAAAAAGGTCATTTTGAAGAAGTGGAGAATTATCATATTAAAAAGGGACTGACTGGTCAAGGAAAAAAGTAAAAAGTCACTGTTCATTAGAAGTTAAGGAAATTACAGCTTATTGACTTACAATGTTATGTTTTTGACAGATCCCTACTTCAAAACACTAGTCTGCACTAAGCAACTCACTACTCTTAGAAGAAAACTTTTGCCAATTAACAAATAATCCAGGAAAGTCTACCAAACAAGTGTCAGACAAAGGGAAAGTGGGGTTGTTACAACTAAAATCCAAAACCAAAACATATTTCAACTGAAAATGTATCATTTCACACAGGAGGAACAAGCAGCCAGAACAAACCCCATGCTTCACATGCACAGACCAACTTCAGCTTTCTCAGGATGGCCCAGCTGCCGCAGGGTTCAAACTCTGCTCCCTAAATGAGGGGCTGAACACCCGTAAGGACCTTTAGCCCAACAGAGACACACGATGAACTATGGCATGGGGCATGCAGAGTGAGTATGGCAAAGGGAGTGTCCTGGCACACTTACACTTTCTTCCACAGAACCACAGAACGTTTGGGGTTGGAAGGGACATCTGGAGATCATATAGTCCAACCCACCTGCCAAATCAGGTTCACCTAGAGCAGATGCCAAATTCCAGCCTTCTCAAATTCGGGCAATACTAAGAAAACGCCAGCATTTTACACTCTCAGTAGGTTCGGTTTCACGGTTCACACACCACATACCTGCAGCGTTGTGTCCTATTGCCACGATGAATTTCGAGCACACAAACGGCTGGCCGGCAGAGCTCTCCAAGGACGCGCCCGACTTCAGGGTCCACAGGACGTCGATCTCCCTGGCAAAAGAGGCGCAGGGCGGTGGCGCAGCGACCCCCGGGCCCAGGGCCCGGCCCAGGCCGCCCCCGGAGGTCCGTCGCGGAGGCCGCAGCGCAGCGGCGAGGAAAGCGGCCGGGCTGCCCCGCCAGACCGGTACCTTTTCTTCTCCAGCTCCCTGCGGATCTCCCGGTCCTCGGGCGTCTCCTCTCGGGCCTCCTCCGCCCACTCCTCATCGTCCACGCCGGCACGGGACGGCGCCACCACCACCTCCCCGAAGAAAGTCGCCATGGCCGCTCACCGCGCCGCTCACCGCGCTTGCGCGGACAGAAGCTCCGGTTCGCCGGCACCGCCGAGTTCCGCTCCGCCCGGGAACGCTCCGGTCCCCGGAGACTTCCGCGGCGGCAGCTGCGCAGAGGTGGCCGAGTACCCTCGTCCCTGCTGCAAGGCCCGTACCGCTGCACGACGTCTGCCGCCCGCGGAGCCCCGTCCCCCCGGCGCAGGCTGCGGTGCCGCCTCGCCACCCCCCACCGGCGGCAGGAGGTTCCGCCTTGCGAGGCGAAATCTCGGAAGAAGAGGGGGCTGAAGGCGGGGACCCGCAGCCTCTGTTCCTCCGCCGCTGGTCGGTACGGCGCGGGTTGGGCTTCTCTGCCTTCGGTACAACAGGGCAGCCCAGGAACAAGGAAGCCCCCCGGGGGACACACGGACTGAAGCCCAAATACAGCAAGGTTAAACATACCAGACGTGCAAATAAGAGTGCAGTGACGTTGCAGTTTGAGGTATAGCTTTACTTATGATGTACATGTAGAAGTGGACTACAAAAAAAAAAGTCTTTAATACTAAATAATTCGATTATCCTAACACTCCTGTGCTGCGCTATTATTTTCCTCTGTTGATGCTGCTCATTAGCCTGTTCACTATCCCAGATTAAGGTCCTGCTTTAAAACAAAGCACCTCCCCAAAAACCAAAAAAAAAAAAAAAACCAACCATACCATAAAAAACAAAACAAAACAAAAACCCAAACAAACATAAAAAACCACAACCCAAACCAAAACACAACAGTTTACAAATGCATCACATTAAGCAGCTTTTGAACAAAGCTACTACTTTGACAGGTCTACTAAATCACTTCCCTGAGTACAGCTAGACCAAATAAAGAAGGCCGAAGGATTAAAGTTACCAGAAAGGTAACAAAACTGCTTTCTGCAAGACACCGGCCATTTCTGGTAAGAGGAAGCATGCTCATTTAAATTAAAAATAAATAAAAATCAAACTCTTAGAGGGCAGAAGAGTAACAGAAGTCCCTTTCCAGTTTAATCACGTCTTTCTGTACTGGTTCTTTGCAACCTGTCTCTATGTATAAAATTAGGAAATGCAAACCAGTCTTTGCTTTGCTAAGAAAATAAAGTGTTTCAGTCCCATAGCCAGTAATTCCCACTCAGATACTAAGTACAGAGACCAGAACCTCCTCCCAGCTGCCAGGGATCACTATGAACACGTAGTATATGAGTGCAGTATGACAGAGAATACAGCATGTGAAAAAGGGTGAGAAAGTATTTTTAAAATCTAAGTCTGAATTAGAAATAGAAACCTACCAGCCTGCTTTTAGCTGTCTGAACGTAAGATTAATAAAAACTCCTGACGTTCACTGAAGACGTCTTACACCAGTATTTATTCCTGTACTGGAGGTTATACTCCATAGAACATTGATCATAAGCAGCTGCTTCAGTTTATGAATAAAATAAAAATACCCATTGACTTGCTCTCTTGTAACAAAGTTGCCACTAAAAGGTAAGATACACAAAGCCACTTCAAAGTTTCATCACTAAACACAACCGTGTTCATACTTAAGAAACCAACTTCAAGAACTCAGATAAACATGTATCTTGACTTTACAAAATTTTGCCCTCTCATACTAAGGACTATTCTTCAAATAAAGAAATTTCCTGGGGCAAGAATGATATAT
The DNA here is from genome assembly GCF_037038585.1 of Patagioenas fasciata. NCBI lineage: Eukaryota > Metazoa > Chordata > Aves > Columbiformes > Columbidae > Patagioenas > Patagioenas fasciata. Next base: position 94,955,997 of record NC_092520.1, read on the forward strand.
ACGAAGTTATTTTTGGACTTCATGTAGAATTTTTAAGAAAAAACAAAAAGTATTTTTCTATACTGATGTAACAGTCTAGATACCAAATACACCTTTTTGGCACAGAATGTCAAAGTTGCTGGAGAAGTGGTTCTTACTAATTGCTGGTAAGCAGTGTGTGGGACTCCCTTTTCCATTACATCGCTTCCATTTGTACAAGCAATTCTGGCATTGGTGGCTGGGATTATGCAGCTGCACTAACCTTCTTTTTTCCAAAACCCTTCCAGATGCTACTACCAGTCCCTTCTGCTGGAAAACTAATTCACAAACTTGCTGTTTCAGTTCCAATGAACGCATCTCCTATTGAATGACGAGATCAGAAATCACAAAGTCTTATTAAGTGTGAGAAAGGGAGCCAGGAAAGCAGAGGGAGAAAACCTATAGCAGAGAGCAGTAAAGAAGAAGAGATCCTGGTATCAGGCTGAAGGCAGCGATGGTGGGGCTTCCACCAGCACAGCTCCAGGGAAAAGCAAGGTAAGAGCAGAGAGGTGCTATGCGTTCTCATCATTGATACATGGTCAACCAAGAATTTACACTTTATTCCTGGAGAAATTTTCTCCTATCACCTATGCAAGAATTATTGCTTGTCAACAAGAGCCACCTCAAACATTTCTAAAACAGGAGATGTACTACAATAATTAGAAACTGGTAAAGTTTAATCAATGCAAAGTCTAACAATAAAGCACTTAAAAGTTTAAATATGGAAGAACAACAGAAATGTCGCAAATAAGGTCTGGAATGTAAGAACCCTGTACCTCAAGCTCTTCCCACATAAAGAAAACAGAACAAGTGTTTTGTTTGTTTTTCTATTTTATAAAGAAAACACACAAAAACCCTTAGGCCCAAGAGTTCACCTGCATTTCATATTCTTAAGTTTACAGTATAGAAGTCACATTAATTATGATAGTACTACCTGTCAGCATAAACTCTCTTTTCACCAGCACCAATATGCCTTTTTAATTGGCAAATACACTTTTTCAATGGTAACTGGTTCTAGAGTTGCATGTTTTCAATAATGGAAGTACAGAACATTTAACATCTGTACTAATACATGTTGTGAAGATTTTAGCCTAGCGACCATTCATCACTTTTTTGATGCAATGCTAGCATCTGCCTGATGTTTATAGTGTACAGTATTATTTATAAGCCTGTTACTATTGTATATGATTTCATACAGCATTAGAGATGTTTGAAATCTGTTCTTGAACATTGTATGACCTAGGTAGTATTCCATTGCAGCACCCATAACAATAATACTCAACATACTGCTATTAACCTGTTGTGCAGTGTTCTAACATTTTTTAAACTCTTGTTATATGTAATAAAATACCAGTAAAGACAAAAAATTGCCCCTATAATGAGGCACATTTTGGCATCTGTGCTAAATGCTGCTACATGGGCAGGCAAGTGCAAGTCAAAATATGAAAAGGAGAAAGTCATCATCTAATCACATTCATAACTTTTTCATAGAAAAATATAAATATATTCCCTGAAATGTAGGACAAAGAAGAGCCAGCATCCATCATGAGTTCTAGTGCTATTACCATTAAAAAAAAAAAAAAAAAAAGAGTGGGCTGGCTTTTCCTTTTAAGGTTATGTTTCACAATCCGTATCATCTAAACCTCTGTCATAGTCGTCATCACAATTGTCGTATCTCACAGTCCGTCTACCACCATTCCGAGTTCTTATCTTAGAACGCCGATTAGCTCTTCTGTATTTGGTGTAATCCAAATCTTCAGAGTCATTTTCTTGGTTAGGTTTCCAGCGTTTCCTTCGCTGGGGTCTTCTAGAAGTCTTAAGTGAGCTGGAATTGGTAACTTCTTTTCTATCAACTTCTGCTTTCCTCTTCCTCTTTCTTGTTTCTGTGGCATCACTATAGATACTGTTATCAGTTCCAGAGTCTGAATCAGAAGAACAATGGAAACTGGCTTTTGAACTTCCTGCAGTCCCAGGTGCTTCCACATTCTCTGATACCGAGCTTTTTTCATCTTTCTTCCCTCCTGTTGCAGATTCCGCTGTTTCTTTGAAGTCATCCAATAATTTTGATCTTTTGAAAGGAACTCTAGATTTCTTTGATACTTCTCTGATATTTTTAGTTTCCTTTTTAGCTAAGTCAGGATCTACCTCCTCTTCAGAGTTGCTCGTATGATGGTTGTGGGCTGAAGCTGACTGACTGGAATTTCCCCAGTTTCTCCCATTTTCCATCTTGTGGTTTGTGGAATTCTCTTCTGAGGAGTCATATTCAAACTTTTTAAGAGCTGCAGCACAGATCATTTTGTGTACCTGCTTGTGGTTATCATTAATCTGCTTTCGAGTTGCTTTCATCTCTGCCTCAGATTCTGTTTTTTCATTCTCAGACTCACTAATGTATTTTCTTTTAGGAGCAGATGATTCAGCGCAGGAAAGTTTTTTCCTACCAGAAAGCTGTTCTTTCTCATCATCAGACTTTAAGCAAGCATCGATCTCTGAGCTGCTGATCAGTTTCTTCCTGGATGCTGCAGACACATTGCCATGAAGCTGCCTTCTGTTCTTTTTTACTGTGTAAATGCTTTCTGAACTTGACAATTCTTCCTTTGTATCACTCATTATCTTAATCTTATTAGCTGCTAAAGTGGCACATCTGCGTGGATTTTTCTTCTCTGTTACATTAGACAGCTTTATGTGTTTCTTGTAGTTAATAATACATGTCCTGTTCCTGAGCACTTTTCCACTTTGTCCCGTCTCCTCAGATGTTGATTCTACAAAATAAAGATTTAAAAGTTCTTTTTAGTAACTTATATTCCTGAAATAAATCTATTAAGCACAAACACTACTGCCTTTAATAAAATACACAAAAGCATTTATATTGATTTCAACTGTTATGCACAATTTACCTTAAGCCTTTACTAAAAATACAGTCAGGCAGTCCCAGACTCTTGCTTTGAGATAATGGAAGTGTTCAAAAGTAATATTCTTTAGCATCACTCTAGTAATTAGCTTAGAAATTACAAATTACCTAACTTAGAAGTATTAGTAATATGAAAGAACTTGTTTGCCATCATTAAAAGCTATAATTTTCTTCCTAGAATTAACTTTCAAAATGTTTTATTACACATTTTAGACCTTTGAATTCTAAAAAAGAATTTATAATATTTTATGTAGACACAAACCCCAGATAGATTTCTTAACTTTAGAATTGTTTCATATACATAAAAAACATTTAAACGGTTCAGTTCCTTAGCAGCTTTAACAGTTAGACTGCTTTTAATAGTGAATCTTCCATTCAATATTTTTAATATAGTACTTGCTTATGCTGGGTTTGAAAACAAATATTCAGTCTGTAAATAACATGAATGATGCTACAAAGATAAATGGTTTAAACTTTTACCTTCTAAATAAAACAGTTTTACTCACAGGTATCAATAAAAACCAAAAGCAGAAGTTCTTGAAGTATATTTATTTGCATAGACTTGATTAAAAAAATATTTTAGCAGAAAAGTGTTTTGCAAAGTTAGTTTTCCCAAGATTATTGTCCATCTTTATTTCTTTGTATTTGTTATTGATTTTATGAGTGAAGTGGATAAATATGTGCTTCATTAAAGCCCCTAAATTATATTAGCCTATTATCTCCTGCTATCAGTCAGTTTTATTCTAGCTTTATCTCATTACTTTCAACAATTCTCTACCTGTATTCAGGAAACAGAGGGGAAAAAAAATCATGGCAGCTGCTGTGCATTTTGCATAATGCTCAGCAACTACATATCTTTTCAAGTAGAAGTTTAGGGAAGCAAGCAGAGTTTAGAGAGGGCATGCTCTCTCATCTTCCTTTACAGGGGGATGAAACAAGCTTGTCTTGATAACTTTGTTTATACTACGAACGGCCAAATGCCTTTTGAGAATGACAGCCACCTAGACACAGAACACCAGCCTGAGACTTAAAACTGAGGAAGGTTCAATACCCTGCTCCTTCTGATCAGCTTAGCCAAATGTGTTATAGCACGGCAGCTCTTTTGTACTCTCGTTCCCCAATTCCTCACCTATAAAGTATGGATAGGGCAACAGTTTCCCTAAATTCTGAACAGAATAAAAGCACTAAAGATGTATTATAGAAAAAAACCATAAAAAGTTATGAAACAGGAATTCAAATGTCCAGCTTGAGTAGCAATATTAAAAATCCCTTAAGACACCAAAACTGGTCATTATTTCAAAGTAAATCCTTTTATGTACTACTCAAGTTTATTCCTATTTTGAGGTTTCCAAAGGATAATTAATTTACTGTCTTTTCTAACAGTTTTAAGAAATTATACATGAACACTACTACTGTTGCTATTGGTACTGTGTGATTTTATGGCCAAAACATAACCTATTTCTGCTGAATACAGCATAATGCTGTAAAAAAGGCAAACCAATTCACCGATTAAAAAAATTAAGAGCAAAGGCTTAAATTATACACTGTCCTCCAGTACTATCAAGTAGACATATACACAACATATGGCTGCTACTCATAGCTGTTATGAGGCAAACCTGAACAGCCAGGAGTAAAGAACTTTAACACTGTGAATTACACCTGACACAGGAAAACACTCTAATTAAATGTAATGATACATCATAACATACTAGTAGTGGCAAACGACAGCACACAAGTTACTGGTACAGAGAGACATTTTGACCAGTTAGTAAGTGTGGAAACATATAATCCAACTCCAGGATTAAGAGATTCTCCTCCATCTGCTTTGAGCTACACCTGTGTTACAGAAGGGCAGTTTAGAAAGGTAGAAGAGACTTCCCAGCCTTAATGCTCACTTGATCCCCTTTGGCCATCTGGAGAAGTAAATGTCTGAAACTTAAAGACATCACCTGGAACTATTCCAAGAAAGGCAGCTAAAGAAAAAAGAATGCACATAATTATTTGAGCCAGTTTTTCCACAGAGATAGGTGCTTAGATATTTATAGATAGATGTTTTGAGAAAAACTTTTGTAATAATAAACAGATTATGCATATTTTCAAAGTTTCAGCAGCTAATTTATAAGACAGAATGTAAGACTAAAGCATAAAGGTGCCCAGACTTTCCGGAAAACATGACCAGAATATTAAATCTATACTTTGTATACAAAATCTTCAATTGGGAACAAATTTGTATAAAGCTCATTTTTAATTAAAGTTTTGTTTAAAACTTAATGAAACTACACAATGAACTTCCTGAATTAAATGCTGCAAAGGAACAAACAGATTGCACAGGCAGAAAGAGGGATGATTAAACAAACTCCAGTACCCACAAAAACTATAAGAGCATTTAAAAGACAGGCACCAAGTCACAGAGGCCTTGTCCATCAAGTTCACCATTGCAACAAGCTGTCCTGGTGCTCATGCCATCAAATCCTAAACCTGGAAGCCCAGACTTCAATACTGAGTATGAATATTCATCCACCGCTCCACTCAGCTCACCTGCAGGGTGCACTACAGTCCACAAATTATTTCCTAGCTCCTACTAACCAGCTAAATAATTTATGTTGAAGCTTTGCTTTAGTAGTATTACTTTTTGGCATTTGGTTGGGTTTTGTTTGTTTTTAAATATACATATATGCAAAAACATACTATATATCTAGAATAAATATTATATAAAATAGAATACATACTCCAGTACTACATAGAGTATGTTTTATATATGAAAATATCCTATATTTTCTATGTAGTGTATATACAACATATGTATTAAAAATAAACACACCACATCACAAAACAAAGTTTCCACATAAATTGCTTAGCTGGTTAACCATGTAGTATATATATACAGAGAGAAAATATGTATTTATTTGAAAACAGATATTATATAAATACATATGTGCCTATATTTATATATTTAAGTAAAAGCATCTCCAGGAGTACCTAACAACTTTTATAAGTACAAACAAGTTTAGCTTCCTATTTACTCTCAGCCTCTTCAGAAAAGAGCAAGACATGCATCAGTTTGATAAAACACAGTAAACTAGGCTGTGCTAACAGCACAATCTGTTGTTGCATCTACTGACCATTGAGAAAAATGAGTTAGAAGGGGCATCTGCTAATTTAAAAATAATTATGTGAATACCTGTGGTAATATCCCATATTTAAGATTAGATAAACCGAAACGGAAAATAAATGTTGTGTTTTACAGTAAACACTGTCCAAAGCTAGCTATCAGTTCATATACAGGACAACTACCATTTCAATAAAACAACATGGGGAATAACTCACAATGTAAAGAAAACGAAACATCTGAAAGTTACTTGCCTATAAGGAACATTGTTTAGGGCAATAATATATTCCCCTTTCACATGAAAGAAGTCTCAGACTTGGCCCTCTGTCTTTAACCATGCTGGTTCTGTACCTACTGGGATAATAAAATTAAGGGGTTTTTACTAAGTTAATGGTATACTCAGCCCTTTGGCAGATGATTAAGGGAGTAGAGCACCTCCCTTATGAAGAAAGGCTGAGGGAGCTGGGTCTCTTTAGTTTGGAGAAGAAGAGACTGAGGGGTGACCTTATTAATGTTTATAAATATAAATATATAAATATATAAAGGGTGAGTGCCATGAGAATGGAGCCAGGCTCTTCTCAGTGGCAAACAATGACAGGACAAGGAGTAATGGGATCAAGCTGGAACCCAAGAGGTTTCACTTAAATTTGAGAAAGAACTTCTTCTCAGTGAGGGTGACAGAGCACTGGAACAGGCTACCCAGGGAGGTTGTGGAGTCTCCTTCCCTGGAGACATTCAAAGCCCGCCTGGACACATTCCTGTGCGACTTCACCTAAGCATTCCTGTTCCAGCAGAGGGATTGGACTAGATGATCTTTCGAGGTCCCTTCCAATCCCAAACATACTGTGATACTGTGATGACTCTGCGAGGAGATCCAAACAATCCAAAAAGCTCAGTGTTGGCTACCCAGTGTGACAGCTTCTACACTATTCACAAAGAATGTTTACACAAAAAGTTTTTAAAATTAACCAGTCTTGCTTTCCTCTTAAAAATGAGTTGTTAGACAAGACTGATAAGGGAAACATTACCAATTGCCTACTCCAAAAGCTAAAAATTCCCACTAGATTAAGTATTTGTACAAACACCTTCCCTTTTTGTCACATTAAAAGTCTCTTCCAATCTTCTCCTAGTAACACCAGAAAGTTTAATATATGACTCACGGATTTTGTCAGGAAGCACATTCAAGTGAGATTTTTCAATTCCATAAAGCTATTAAATTATTCCCTCCTCCCAGTTTTCTTAAGCTTTAGAAGAGAAAGTGACTATGGCAATTTAGTTCTGACAAGTCTGGAGTTCAATAACCAATTACAGAACTCAGCAGCTCTTTATTGTTGCTCCTCAGGTCCATTTGGCATCCTTTCACCTTGCTAATATTAAAACAGTAAGAAATGTTTTCAGTATGTTTAGCAGCTATAAATATTAAGGCCTTTTTAGTACAAAAGAAGTATGTATTCCTTTTGGGAAAACTGTCAAGACAGATTGATCTTAAGAGACAATTTTCTTCTCAAGATTATTAAACCACTACATTACAAGTGTGTATCAAAGCTACTACCTGATACGGCACAAAAATGTAATGCAATCAAACTTACAAGGCTGTTGCATATTTACTCAGTCTGGAAGAAAAATAAATATATGCTGTCAAAAGTAATCCTTTCCCCTGGTCTTTTTTTTTTTTTTTCGGCAAGGCAGCATTCAGTTGACACTGAACACTGAAAAGTAAGGAGCTTGGACACAAAAATTTTACTCTCTTATAATGCAGTACTGAATATAGCTCACTCTTTTCTCAACTGCCAAATTAATAATGTAGGAAGTAACTGACAACAGATAGGATATTTTACTCCAAAACATTAGAGTCTTCAACTCTGATCAAGTATTATGTGAGCCAGAAACATTTAATTCTGTTGTGTGTGCTTGGTATGTAAAAAAGCCAACCAACTCATGCCTTTGAGCTTGAGTACTGTTTTTTCCTTTTAATTTCCTTAAAGCCTTTTGATAACTATTTGCAGGGCACTAAATTCCTGTAAACCCATGTGTTAAGGCTAAACAATGCAGACTGCTTGCTTTGAGGGAGGTGGGTGAGGAACACTGCTGAGAAAGATAATTCCACCATAACAACAAAACAAAATCTATATAACCAAAATAAATGCTATGTTGAACCTGCACTTCAATAAGGTTAAATATAGAAAAAGCTAATGATCTAGGTGCAGGCTAGGTCTATTGCCACTTTGCGATATTCTCTCAAGTCTTGTAAGAGTGCTTAAGATGTTTTACAATGTCTTACCCTCCCTTCCCCAAAAAAAACCCCAACAAACAAACCCCAAACAAACCAACCAAACAAAAAACCCCACTAAACAAAACCACCAAAAAGGAAACAACAAAACAAAGCCCCAAACACACTTTAAATTCCTAAGGAGTTTTTAGAGGTTCATAATCTGGTCTCCGTGATCCAGTAACAGGCTTGGAAGGATCAGACCAAAACACCAACCTCTGAACAGTCTTTCAAATTCTAAGACCAATCCCCTAACACTATGAAGACACATAATGTACAGACCCTGTTTTAATAAAACTTAGCATCATTCTGATATGCTTTAAAATCCCCAAAATATGAATGTCCAAATCATAATGTGTCAGCCAGCACACACAAACATCTGAGTGACAGATAGAATTATGGGGGGGAGGGGAAAAAAAAAGGTGCAAAGAACTAAGCTTTTTGAAACAAGTGGAATTTGAAACAATCTGGAATTTCTGTCCTTCAGTTAGCTATCATTAACTGCTTCACATAGATCTTTTCTGTAATGTCTTATCAGCATGATAATGTAGCTACAAAGTGCCATCAAGCTTCACTGAGTTAAAAACTTTGCTTAGACACTTAGGAAACTGAAGCAAGTGAGTAACAGCAGGGTCACCACTGCATCTCCCCATACAAAATCTGCCACAACCCCCGCCCTGATAACCATCCAACCCCCTGTGTGTTATAACAAAACTGAGAAAAGTCAGACATGCATCAAAACACAACCAATGCAGCACCAAAGTGCCTCTCTGTCTTAAGGACACTACACATCACTTGACAGAATAAAATCCAAAAGCCAAATCAAGTTCCAGGTTCCAGTGTACACCACAGAAGAATAATTACAACATCTTTCAGTCAAAAAAAAAAAGGTAAAGTTCCTTCAATTGAAAATAATAATGGCTGTAAGTCTGCTTTAGAACAGAAAGTTTCAACAGAAAATTAAGATAATCTACAGTAAAAACTATTGCTTTACCCACAAGTTCAAGGTAACAAGACTACAAAACAAAGGGTCTTCATTGCTGAAATTCTCAAAATAAGGAACAGGACAGAGCAAGATGTACTGCTGCTTTTGAGATTCTGTGCTACCCTGAGCTGCACACCATAGAACCCATCCACACCATCCCTTAGAACACTGCTTAGTTTTGTGGCAACACCCTGAAAGCCAGCGTTTCTCAAATTTAACTGTCACATAAGCACAGTAATATTATTTCAGAATTGGTATTGTAGCATTAGAGACTATATACTGCTACACGGATAAGCAAGTGCAAGTTAAATATGGAAAAAACAATCATGAGATAACTATAAGTTTTTCATAGAGAAATGTATTGCCTGAATTGCACAAGAACGGCCAGTGTTCAATCCAAATTCTCAATACCATAGAACTACACCAAACTCAAATAGTTTTCTCTCAGTGCTGTGTCTGGTAACCTCTCAGTTCCAAACCTGTCTAGACTTCTAGACACTGTCATCATCGCCGTCATTGTAGCTCACCATTCTCCTTCCCCCATTTATAGTTATTTTAGAACAACGAGGAACAATATCACACTGTGTAGAGTCCAAATCCTCCCAGCCATTATGCAGTCATTAATCTTGTCTCCATCTAGTCAATATCAACAGTCAGATGCATTAACTTTTAAAATTTTACCTTTTCTCACAATTTTTGTTCTTCCTTTTATCTTCCTCCTTTTTGTTTTTGAAGTAGTTTCACAATAATTGCTATTATTGGAATCTGCCTCAGATTCTGTATCGGAAGAGTGATTGAAATGGTCACCATGTCCAGATTTTGAACTCTCCGCAGTTCTAGTTGGCACCAAGCTCTCTGAGATAAAACTTCTCCGATCCTCTCTGCCTTCTGTTTCAGATTCTGCTGTGTCCTCTAAATCACTCAAGACTTTTGCTTTTTTTACAGGAACAAGCTCTAGACCAGTTGCTTTTCTGCCATTCCATCTACCTGACTCAGAATTCACTTCATCCTCAGAGTTGCTCTCTGCAGGCTTATGTGCAGATGTAGACTGGTCAGAAGCTTTTTGACTGCTCCCATACTCTGAATTATGGCTTTTGGAGTCCTCCTCTGAGAAGTCTGGAGTGGGACTTATCATTTTGGGAGATACAGAATGGCCTGTCCCACGTGATTGTTTATGACCACTGCTTTGCCAGGTTTTCTGCTTCATCTGTGTGTCTGTCTCAGAATCTGAAGTTCCATTTTCAGATTCACTAACAAATTTTCTTCGTGCAGCAGATGAACCAGGTTGAGAAAGAACTTTCCTCTTGGTAAGCTGCTCTTCTGTTTCTTTTTCACTTTCAGACTTTAAGCCTACGTCATCCTCAGACCCCTCCAGTAACATTCGCCTGGCTGCAGCCGAGGCATTTCGGTGAGGCAGCTTCCTATTCTTGCACCCAATGCCAATACTTTCTGAGCTTGAGACCTCTTCCTCCACATCGCTCATTAGCCTTAACTTATTAGCAGCCACAGCAGCACTTCTGCGTGGAGTTTTTCTGTGTCTACCAGTACTATTATTGAGTGATCCAGATGTCACCGCCGAAGTATTTTCAGAGTCACTGACATATAACTTTTTTCTGACAGTTTTTCTTGTATTCCCATTCTCCTGAAGAGGTGCTCCTGTAATGGAAATGAGAGATTAGCATCTTAAATTTAAAACCAGCAGCTGCTTAAGTCTTGTCAAGCCTGGAGCAGGTTCAACTCACAGACATGACAAACAAAATACACTCCTCGTAATAGTTATGTGCATTTGTTGTCTGCCAAGAGAAATTATTTAGCCATGTCGTAAATTTTCCATTCATTCTAGTTTTGTGACAATTAGAACTTCTTTACAAATTACAGCTTTTACTTCTGTTTACATAAAAAATTGTCATAAGACATTCCCCCTTTGTTTCTGCTCTCCGCCCCCAAGAACTGAAAAAAATTGAATGTATCACTTTGAGAGCTTCAGAACTACCACCAATAAAAAGCTGGCATCTTACATATACAGCAATTTAAAGAATACTGATTATATTGAGTTATATAAACACTTGTTTTATTTACCAGTCACAACAAAACTACTCAAATCTTACCTGTTTGTCTTCTCTGAGCAGCTCGATTTCTAGTTATCCTACGATTGCTGTTTTTTCTTCTACATACACCATTTTGTAGTGGAGGTGATGCAAGAGCCACAGAGCTTTCTTTGCTGTCTTCTGAGCTACTTGTAGAGGATGAAGAAGAAGTAGACGATGAAACCAAGGAACCTTCTGTTTCACTTTCTGTTAAAAAACCCACAAAACAAATCAATCAGAATTCTAAACATATAGTCAGCTTCCAGTTAAGAGCTACACTTTGCTGATCCAGGAAATCTTCAATATTTCCTCGCAATATTATCTTACAATACACTATCATGCCTTAGTGTCTTCCACGTATGAAACTGACAGCTCTAAAAAATAGGCCACTCCATATTGTTAGTGTTCAGTGACAGGAAACTTCTTTAACCTGTATTTAAGTTTCAAGTAAAATAACATGGCTGTTCCCAAATAAGAGAATTAAGAGAAAAGCATGTAAAAAACATACACAAAATATACTCTGACAGACTTTTTTTTTTTAAGCAGGACTTGTATTGCTATTCTTTGATAGAAACTGAATTTTTGTTGAGGTGAGGTGTAGGGAAAAAACGATTAGACAGGAAGGTTTCTATGTCTCATGGAACTTCTGTTATTTGCTAATTTTGAATGACAATTTTTATGCAATATATATAGGTGTACAACCTGTATTTTATATAGTACCATTTATCAAATACACTACATTTCCCTCTCAAACACAAGACATCAATTTATTGCAACCACTTTCCTAGAACAGCTGCTTGAAATGAAGAAATTCTGTTATTCCATTTGGTAAGACCTGAGAGCATCAAGTAACCATGTAGTTAGTAGGACAACTTTTTCTTATCAGCAGTCTTACTCAGTTCAGCTTTGTTGTGAATCCCCATATAAAAGCTGCAAAAAAAAGTATCATCCACTTGACTGTAAAAAATATGCACAACCAAGACAGCTCTGCATCTAAGACACAAACTATTCTATTGACAGATTCCTGCTTGGGCACAAGCTTTTTCATTAAAAGTTCAGTAAGCTTGCTGCATTCCATGGCATTTTAAAGTAGAAATGTCTATATTTAGTACAGATATTTTTATAATATTCAATAACATAGTGTCCAAAATTCATTAAAATACACAAAATTCTGTATTACACAAAAAATCCAAACTGCATCAAAATCTTGTCAAATAAAATAAATTACATTAAAAATGCAACCCTTGTTTAACAATTTAGAATGCAATTGCAAACTATGCGAATTATAAAAGCAAGGAAATATTAGTGGACAAGTCATGGCAAAGACCAAGATGAAAATCCTCATCTGAAATAATTCTATTTCTGACCTGATGATAACGCAGAACCGTTTGTTAGTGTTGTGGATCTAGCTTTTCCATTCCTTTCAAAGGATGCCAGGCATTCAGAATCAGAGGATTCACCAGAGGAACTGTGGTTGTAATTGCCAGCATTCATTTTATGGCTTGCAACACAGGCAGCTTTCCTTGAGGTAGGTTGAGTAAAAGAATCTTCCTGCTCAGATTCAATTTTTGCCTGAGACTTTAATGGTTTCTGCTTCAAATTTCTAGTGAAAGGAGAGAGAAATAAAAGCAAAAGAGGTTGTAAAACTAGGAGAAATAATGGCAATTAAGTATTTTAACATTACTTCTCTGTGAAAGCTTAACTAACTGTATGCCCTAAGATTTTAGATTTATGGAAGGGTAGGTAGATTTGTGAGCTAACATGGTGTGGGACAATTTTAACTTTGACAAGGATAAGTATTAAGTACTTTCATTAAACTAACAATGAAGTTATACACGGGGAGACACACTCCTTTCTGAGAAACAAAGAATACTGAATGCCTTTTAGAAACCAAGGTCCTCTTATTGTTTATGAGAAAGTTGCAACAGCAGCCTCAATTTCTGTTGAATTCCCCATCTCTTGTTAATTGCATATAAGCCTCAAACTAAGTGTTATGCATACTAACATTGCTCTATAATAAACTGAGTTCCAAAGAAACAAAGAAGGTGTATCTTTAGAGAAAGTTTCCTGTATAAAACAAAACACGTGTTTGCACAGAAACTCACTGATTCAGTTCTTCCTTACTACACATGCTAGAGTGCTACACACAGTCCTGATAAGTCACTTATTTCCACATTTAAAACTCCTGTTTTGTCAGTTGCTTCCTTACAGTCACAGGTTTTCAGATGTTCATCTACACACACTGGATGTATATGCTCTTTGCTATCCACATACTCTCCCAAATAGTCCCAAACCCACTCCTGCTGAGCACCACTGACTTGTAAAGAAGTCACACACAATTCTTGAGATAGAAGCAGAAGTGTAGTTTCACAAGAAAATTGCTGCCTATCCTGATGTGTGTTCCTTTATTTCTCTGGGAAGAAATAGAACCCAAGAAAGACTGCCAGTAAAGCTTAAAGCTCATTGCCAGGAACACCTGTAGCATAGTCCAACATCCATGTATAATAGAACTTGAAAATGTAGAATCATAGAAATAATCCACTGAAATTTTAAGAGAAGAAAGCCAAATATGGTGAAGAAATGCATTCTTAGATTGTTTTTCTTAAAACTCTTATTCCTGTTCTTTGACTGCCAGCAAAGAAAGGCTGGACAGTAGCAAAAACGTATAAGCTCAGTTTCAACAATTTACCAAGTTTAGCTTTTGTATTTTGTCTTGCTCTATCCCATATGCAAATTAGGAATGAGTCAATCATGTCAACCAGTTTGTTTTCCTTCAAAAGAGAAAAGGCATATCTAGCCACCAACAGAATGCTACAGTAAGTGAAAATTTCTATAAATTCCATAGGACTTTCTTTTGTATGTAATAAAACGTAATATAAGCAGCTTTGTTATCTTTGTAATATATACAGCACGTAAATCTTTGTTTCATTCGTCATTATGTCCGTCAGATTAAATATTGATTTCCTGACTGAAATAATTAAAAACAAAAAAGCAAAAAAACCCAGCCTTTTTCTACCCTTCAGTCCTTTTGCTGTTTCACTAATGGTTTTATACTACAAAATCCCTGCTTTTTTTGCATGTCTTTCCTTCTGCAAGAGAAATAATTATAAAAAGTCTCGCTCAAGTTAGCTAACCATTTACTACGCTAGCTGTTCTCTTCTTCACAGACTAAACATGACAGTCAACCTGAATATTAGTCAGCTGAGATGTATCTCTACATCTGCATAATGTGGTTACCTGAGCATTTTGGTAGGATGCTGCACTGAGCTTTGATTACGACACCTTCTAGTATACCTCTGGTTTCTTCGCAGCTTTTCATTCTGTTTCTGACCATTTCTGAAATCTGAAACAATTCTTCTTATTTTCTCTTCAAATAGTGCTGACAATCTCAAGGTCATACTATAAATCTAGGTAAGGAAGTGCTTATATTAAAAACAGAACCTTTCATCCAAGAATAACATTTCAAAAATGAAAAACTGTAGGAAAGGAACAGAAAATGCATAGTATGCAATCCTATGTAGCACTAGATAAACAAGAAATTAATATACTAAATATTTTTGTCATACTTCTCCCCAATATCCATCCAACCAGTAGCTTTATCAAAAGTACTGATAAACAACTAACTCCAAAATAATACGTCATTTCATTAAGACAAGCATAAAATCCCCAATATTAACAGCTACCTTTGACTTTTTGTTTGGAGTATACGATTTTGCATTACTAAATATTAGCCTTATATCTTTGCACAGTTCCATTGGAGTGTCATAATTTCCAGCTTCCAGAGTTTCTTTCACTGTACCGAAGTCCATTGGAGTGTCTATAATATGTCTGTAATCCTAGACAAAACACATGACAAAAAGATTCAAGAAGGTATAAAGGCAAAACGACACTTTTGAATTTTATTTCTATAATTTAATGGTAGCTGAAATAACCGAAGATTATCTTAACCATCAGCTGAAAACAGAAGTAACTACCACAGACAGCAATGCTTTTGCTGAGATTAGCTGATTTAAAGTCTCCACTACATTATCCCCTACAAACTCTTGCTCATTCTCAAGTTGGACTTCAGAATTTCTGAAGGATCGTGAGTTGATAACAGTGTCACAAGCTCGCACATGCAGATTTTCAGTATCAGTTCTCCTGAGCTTTCTCAATAAAAACTCCCCAATAACAATAACATGCAAGTCAACATTTTTTATTGTTATGAGAAATGAGACTGCTGTAAATCATCACATAATCCTTTCCCTGATGCATTTTACTATGAGAAAAACTGATCTGGATTAAAAAAAAAAAAAAGGCAATTCAAAATACCTCTTTCTCTCCTGTCAATGAGTTCTACAGAACCTCAAGATGTTCTAAAACCTGAAGTGAGACCCAAATTCAAGATGTGAAGTCCATAGGAAAACATTTGTTTGCTTGTCAAGAAGTTTTTTTCCTTGAAAGTTTTTTTTGGTTTTTAGACAAAAAGAGATCAAAGAGTTAGGAAGAATACCATGAACAGCTAAGAGAAAGAGATGGAACAAATCAAATTCATAGCTTAGGTTCAGTTAAACAGGTTTTGTAGATTGTCCTTCAAGAAACTAGTTTTCATTAAGAACATACAGATTTATCTAGAATTATTTCCCTATTAAGGGACAGTAAGAAAGCAAACAAAAGAGTTTGTGAGTGGTTTCAAACCATATTTAAGATATCAGGATATTTTTAGGCACCACTGCTGCTCCGCAATTGTGTTGTGTGTCAATATTCTGCTGGATGTTAGTTATGTTGATGCAGTTGAGCATACAGCTCATAGTTCTAAGCACAGAGGAAAGCAAATTTCTTTCAACGGTTTGGGACTAAAGCCATAAAAGAGAACAAATACCTCGAAAAGCAATACAGAGATCTCATTATGGTACCAAATGCTAAGACAAAAAAAAAAAGCAACCAAACAATCTTATAAGGTTAGTAAGGACAACTTACAGGATATTGATCCAAATCAACTGGCTGCCTGAAAGGCTCAGAATCTTCACACTGGAAAATTAAGTTCACCAGTTCCATACACTGTTTCTTCCAACAGTTTTCATCATAGCCAGTCTTCACATTTTTTCCTTTTTTCAAGCCCCGTCCCTTGGGAAAAAAGATAGGAAAAAGCACTACTGAAATACAGAAAAAAAAACTGATAATCTGGCTGGAATTATTTCTGAAGCAGAAAAATGCACTTCCAAACATATCATTTTATAACAAAAAGGGCACTATACTACTAGCAGATTTTTTCCTAATCTTTATTAATAAACTCTGACAAATAATACAATTTTCTTTTACTATCTTTAAAGGGTTTTTTTAATACTGAAGAACTAAGGCACACAAAAGTATACCTTTTGATACTAAACTAGTCTCAAAATATCTGAATATTATCCATCACTCAAAATATTTTTTCCAAGCACGTCAGCTGAATAATGCTTTTATTTCAGTGTCATACAGATAACTGAAAACGGTTACTCTGAACAGCACTGGTATCAAACTTGAAAGTCAGATTTTCCTAGACAAGTATACCGAACAGGTATAGAAGCATTAGAACAACAAAGACTTACTTAAGCAAAGCTTTTTCTTCCTTAATACCATCAGGAAAATTTGGTTCTATGATTGTTATAAAACCAAGCATCACTATCACAGCATTTCAATACAATCCGTTAATCAATTTTTCCTACCAGACCTGATTTGGGTATATACAGTAACGATTAGCCAACTCACTTTTCTTCTTCTATATGACGTTCTTGGAAGACATTTTTCATCATCCTGCATAAAATAAAATCAATCATCTTAAAAATGTGTGGAAAAGTAGGTAATGAGTGTTCAAAATGTCACTAGCTTTGCTACCGCGGTAAAAACTGATTTTTATTCTAACTTCTCTCAATGAGATAGAAGATAAGCACATAAGAAAACAAAACACAGGATTCGAGAGACCTGGAAAGTAAGATCCTAGATGCTACCACTGAAGATTCCCAATTCCACTCTTGTCCTTAATATAAAGGAAAAAACACCACCAGAAATTGCAGCTTTGAATCTCAGTAACTAAAGTTTGTCAGTAATTCAAATCACTGGTAACAGATGTCATAAAACTTGCTTGCCCTGAGTTTAGGAAAAGACATCTTGTGATCAAGTTACTTTTGGTAAAAAGAAAAATCTTATTATGTGGAAGGACACTAAGGTGATGCTGAAGCAGTGAAATAAAGAACTAAAACAATTCAATGTAATTTCTTCCCTACATATTAACCTGCAAGGGAGAGCAGCTATTTTGGAACTTTATGAAGTATTGGTAGTAAATGCCAAATTAGAAATCAAAAAGTGAAAGAGACATCAATTCTGGCAGCTCTGGGTACACTATTAATAAACATACAGCACTGCAGGTAGCATTCTCACAACAGTGCATATTTACCTCTATCAGATGTAAGATAAATGTACTTTATTAAATGCTCAATGAAGCGTGCAAATTGGATGTATGATTTGTGAAACTGAGAGCCAAAGCATCAACACAATAGTTATACAGTTTGTCAATTTCTAGCATTTATGACTATATTAATAATAATTTTCATTTTAGAAATAAGCAGATGCATATAATAAAGAATACCGTGAAAGACAGTTATTTATGTACTCTTGAAATATTTACATTACATTAACATGCTTCAGAAATACAGTCCCACTCACAAAACACAGGAGAGTTGTTCCAGTTGATAGCGCACAGTCATAATACAAAACGTGTATTTGTTATACTTACCAAATACTGACAAATCAAAATTATTTTAATAAAGCATCTCCTCACATCACTCTCAACGTTCATAATATATTACATGTTTATACTAGCTATATAAATGTACAAATACACCCAAAAATATCTATACAAATAACTGAGCAATTTTACTAAAACCATTTGAAGGCTGGTAGCATTTTCTCACCACTATACATTATTGGAATTATCCACAAAAAAGCTTACCAGATCAGTATCAAGACAATCTTGTTCATCATCTGTTGTGCTACATAGTTCAAAAATGTTTGTACAGTTCTGATCACTGTAATGCAATTAAATCTCTGTTATTTGGATAGCAAAAACATAGCTATAATTTCCTAGATTAAACTGAGCCATAAGCAAAAGCTACACATAAACTGCAAGACAGTAACTAAGAGTGAAACAGAAAAATAAGAAGAAGGTGTTAATATCAGAAGATATTAACAAAGTAATGTTACATCCAAAAAACTGCCATACTGTGCACTTCCGAAGTGAGGGGAAGAAGGTAAAATTAGCATTATGGATTTGAAAGGGGCCTTCACACCTGATCTACCTGCAGGGAGACTGCCTACACTAATTTAATTCAGTTGAGAGGTCTGATTTTGAAAGAAGTCAGACAAGCTACAACAGGAACTTCTACATATGTGCTAGACAGCTCAGAACTTACTTTACAGGTTGAGCTACTTTTATATCAGGTGATATTTTAATACTATAACTAACAGCAAATGATACTGAGGGAAAAAGTTAAAATGTCTCTCTGCTGAACATTTAAGTGTTTCCCTGGTTAGGATAATAGTCAAGAAGAATTACACAACTGTCCTGCAGTGTATTGAAAAATAGTAAGAAATCAAAAGAAGCAGGATTCACAACAAAGATGCTTATATCTTCCCACCACTTAAGAGCAGGATATTCAAGCACTATTTAGATTAAAATGCCACTTACTTGATAAACTTTAAGAGCTGGGTAGTGATCTTTTTTGCAGCTCTAGCAATAGCACTCCCAGGTTCATTGAAGGTCCTAGCATTGCTTTCAATATATCTTACTTCCCAAACCAGTGCAGAGATTCTCCTTAAAATTAAAAAAAAAAAAATGTTGCACCTTTAATACTAAGCTGAAAGGCTTAAAAACTGAAAAAAAAAATTCTCTCTAATAATTTTCTGTCCACATTAGACTAAGAAAAATGTAATTTGTTTTAATTCTCATTAGACCAGTCTCAGACTTTTCATTCACATGGAAAACTGAAGTATGCTTGTACCTGTATGTACACACACACAAAGAGACATGCACACAAGGAAGCAAAGCCAACAATGCACACCTTTGCTCACTCATTTTCCAATTCACTGTTGATAAATCATCTTCAGAAGGTTTGTGAAATTCTAGCACCCTTTGGTTTCACTCTTAAAAATTCAGTTAGTACTTGGCTAGTTTCAGTAATATTTGTTACCACTAAATTATAAACCAGCACTGAAATAATACCAAGGATTGTGGATTTCCTGGATTCTTTAAAAAACACATGCATTTTTTAAGAAGCTTACATTTGACCTTATTCAAAAAGGAGAGGGAAAAAGTATTATTTAACCACCGCTCTAACTTATAACGTTTATTCTGGAAACATTAGATGTCAAATGGAACACAAGTTGGGCAGTATCTTAGTAATCCTTAACTAATAAACACAAAGCACAAGCAATTAAAAGAGAGTGACAAGAAAATTAGTCTAGTTACTTTTTTAAGGACATCTTGGTTATGATGTTCTGTTCTGTCTCCTCTCAGATACCTTGCTTTGAGGACAACTGACCAGTCAAAGCCATACCCTCTCTAAGATGACAGATTTGTAGAAACTGCTACAAATTAAAATTGTAACTTGATAGAAATGAGCTAGCACAACTATGTAATTTCATTTTTATGATTCATTTTTCCAATTCCTTATAATCATGAAGCAGAGACATCCCCAGTTTGCAGCTCTTCACCTACAGAATTTCAAACTACTTCCCAAGACACTATTTCAGTCTTAACGTGGGGAAAAAAAAAAAAGCTATTTATGTCTCTTCACTGTATTTACAGGCACACAGAAGGTAAGTTCAGATGAACAACTCTAGTTTCTTCTGAGCTATGGATACTCAGCACATCCAGCAAATCAGAACTTTATCACCACTACAGTTCAATTTATTCCCTTTCTCTCTACTGTACAGTTTTTATAATTTTAAACCCCTGTGATAGTATTTAAGATTTCACCTCCATATTTAAGCCAATTTCTGAAAGTAATACATTCTTAATCCTCTTCAAGTTCAAAGTAACTGAAGTACAGCACTTTGAAATCTTAATTAAGTCTTCAGGATTGAAGTAACTTTTTTTTTCCCCCTCAATGTTTATTGTTTTCCAACAGCAAATTTCTCAAAGAAAGAATGTCAGTGTTTATTGTTAGTCTAAAAACAGTATCCATATAGGCTGAAATCAATTTCCTTAAGATCTAAGAAATTTAATAAGGTTGCAGTCATCAGGCATCAGAGCCCTGCTACAAAACACTAGTCATGTTGAATTCAGGTACTAGAGTGTTGGTTTTCAGAATGTTTTTAAAAAGGTTAATTGCTCTTCTTACTAAAAAAAAAAAGTTCATATCTTCTCAAAACAGGCAAACCTAAGGCCAAACTCTCCCGTTTCTACTGCTAGTACTAACCTGTAAAATCGGTTAACCAGTCTTGTCCGAATAGTGTTCAGGTCTGTTGGATAAGCAATCACGGTACAGTACTTGGGATATGTACACAGGTCAACTGGACCAGCAAAAGCTGCTGAAATATCTGTTAAGAAATAGCAAGATTAATTAAACTATTTCAAGACTTGTAGGCGTATGACAATTGAGCCAGGTGTTCAATTGCTATGTATATTATTGATAAAACCATTGATGTATAAAAATATAAAAATCTCAGTACGGACAAACAGAAAGAACTCCACATAAACATGTATGAACATTCACAGTACTCTATCGTAGAGAATATTTAAAGGATGCCATGGATATTCCAGGGACCTGCTTATAAACGTAATGTGAGCAGAAAACTACCTAAAGCTTAGATGACATGCTTACCAAGAGTCAAAAGCTGATCAATACCACGGATAATCCGCTCACATGCTTCATCACGAGATCTCATCCCCCACTCGCCTTCTTGAGGTTTGTATAGTAGCTTCTCCACCTCTTCAAAAGTTACAGAAACACTAGCTCCTAATTCTTCAGGCTGATCAACTGAAGAGTGACAGCAAATAGGATAGGAAGTTAGAACACAAATCAACAAGCTAAACTGTTAAGTACTGATGTTTATTAAACACTCATATGCTCATAACTGACAAAAAAACACTCATATGCTCATAACTGACAAAAAACCACCATCTTGCCGAGATTGATGCTAAGACTATAGGAAAAAGAAGTACACAGAACGCCTACAACAGCAAAGATAGCCTTTATGTGCCCTTTTCTTGCAGTTCTGGATCTCCAGAAGACTCTTTTCTCTCTTCATTTAAGCACTAGACTTGAAGAGGACTTGAACTCAGAAGAGTTGTTCATATGCTTTTGTTTTAAATGCATGCCCTAAACTTCACAGGATCATAACTTACTTTAATGAGTCAATTTGTGCCCTCAGCCTTTAAATAGGTGCAAGACAGGCAATATACTTTGTCACATCCTTCCTGGTATTAACAACTGTGATCTTTTGGAGATTTAAAAAAAATATTTCTTTTGAACATGGCAGATTAATAATTTCAAAGCAGTACAAACTAGCAGAAACATGAAGCTGTGATTTATGGTTCTGTGGAAAGAGTCATGCCTCTTAAGACTAACACAATCTGGCTAATGTAGAATGACTGAGTAGATGATGTATCATCCCTGGATGCCTTTCCCCTTGACTCCACAAGCTGGTTTTAGCACATCTGCAGTTTCTGCACTTTCATTGTTTTTGAAAAGCTACATTCTTCATTTCATTTGTGTACTTGAAAAAGAACAACCATGTGAAGGTTCCTGATTAGACACCATAGGTAGGCAACATCACTGGTAGGCAACATCACTTCTTTGTATTGATTAGGACAATGGGAATCAGCAGATAATTATTTTTTACTAGCAGATAAAATTCAACAGTGTAAAGAGTGTAGGATTATAGCTAGATATTAACAGAAAGAACTTCCATTAGCATCCAAGAGTCTGTACATTAAAAATGAAAGCAAGAAAAAGGATAGGATCCATGAATATGCTGCATACAAATTCTCGATACATTTCAGCTACAACTACTGTACAGAAAAAAAATCCAAGCTTTAGCGGTGGATCTTTTAAGTTTGAGAAAACTATTTTTTCCTTCAGCTGAACAGGGTTAGTCTTAATAAACCGAAATAATTTCTAGTTCTCTGTTCACTATTGCATTGACAAAGCCCAACAGTATTTGCTATCCACTGAAATAATACTAAAGATGAAGCAGCTCTTCAAGAAGCAGGTAAAAAAAAAAAAAAAAGGTACTATGGAAAGCTGAAGGGGCAGAGGTGACTCACTTAGATGATCCTTCTAACTCATCTTTAAGCCAAAACAAATTCTGTAACCAAACTTCCTGAAGACAACACTAAGAGAAAGCACAAGTAATGCTTCTACACTTACACAGGGTTGCGTCAAGAAGAACTCACATGGTATCTGGTACTCCATTGCATAAGCGCTCAAGAGGGATTTTCTCCTGCAGGAGTAACAACTAAAGCAGAATGACAGACTAAAACAAACAAAACTCTGTCCTTCTCAACATGCACGCAAAGATCTCTGCTTTGTTTTCTTTGCAGCATCCTGGTATATGTGACACAGAAGACTTGACATAACTCACAGCATGTTATATATATACATAATGACCACCTAGAATAATCTTCAGGAGTAAATGGGTCACAGAAAGCTGAATCCCCAGAAGGATGGCTGCAGTGCTTACAGTACAGGTATAGACAGTTCATACATACAACACCCAGTTCACACCAATAGTGTTTTAGTAAGCATGCTGCTAAAAACTGAACTTCCATGTCTATATGCACCAGCTTTTCCTGGTCTTTACAGCATTGTCCCTGACAAGGCAAGACTTTAATATTTGACACTGTATCCTGATAATCATGAGACAAAACTCAGGCTTACTGGATACAAAGGGTAACAAATTAAGCTTGCAATCTGCTAGTTAGTCCAACTTCAGTGCTGTTCCTTCTCCCATAAATCTATCTTAGTTAACTGAACAAAGAAATACTTTGAGAGAAGAGTGGAAAACATGAGATACAATTTTGATTTGGTTTTTAAGTCATTCAATTGAAGAAAGGACGAGAAAGCAAAGTAGAAAGGGTTTAACTCATTTTATACTATATTGCTCATAAAATAATGCTCTGTAGAAATGCACAAAACCTTTCTGTAAGAGCTTTTCTTCCCTACTAAGTGCCAGTTTCTGCCTGGAAAGAAAAGCAGCAAATAAGGAGTTACAGATTGCCTTCAGATAATTTTTGTTCTTTTTCTAACCTAGTGGCTGCTGTATCCTTGACCTGTTCAGAGGATGTTGTTCTCAATTCTTTGACCTTGTCCACAACAGACACACTAGCTTTTAGCTTGCCTTTTTCTTGTGTCCCTTCCAAGTTTTTCTATGGTAAAGTTGTAGCTCCTTATATTAATCAAACCTTAAGCTCTTACAGCAAAGTAACAACTTACCAGATCAAAGAAAGAAGCAACCATTTTCCTCTGATACAACAAATACTTCCCAGATTTAAACTAGCATGTGTAGGATGTCTCTGTCATTACGCTGCCAGTGTAGCAATTTCAAGAATTCTAGTTCCCTTACGCTGTCAAACTAAAGCGGTCAAGAACACTACTCTTTATATTTCATTCCATAGGAGAAAGAAGTGGTAACTAATACACTGATATAAACAGCATCTTAAACGGCATTCAGAACAAATACAGCATTCAGAATAAATCAATGCAGTTTGTCCTGTTAAAATAAATCCTAACTTAAGTTCATATGTAAGGCTTATGAGCCTCTAACAATATGATGACTGTCTCTCAGTAACATATATGGGAAGTATTAACCAGTTCATGATTAATAAGAAAAGCTTCTGTATGTTAGGAGGAGACAGATGTTGGTGATGAGAAAATTGGATGTTTTAAGTAAATCTCTGCGTGTGTGAAAACAAAATCCTGCTGATTACTTCTTTTCTATGAACTAAAATGTATAAAGATTTCAATTTCACATTTTGATTTCGGATTGTTTTGCAGAATTTGTCATCACAAGATATGACTCAAGCAGGCAGTAACACTTTGGAGCTTAGACAGTCAGGTGGCTACTGAGAACATCCACATGTGTACAACATACTCATATTTAAGACAAAAATATAGCATAAGCCTTTCTGGTGTCCGGGAAACAAGCTAACTCCTAGCAAAGATTATTAAGAAATTCAGTATCTTTTTGACAGCTTATTCAGGAACTACTCTCTCAGTATTTCACAAACTTTCTTCCCTCCATCCAGCTGGTCCTGATAAGCGCTGGAAAACTAAATCAAGTAAGACAAACCAGGAATCCAGCTGTATCATTTATAGTTAATTTGGATTTGACCAGCAAACTTTATAAATTGGTGGTTTTAAACTACATGCAGTAAGGATGTGCTGGCTGGAAATTATTTTATACATATTAGTTCCCCACCCCTTTATACTACAATGTATTGCAACAAACTGTTTTTTTGAAACTTGAGATGTTTTTGAACATTGACATTTTTAAGTAGCAGATTTTATTGTATAAGCCAGAACTACACATTCCAAGTATTTCCTTCAAAATTGCTCTGGAAGATGCCAAGGGAAAAAATATAGGTATATTCAAGGTATTTCACCAATCTGAAGCAAGACTGTTTTTAAGAACTGTCTTGCTTAAACACAGAAAAACACCCTACTGACATTCCCTACAATTTAAAGGATAACCATTACCATACCAGTTCTACCTATTAAGTAGATATGTACAACGGATACTGTACTCAAATGACTTGGTGACAAGAGTTGCAATAAAGACAAGAATCGTCTAAGGTCCAATACCTGCATGAGACTAAGGAACTGGAAAGAGGGAGAAGCACATGAAACTGTTTCATTAAATGAGTTTCTACCTACCATTATCAGGAACTGGTTCCATGTCCCACGGGCTAAGCTTTTCAATTTCACCATTGTCCCATCTGAGTCACGAAGTTAAAAAAAAAAAAAAAACAAACCCCACACATTATTTTGACTCAGAAGTATTCCCTCCAAGCATATTTAAATTACAGCTATTTTTATGTATTAATATACTGTATAAATATGCATATAAACAAAATTATTAGCTAGCAATCACCTGTCACAGTGCAAAAAGAAACATTCTTCATAATGAATTTCAAATTACATTTGTGCTCCTCACTTTGGCTATACACAACTTACTCAATATAAAAATCAATTTTATAGATATTGTATCAAGACATTGCAGAAGAAAAATAAGCTGTACACTTGAAAAAATGAAGTAGCATTATGGGGAAGATATGAGAGCAAACATACAGGAGAGAGGATTCTTTTGCAAACCACAACAATATTGGTGCAAGTCCATTGAATGTTTAAGAGAAAGCTAGAACTGTAAGTGAGGTATTTGTTATATTAATATTTCATGTTATAAGGTGTACCACATTAAGACAAAGATAAGAGGAAGTATAAAATGATGAAACTGAACTTAATTAAGGACCAAGAGGAAGTAAAGCCAAACACAGTTATCTGTACATTCATTCTGACACTTAATAGTTAAGTGTGAATATCATTTTGATATTTCTACAAATACTACCACTTCGGGCAGATTTTTACATGTTTTGAAGGACATTTTGGTATTTCAAAGATAAGAAATGCCCGAGTGGATCAGTTTAATGCCCTATCGGTCCAGCTAGACCACTAATTTGTATCTTTGAAACTATTCTGGGGGGATGCTGTTTGCAGAGGCCGTATGATCCTGGTACAAGTCTGTTCTACTTGTACTTTCAGTATTCATGATCATTGTATTCCTCTAGGCATGTTTGTGAACAGATCCCAATCTATTTCCTTTAGTATGTACTTATTTTTGTCTAATAATTTTTTGAACATGCTAGTACTGGGGTGATTAAGCTCCTGTCAGGGAAAAAAAAAAAAGTATTTGCACACATCGACAGATCTTTTATATATGGAACAGTCTTAGCTTTATCACTGTTAGGAACACAAAGAAGTCCCTTATGGTCAGATGATCTGTTCTACAGACAAAACGTTGATGCCACTTTTATTTATGGCACATCAAGAGTGCCAATTTTCTAATTGTAGCTGTAAAAGCAAAACTGAAATTGCATACGAGCAAGAACTTCAATCTGGAAGTTACATCTTCCTCCTAAGGAAAATAAACAGGACAGACAACAAGAAAAGTAGATAATACAAGGAACCAAAATACGTAACACAATCTTGGTAGTCTCACAGAACTGTCTATTAGCTACAAATACTTCCCTTCCTTGGGATGAGTGACATTTTCAAAAACCTCCGAGTTAAAAAACAAAAGGGCCCTCTAACAATGAAATTCTGGATATCAAACATACTGTAAAAGACACGAGAACAATCTCTGGTCATGACAGAAACAGGAATATTATGTATTCACTGACTGTTCTACAGTCCTTCCGCGTTGGGGGAATCCAAAGCAAACAAAATCCCAGATCCATTCCAGATTACTTGGATGGGCCACATCTGTGATATTGTGTACAGTTCCGGGCCCCTCAGTTCAAGAAGGACAGGGAACTGCTGGAGAGAGTCCAGTGCAGGGCAACGAAGATGATTAAGGGAGTGGAGCACCTCCCTTGTGAGGAAAGGCTGAGGGAGCTGGGGCTCTTTAGCCTGGAGGAGACTGAGGGGTGACCTCATTAATGTTTATAAATATGTAAAGGGTGAGTGTCACAAGGATGGAGCCAGGCTCTTCTCGGTGACAACCAACAGTAGGACAAGGGGCAATGGGTTCAAACTAGAACACAGGAGGTTCCACTTAAATTTGAGAAGAAACTTCTTCACAGTAAGGGTATCAGAACACTGGAACAGGCTGCCCAGGGGGGTTGTGGAGTCTCCTACTCTGGAGACATTCAAAACCCACCTGGACACATTCCTGTGTAACCTCATCTACATGTTCCTGCTCTGGCAGGGGAATTGGATTAGATGATCTTTTGAGGTCCCTTCCAATCCCTAACATTCTGTGATTTTATGATGGGCAATATCCTGATTTTGAACACTGAGGTCCTGAGTTATCTTTGTTCACCTTTTTTCTCCTTCATGTGAAGGACCTCTTGGTCAACATGAAAGAAGATGCACAGAAACACCACTAATGTCAAACTATCATGAAGGAATAGTAGGCAGTCATTTTTCAGAATACATAAAGAAGGTCTGGGTACAACTATCCTGTAACCAGTTTGACCCAGATGTTCTTGGCCTTTCTTGTTTACGTAGTTGTTTTTTTTTCTACTCTAATACCCTTGATTTGCTCAATTTGCCATGTTTTGAACAATTCATTTGATATTATTTGCCTTCATTTAGGCAGTATTATCTCCTGACAAGTAGACTGGTCAAAGGGATTTGTTTCTTACAAGCAACACAGTGTTGTTTTACCTGACAGTTATCTAGCTAAATATCACCCAAAGAGAACATCAAAAGGTGAAATTGCAAGTGGGATCTACACAACAGGGAATATGGCAGAATAATACCAGGTACTGAAGAGACTCAAATTCTTTCCTCACATTCATGTGGCAAGCATGAAGAGAGCAACATTTTCAAACATTCTCTACAGGAATCTCAACTGATAGTATGAGATCATCTTATATGTATACTTTCTCCTGCGGACTATAATGTGAAAGACTGAAGTGCCGGAACTTGAAGCATAAGGATCACGATTTCAGCAACAACAGAAGAGATTCAGCATGTCCGATCCGAAACCAATTATGAATTAACAGAAGTAATTAGCATACACTGGAAATTGCATTGCTTGCTTCCTGGAAGCAATCCAGCATTAGTCTTTACAGAAGATGATTCACAAATAATAAAGAGGTCAATAACTTCTTTTACCATATCCACAAAAAAAATTGCCACAAGTTATTACATATTCATGTTATGCTAGATTAGCAACTTGTAAGCATTAAAACATGATAATACTACCAGTAAAATAATATGAACAATTTATATATTCTCATACCAATAAGCCTGCTATGTAAGAGGAAACCCACACAACTAACATTAGAAGTGCCAAGTCTTTTTATACTTACTTAACACTGTAGCACTGAAAGTGACTATCCGGATATTGAGGCTGATATGGTTCTTGACCCAACACTGTTCCAAACCACCATGCATCATCAATAATGGATCGGAATCTATCAGCTAAAGCAAAAGAAGTCTGCTCAGATATTCCACTAAGAAAATTTATTTAGTTACGCTTCTTCTATATGCTAGTAGAAAAACTCATGATCAGTGTCTTCCAGTTTAAAGTTCTAAATCCACTGATATTCAATAAAAGACAACTTACTATGTCAAAAACATATAAATGCTAAAATCTAAAGAAGTTTGCTACTTAGCTATGAAATAAGAAAAGGGTACACTAGAGTCTCTAGAGTTTTGAAGACTATCTTAGATCCATGTTAATCCCTCCGAAATGCTTAGCACAGCAGTTAGTAGGCTCAAATTTCTAATGGGCAAAGGGACCTTACATACCAGAGCCCTCCGAAATTACAAGCAAGTAGCATCTAGCATATTCAGCAATTAGTCAAGGAAAATTTCTGGTTCCAAAATCACTTAGTCAAATACCTAAACGCACTTACAAGCTTGCCAGTTCCTTTGCCGTGCTTCATCATAGAACTGACGTAATATAAGGAAGTCAATAACATCTGGCATATCATGGTATCTAGAAAAAAAAAATAAAATCCCTTTCATGAGTGTACCTTAGAAAAAGAAACGTACTTTTAAATACTTTTCAGAAAAATAAAGATGCACATACCTGATGGAAAATGATTTGTCTGTATGTTTTCCAGTGGCATGATCTATAAAGGCAAGCTTGAGGCAACACAATGTAGGAGGACCAACTTCATATCTAATGCCAACAATTTTTACCAATTCCTGATCCTACAGATTAAGAACAAAACAAATAAATTATTACCTCCTGGACTATGCACAAAACCATTAATTGGAAATTAATTAACCAGGCACATGAATTGTATCCACATCTAAAAAGCCAAAAATATTGAAATTGTACTTGAGATTTCCATGGAAGATAGTCTGTCAGACTTTGCAATTTTAACACAGCTGTTTATACTCCAGCCTTCCCACAGGTAAGTTTGAAGATACTCTGGTAGCTGAAGACAGTTTCCCCTATTGTTTCCACAGGGAAACATTATGGGAAATGGCATAACCTCACAAATCAGTGTTTTGTAAACAGCGTAAACACAACTCTTCATTCACAGACTACTAGTATTGAACCCACAGCATCTTCAAGTGCAGACATACCCTAAGAACTACTTTTCTCCATGGCTCCTTGTGTGGATTCAGTTCATAAATGTTATTTCTTCTAACTGCTTCAATGTAAGCTTCATGTCCTTGTCGGAAATATATTACCTTAAAAAAAAAAAAAAACACACACCCAAACAGTAAATGTTTTCCTGTATTTAGAAACTATAATAATGTTAGTTAACACAAGCATTTAAAGATTTTAACCAATATTCCTACCTCATCACCCATCTGCGGAACAAAAGGGGATCTTCGAAGAGCTGTGTCTGTTATCCAAACGGGAGGGTGCCAATCATAAGACACTTCCAAGCTTACTGGTTGTGTTGGAGCATTAGCCTTCACATTTAACGGAGAGCAAAATCAGATATAGTGGACATACTGCTGACACGACATCAAAACAACTTGTTCGATTTTAATTTGGCAGACAAAAGCTTAAGGTATTACATTTCCAAAATGTACCAGCAAAATTCCTCCAAGGCTTTGCTTACGTTGTAACTATTTGTAGTACTAATACTAAGCATTCCTCTCCCTATATGAAGATTTGAGAGAGCAAGGTTACTATTACCCATGTCTTCAGAGAAAAAAAATTTTATTATTTAGATGGCATTCTTAGTATCAAATTAAAAATCTATCAAACTGCAAGAAATTATTTGAATATTAAAAATTGAGATATTGCACAATAAATATCCATATTGAACCAGTTTTTAAAATATATTTTTGAGAATACTTGGAAGAAGTGAAAGGATGGAGAGCAAAACATACCAAAATTACCCCAAACATTAATAAAAAACACCTGTTTGCCCTTTTGTAGTAGAAACCAGCAAATATCTATTGAAACCTAAAGGATAATTACTAAATTAACTTACAAATTTCAGTAACTTAAAAAAAAGAGTAATTACTGTAACTTAAAATTAAAAATTCAACCCAAGTATAAATGGCCACCATAAATACAGTTACTAGAGGCCCTAAGTTTTTGAAAAGATAGGTTATTTAAAAAGCGACAGTTTAACAGGGTTTTAGTCTAATATTCTGCTACTTAATAATCACATTTCTCCTTTGATAGGAGAAAACTTGAGAACTCTTTATCTGAAAGTGAAAATGACTTGACTCAGTATGCAGATTCTTCCACACAAATCAGCAGACACCTTGCGCTTGCAATGGTGTCAAATTAACTACGTACACACTATACGTAGTGATACCGATTTCCTTGCCCAGTGGCAACAACAATTACTTAAAGTTTCCCAGTGAAGAGGTCTAAAAACTTACAAGAGAAATTTATTAGAATTAGTAGAATAATTTAACTGTAATACCTCCTCCTGCTTTTTTGGTTTGGGCTTTTTTCTCCTTTTTCTTCTCCTTCTCTTTGGAGGAGATGATTTCTCTGCTGATATTTCATCTTCTGAAGTACTGTAGTATCTGAGCACTTTCCGTCGAGAAGTCCGTACAGGAGGTTGTAGGTTAATCCCTGAATCAGCAATCCAGTCAGAGTACCTACTTGAAGAATCACTGTCCATAGCAGATGGGGTCAGGGAAAATGCAAACACAGAATCAAGTTGTCAATACTCCAGAATGCTAAATTCTCTCAGACAAATATCTGCAGATATAGATTGCTCTTTGATGTTTAACATAGTGTTTTAAGAACACAGTAATTCAAAGCATGTTTTTTAAAAATATCAGGTCTGAAGAATTCTAAAAAAACATCAGTCAAAGAAAGTTGTGCAATGAAACTCTGGACTAGTTAAAAGCCTTTTCTAAAGGGCACACTATCCAAACACTAAAATTCTTTAAAGACAGTTATACAAATCTCACAGGTTCACATTTTATTTTTTATATCTATTTTTGTCTCTTTTTCAGTATTTTTTAGTTCTACTACTACAGAGCTCTAGAAAGAATATCTAAAACATAGTAGAGTGATTGAAAATTGTCTGTAACTTCAGTTCTAAATAAAATAATAAATTTTCAAAATTAATTTTTCTCAACCAAATATTTTGTAAGAGCAAGCAACTGATTGTTGCTGCATTACTAACAAAACTCAAACCAAACAAACCAAAACCCCCTATCCCTCAAAAGTGCTACAGAACAAAATACACTATAAAAAAAAATTCCAGACTATCTTCTTTCTCCTTGCCACCTAGTAAAAAAGCAAGACAATCTGAAACTGCATTAAAAGACAGAAATGTTTTCGTCAAAGGGAACACTAAATAACAATTCAATGCATCAGTACAGTACTCCACAAAATATTATTACATACAAAGCACAACAGAACTTCCACACAACTTTTAACTTGCCAAAATTCAAGTAAAACTCATTACAGTAAAAGCTGGGACTTGTTTGTTTGCTTTTACCTAGAACTATTACTGTTGCTTTTCTTGTCACTTCTCCACTCTTCTTCCTCATCAGATGAGTCAGAGCCCTCACTTTCTTTGGCTTCCTGAAATTAAAAATATGCAGAGTCAATCCAAAACTTTCTCACAGCACATATTTTAAGGGCTGGAAACAAACCATTCTGTTCATGTCTGCATATTATCAATTTAGGATGAAATCTGGTAAAAGGAGTTGTTAAAACAGAAATTAAAGTAATACTTTTTTGTAGTTGATTTAAAGTTAACAGTGCACTGAAAATCATTAACTTCTGTACATTCACCAACATTTTATTAGCCACGTATGGATTCATCCGCTGTAGCCACCCTTTACAAAGCAGCATCTATATCCCCCTAATTATGTTCTTTCTAGTCTAAGTTCACATCTTTTATCAGAACAAAGTGGCAGCCAATTCTTTTTTCTTCACCATTTTTCCTTAACTGACACGTCCAACAAGTCCAGCCTTCTCCACTCCTTCCACTTCTTCCCCCTTTTCCAGTTTGAGACTATTTCCCTGTGTACAAGGCCAGACAGCTGTGTGGCAGATGTACTCTACTTCCCCCCGCAACCAAACCAACAGCAGTTTGGTCCAGACTCCAGAGATGGTAAAGGCCTGAGCTGCAGCCAAGCCAAAAACTGTTAGGAAACCCACTAGGAAGCAGAACAGTGCACTGAACACCAGCAAGGTGTGGGTACAAGGAGTCTTGTGCAGACCTTTCCCACTGTGTGCAATCAGATGACAAGCCAACCACTTTAGTCCATAGATATGACAGCCTGGGTGAGCTACTGTGAGCTCTCCCTGCTAGACAAGCATGGCTGTAGGGCTGTAGGGCTTTCACTAATCAGAGATCACTGGATAAGCCCAATTTAAGTCTTATATTAATAATTTAGCTTAAGTAAATGTGTTTTAAATAGAATAACTTAGAATTATAAGGTCATGTGATTTTTAATACACTGTCTGTTTCATGTTACTTAGACAAGTTTGCTGAAATCCTAAACTGTATGTTGTGAAGTTCCTCTCATATTCACCAAACTTACATCTACATAATGAAAACACAGCAGCTACAGAACATCATGAACACCTGCAAGATAAGGTCTGTTTTGCACTTTGTTGAGTAAAACAGGATTAATTTGAACAAAATAGCATCTTCAGAGCCAGTATGAAGCAAGTACAGACTAAAAATGTTTGCAGCTAAACAAAACACAAGCCTGTCTGTAGATGATGAAAGGATTCAATGAGAAGCAAGAAGACCCCAGAAACAAATACTACTACTGAATTGAACCATCGTGTGAGGGGCAGGTAAATAGTCTGCAAAGGTATAAACTACCCAGGGGCTTCTGTCCTCAGCTCAGCACCTCTGCAAAAACACCCAGCTTGAGCCAAGCCTGCTGCTGTACTACTCCGTTCAGTTATTTATTTCTATGCACTTTGATGCCTGAGAGTTTGCTTTGAGACAGTTAGGATCCCATCCTCATTGCCAATTAACTTTTATGTCTGAAAGTTTGCTTGAGAGACCTAGGATTCAGAGCGACCTGGCACCAGACCTCTGGAGACCAATAGCGTTGAGATGCAGAATGATGGAGCTTCGAAATCTTAGCCAAGCAATATAAAGAATCAGATGTGCACATACAATCTTTTGGTCATAAACACATACAATCCCTTACTTGCTTTCCCTTTGTGTCTCTTGGACATGAACTGCTGACCAAGTCTAGGGCTAAGTTTAGATCCAGCCACACCTAGGCTCCTTTCTGAGAACAAGTTTAGAAAGCAAGGAGGTCCATTCTGAACCTCATGACCCAACAGGAGGGCCTGCCTCTACCGTTTTGCATCTTCTGTCCTACACAAATCACTCTAAAGCAACTTTCACCTCATTCTGCTTGGCATGTTTCCTCCACACAGTAATAGAGTTAACCTTGCCATCAAACTCTGTTAAGTCACACTTTTCTTTAAGTGATCTAAACACTGCTCTGCAGCAAGCAGGACCCTAAATCACTCATCTGTGTCAAACTGTAGTCTAAACAACCCTACCACTGATGTACATCTGATAATACAACAGCCAAAAGCTCTTGCTACCCACAGCAAATTCCTGTGTCACTCCAAGCCAGGACTCAGTCAGGATAACCAGACTGTGGAAGAATCAGATTACCAGACTGTAACTATGCTTTATCAAGAAGCTTCAAAATTTCCAGTTTGATGTGCACACAAATTTGGAAGGTTTTCACAGAGAAACAGCAAGATGTATCTAAAGTCCAGATTTCACTTTCAACCAGCCTCAACACTGTACATCAGTGCCTTGAGCTGTGGCTTTGGTTTAGGAGACTCTCAGCAAAAACAGTTCAGTCATTTATAAAATGACAGGAAAGATAGTCATTATTAAGACAATAGATAAATAGGTCTAAGAACTGCTAACTATAATGATTCTTACAGAAATATTTTCTTTGCTAACAGAGGGGTTTTTTTGTTTGGTTGCTTAAGAGGAAAAGGCAAATTTACATCAAACTTCACTTATTGAAGAACTCAGGTTCAAAATACAGAACTTGGAAGAGAACTCACCTGCTCTATCAAGTCAAAGCAGTTATCTCTTTCCTCATCAGAGGACTCCAGTTGTTCAATGTTATTCCGTGTTCGGTAATTGGCATATTTCCGTCTATACAGTCTACGCTTAGATTGTATTAATGAAGACTCAGAATCACTCTGATTTATACAGGAAGTAAAAGAAAAAAAAGGAAGTTACAGAAAAGTACATATGTAGCAAAATTTTGAGGGTGAAAGGGTGGCTTAAAAGCACTGGTGAACGTAAAAACTGAAACAGCCTCATCACATCACAACCTGATCATGTCAAAACTCCTTTTCATAAGAATAATTTTCCTGTAAGTCAATAGTTTTAAATTTGCTGTTCCCAATTTGAGATTTAATAGTTATTCTACGAAATTACTCTGTATAAGCTACTGTGACAGGTTCATTCACATTACCCGATAAGAGTGTTTACAGAATCAAGACATTAACTGCCTACAGTGTGCAATTCTGAGAGGACCAGAAATCCTCAACTCCTCCCAGTTAAGGGGATCATGCAGTACAATTCTTGCATCAAATTGTTTTGTGCTGCAAGACACAGTGAATCAGGGTCACTATCTTATAAAATCAGCAACAGATAATGAAAAAAATAATTCAAAATAGGGTAAGTCTGAAAAAGTTGCCCCATACACAAAACATAGTAATCTAAAGTAAAATGGCAAGGGAATAGCGATAGAGCCTGTAACTCTTCAAAT
This sequence comes from Patagioenas fasciata, assembly GCF_037038585.1. Taxonomy (NCBI): domain Eukaryota; kingdom Metazoa; phylum Chordata; class Aves; order Columbiformes; family Columbidae; genus Patagioenas; species Patagioenas fasciata. The sequence goes on from NC_092520.1 coordinate 94,991,291, forward strand.
ACAGGACCTTGAACATCCTAATACCTCAACACTTTAGCAAGGACCTGCAACAACTGTCTTTGAAACTTGAACTGCCATAAAACGAGAATGGCCTGAAGTCAAGCCTGCCTTCAAAAATTACTACCAAATAACACAGATGGAAGGAGGCACAATTGAAAAAAATAAAATATATATATATATATGTATATATAACAGTAGGTATTCATAAAAGAAATAAAACCTCATCCTGCAATAAGTGGAAGCTGAACCAGTAGGATCCTTTGAAGACCATACTTTCGGAAATGTCTGCTTTCATTTTTTAAACCATCCCTTGTCCCTGGGCACAGAATGCCCATTTTCCTAAAAGCTGCTGCATACCTTTTCCAATGACTCGAATGACTTTCTCTTCTCTGTTGCATAAAGATCTCTCTCTTCTTCCCCTTTTGCAATTCGATAGTCTTCCTGCTTCCTACGAGAAAGTAATGAAAATCTAACTCTACATCTATTTTGACAATACTGAAAAGTTAAATGATCCATTCTCTTTAAAGGATCTGTCTAAAAAACCCTAACACCTAATTCCATTCCATTATTAATTTCAGACATTATTATTGCTCAAAAACCTGTAACACACATCCTCTCATTTTCAGGTAGAGTAAGATACTAAGAAAGTTTTCCTTGCAAATATCAGAATATAATAAACTTTTTCAACCCCATTTTTAATCCACATTCTTACCTTTCAAATCATTCTATCTCCCAACACCAGGAAAGTTTTTTTAAAACTTCAGAGATGAGGGAGCACACATTGCTGAACCATTAAAAAGAAATATTTAGCTATTGATACTACTCCTTTTCACAGATGCATACTGATACTACTTTTGAGAACAGCTGTTTCAGTATTTCAGGTGCTCAGTGCTGCTTCTCGTCATAACACATCACCCCCACAAGGTCTCAGAAAAGCACAATCTCTCTGAACTCTTTCACGTAAATGAATTTAAGCTATACCCCTTTGTTTTGGAAAAAGCAATTTTCTAGGCAATCCAGTTGTCCTCTAAGATGACTCAAATAACTGAAATATGGGAGAATATATTAAACTAGAGAAATTTCCATTTATTTTTGTTGAACGGACTTTACAAGTAGAACTTTTTAAGCACAGCGGACCATAACACTGCACTATTGAAATTTATATCACGGATCTATTTTACCCTCAGTCTAATAGCACTAGACTTAGAAAAAATAACATGATGTGTTCTCTCCAACCATATCTGCAAGCTGTTCACAGACCTGAATAAGCTTGGTGGTATTTCTGGTACAACAACTCTTCGTCTCCAAGCCTGAAGATCTCGCTCGGTAGCCATCTGACTTCGTGGGGCATTCTGATGCATCTGACGCACGCCTTCAACTTGTCCACTACGTCGTAGACCAATATTGGGAGGAGACTGGATGTCAAAACTTGGCCTTCTAAAAGCTAAAAATATACAAAAACGTTTTTCCCAGGCTACAGAGAACTGGAACCTTGTTTCTTCATACTAAAAGATAACAAATTAACACTTTACATATTTTTAACTCCACGATTGTATGTATATGATTAGTTACCACCTTCAGGAAATCACGTGAGATTACACATGTACTTTTAAAATGGTTATTTCTTCTACAATTTTAATACAGTGAAAGGAAGTATAACGTAACAGAGATGTTTTTCTGAACTACTTTAGCAGCTCTGAGGCTAGTGAAGGTTCTACAAAGCACTTTTCCTGGAGCTGAGCATACATAATTAAAACTACAAGGACACACACAGATCAGAAGTGTGTTTGGTTTAAATCCAGAAAGAAAGGGTAGAGGAGCCCAGTTTGAATAATGGTAAAATATTTATTTTGCGAACTTTAGAGGACAACAAATGTAGCTCCTATAAGTGTTGTGTGAGCACTCTACAAATGTTATTAAAGATGTAGCACTCTAGAAGAAATACAATTAATGGTCTTTAAAAGGAAAAGCTAAAGGCTCTGTAATTTAATCACAAGTGTAGCAATGTTTTAATGAATAAGACACATCTTAACTAGATATCACTGTGTTAAAGGAATCTTAGTCCCCAAAACAACATTAAACATAAAACCTGTTCGAAATATTTCACACAGCATAATAAAAATTGAGATAGAACAATTATCAGCATCTATTCACCTCTTCTAGGTGTTCCTTCCCCATTTTGTGGACCACTTGAAGCAGATTCTTGATCAGCTCCAATTCTTTGATCTTGTTGTAGTTGTAATTGTCTAATCATGCCATCAAGAATGCTGGGCTCCAAGCCTTGTTCATCCTGATCAACTGACCGTTGGCCTATAACTTGTTCAACCACTTCTCCGTCACCTTGGAAGTGTAATGCAAATAAAACAAATGGCTTCAGTTAACTAAGTGATTATAGCAAATTATTTAATCTCATTGTTCACATCACAAAGAGACATGCTACAACTAAACACAATGAAATCCATTCTTGAAATGATCTGACTGACTTATTCCAAATGAGACATTTATGAAGTGTACAACTCAAACACACCTTGTGCATGTCAGTGCCCACAGAAAATCATAGAATCAGAATGTCCCGAGTTGGAAGAATTTAGATACATATTTGAACAACCAACTGTGGGGTTTTTTTCTTGTTTAAAATCTTATTAACCTGTGGGACCTTTCAAGATGTGAGAAAACAAAGTCATTTTTTAATAACCTATGTCATTATCTACTCTGTTCCCATTCTAACTTCTGGACATAGGTCTTCAGTAACACTGTTCTTACTTGTTGCTACATATCCAAGCTGAGGAATCAAATGTTCATCTGCACAATTCTCTCTTCCTGGCACCAATCTCTGATATTTTGTTGGATGAGGATTTCCATCCACATCTACTAAGAAGGGAGGGGGCATAAGATGAGGAGCCTGTTGAGTCTGCTCATCTAGGACATAATTGTTAGAGTCTCGAATAAGTGGCCGATAGTCAGTGTGGAAGAACATCTGATCAGGAATCTAGAAAGAAATGAAGTTTTTATGTTATTGATCTGAAAAAAACAAATATGCTAAATAACAGAAAAGAACAAGTGACACTAAAATATCTAAACTCTCTTTAAAGGTAAAACCAAGCGCAAGTTCCCAATAAGAAGTTATGCATAGCTACAATTAACCTGTAGGGGTGTTGCAGTACTCTCATTTTTGAGTGCTTTTGCAGGCAACAATATCCTTTTAGGAAACAACTGAGGTAACTTAAGCAGAAACACTACTTTACACTTAATTTTAAAAACATTCTACATCTCATTCTATATTTTCAATATCATTAAGAAAAGTTCCCTTGGTTTCCATGCAAGGAAATAACTATCTGAAGTTAAACTTAAGCTCTCAAAATAAAGTTCTTTCTTAATCATGCAATGTCCACCATAATTTTTTTCTGCAACTCAAACAGTCTGTTAAATCCATGCAGTTGAAGGAAGACAGTTACACAAGTGTTAGATCACAGTCAGAATCTTTGCTGTGAGAAATTATAAGCAAGATGAATTGAATAAATCTCAATTTCAGCTAAGAATGTAAAGTAAGAAAAAAAATATTTAAAATGACAAATATCGAATTATCATTGCAACTTTAAAAAATTTTAGGGGGAACTGAAGAAAAGCATAGGCATAGGCCAGAACTGCACTTTTGAGAGCTATTTTGAAAAAACAGAAACACATGTATCTATCAAAACAAAAAGGAAACAGGTTGCTCAAAAAAGCAAAAGATTTATCCCATGCACATTTTTCTAACCTTTCAAAATCCACAGTGTTGGATCAATATTTACTTCTGCTTATTTTAAACAAATAACTACAGTGTATTTGGGTTTGAATAAGGAAAGGTAGAAAGAACTGCCAGTTCCAATAATTGAAATAAACCAGCAAATTATTCTTAACATAGAAACAGCCTTTTTTGTTAATTAGGTAGTCATGCAATAAACTTTGTGATCCAGTCCATTCTTTAAACATTAAGCTATTTTCAGAAATTAGAAAGAAACATAATTTGGGGGTTGAACAATTAACATGCAGATTAGCTGGCTGGAAAATGAACATGTATTCCAGAAAAGTTCTTGAAAGCTACTCCCAAGGGAATGTTAGGACACTGGTTGTTTCTCCTGTGTCAGGACCATACATACAGGAGAACTCACAGACACCAAGGAACCTGTTATATTTAGATCCTGTACCCATACAAAACTTTTCTTTACATACCATGTTTTAGAAGAGTGAATGTAACTAATCTGAGTAAGAAGTTTGAATAAACAGTTCCAATAAAAAGCTGAACTTACCTTTTCATACGGCCTGCTACAGCCAAAACCAAATATCAATAGATGCCCATGAGAATCTGTACATGCAAAATGCTGCCCATCTGGTGAAAATTTACAATCAAAAACAGCACCATGTCCTTGGCCTTCAATCTAGATGTGAAGGAAAGAAACTCAACATTATGTGACCTTTTTTTTTGAGCAAACAATAACGCAGCATCAAAAATTAATTACTCTATCAAAAGCAGCCATTCATCTCTTAAATAACTCAAAGCAAAAATAATTCCATTACTTCAGTTTATTCCTTTTCCCCTTGACAAATGAGTTTAAGTCCTGAACCATATAGTTACATAAGATGTACTCAATTTTAAAAGATGCATTAAAGGGTATGGAAACTTACTGTTAAGAATTTCAAAAAAAAAAAAAATAAAAGGCTTTTTGAAGATTTTTAGCTCTTAGTATACTGCTTAAAAGTAAATTTTAAAAGTAAATTGCAGCTAATATATACTGATTTTGTTAAACCACTTTCAAGAAAAGCACAACAAATCTTAAAGCTAAGGAAAAAAAAAAAAATCACTTTGCTACTGAATGTAGCCAGAAAAAAAAAAAAAAAAATAAAAAATTATTAGGAACAGAGAGTCTCAGAGAAAATAACCTATTTTAAAATGTTAATCACAAACTCTCAAATGGAGCAAATGCCATTGGAGGTCTCAAGAACTGCACTGATCCACTATTATTTGTCAATAACACTCTTGAAATGATGGTCTAAAACAGGACCTCTCAGTCTTTTATATGGCGCCTGATCTCAATTAAGGAAAACCGATACTATGAATGAGGTGCAAGAACGTCTTCAGTAACAAAGAGTGGAAAAGCCCTGGTGTCAACTCCTCCCAACACATCACAAACAGAGAAGTCCTGATCAACATGTGAAGTCTGAAAAGCTCAGACATTGACTATGATGAAAGTAAATTCATGTGCTCCTCCCCCCATGTCTCACATTCCTCATACCCAACTGCAAGTTCTCAAAATTTATCTTCCTTGTCTCAGTTTATTGAGACCTCCCTGACTGGTTTCAACTCCGACACCCTGCAGGAAAGCAGTGATGAAGGGAAGTGGGGACTACCACTGCAGATCAGTGAACTGACTCAGCTTTGTAGAAGTTTCAGTGAGAGGCACTTGACTGAAGACAAAGAATGGTAGTGGGCAGCTGGGAGCAGACAAGGGAGGCAATCCCAGCCCTCCTTTGCTGCCACATTAAACTGTTAAAAATGGCTCCTGGTCACTTTCCACCTACACTACAATAATCAAGAAATTCAAAGGTAAAAGCTCTAAAGAAAATACAAACTCAAAAATTGTATTGGTTTGGGGTTTTTTTTGGTGGGTCTTAGTTGTTTATGTTTTGGTTTTTTTTATTGGTGGGGTTTTTTTTGCCCCCCCCCCAAAAAAAATTAAAAAAAGTGCAGGGGGTGTGCATGTTAGTGAGTACTCCTTAAACTAGTATGTGAACACACTGCTGTGTGTTAAGAAAAAAAAATTTAAAAAGGTCTTACCATGTTAAAATAATGCTTTGTTTTCGTGCCTTTGGTAATGTCCCATATAAAGATGTTGCCATCATGACCTGCAGACAACATTATCCTGGAATCAAAAGGATGGGTCTCCAAGACAAATACTTCATCCGCATGTCCCTAGAATTTAAAATCACATATCAAGTGCAAACAAGAGGACATAAATCCACATCAAGAGGATATTTACAGTGGAGCCTAAAGCACTGTACTATCATCTCCTCACACTCAGACTCTTGGAAAATTAGACATCTACAAGCTGCCTCCAAAACACATGGATTTTTACAAATTCCACAGTGTATCTATCTGGACTACTTCCTCATGGCACGTAAGTAGGGGAAAACCCCAGGCAGCCAGAAAGACTGTAATTCTAAACTAAATAATTTTCTAGATTCACGCAAAAACTCTAGAAATACAGAGGTTTTTTTCCACGGGACAGCGAACTATTACATGGACAAGTGTGTCACTGCAAAAAAACTTTCTATTTATTCCACAGGAGAGGCAGGTTCAACACAGCAGCTAGGGAAAGGATAGTTCAAATGCACAAGGAAGTGGCTAGTTTTGGTTAAAAAAAAAAAAAAATCCAAGAAACACTGCACTTTATTTATCATTCATATAGAGCTTTCAAGACAAATCAGATCGAATTATAAACCCAGCAGGCACATGTCATCGCAATTTCAGGAAGACAATGTATTTCAAAAATCAAGTAAAATTACATACCACCAAGTCATGAAGTAATTGCCCTGTACAGGAATTCCAAACTTTCAGCAGATGATTATTCACAGCCGTAACAACATAGTTATCATTTTGGTTCCAAGCTATCATAGTTACTTTAGGCTTCATAAATTTGTCTTCTTCTGAACATGTATCACTATTTTAAAGAGTTGAAGAGGCACGAGGTATTTTTAATTAGCCCATTTCAATCTCAAAATACAGAAAAATAACCTATTTTCCCATGTTAATAATCGTACAAGAGAAGGGAAGTTAGGAATTATATTTGTTTTGAAACTTTTGTCCTTACACTTGATTCTTTTCGTGCAATTAACTATTAAGCAAATCTGGATTTCTAGCATACTTATTTCATAGGACATGATAACCTCTTTCCCATTTGAGAAGAAAGGCAAACAAGCTTGCTTTTTTCAGAGAGTCTTATCTCTTCTACAATTACGAGTCGCAACATAATTACTTTAAAAATAAACTGTTTCAGAAGCTAACCTCTACGTTAACAAAGCATTTTTTTCAATTCCCAACATAAATATATTGAAGATAATATTTCGTATTAACCTCGATCTATTTCCTTGTTTCTCTCCCCAAAATACATTTATAGGAAACTGTAACACTCCCTTTCAGTATCTTAGTCAACTAAAGGAACAAGTTTTTTTTGAAACACTTCTTCACACAGCATTATCTATATTCCACATCAACTAGTAGCCTCTCCTACAAAGACTCTCTCTAAATTATACACAATTGTACATACTAACCCAGAAAGATACCATAACCAAATCTCAGATATTAATACCTCCTCCTTTCTTAGTAAAAACACTTTCTTTTTTCATGCTGCATCAAAAAAGAGCTTGCAATCACCCTCCAATAAACTAGTATACCCAAGGTCCATTTTTTGTGTTTGTTCTCCCCCCACCACCCCACTGTTTTATCACCTACAAATTCATTTCTGCCTAGTTCTACAAAAGTGGACACAAAAACCCAACAATAACAAAAACCCACAAAAGACAACATTTCACCTACCCTGGTAATCGATCAGACATATCCAACAAGATACTCCTCCATTCTGCTTGCTCGAAACGCCAAATTCGAGCTGTTCCATCTCTACTGCCACTTATGAACCTTGAAGGAGGAGGATTTGCTTTAAAGTATATTCAGAGTTACACCACCACAATTTGAAAAACACTACAATGAAAGACGGACAGACATGACACACATAGGGAACAACTGTGCATAAAAGAGAAGACCATCAGTGGTTTACTTTAAGATACCAAGCTGTAAACCACGTCAGTTCAGGCTTCCATTTCATGAACTGCTGAACTGTCAATGCAGCAGAATGGAAATTCCTTAAGGGAGGAACCAAAACATTTTAAGATACTCAATGATATTCTCCCTAGTCCATTAATCACAAGTCTGAGAAAGACAGTTGACATACCTCCCCCAGGAAAAGTCTGTGTGTCAGACTGTGCTCTAGTTTGCTATGATTCATCTTAACAATAATTATAAATCTCAAACATCTTCCATAGAAAGTGTTACCAAACAAAAAGAGCAGTTGTATTGACTTTTTTGCACTGCCTTGAGAAGTAATTCATGCAAGCAACATGGATAGACCAGTGCAACATGATGGCCCCAAAGATCCATATAATTGTAGAAAAACACATTCAAAAGCAAGACAACTACAACTTCCAAACTGAATGTAGATTTCTAGTTTTCTTAGTCACAGTTATCTGGCTTTCAAGAAAAGAAAGGACCCAATAAAGTTGCATCTTATGGTTGCAGATGTAAGTCTACCCTGAAGGTTAAAATCCACATCTTCATTAGGGATAGGCCAGAGATCAATTTGACTCCATTCGCTACTAGAAAGGGAGCGAATTTTTACAAATGGAATTTACACAGCACTTCCCTTCACATTCCCCCACCCCCAAACAACTGTAGAATTTTGTTAAATAAATTTCCTTAAAAAAAAAAAAAAGTAGGCTAGAACAAAAAATTAAGAAGATTAAAACTTATTTTAGACCATTAATTTGCATTGGATTTTCCCATTTCCTATTTTGATCCAATACTCCCTCAAACTGAAAGGAGGGGGAAGAAGAGGTTTACGAAGGGACAAATACGTCAGGTATGTTAAAAAGTGGTAACATTCCTGTAAGCAAACTAAAATCCAGCCAGTCCAAAGACACTGTCTAACAAGGATTAATAGCTGAGACAGGCAGATGAAACTTAACTATGCTTTCCTGAATTAGTCCAAATTTCCCCTTTGAGTTCTAAATAAGGAGAATTTCCTTACTGGAAACCTCCAGTCCGAAATAATGAACTGTTTGTTCACAATTGAGCATCTCTCAACATACCTATCACCACTGTTAGAAAACTGAATGCTGTCCACTTTGTCCTGCAAGAAAAGGTAGTTTGTTAGAAATTACATTTTTAAACAGGAAATACAGTTTTTACAAATCCAAAACAACAAATTTTTAACAGTTTTAACTGCAAGTTGAACCAAGTCCCAGAATTCACTAACCACTAACGCATTTAAAAAGCAAGTTTTAAAAAACTGACCCAATTAAATATGAAGAGTGGGCAGGTGAAATAATTGTCCACTTGGCAAACAATTAAATCACATTTGAATATGTATTTCTAATATCCTATGCATACTACAATCAAGAGGACTTTGTTGTTCCCAAGTCTACTTACATGTTCCTTCAAGAAATATACAACTAGTTACTCATTTTTATCACAATAAGAACTACAGAAAAAGTAGATAGCACACTCAGATCAGTTTATCTTCAGAGCTGAAAGTCTCTTCTACATACAAAATACATATTGATCAAGCCTTATCACTATAACTTAAATGGTTAAAGTCAGATTCAGTATTAGAGAAAATACATTAAGGCAAACAAAAAGAAGATGAGTACTTTCAGAGCTGCCCTTGAAAGAGCTTTAAGGATTCAACTAAATCTAAAATCTCTACAGTAAAACTACAGATTCTTTGTGCATCAAAGGCCAAAAAAAAAAAAGTCTCAGCTTTCAGCACATGAGCATAAGCTCATTTGCTTCTAAGATTCCTTAGATGGCAGAGCCCACTAGACTAAGGTACACAAATAAAAAACTGAACATATTTTATCTAAGAAGTTATTCTCCTAACAGGTATCAGTTATATCAAGAACACAAGTAAAGACACCACATGTTACATGACACACATATGAAAACAACACTAAACCAGCAAGCTGACTTAGGAAGTATGAAGCAGTTTGCACAGCCCCTGAAAACATAAATAAAGGTCAAGATGAACAGAACTAAAATCCTGGAAACTCAATCCCATTTAAAGATTTAACACAAAAGGTGTCAAATTGTAAATAACCTGAGTAATGATATACACATTCTCAGCCTATCTACTTCCTGTATACAGCATATAATATGTGTAATATATGGGTGGCAAGGCACACTTACATCAGAGGGAAGCAACCAAGCAAACCATGCACTTTAAAATTAGAGATGTATGACATTAACAACATTAACTTTCAACTTCAATACTGCTTGATAGGTGACCAATTATCAAATCTAAGAATCTTACTTACAGCATGACTTTCCAATTCAGCTATTTTCTCAGGTGTTTCAGAGCCAAAAAAATACATCCTGATGACATGATCAGTGCTACCAGTTGCTAAAAACATACCACCTGTAAAAATCAAGCAATAAATAAGCTACTGTATAAGAAATTAAAACAGATCACCAATATTCCTCTGATGCTTAGTTTAAAAAAATAATAATCTGAAGAGCACTGCATTTCTCATGCTCTTCCACTAACATACAGATGTGGAAGCAGATCCTCCTCTTGCCCCAGAAAACTTTTTCAGCCATAATAAAAATAGTCTAACTCTATGTTACGAAGATTTTAAAATATGTAACTAGAGGAATGCTGCTACTACTACACTACTAATTGCACATAAAAGCCTTTGATTATGGGGAATACAGCAAGTCCTCATCAGAATTATCCAGCTGAATCTGTCACTGTAGCATGTCTCATTTGTAGCATGTGAATTGCTTCAGAACTGCGCAGATGCATAAGCAAATCAGCATAAGTACACCAGTATTTAGCTGGGCTGGCAGCAATATTAAGATCTGCCTCTTGACATACCTAAGTGCTGTCAAAAAAAACCCAAACAAACAAAACCCGCAAACCCAAACACAACCCATGGCTATATTCTGACAACATTAACAAGCCATATTTTGATTTCTATTTCATTTCTGAAATTCTCAAGTTTCTTCTAATGTTCATGCTGTCTGGTACCAGTAGGCCTTCCCACAAGTCACCCACATAATCAGAATGAAAGACAACTACAAGCCTGAAGTGAAATACATTTATAGATACATTTATGGATTCTTAAGAAAGAAGGGATCTTGATGTCCATCCCTGCATATAGCTGGCACAGAATCAGGAGCTCCTACTACTGGGAGTAACCACTTCCACCGCTCTTGACTGTGGTAACCTAAAGAACTTTGCAAACGCCTGACATTATTCTAACGGGTTGAACAAAAATAAAAATCCAGTAGAGATGGATAAAAAGTAAACGAGCATCAGGTGCATTTTACCTCTGTAAATCACCAGTGGCTAAAGGAAAATAGTATCACTTAGTTCTACAGTCTTTCACTGTTAACTAAGGCAAATTACATTATTTAATTATGTCATAGGCTAACAATACACATATAAACAATTACTGATTACACAGCTACTGCTTTTGTATATCTTAAAGTTGTCACAACCAGTGTATTGTAATAAATACATATGGGAAAGAGGAGAAATCACAATGCTAAACTCAATCTGTACACAACTTACCTACACTGAATGAAGAACAAAGCATCTGAACCCCTGGTCTAGGTTTCTCTGTGAATTTCACTGGCCGATTGCTTAAAAAGAAAACATGCCACAAAATATTGGCTTTGTCAACATTTCAAAACATAAAGGTCCATTTCTTCAAACATCTGTGTAACAGGTACTTCTTAAATACATACAACACCATCTGTAAATCTTGTGCAGGAGGATAAGCAATAAGGTTTACTTTTCAAAATTACTGTACACACATACACAAATGATATTTGAAGCCCGCACAGCTCATGACTTTTTCTGCAAGATGCTATTACCTCGTAAGGATAAAATGACATGCCAAGAATGTTTATTCTCTCTCATCCTTTGTTAAGTATGATATACAACCTTCATAACATATCCACAAAGTACTGAACTCTTGCCTTCACATTACAAATCACCAACAGTACATAAGGTCTATCAAATACCATTACTGCAGAATGCTGTACAAAATCACACCATTTTACAGAAGTAAATAAAAGTTCTTCAACACTGTGCACATGGTAATTTAAAGGACTGGTTTCCTGTTCTGCAAGTCAGGTACACATTCTTCCAGTTGACATGGCCATAATCTCACTGAAAGTAGCTACTATGAACTACATTATGGATAAATTCAGCAAACTGTGCCACTTACGAGCATTATAGGTTTCTACTCATCATTCTGCTGTTTTTCTGTTCAAGTGTTTTCTGTTTATCAAAGGAAATATACTAAACATCTCAATATTTCTCATGTTTGTATGATACACAATATAGAGACTCAAATCCTAAGAATACTGCGTTGAGACCTACCAAAGCTTAAACCAATTTAAGTCTACACTTTAAACTAATTTAAACAATGTTTACATCTCATACAGTCCTCTAAATTGTTTTTAGGAGAATAATTAAGGATTCAGTTTAAACATTCTCCTCCTGTATCTTACAGCCCTTAAAGATTCTTCAGACGCAACTGTGTCTTTGATAGATTTTGTTGCAATTCTACTATCTTAAGATCACAAGACTGAATTAAAAAGCAAAATAACCTTCTGCTTTCTAAAGTACTTTTTTTTTTTTAACAGCTGCTCTAATGTAAAATGGATAATTTTATACCAACTTCCACTATGTAGCAGAATACTACATACAGACTGATCATCCCACATATCTTCTTTCTGGTAATAATCTATTTTTTTGTACAAATTAACAGCAATCACATACAGAACATTTAAAAACTATGCTGAACACACTCTGCATGCAAGTTCTAGAAGAGACATCCTAAAACTACAAGGCTGTTGAAAACTCATCATGAACAGAGAGTTGTATTTTACTGTTCCAACATATTTATATTTGAGGCAATTCTAATTGTCCCACATTCATGCTATTACTGTAGTAAGAAGTTAACAGATTTCCCCACTAAACTCCTAAGACAATAGAGTAACATAAATTTATAAAGGATATAGTTATTGATGGCATTTTAAAATAATTATGTAGGTTATTTCCACACTATTTTTACAATCATGAAAGAACTTCAAAACCTCTTTACCTAGACTTGACTTATTTTAGTTTACTATTATTTGACTTAACTTATTTTAATTAAGCATAGTACAGCACAGAGTTAATAAGAAACTCATTTACATACTTGAATTTCATAGCATCTGCATCCCATTGCCAAAAGCAAACAGTTCCATCTGCACCTGTAGACACCATGTATCGCATGGAGCCTTTCACCATTGGACTAAACTAAAGAGAAGAAAGTAAAATCAGACACATACAGAAAGAGATATTTAAAAACTGTTTGTGAATTTCTAAAAAGTTAACGTAAAACCTTCATTTACTTTGCATTTTTTCAACCGAAACTGCTAAAGCAGTTGTTAACTGTCAATTTTAATGTTTACAAAAATAACATCTCCTTCACTTTAAAATAAGGTCATAATCTGTGTTTCAATTATTGCATTACATAAAACCAACGCATTCACTGCTTTGTTTTTGAAGTCTTAACTAACCACAATCATCCACTTTGTCCATGAATGAAGTAATGAGCAAAACAGATTGGAAAACAAACAGAAAATAAAATGGAAGAAGTTTCACTAGACTTTTAAAATTCTATAATTAAGTGGAACATCAGTTATGAGATAGTCCAAGTACATGTACCCAGCATCACATACGAATTTATAGGAAGTCCTCACACATGGATTCATTGTTATGCACACAGGTACCACAAGTTACACAAGTTGATTAAATTGCTCTTTAATTACTACTGCCACCTTTGGAAAAGGCCATATAAATTGTACATGTTGCAATTAAAACGTTATTAAGAATGATTAGACACAAAAACCCCACAATACTACAGTACAGTAAAAGAAACACCACAAATAAGTGCATTGTCATTTAAAAAAATGCAATTAATGCTACAGAAACTCTGTGAATATGAAGATCACCCTTGGAGTCAGCACTTTTGGAAAAACTGCAAAATTATTTTTTGTATTGAAATTCACAAGCTGGTAGGTGGTCACTCTTCACTGCTCAACATAAGCCTGTTTGTCTTATTGGCAAACAGTAAATCTGGATAATGAGCTACTAGTTTATCTGTTAAATAAGGAATTACAAAGGCCAAAACGAGACTGAATCTAAAGAACCACCAATAGCACATAAAGTATCCCAACACTTTCAAATTTAATTACACAACCCATTACACTGGCACCTTTGCACTTCTGAAATAACTTATATTTTTGAAATTAAGACAGATATCTCTATCACAGAAGTTGTAAGAACCACATACTGGATCAGAACACTTGCCTACATAAATCAGCATCCCACATCTCCAGTAACAGACAACAGGAGAACTCTGTATTTCCCAGAAATTCTCTTTGGTTCCAACAGCTCAAATATTACGGATAATGACCTACTTCAAGTGAAGGAGGATTCCTGCCATTATTTCCAGTTAAATACTCAGGAATTTCAGAGAGGCAAGGAACTTTATTATTATTATTATTCTTAAAGAAAAAAAAAAAATAGGCTTCTCCTGTGGTCTTGACTAATTTCTGATATCAATATTTAAATGCTCGGATTTTAAGATTAACACAGCCACAAAGAAATAATTTTAGTTATGTGAAAAACACAGTGACAAGCACAGTGAAATTGATTTGCCATGCATGGGCAACAGAACACCAATTCCTTGCATTTGGATATGAAAAACTAAGAAGTATGCTTGGCAACCTACTTCTTAACCTAGTAACAGGAACAACAAAGTACTTCTCTTCATAAACACAAAATGAGGTACTGATCTTCCTTTTCAATAAGTTATAACCCAAAGATAGAAAGCTCTATTGGTGTCAAGCAGTCACAACTACATTTCTCAATTTCAGTCAGCAATCAAGGAAGCTGATTATTTCTTATGAATACGATAGCTAGCTAATCTCATGGTATCCCATCCATCAACATCCTACTACTAAAGCAGACTCTTAACTTTTCAAATTAGGTGCAACAGCATATTTTTTTTGCTCAAATTCTTTCCCAATTTATTCATTGCTTCCTATTATTTGAGTAAAATACCTTCAGATTTTCAATACCACGGTGTCAAGTGGAGATTAACATCTGACTTTATTCATAGAATGGCTGCTTCTTACAATCCATCTACATTCCTTCTGCTTCAACACATAAAAATACTTTAAAAAAACATACCTGTAGGGAGGTAATGGACCCTGTGTGTCCATGGAGGACTGCAACTGGTGCACAAGTTCTCAGACACCACACTCTGATCATTTTATCACAGCTTCCAGCTGCAATCATAGTGTTTTCATAATTGACAGCCATATCTGAAATCTCTGCTGAATGTCCACGTAATGTGGCAAATAACCTGCCATTATGAGTTGACCAGATCTTTACCAAACAGTCATCTGAACCCTAGAAAGAAGTATTTGTTACACTCAGCAAGGATTTTCAAAGACACTCAGGGTAAAACTTTCAGGTGTCCTTTAAAGAACCTATGTTTTTCCGCAGCTTAGTAAACTACACTTCTATTTAAAACTATGCATGTTACTTAAGCTGAAAAAAATAAAGTCATATGACCAAAATTAGAAAATGTTCGATTATGGTTCAGGATAACACTGCAATCACCAAAGATCTATATCACATAATGTGAAAAAGTCTGAATTAAGTTTGAGGGGATTCCTGACATAAACAGCAAGGGCCAACGGAAGTACTGTTCTGTAAAAACAATCTCTCCTCTGCCACTTCATACAGAATATGAAACATGCTTAACATTAAACTATATCACTAAATACAGCTCCTACATCAATGTTAAGACCTGATCAGACATAAGAGTACAATAATTTCTTAGATGCTTCTGACATTTAATTACATCAAATTGTTCTACTTAAGCATGGCAGTGGAGTTATCAGCTAAATTTTAACAATACTGATATCCACCTCCAGAACTTTCAGTGTAATGTGCATTTTGAAGTTCTTTTCCTTGCATCCATCAAGAACTACTTTAAGATTCAGATATATTTCAACAACTCACAGTAAATATTCTGTGTCCAGTCCTATCGAATGCAACACAATATACTGACGAAAGATGGCCAAGAATCCGTCTGTGCATCTTGACATGCTGATACATACTTCCTGGAAATGAAGTACTGAACTTTGCATATCCAGTTAATTGTTTTGCTCGATACACTTCCACTAAAACACAAAGAAAACAAAGAAATAATGTACTAATGTTTACAACAGGTCTATTCTAAAACAATGTTTTATTTAGCTTCCAATAGTATATTACTTAAGAATTTCTGAAAAGTTACTTTCAGGCTTCATAAAGTCAGGGTTTCTTACATTTGCCACCTTTGTGTGTACAAATTAAGACAGTATTTTAAATTTGTTCCAATAAAAACTTCATTCTCTAAATATGAATCATTCAATATTATCTTTATTTTCCCATAGCTTTTTATACCTTGAACCATACAAGAGCCCTTCTATCCAAAGAAGAACAATTTGTATTTTCTGTAGGTTTCTCGACTTAATACAGGGGCTTTATAAATGAAAGAGAAGTGATCTAGAGGCTACTGCTTCACTAGTGCTGTGAGCAGACCTTTGTACCCAATACATAACTCCACTGAAGTCACATAAAGGTCTCCAGATAAGCCTCCAGATCCAGTTCTGAGATGCCATTTTCAGTGTTGTAGCAAGGGTAGTATACCAAGATAGCCATCGTATGCTCACAGCAGCAGTGATCGGTGTTGAAAACAACTTACCAATATTTGGTGGTGTGCCATAGTTCACAGGAATTTCAGGAGGTCTTCCTCTATGAAGAGCAGCAAATGCAGAGCCCTTCCAAACAGTGTTCCTGCAATCTTTAAAACCAATTGGTTGACATTTATTGAAAGTATATGTCAGAAATGCCAAGAGAGTTGCAGTTCCAAAACATGGGAAAGAATACATATAGGTGGTCTCAAACACAGTATTGAACAACTAAAAAAAATAGAACATCAAATGCCCCAGAATCTTCATGAACAGTGCAACATCAGAGAAGAGAAAAATCCATTTAACAGAATAACAGAAGGAGGAAAAAAAAACCAACAAAACCAACTGCCAAACTTTGAAATTGCTCCTAAGTGGTGATGCCACTGCAGTTCCCATAACACAAAACCAACTTTTCAACT
Source organism: Patagioenas fasciata (assembly GCF_037038585.1). Taxonomy (NCBI): domain Eukaryota; kingdom Metazoa; phylum Chordata; class Aves; order Columbiformes; family Columbidae; genus Patagioenas; species Patagioenas fasciata. Next base: position 95,008,328 of record NC_092520.1, read on the forward strand.
GATTTTTTTAAAGCATTTAAGATTATTAACAAAAATTTGTGAAAACGTTAACAAAGATTAAAAATATTTATTGAGCATTTATTGGCATGGAATTATTTAAGTAGATGATCTCAAGAGGTTGCTTCCAACCTGACAATTCTGCAATTTGTAAAAAACCTCCCACATTGACAGTTATTTTGACACACTCATGCTGAAATAATTGCAATCCTGATTTTCAGGATAGCACAGTCACTGTCATTCAGTGTGCACCCTTTAAAGCAGTTAGGACAGATACTGAAAAAACAACAGAATTCAATAAACCAGTCCCACATTATAGCATTCAACAGAATTTCATACAAACACATAAACACTCCCCTCCCAGAAATATTCAAAGAGATAAGTCTAAAGCTAAAAACTACTCTAACAAATAAAGTACATGCTTATGCATCACCAACTATTCCCTTTAAGCTACAAACAAGAACTTTTTTCCCACATATGTACAGAATTCGCAAATATTAATTTTTATGCCATTTGCATCAACCAAGAAAGCTTTCAGAAAACTGGTGTCACTGTCTCACAGTTGCAGTGAACAGAGTACAATAGCTACTGCATTCAAAACCAACACAGGCCAATATACTACTGGAAGTGTCAAGAGACGTTAGAGAAGCAGCACCAGTGTTCTGATGCTTCACTATATTACAATAACAGTGAAAAATGGCCACATTCAGCAGCCTCAGCACTCAAGAGTAACAATTGTCATGCAACTTAGATCCTTCTCTTCACAACAACCAATATACAGTTATACCATTAATAGACAGATCACTAGTGATTTAGTTGATTAAACACAGTACAGAAGCGGGGGCCAGTTTTGGTGAGAGCTCACCACTTTTAAGTGTTCCAATAGTCTTCCCCATACACTTATTAAAATCTACCATACCTATTTCAAATAATAAACAAACCATACCTTTTGCTGTACGTAACAATGACTGTCTCCCTGCACCAAGTAAGGAATTCACTCTCGAAATGCTGGGTGGTATCTCCTTATCCAGTATAGGGCCAATACGTTTGCAAATTTGTAACAAATGGTCTGGAGCCACATGTTTGTTGGATAGCACCTGACAGAAATTTAAGTGTGAAAAATACATTGGGTACATTCAGAACAGATGAATCTAAAAGCATCAATTTTCACAGTTATATTAAAGATTGTTTAGATATTTTCACGTTCAACTTGCAAAACAAAACCAATTCTGTTAAGCTCTGATCTAGAAAATTCAGTGAGTAGACTCCAAAAATGGGAGTGCTGTAGTAAAATTAACTGCAGTAAAATTACTTACTGCACATCAGCATTTTACTACCGAAAGCCTGCAGTATTCACATGTATGGCACTTTTTTGTGCAGCACCCTACAATGCATGTCTTTGTCCAATTCACCCAATTATTTTTATTAAAAATAAAAAATATAATTCAAACCCTTATAACTTCAGATCATGAAGAATTCTTTCATAACCAAGCACAAGAATTTATGCAACTAGTACTTCAGCCACACAATACTTGTTCAGAAAACTGCAATGTAGTAGGTTTGAGTACAAACCCTCCGGAAATAGTTTCCTTGAAGAACCAGTACTACATAGCATAGGACTGCCCTACTTCCTTAAACTAAAAGGATCAAAACAGTCACCCATCCATTCAGGAAGTATCCCATACTATCTACATCTAATAATCTAAAAAAATACAACTCCACATACACTCAGATGTCTCAGCCAAGAATAGATGCGTGTGGGTTTTGATTATTCTTTCCCCCTCTTCTTTTTGGGAGTTCGACAACAAAAAATCCTTATCTAACTATAAAGTGTCAATCACAATAATGTAGAAGTTAAATATGCAAAGTAGAGTTCACACAGACTGAAGTAAACCAAACCATCAGAATCACAAATTTAAACTATTGGGGAGGTCTGAACCAGCAGGCACAAACAGCCCCATGCTTACTCCACTCTCTGACCTGGCCAAATAAAAACCAGTTAGACTCAGAAGCCACACTGCTACTTCAGCAGCCAGACTACTCACAGTCAACACATCCAGGAGAGGGAGAGGGCCACACCAACACAGGTATGTGGCCTCTTGCCCATGTTGCTCAGAACACAGGCAGAACTATCTTGTGCTTATGATGCTATTCCCTTAGCCTACTGCCTGAACATAGATGAGAAAAGTCCTGACAAGGCTGACCTCATCATTAGAACAGCAGGAATAAAAAGACTACATGCTGTCATGTAAGAGGCAATTCAACAAAAAGTTGACCAAATGCATGCTGATTATTGAGAACATACAATTTAAGCCACAACCTAACACTTGTTTTAACAATAAAAATGCAAGTAATTTATAAATCTTGCGGGCCTATAGGTTGTATTCCTGGGGGGAAAGCAGTGCAGGGGGGGTGGTAGTATCAGTAAAGTAGTTAACATTACCATATAGCCAAGTATTTCCAAGCAAATCAGCTCACCAGAGGCTTAAGGTTGTTTATGGGAAATATATTGGGTAACAAAAAGCACTTTTTCATAATTTCTTTATAAACTTTGCCTCTTGAACTGGTATAGAGCAACAACACTGAGGACAGAAAGTTCAGGATACTTTGTGCCACGCATTATAAACCATTTTGTTTGCATGCCATCGTCAGTAAGTATGTATTCCAAATATAATCTCTGATAGAAGCACGCATACAAAACCTACCAATTATTTTCTGTTCTAAGTAGTTTTGCTCAGATTTTGGAAGAAACAGTTATTTCAAAGTCTTGCTCCAATTCCATGATGAACAAAGAGAAAAATAAATAATTACACCACATGACTGCATTTGTTTGTGGTCTCTGCAAATTCAGACTGAGACCAGTGGGACCAAAGGTTCCCAAAACCCCTCAAAAGCAGAAACTAAAACCTTCAGAAGATTTATTTTGATATTCTGAAATACTATTACTCTGTATAGAGATTTTAAATTGTGTAGGAAAAAGAGGCAGAAGCAGCACATATTAAATAATTAATTTGATAACTGTACGGGCATAATAAACACAGTTAAAACACAACTGTACTGAAGTCAGAAGAATCCACACATGACATCTCCCAACACCATCACCTTTTGCCAGAACAGCAGGGGTCAGAAAGACCAACCAAAAAAAAACCCACCAAATAATCCTTTTAAAACTTAATACTACTTTTAGACTTGCTTAATTCAAGTCAGAACTTGAAAGTATTCCTGTTTAACAAGACTAGGCTTTTTAATGACTTGAAGCATTAATTTAAAACCTCATTTGCTCAACTGACCACACTGAAAAGCAGGAGAAATGGAAACTTGATCATTTTAAGCAACAGTTAAAAACTAAGAAAAATGTTTTAAACAAAATCTCATCCCTTCTCTGTGCAAACACAATTCTGAGATCTTCAAGTGTTACACAGGAGGGACAAGGGGATTTAGCTGTAACAATTCACAAACTGACGGGTAAGGGAGAAGTCAGTAAATTAATATGGTGAATCTTAAGGGAGGAAAAGGAGAATAAACACTGGTTTAAAGAAAACAAGATCAACTACAATAAAACAGGATAAAACCACACCGGTCAGGCACTACCAGGCCATCATTTCACAGGATTCAACTGCCAAATATACTTCGCCATTTAAGAAGCAAGAAAATAAAACACCACGACAACTTTCCATTCTGAAATGGATATCAGTTAAAGAAAACACTTAAAGCAAACTATATCAGCAGAAGAAGGCATAAAGTACACACTGTTGCAAGATCACTCATATCCTTCTTGCATTTAGAAACAAAGCTATGACCAGTGAGTCGTCAGAGATAAAGAGCATACTCATAGGCACCAGAACTGCCAACCCTTGATTTCTGAACACCGATTTCATTTCCTAATCTGTTGAAAGGGGCAGATGAAGGAAGCCAACCAGAAAATAAGTACTGTCAAATCAAAACACACTTAACAAACGTGCTCATGAAACACTGAAATGAAACCTTGCTTCAGATTGGTTCTTCCCTATATGTAGGCAGTGGCATGTATCAACGCACAACGCCAAGCTCCACCCCTGCTATGTAAACAATATCCTCAATTTAAAACACCACTTGCGTTTTTGTTAGTCTAATGCAAAGAAATTAAAGGCCTTTTCAAAATAATTCCCATGTCTTAACAGAGCTGGAACGAAATTACAAGGTAAAGGTTTGGGCCTGCTTTTAAAGGTAAATGGTTTAACAACGATGTTATCATCCAAACGAAAAGGTGTTTTTCGTTTTTTTTTTTTTAAAAAAAAAAGGTCTCACCAATTCTTCATAACTTCTATAATGTTCATTGCCTTGCCAATCCAACCTTTTGGGAAGCAACTAAATGGAGAAAGAAAAAAAAAGTGAGTGGCTACAGGGGAATGAAGGATGACCATTTTCAAAACAATGCCTGTTGAGGGGAAAAAGTTGGGACAGTAGAGTGAAAGAAACTTGAATGACTTGTAAAGGAAACTTTTGACGACAGCAAGAGACTACTTCAGAGCCCACACAGACCTGGTGCTGCTCCAACTCCTGCACCAGCACCTGCAGAGAAAAAAAATACAGACTTAGAGACAAGCAAGCCTCTGGCTTCTCAAGCAGCTGCTGCCGCAAAAGGGCACGGGAGGGGGAGGGGGGGAGCGGCTGTTCACACCTCCCCTTCAATCCTCTTTGCGGCAGCGAGTGGCCGAGGGGTGCTGAGCCCAGGTGAGTATGCGGCGCCCCTGTACTCACCTTCAGCGCTCTCCTGCAGGGCCCGGTGGTCAGGAACCGAGCTATGAGAAAGTAGAGCTCTGCAAGAGACACGAGGAGAGACGGGGGATGAGTTCGGGGCTGGCTGGGGCGGAGGGGGGGGAGCCCCCGGGGTGACTGTAATTCATAATCACGGTCAGGAAGATGGCGGCAGGGAGCGGCGGCACCGGCAGTAGCTCTCGCCCTGGCCCGCGGCCGCCCGCGCCCCGGCGGTTTTACCTGATTCAATGAGCGGCAGGGACACGCTGCCGCCGGAGTTGGAAGAGGCCGGGGGCTCAGCCATGGCGACCTGAGCCCGGCGGCTGCCGTTCACTCGCTCGGCACAGTCGCTGCTGGCGGCGGCCGTTGCTGCCCGGGCAGGGAGCAAGGCTCAGGCAGCGCCGGGCGCGGGCAGGGCCCGGCTCGGCATAGCCCTGTCAGCGCCGCCCCTCCCCCACGGCCAACCGCCAGCCAACCGCCCCCCCTCCCCTCCGCGCGCGGGAGCGAGCCGCCCCCGCCCCCCGCCGGACGCCTCGCTCGCGCTCGCGCTCGGGCTCCCCTCCCCCTGCGCTGGCGCTTAGCGCAGCTTCCGCGCCGCCGCCATCGCCGCCGAGCGAGCAGCCACGGCGCCGCCGCTGCCACCTGCGCCGGGCACGCCCCGGGGAGGGCGGAGGGGAAAAAAAATAGTTCCCTGTCCCGTGCGCCCGGCGTGCGGCGCGGGGAGAGAGTGTGCCCGAAGCCGCGGCAGGAGCGCGGGGAGAGCGGCGGGGCGAGGGGCGGCCGAGCAGGGGGTAGGCGCCCGGTAGGGGAACGAGAGGCCGGGGCGCGCGCGGAAGGATTGCGCGAGGAAGGTGGTTATGACGGCACGTTGGTGGGCGGGGCCGCTCTGAGGTGCCGGAGGCGTCACGAGGCGCGTTCGCGTGCGCGCGGCGTGGCCGTCGGTCTGTGACTCGTGGTCGGGAGCGCGCGTGTCCCGCAGCTGTCGCCGGTCGCCCCAGGGCCCTGTGGCGCGGCCTCTGTTCTGGGCAGGCCGGGGACCGGTGGGGACAAGCTAGAGCCTGCAGCAAGGCACCGAAAACCGGCCGCGGGGATGGCGGCTTCCCGGGGCGATGTGAAGCCAGGAAGGCGAAGCAGGCGCCGTGTGCCGTGGGGCCCAAACCTTCGCATATAAAGCACGTTGCCCTGCGAGTGCCCTGGGTTCCTGGAGAGCTGGCTACAGAGGTGCTCCTCTCCGTGCTGAGGGAGCTCAGGAATGGCTCGGGCAGCAGCACGAGTGTATCTGCAAGCAGAGCATCACCAACTGGTGTTTTTACACGTGATCAGTTGTCTTTTGCTTCCCGAGTCCCACTTTAGGTGGATCTCCTAACTCCTCAGACCCATAGGTCTCCTCCTGTGCTACCGAGGCTACATGGGGGTGATGCTCAGGGGCACCTCAGCTGACCTAAATTTCAGTTCAGAGACTGGTTATTTCCCCACCTCTCTCTGGAGGAAGGCATCACTTCAACAAAACTGACAGCTTTACCCCGGTGCCTTGCATTGCAAAAGGGTGCCAGCACCACCTCCACCCCACCCCAGCTTTGAGAGCCGATTTATGAGTGATTTTGGTTTTTTTTTTTTCCTCCTTAGAGTTGTTTCTCGCTTCTGCCCAGCATGAACAGTAATGTGAATGTAGCAATGGCTATACCTGTGTTGGATATTAAATCTGAGCTGTTCCTTTTTTCCTTTCCCCACCCATGGTGGCATGGTATGCACTTTGAGAACCTTTGAAATAAAAATATTTTTACATATAATTGTAGAAATATCTGTGTATTTTATTAATATCACTACCTTAGATGCACGTTCAGTTTTCGACAAAGAGCTTTTGTACACCTGAGGTGCAGGCGCAGCAGCAAGCAGCTTCCCCAGGCACATCCCTGGAATGCAGGCAGACTGCTGCTTCTGCCTCCTGGTCTTCACCTCCAGCCTGGTTAGTGTTCCTGCATCACTGTTCAGGTACAAGAGAAAGGTATCCTGCCCATTAAAAATCCTCTCCTTATAAGAGATCCATGGTTTTCTGCTTCCTATATTGCTGCAAGCTTCAGCTGCATCCTTCTTACAGGCCACCTGTGTTCCTCTAGATTTCATTGCCAAACAACTCAGTATTCATTAGCTCAACCTGGATGCACTTCAGGTGCATCTGTGTTTTAAAGAGCTGTGGTCTAGTTCACACCAGAAAATGAATTCCAGAAGAATAGTGCAGTGTGAAAATGTATAAAGCAGCACTGCCTTAACCACTATTAGAAGCATACAAATACCACCGAGTATCTCCAAATAAACATGTTTTGTTCTGTTCATGTTGTATTTTGAAGTGGACAGCCCTCTGTTATGTGTGTTCTGTAGTGCTGTGTCCAAACCAGCATTAGCTGTCACTCCATTGTACAAACCAAATGGATCTGGTATTGTAGAGGAAAGAACACTTTTTCTGAAGCACACCCATGGAAATTCTTGTTGGATGAATTAAAATGCCTTCCAATCCAATTCTCCACAAGCAGAATTGACATCTAGTGCCAATATATACAATTCCTCATTTTCTCAGTAGCCAAACTGGTGATTTTTTTTTTTTTTTTACAGTTACACGTTGGCGTTTCATGCTGTGGAGGGCAGTGTATCTGTCATTCATATAACCGTATTTATGGGATACAACATGTTTAGCTTGAAATTAGATTTTTTTTTTCTCCTCCAGTTAACTGCTTATAATAGCTGGGAAATACTTAAAGAGCTTCCCCCCCCATCTCTACTCAAAGGGGGCACAAACAGTAGCTATCTTTAATTAAGAGAATCATGCCTGTATCTATGTGCTCTAGAGAATCGCACATTAAGACTTGTGAAAGGCAACCCCATCTACAACAGAATCAAAGTTCATAATTGATTCACTGACATATTTATGAGATATACATTACTTAACTTGGGAAGCCTGTTACATTCCTTACCACGTGGAGTGGGGCTGCTCAAAGCAGATGTAGGGCTCCTGACACAGTTGCCTGTTCTGTCCACCTGCCAGCATGGGAACTCCAGAGACGCTGTCACAGATTTACCCTCATTTGAGTCCTTTCACTTCTATCATAAAGAAATAACTTTTTGTCCCCAAGAGTAAATATTAGGAGCAGCAGTTACCACAAATTAAACAGTGGATAATAGAGAAAGACAACAGGATCTCAACATGAGAGACTCAAAACACGCATGAAAAGTAGGCATTCAGTAAAGGAGGTAAGAGATGATTTTGGAGCATTTACCTGCAAATTTATTAGTCATTTAACTCGTGCTTTTGACTTGCTGAAAACACAATGTAGCTATGTCATGCTACTACTAAATTAAACCAATAAGGTAACTGGAGGGGGGTTTTCGAGAGGAAGGCAGGGGGTTAGAAAAAGTGGCATTAATTTAATTTTGGAATATCCAAGAACTTCAAGCCAAAGCCAAGTGCACTCCACCAGAGTGCACTGGTGGAATCACACCAGAAGAAGCACTTTGCGGTCCAGTGTTGGAGGACATCCAACATATAAGCTAAAGAAAAGTTAAACATTCCTTAAATATTAAAGGGCTAAAATGGTAAAACGCTTTCTCAAATGAAAGCATTGTTTAAGAAAGAGGTGAAACTGAAGGGGTTTTTTTTCAGAAATAACTGTGATAATTTGAAGAAGGCACCAAGAATGTACAGGAAGCAGACACTGTGCTTGCAGGTGTTACTTAACAGCATAAACAAGTTCTCAGTCAAGGGGAAAAAGGAAGAAACATAGAACGTTACTTCTTCATCTTGACTCCTCCCAAGACAAGGTTGACAGTTGCCTGATAGGCACCAAATAGAGTGGTAAGATAAAACTACTCAACTAACTGCTGCAATACAGCAAAATAATGTGAAATGGGAAAAACAAAACCAACCAAAAAAAACCCAAACCAAACAAACACACCAAATCCAAACAAAACCCAAAAACGACACACAGGAAAAAACCAAAACCACCAAAAAACCGCAAACCGAAACAGAACAACCCTGCACTCGGTGGGAAAACTGTAGTAATGCTGTACTAAATTTATTTTAATATATACTTGTGCTAGTTGGACTGAAATGAGGCTATCTTCTTCATGCAGTTAGAAATGTGTTTTTCAGCTAGCACAGTTGTTTGGGTTTCATTTGAGAACAAGAAGATAACACCCTGGGACAAAATGGTTTTTCTCAACCTCACAGTGTTTTTAAGTTGGAATGAAGAGAATGTAAGAACTTACCAGTATCTTAGTTTTTGTCTGGGAGCCAAGGTCTTTTCTGAGCTCTCTATCTGCAGGTGTGACGCAGCTGGAAAAGTGGGGGGACATGGATGGGACAGGCCTTGACTGACATCCAGTCTGATCAGTGAACACATTGCATGCCATTAGTGTCATGCTTCATATTTAAGGAGAGTTGGGTTTTCTGGCTGGGGAGACCCGTTCTGGTTGATTTCTGTTCCGGAGTTCCTTTAATTTGGCTGCTTTGCAGAGGCCTCTGGGCCTTTTTGCCTTTTTCCCTTTTGCCCCAGGATCAGCTGTTCAGGATCAGGATGCTGCTTCCTGGGACTGACTGCTCAGCCCAGACAGAGTTCACAAGGAATTGTTCTGAGCATCGCTTATATTTTATTTCCGTTTTCTATATATAATTAGTAGTACATTAGCATTATTTTGTTATTTCATTAAACTGCTTTTATCTCAATCCACAAGTTTTTCCCTTTCAATTCTTTCCCCTATTTGGGGGCAGGGGAGTGAGTGAGCAGCTATTGTGGTTTTGATTACTACTTGGGGTTAAACCACAACAATAAACATGCTCCCTTCTGCTGAAAGCTGTTACATCATCAAGACTGATTTAGTTTTCTCAAATACAGCAAGAAAGAATCAAGACTGTTTTGTACAACACAAAGTGGCTCTCAGCACAGGTATGTTTGTTTGAAACCACAATCCATCAACCTGCAACCTTATGCAGAGGGTACACTCTGCTCACAGCATGTTACGCTCACCTAACAGCTCATCTGCACTGAAAGGGAAGCGTTCTTGTGCCTCCCTCCCTGCTCCTGCCCAGGCTGCTCCCCAGCTCATCCTCTCTGCATTCCATTACATACACTCAGCTACCTGGAAGAGTCCACAGCCTTAGGTTCTTTCTTCCCCAGGCACCAGAAGCTTTACTGGTTTTAAGGCAAGATTTGGGGAAATTCCAATATGGTTCCAACATAATACCACCACCATCTGACCAGTTAACATTCAAGATGATTGCTTTGTGCATCTTCCTTAAAACAGTTATTTACACGTGAGTGCATATGCAAACTCTTAGATGCCAAAGAGATGAAAATATCTGATGCTTACTAATTATTGACTTACTTTTTTTAAAGGGAACAGAAACGGCACCAGGCTATCAGCTTTAAAACTTCAATCCAGATACAACTACAACTACTGTTTTCTACTAGCTACTCACTCCCTGCATTACCACCTATCTCTTCAAAAACACATTTTTAACAATATGAAGAATATGGTTAAGAATCACTACACCACTTAGATTGGGATAGTCAATGCAGGAGCTACAGAAACTTCCTTTCATAATCAAGATTTATTTGGCTTTTGATGATCACAGACACTATGAACAATTTTACAATTGTTTTTATTCACAAAGGGTTTTTGTAAATCTAAAAACTATAATACTTTTTTTTTCCTAAAACTATTTCAAATATTTATTGTTTGATCTTTGTAGACAAGCTGTCCTTTTTAAACTGGATGTGAAGTTCCAGTATCTCAAACTGACATAACAAGTTACATCTGCCAAACAAACTTTTACCTAGTCAGTGTTTAAAGATATAATAAAAGATTCCAAACTTTCGCATCACTGCTACAAAGTTTTTGAAAAAAATAAAGCTGCAACTACCAAAAATAATTTTGTCACAGATATACATCACTCAGCAAGAAATCCAACACTAGGGAGCAGTTTTATTAGATAAGCAATTCTACTGATGGTACAACCATAGATAAATAACTAAAATATTAAGACATTCTCAACGTATCATTAGGAATTCCAAAGTCTGATCTGTGTTATGCTTCTTTTAATAGGATAGAAAAACTGTCCCTTAGAGTCTATGGAACATGAAGCCTAATCAAGACTTCAAAGCTTTCTTCTTAATGTAACATGCCATTAATTGTTTCATAGAAAACAGACAACCATTACATGATTTTACCACTTAAAAAAAGCATTTACGCTTATCTAAATATGTAAAAAAATGAGTTGAGTTGGGATTCTCTCCTTTTTAAAAATGTGTTCTCTAGAACTACTAAAAAACTTGCATTTACAAAATAGTTGATAAAAATATTCCTCTGAATTGTACAAGAAGAAAGGTATAAGGACCACCAATTAAAGACTTGGTACCAGATGTTACTCAGACTTAGCTTCTTTCTCTACTGCTGCATCAGATGCTGGGGTCTGAAAAGAGAAAAACAAAACAGCACATTTAAATGCAGAAAGTTTCTAAGTGACTCAGCTTTTTAGTTAATAGTATTTTTAATGCACAAATTAGCTAACTTGATATAAAGAAAAAAACATGACTTGTTTCTACATACCATGTTTTACAGTCTCAATAAATTGGTGTCATGATCTGCTTATTTCTCTTGGATAATGACCTACTAAAAACAAACTGTCTTGAAAAGGCTTCTATCTCCTCAGATGCATCTCTATGAATTTCAGAATGTTGCTGTTGTTACTACTCAATGCACTGTAAAGCATTTTTTTTTCAAAGAATAAAGCCCATTTCAATAATTACTGTTTTTATGAAAGAAAGAAGTAGCTTTTTAATCTACTAAGCTAAAATCCCTGCATATAGGGTGTTTAGAAAACACTACAGATACACTTCATGTATTTAAATTTCAGTGCAGCCCTGCTAACGTATTCTCAAATCTTACCATGTTTTAAAGTAACTAAGACTTAGAAACACAGCACTGCCTGACATCAAAGAATTTTGTAAAAATACATTCAGTGAAACTGAACCGTGGCAGCAGAGCTATACTGTTTTCAAGTAAAGTCTCTATATGCTGTACCTTAACTTCAGAACAAATTCATACAAACTTAATTGAGTAAAATCACAACTCCATTTAGATAGGAAAAGTTGCTCCATTTGCAACGCAGGTTAGAAAAAAGGAATGCAACATATATACTAACATAAAAATTATAACTGCGTGTTCTGTAACACGCACCCACACAGGAACTCCAGCACCCGTTCAGTCTTTACTGCCACCTGGGGAAGATTTTCAAGGGTGACCTACAGAAGCCATATCCACTTGCAGGCACTCGTCTGTGAACATCACCATAAATTGTCACTGGCCCTTCACCAGATCATGGATTAACAAGAGCATCACTGACACTATCATCCTGATTGACAACAGAAATGTCCAATAGGACAAACTCTTCCTCTGCCTCTTCTAGACTTGGGTGTTATATTAAACCTGCAATTTTGGCTGGCATATGATCAATGTGAGACCAGCAGGAAGATGTGCCCTAGAGCTCATCATCCATTTTTTATAAATTTACATCTTCTCTGTACTGGTGTATTAAATAGACCCCAGCTGAGAAATATTGCCAAATTTAACTTTTGCTGGTATTGCTGAAATACTACATGCATAAATTAAAAGACTGAATTATGTGACAGTAGCACAGAACCAGAGCTACACAGAAAGTTAAGCCAACCAATTCTTAATTATAGCACAACTTTTCTACTACGATCACACCGTAAGCTTGCCAATGAAAACTGATACCCCAAAGTACGTTATCTTGTACACTCAAGTACCATCCTGTACCTTCCTCACCCACCAAAACACATCTTCTACCCAAAAACCGACTACTTTTTTTCCTCTATTTGAAGATCTAGCTGCACACTGATAGAGCAGTGTGATAGAAAAAAAGAAGTATCTCAAAAAAAAATTACTTTTCAATACAACTACCAGACTACCTGATCAAACTCCACTGAACTAATTAAAATGAGCAAGGTATTCAAACAGTGCAGAAACCTGAGACTAACTGTAAGCCTGTTGCCACAAGAAAACTTGTGTTTCATCCAGTTGTTAACAGCTGCCCTAATAAGAGGTGCTGCTGCTCACCACAGATCTTGTCCTAAACTTAAAATTAAATTACATCCATATTCCACAAAAATAATAGTGTGGAAGATGTTTTAAGTTAGATGATCAGTGATTCCAAAAATGTCAGCAACACAGTCATTTCAGCACAGTATTACAGGCAAGACTGATTGACATATTAATTTCTTCAGCAATGACAACTATTAGTATTTCTTGTGCCCTCTCTTCCATTCCTGCACCAAGGTGTCCCTTCTACCAAAGTCTGTATCCATGACTCCTATAAATGTTATTTCAACTTTGGTTAAATCATTTTGATTTTGGGTTTTCAGTGCATTTATCAAAAAACTTCTGTAGCAAGAAGGAACCTCTCTTCCAGTAATGGCATTGGCAGACTAAATCCCAAACCAAACCCTCCAAAGACAGACACGTCCACACACACAGAGCAGTATCCTCTCTGTACATTCCATATGTATTATTTTGCCAAGACCTGCACACAGAGAAAACAGCCCCTCTCTGAAGGACATTATCCTGTAGTGTAACTTCGGTAAAATTCTCACCTTTTTCCTTAATTTCAGGGACTGTTATCATATCACCGCAGCTCTTCCTGGGGCAACTAGAATTGTCCAGGCATATCTACTAATATTTTAATAGCCTACATGTTTCTATTGGAAGAAATAGATTCTGTTATAAGAACTGAATATGTTTCTGATGGATATTTGGATAAATCAGTACAGTAAGTTATTCAGCTGCTTTGCACCAAATAATAGAGACAGTTTTACCTCCTCACTTTTAGCTTCCCCATTTTCTGCAGGCAAGTTGTCCTTTGTCTGTTCTGGGTTTGTTTCTTCTGTCTGTTTTCCTTTAGGCCCCTTTTTCCCCTTTGATTGAGCTTTCTTGTCCTCAGATTTATCCTACAATGAAATGAATTTGCAGTAAGTAAATTCATGTGACCTGCTAGGTAAACTTTAAAAATAATCAAAACCACACAAAACCAAGACGGACTTGCCAAACAGCAAGAGGTATTACTAAAAACTAAAGAGCTAATACATAGTTAAACTGCCAAAAACATTTTCCAAACTGTATATAGATGATGGCAGTTTCAGATAGTACAGCAAGAGAATCAAACTGGGACGAGAAGATAACAAGATTCTAGTGGCTAGATAGAGCAATTTGCAATATATTATTTAGCCTTGTGGTGCATAAAAAACCAGCAATGCAGTCCTTCCACTTTGTAAATACAAACCACTTCAAACTCTTTTTCCTCTTATATTGATAGGTGGGAATTTCAGCAACTTAACCTAAAGAAATGCATCACCTGGAAGTATCATTTTCCGTGCTCCTTTTGTTAGTATTTCAGTCACATCCTCTGTATCTACATGACTGTTATTAAATGGGTAGGGAAGAAGTATTTGTTCAAGAGCTATTTTCATATAAATATGTAATACATCCTCCCAGGCATTCCTCACAGCAACCACATGCTACAAAGTTTGCCTGTCCTCCAGCTGATCCCCCTACTTATAAAATATTTCTGTCAATTCAGAATTACATAAATGCACTATTTTTGACACCATCTGACAAACATTACTTAACGACACTAACAAAAATTTTCAATAAATTACAAACTATAACACTTTTTTTGGTACAATCTGAATAACTGACAAGAAAACATAACGCATTTATTCCTCTGAGCAGAAGACCACTACACTGATCTACCTTAAAATGCGCCTGATCTCATTAAAAATGGTGTGTATTTCATTGGTATGTTCTTCAGATTATGTCCTAATTCGTTGTTTCTGACCTAAAATTAACTCCAAGAAATAAAGTTCTCGTTTTTTTATATCTTGGGTACTGTAGAAATGTGTATCTCAGATTAATATTAGGAATCCATTTGGTCAGAAGTATTCAACAATATCTGCTCTCCAAGCATCCTTCCTTAAAAAAAGCATGGAACTTTTTAATAGTTATCTGATTAAGTTTCCTATTCTACAGGAACATTCATGTAAAATGCTATCTTTATAAAAATACTATTTTGTCAACCAACTGCAACTACTGAGCAAAGTTAAGTGTTTTACAACACGGGATATAAACATGCAGTAACCTACATCACATACATAAAAGACGCAAAGTAAAAAAAAAGAAAAAAAATCAATACTGAAGAATCTTGTGTCCACAAAACTTTAGGAATTATTTATACCTATTTTAGAAAAGACCTATTTTTTTTTCTTAATCCTCAAAAGCACAAAAAACCCAGCTGAAGTGTGCTAATGGAAAAAAAAAAACTAAAAACTTATAAACGCTAAGCTCCATATTAAAATTTCAGGTAACAGACAATTTCACAACACACAGACATCTATGTTTTGCTGTCAAAATGCGTTTTCCTTCATTAATATTTTTTAAAGAAAAATACCACGCGAGTACATAATGAGCAAACTTCTCCCAAACAGAAAAAATAGTATCAAGAGGTTACAAAGCTGATGCAAAGCAACATTTTTTTTAATGGATTAAATACAGAAAAATGATAACAATTTAAAAAAATTAAAAATATTAATTGACTGGTATGTAACAGTGAGTCCAGAGATTGCTAAAATGGCAGAGAAAATACTAAAGCTGGAAAACTAAAACACAACCAGAACAAAAGAGATTTCTACATTAGGAATAAGGAAGTTTTCAAGTGACAAAAGATTTTAGTGACAGCATGAGTTTTAGAACAATCAAATGTAAAGCAAGTTATACATTCGAGTTGCCAGTGGTAATAGGGATTTAAAAAAAAAAAAAAAGACTGTTCTGTTCATGTATTCATATTATGACAGTATTCCACAGCGGCCTCATGCAAGGTGTTCTACTCAATATCTTGAGACGACAACTGTTTGTGTTTGGTTTACATGAGTATGTGCCCAGCTATGAACTGTGGAAATGTTTCTTTCTAGAGGTAAATCAGTTATAGGCAGCAAGTAAGAATCATGCATATCAGTCAACACCAAGTAACATCGTTAAGAATTTGATGTACAGCACAAGAACACTAAAAGAAAAAAAAAAAAGAGAGAGAAACAGCACTGAAGTAAAATTGGAAAGCTTCCTCAAATTCAAACCACTATAATTAAAGTGCATTACTGATAAGTAACTGTTCAGTAGGATTAGTAAAATGAAAATATCAAGTCTGTGAAGAGGAACTCTGTATTAGTGTATGTGAAACATTCTTAATCCATACATTAAAAAGAAAACATATGGCTACACTTAAAAACACATGCCAATAAAGCCAAGAGATACACATTTCTCCCAGAAACAAAGAATTTTACACATCAGTTATTGGCACTATGCAGGCTATACTGAAAAACGGAAAGATTCTGCTACACCACACTTACTTACACATACACACAAAGACCTGAAAGCTAGACTATATGCATGGAAACTCAGACATTTTTCAGTGGCAAAATAATTCAAATTTTTTTTTCCTGTTCTAACACACTGCTTTAAATCATCAGCATATTTTGTCCCCCTTTTTTATAGTGATGAAATACAATCCTATGTACAGTTTCTTTGACATTCAAGCAGCTCTCAGTACCAAACTACCATCTAACACTCACAAATGAGTGATTACTGCAATACTCTGCATGCTTCACACAGATCTACTCAACCAGTGGTGGAATGGACCTGTAGATACTGACAGAAGCATCTGAAAATGATGCTTCAGCTAAACGAGCGTTCCCACAAGGAATATGTGAAGATGAGTGAAAATGTTCAGACACTGTACATGACAGGAAATGAGTGGCCACCAGACACACGCACAATGAACTCAACAACCCACCCCTCTTCCCAGTGACTCTCACCTTCACGGCCAACTTTTTTGGTTTCGGCTCTGCTTTGGCAGGAGCAGGTTTCTGTGAAGAAAGAACACATAAGGGAGAGATGTAGCCCTCCATAATCCCCTTTGTGCTTCGCGAAGGCAACACAACCCCCTCTCAGCGCGACAAGGACACCCCGCTCTCGCTTCCGTACTCACCGCGGACAGGCGCGCCGATCGCCTCTTCGGCTACACACGGGGGGAAAAGAGAGAGAAATGGCATCAGCGGGCGGGCTGGGAGCGGGGCGGGCCAGCCCCGCCTGGCCCACCATAGCCGCCCCGCCCTGGGCACCTACCTCCTCGGGGGCCTCCCCGTCCGCGACCGTCACCTGCCAAGACAAACAGTGCGCGTCAGGCGGCGCAGGCGCCTCGGGCCGGCGGCAGGGCGGGAATGGCGACCGGGCACGTGACGCCGCCGCCGCTCGCCCGCCCGCCCCCCCGCCCGCCCCCTTTCCCGCCGTCGATTTCGGATTGCGAGCCCCGGAGAGGCGGCCGCCGAGACCCCGCCGAACCTTCCAGACACCGCCACCGCCGGCTACCCGCGCCCGGCGCCGATGCCCCCAGCGGGGCCCCCCCACCAGGGCGTGCACGGGGCCGGCTGGCAAGGGGAAGGCGTCCGCTCCAGTCGGCGAACGGTAGCGGCCGCCGCACCGGTGCTGGCGTAGCAGCTGTTTCCCCGCGAGCCCCGTTCCCCGCGCGGTCAAACCGCCCTTCCCCCGCTACGCCCGCACGTCCCTGCGGCGGCGGCGCGGTTCCCCGGCGCCTCCCGCCCGTTTCACCTTTCTCTTCGGCATAGCGAGGCTGCGCGGCGGCGGCTCCCGGCCGCGACCCCCGGAGCTGCTTCGGCAGCAGCGGCTCCCGCCCGGCTGCTGCGCACGCTGAGTGCCTCACAGCCAAACGCTGCGGCTGCCTGCGAGCCCGCCGCTCTGCGCAGGGAAACCACCGCCCCCCCTCATCCCAGCAGCGCCAGCGGCACAGCAACAGGATCCAGCCGGATTGGAGGGGGGGAGGGGGGGAAACGCTCCCCGCTCTCGAGAGGCCGCCGGCACCGCCCCCCCGAGGGGCGCCTCTGCTGGGCGGGGCCGCCGCCAGCAGCCCCAGTGCGCGCGCGCCCCCTCCCCTCCATCACCGCCTCCTCTTGCTAAGGGAAATAGGGGGCGGCCTCCTGATTGGCCAACTCCTGTCACGTGACCGCACCTGTCCCCATTTCCCCTCGCATAGACACCCGCGTCCTAGCCCACGTGCGCGGGAGAGCCGCCCCCACACGGCGCCCCCCGCTTGGGAGGCTCGTTAGTGGCGGCAGCAGGGAAGGAGAGAGAGGGAGGTGCCCATCTGCCGGCGGGAGCGCGCGGTATGGCGGAGAGCGGCGCCTGGCTGCTGGTGCTGAGCTCCGTCTTCCTCTGCAACGCTCTCAAGATCCTCCTGCCTTCCTGCTCCTCCATCGTAAGTGACGTCACCGCGCCCGCCCCGCCCCCTGGCGGCCGGGGGAGAGGGGGCAGCCGTTGCTGAATGGGGGCCGCCGCTCCGCTCCGCGCCCGTCGCCTCGGTCTCCTCTGCCCTGGTCACAGGCCTCTGCGGTGCTGTGGGCCTCGCCCAGCCCGCCCGGGCTCTGCCGCCATCCGCCGAGACAAAGCGGGAGCGGGCGCTGGGCGAGGCGCTGTCGGGGCAGGGCGCCTGGTCCCCAGGTGGCAGAGAGAGCGGTGAGGCCCCGAGGCAGGGCGGTGTGGAGGCCCCCTGCGGAGCGCCGGGGGTTCTGCGGAGGTGGCGTCACCCCCGCCCGACAGCTGAGAGCTGAGAGGAGGCGGACGGGCGAGTGGAGCCGTTTGGGAGGGCTCCCGGTGTACCCGTTAGGCGTCCCCAGCCGTCACTGGCCGGGCCTGGGCCTTAGGGAAGACTTGAGAGGCTGGTACCCGGAACAACTGGAGGTGATCAAACACCGTGACAATGGGTGACTCCAGTAGTATCGATTAAGCAGCTCTTTGAAGCAAAGTTCAGCATAATGAGTTACCAGTGTCTTAAATGATGCTCCAGCCCTTACGACATTGCAGGGAATGTAAAGGATGGTTTTGCTCAGTCGTCTGTGTTTCCAACAGATGGCCATCTCCATTGTTGAGAAGGGAGATCAGTGGATGCAGAGATTAAGGGGATAGGCGTCATAGGAGAAAACGTTAAGTCCCAGTCACTAATCAGAATGCCCCCTGGTCTGATGTTAAGCGTCTCTGTGGAAGCGTCTGTAACAGAATTATGGACCAATAAACTCTGTGACTGCCACATTAACTCGCGTGTAAGCAAGCGTGCTGAAATACCTATCGTTCTGCTCTCTCACATAAATAACTTCATTGTCACATAGATCAGTGCACACTCTTCAATAAATGGATAAAAATCCTTTAGAACATGGATTTGTCTTAGTTTGGGAAGCTGAACTCAGTGTTACTATAGATGACTAATGAAAATCTCTGCTCAGCTTTCTGCTGTGGTTTGTGACAGAAAATTGTGAGGAAAGAAATTATATGTGTCTTGAGAAAGACAGATTTTTTTAAGGAACAGCAAGAACAATATTTTATGTTGTCTGTATCTTCATTTCTATGGTAAAAGGAGTTCATGAACCAACCAGCAGGCGGAAAGTAAAAGGAAAGTAAAGAAAGGAGAAAGAAAAGAAGAAAATATTTGCCAGTACAATGCCTGATTACCTTTTTACAGTTCTGTTAGCAGCAAATAATTTTAGCCAAGAAATCAATAAGATATTATAAGAAAACTGCATCTAAATGCACGAGTAAGATGTAGGAAAAATAACTATGTATATGGGATTCATCCAAGGGTACTTAAAGAGCTGTCTGACATCATAGCGAGAACTCTTTCCATGATTTTTCAGTGTTCCTTGGAATCTGGAGAGGTCCCAGGGGACTGGATGCTGGCAAATGTTGTCCCAGTCTTCAAGAAGGGCAACAGGGATGAGCCCAGCAACTACAGGCCTGTCAGTCTCATTTCTGTTCCTAGCAAAATCATGGAGAAAATTTTGAGGCAGTTATTGAAAAACATCTGAACAACAATGCAGTCATTGATCCCAGTCAGTACAGGTTTATGAGAGGAAAGTCCTGCTTATCAAACTTACTTTCTTTCTACAACAAGGTTACCCACCTAGTTGACCAAGGGAAGCCTGTTGATGTGATCTTTTTGGATTTCAGCAAAGTCTTTGATACTGTCTCTCACAGTATCCTCCTGGAAAAGATCTCCAGCACACAGCTGGATAAACACACAGTGAAGTGGGTGAGCAATTGGCTAACAGACCGGGCTCAAAGGGTTCTAGTAAAGGTGGTTTTGTTGGGCTGGTGAACAGTCACCAGCGGGTTCCTCAGGGACACATCTTAGGGCCAGCACTCTTCAATGACTTATATATGATTTAGACTCAGGATTTGGAGGGATTGCTTGGTGAGTTTGCTGATGAGACAAAACTGGGCGGAGCTGTCAACACTCTCAAGGGCAGAGTGGCCCTGCAGAGGGATCTGGACAAATTGGAGAACTGGGCAATCGCCAATCACATGAAATTCAAGAAGGGGAAGTGCCCAATTTTGCAGTTGCAACACGGCAACTCTGGCTGAACATACAGACTGGGGGGCAAGATGCTGGAGAGCAGCTCTGCAGAGAGGGATCTGGGGATTCTAGTTGATGGCAAGTTGAACATGAGCCAACAGTGTCCCTAGCAGCCAGGAGGGCCACCCGTGTCCTGGATGCATCCAGCACAGCATTGCCAGCTGTCCTGCTCTGTTCTGCACTGGTGTGGTCTCACCTGGAGCACTGTGTGCAGTTCTGGGCAACATAGGATTAAAAGGATGTAAAGCTACTGGAGAGTGTCCAGAAGAGGGCTACAAAGTTGGTGAAGGGTTTGGAGGGGAAGCCATATGAGGAACAGTAAAGTCACTGCGTCTGTTCAGCCTGGACAAGAGAAGACTGAGGAGAGACCTCATGGCAGCTACAGCTTCCTCACAAAGGGAGGAGGAGGGGCAGGCGCTGAGCTCTTCTCTCTGGTGACCAATGACAGAACCTGAGGAAGGAATGTCAGGAAGATGTGCCAGGGAAGGTTTAGGCTGGACATGAGGAAAAGGTTCTTCCCCCAGAGGGTGGTGGAGCACTGGAACAGTCTCCCCAGAGAGGTGTCACAGCCCCAAGCCTGACAGTGTTCAAGAAGAGACTGGACAAGCCCTCAGACACATGGTGTGAACTGTGGGGTTGTCCTGTGCAGGGACAGGAGTTGGACTCGATGATCCTAATGGGTCCCTTCCAGCTCAGGACATTCTATGATTCTATGAACTAACACAAATTTATGTTTCTGGTTTTGAAGCAGTGATAAGATGCTGCCCAAGATGGATCACAACTCTCAGCCAAGTATGGCAATTTGTGTGTTTAAACAGCCCAGGCTAGGCAATTTATAACCTAGACATGTGATTCCCATTTTGTGATCCATGCATTAGTGGTGGGGTTTAAAAATGGGCTTCAGTGAATAAAGTTTCCACGTTAATTAGTTTAGACCTTTGCTGAGGCTGAAAATGATGAATAAGTAAGGGGCACTGAATGATGAGAACTGCAAGGAGGGAGGAGGGCAGTTCAGCTCAGGATGCAGCGCTAGGCCAGGTCTGGGGGGTTTGAAAGGTCTCAGAAGGCAGCATTGTTGAGAGTGGGGAGATGAGGAGGTGAAAGCAGAAATAGAGAAGGGAAAGGCAGTTAAAAATTGATAGAAAAGTTGAAAATCACTGTCCTACAGGACAGTAAAACCCTTTTTGGTTTGCTCCAGTCAGAAGAAGAGAATAAAAATTCTTTGGCTTTTAGAACATGTTGCAGATGTTAAGCGTCTTGATGAAAGGGCCTTTTTTATGGGAGGCTTTTGAATATGTAAAGAGGAGATCATACTTTATACATATCAAAGAAAATGAATGGAATTCTGGATTAATAACTGGTACTATTTCTTTGCTTCTTAGATATCCAGATTGTTACAAAAGGATGCAGAGCAGGAATCCGAAATGAGAGCTGAAATTCAGAACATGAAGCAAGAACTCTCAACCATTAGTATGATGGATGAGTTTGCTAGATATGCCCGTCTGGAAAGAAAAATTAACAAAATGACTGACAAGCTTAAAACTCATGGTAGAGTGCAATGTTTACTTCCTTT
This sequence comes from Patagioenas fasciata, assembly GCF_037038585.1. Taxonomy (NCBI): domain Eukaryota; kingdom Metazoa; phylum Chordata; class Aves; order Columbiformes; family Columbidae; genus Patagioenas; species Patagioenas fasciata. Next base: position 95,030,173 of record NC_092520.1, read on the forward strand.
TCTAGTATCTGAAAAAATGTTTTTGTCAAGAGTCTTGTCAGTTTTAAGTATATTTCTCCTTCAACTGTCCTTCTCCCCCTCTTAGCCATTTCAAGTGTTCCCCCCCCCCTTTTTTTTTTTTTAAACGTATTTAAAGTTTTTGGAGAGCTTGTTTTTGTCTTTCAGTTGTGCATAGTTCTGCGTACACTGGTAAGGCAGTGATTTACATACATTTTTTTACAAGGTATTTCCTAGTCTTCACTGTGTAGTTACTTTTTCTCAGTGATGTCATCACTGAATCGTTTTTACTATGTCGAAGTTGTCTGCTGCATATCTTCAATGCAAAAGGATGCATTGTTTGGCTGGGGCTATTTGTTTGGTGTACTACAAAATTCTAGAGAGAAAGCCTTAATCTGTAAGGTAAACAGATGAGATCTTTCCTGCTTGATTTTATGCAGCAGCATTAGCAATAAAGCTGTAGTGCTTTGCCTCAATGAGGATTTTATGGTAGTACAGTGCATCATCTTGTTGTAGAAAGTACACGTAAAACTTTGGCACCAGAGCTTTTGCTCGTCTTTGCCCAAACTTACCCTAATAATTTCAATTAAACTAGAGTTGAGTAGTTTACTTAGCAACCAACAACATTTTTAGAAAACCTGAGGCCACCGTTTTGTTTGAAGATGTGCTGTCTTCACTGGGCTTCTTTGTGTTGGTCTGAAGTACTGTAACAGAAGAAAACAGGCATGAGAACTTTTAATACTGAACCTGGCCAAGATTCATTCAGTGAAGGAATTGTCTCAACTGTGTTCCTGAATGAAATATGGCAAAAAGTCCACCTGCTAAGCCAGCATTCTCCCCTTTTTAGGAAAGGGGAAAATTTAATTTATGCTTCAGCTAAAGCAGGTTTTTAAATTAGTAAACACAGTGTCTGCTCTCATTTGGATATAGTGTTCTTGATTACATGTGACATTTCTCTGTCTTGGATATCAGTGTTTTGCAACTTTTCATAGTAGTGTTAATAAGAAACTACGATGTGATACAGACCTTGCACTTTCTTGCAAAAGGGTACTTTCAATATAGTTACGAGTCATTTGAAAAGAGATATTTAAACAGTGATTTGAAGAGTGAAATATTAATACGTTAATAGTTTTATGTAAAAATAATTCACTATTATAAATAATGCAGAGTAATATTTTTTTTTTAACAGTAAAAGCACGAACTGCCCAATTAGCCAAAATAAAGTGGGTTATAAATATTGTGTTCTACATCTTGCAGGTAAGTAAATATTTTATTATGAATACAAAGTACTAAACTAAATCCTCAGTAGTGTTAGAATTCTCTCCTGCATTTATTGGCTGATGATTAGTCACAAAGGTGTTTGACATTTCAGTGACAGTGCATGCCAAACGTAGACAGTTTATTGAAATAGAATGGAGAAATGTTGCTGATAAGGTCTGGTAGTTGTGGATGGAAGGAATTTTGAGTTTCATTTTAGCTCAGTGTTTCTGGTTTTGACATCACAAGATAGGACTTTGTCTTACCTTTTTAATCAATGTTTTTTTTTTTTTCATGTGCATATGGCAGTGGACCCAGGAAAGTCCTGATACATGCAAATATATTTTACTTATGTTTTTGAAAACAAAATATGCTTTTGCTGAGATACAGATCTCCACTTACAGCTGCCACACATCTCCCCATGATGCCTCATCAGATTGTCTGTAGTTCAGACTTGATGCCAAAGAATTGTCTGCCAATCAGGATGACAGCGGTCGGCCTGAGGATGTCCGTAGGGTAGTGTTAAAGCAAGTTGGATTCCAAGCAGGCAAGGATTATGGATAAAAACAGTAATCAGAATTTAACAATTACTATTACGATGTTTGTCTATGCTAGATAGGACCCAGGGTCTCAAAAGAAAGCAGTATTTTCCAATGTCTCACTGCTACCTCTTAATATTGTGTATGAAATTAAGGTCATACTGAGTTTAAAAATATTTTCAACTTGCTTAAGAACAATTTAAAATAACAAAGAATCTATTCCCTTTAATTAGAATTTGTTATTTACTGTTTCAAAATAGTGTTGGAAATGTACTTTGGCGTGTATTATCCAAGGTAATAAAACTTTCAATTCTAGGCTGCCTTGATGATCTCTCTGATTTGGAAGTACTATTCCGAGCCAGTTACAGTGCTTCCAAGCAAATGGCTTGCTCCGCTGGAGCGCTTGGTAGCCTTTCCTACGGGGGTGGCAGGTAAGGATTGTGTGCTGGAAAAAATACATTTCCCAGGCCCATGTGGGTGCTAACTGTGTAGTGATGAAGAGCATGCACAGGTTAAATCCTTTTATTTTTGGGCAGTTTAATCTATTAATAATCAGAACAATATCACAGACTGTAGACACCTGTTTCTGGATGAAATCTGTGCTGACTCCATGCTAATGAGATAAGCAGGCAGGCAGAATGACAGGACAATGTAGCATGGAAATTTAGCATCAAGCTAAAATGCTGCTGGTGAAACTTCATATTAGGCTTGTAAGTCCTAGCTGTTCTAGAAGGAATTCCAAAATATGTTGTTGGAATTGTATGTTGTTGTATTTTTAATACTGTCTAGAGAATGATTTGTATCTGGCATGCTTACTGGATGAGAAGGGTCTGCTTCTGTGCAGAGTGGGGGTATAGTCCTTGGCATACTTTTATTTAAATATAATTTGAACAGATTTAACAAGGTTATTATCCATATCTGCCTTCCAATCTCCTTTTTTGTCTTGGCTCATAATTACAGTAAAGAGCTTGCTTTTGAATTCTAGGTGGTAAATACAAAAATGTCGGAAAAATCACTAAAAAGATAATTTCTTCACATGAACAATGAATAGCTATGTGTTCTGCAATTCTATGCAGCGTGATTCTATGTAGTGTGCAGTATGGGTGTGCTGTGTGTTACAGCCTGGGCACACCCTCTATTCTGTCATACCGATACAAATCTCTGTGCTGCTGGTGGGAGGGACGGAACCCTTTAAAACAGTCGTGAAAGGCATCTGGGTCAGTAGCGAAGGTCTCGGTAGAGGTTTTTTATATTGCTGTGTGGGGAGCAAGGGGAAAGGAAAGGAGTATGGATACAATACTTTTAAAAAGACTGATTTAAGTTTCAGAGGAAATTTACTTTTTACCTGTCTCAGATCTTGAGTTTAGGTTCTAGCAAAGTATTCTGTTACTTGCCAAGCCTTTAATTTCAGCGCTTAGATGTTTTCTGTTAGGTACATAGAAAATGCTTTTAGCTATGGGTTGTATATACCAGACTTTGGCTCATATTCATGTTATTTGGTGGTTTTTTTCCCTGGACAATCTTCAGTTTTTTTCAGGACCAGCACCAAGTTGGCTGCCATCCCTTGAAGAGAGACATTTGTATATACAAAGATGTTTTGTTCCTGTTTATCTTGTAACTCTTAAGTTTCATGGTTTTTTACACTTCCAAAGTTTCCTTCAGAGGCATGTGTGCATCAGAGTTATTGATGCAATGATTTAAATCATGTTTTATATCTATTTCAGGTGGTGTTGGAATTACATGTTGGCTTGTGGTTTGTAATAAAGTTGTAGCTATCATGCTACACCCTTTCAGCTAAAGGAATCTCAGTAATCTGTGGAGTCCTCAACTGCATTTTCATTATCGCTGTTTTAAATTAATAAAAAAAAAGGAACAATTGTCTTTCATGAGACTAGGTCTGAGTTAATATTTGTTACTTCATTTGGATATCAGCCAGTATTCCTTTTGATTTATTTTATCTTTCCTTAGTTTGTTTTTCAGTTTGGGGGTCAGAATTCAAAGAATAGCATTGCTGTTTATAGAACCTAATTTTGTGTCTGTTTCGACAAGTATGAACACTGATTCATGGCAGAACCGTAAGACTTTGTCATGGTAGAAATTCACCAAAATCTAAGTGTTTGGTTTGTATTTTTAAGTTGGAAATGCACTGGCATTAGGAATTAATTTGAGACCTTTGCTGTTTCTTTTCTGTATAATATGGCAGTTTCACGCAAAGGTGGGATTATATTTGGTGACAAGTGGTACTAGAGGATAGAGGTAGGAAATTTAGTTTGTTTAGTGTAAACAGAATAAGTTTCCTTCATGTTATTTTTTACACTAGAATTGGTGTATTCGTGGACTGTCTTAGAGAATTTATTAATGATATATATGCAGAGTCAACCCTGAAGAGACTCAGTTGCCAAATACAGGATGGCTGAATACTTTTTCCTCCCTGACTTGTAAGAATCACTTGTATTTTTTCCAACTTTTATTGATAACTGACCTTTCCTTCCTTTACATTTTTTCTACTTCCCAAACTGAGTGAGGGTCACTGAAACGATTTCCTTCCCTGTTTTGGGAGGAAGGATCTGGCCAACCGTCTCAAGCTCCATGTTAAGAAAGAGAAAGTAAAAGATGGTGCTGTTCCTCCAGAGAACTACATTTCTAAGGGCTCTAGCATATATTAGTGACAGTCCAGGATAGCCCAAAACACCGATGTAAATGTAAAGGCAAATTTAAATGTCTAAAGCAGTAACAGAACGGTAGCGATCAGGAGGAGGAGGGAAAACAATTTTCTCTTTTGGAGTGAATCCTTCTTGCTGTATTTAGGTGCAGGAAACAGCCACAATATTTTGAATTTAAAGACAGAATTCTTCATAGTACTGTGCCTGTAGAACAATGACAAAGTTGTGATATCATCTGTGCTACCCTGTGGTTGCTGCCCCATGAGACAAATGGGTGGGTTTATAAAATTCGTATTCTACGCCTCTTTTTTAATTTTTTTTTTTTTCTTTTTTTTACATGAGCTCTAGGGGACACTGTTTTTCTACTGAGCCTTGGCCATTCTGGTTCAGCTTGCCACTCTGTACAGTGCAATGTGTCTGTTGTGTTACTTCAGGTCCTTTGCCTTCCTGCAGGAAAGGGCGAGGGCCCCTCCATAATTAGCACTGCACTTAGAAATTAGTTCAAAATGTCATGATGCATCATATGTGTGTATGTATATATGCATGTATTTATTTGGTTTTAATGTTATTTTTTTAAAAAATGGCTTTATATTAGGGATTACATTTAGCCGACATGAAAATAGGTGCATTAAATATCAAGAAAAAATATTGTGATTGAATGTTATGTATAATTGTGTTTTTATTAATGAAATAAAGCTTTTCAACCCATCCCAAGTTTTCTAATCCATTTTTCATTAGTAATTAGTTTTCCTAAACAAAATCCCAAAAAACAAACCAAACCAGAAAGAACAACTCCTTCCCCGTACCACCCCTTCGCCCCGTGTTCTTCCATAAGGAGATATGGTTGGAATCAATAGACCTAATTTATTAATTGTTTTTAAGTATTTGGGGCAGATTATTTAGCTATGACATTAAGATATTTCTGAATCTAAAGATGTGGCTAATGTTGTTATGAAGTCAAGAAAAGCAGCAATATTTAAAACCTTCTCAATGGCATTTGCTGTTTATCCACGTGTAGCGTGGGGTCATCAGATGCACAGTTTGTTGGCTGCTGTAGTCAAACATTGAGGTGAGTGAAGGCAAAAAGGCTTTTGATCACCCAGTCAGTACAAGCAGGAGTGTTGGGTTTTGTCTTCTAGTTGGCTCTGAGCTTTGGGACAGCAGTGAGGGCATTGTAGAAGTATTAATACTTCATAGAGAAATACCTCTTCTGACTACTCAGTCATTTGAAACCTGCCCAATGTACAGCTTAAGCCTCAAGAAAAACCTTCAAAATTTTGAAAAGAAATGTGCTGCAAGTAGGTTTCAGATCTAAATGTCTTAATCATCTTTAAAAGCTTTTGCAGTGTAATTTTTTGAAGTTTTATTTTAAAGTGCTACTGCATTTTAAAATTAATAGAATGCACATCATCTTAGCAAGGTTTCATGAATTACCATGAGGAACAAAACATAATCCTCCTACCCTTGCTTACATAACCTTAAACACAGGCTTTTTAAAGGCTTTTTGAGAACTGGGTATGCCTGACTTCTCCAAAACAATAGTGTACTCTTGCACATTCATCTTTGGATGTCAGCTGTGGAAGTTACCAGGCAAACTGTTTTGATAAGTTCTAACTGGAAAAGAATGAAGCTTTAGAGCTTTATAATACTAAGGAAAACAATGTAATAGCAAATTATTTTTATTATGTGTGAATTCTGGAAGCTATTTCAGGAGTGAAGAAAATAAAAAATAAAATTATTTTCTTTTTATTGCATTGTTGGTACTAACCAAACACTGAACCTTATGAAAGCAGGTTGCTCACTTCAGCTAGCTAACAAATAACCAGCTTCAAAATTCAAACTGCAGAGAGAATGCAAAAAGCTGGAAGTTACAAAACAAAGACTAACATGAACACCTGCTAACAGGTAAAAATGTTGTAATTGTTCAGGCACTCGTTACTAAGATGGATATGCATGCACATGGACCGAGAACAGAAGAACGTTCTTTTGTGACAACTGATTTGAGTATCATCTTGAAAAAATCATTGAAAGAAATTCTCAGTACTTGTAAGATTTAATACATGTTTAATGAAGGTAAAACCATTGTTTTTTTAAAAAAACATGTTTTAAATTATTCACAGATCTAAAGATAAATTGACGTACTTAACTAAATAGCAAAATAATTAGTTTGTGTATGCTAATGAGTTAGTAATACGGATTTCATTAGCGTTGCATGCTTTATATTATGAACTAGTACTGGTGGTTTGACACTTGGCTTGTGTAATGCCGCATCCTTTCACTTCCATTTCTTCATTTCTCTCGTGACAGAACTTGCATGGTTGTCTCTTCAAACACAGCCTGGTCCAAAGAACTCTTTCATAAGATTGTTTTTCCTTTCAGCGAATGTCATATGAGCGCAGCCTTCCACTTCGGTGGAACTGTCCTTCCGCCCTGTTTTGGTAATTTTGCCAAAAGATGGTTCGTATAGCCCAAAGGAATTTTTCTCTTTTGATTGAGCTGTTTCACCACAGTCCTGAGCCACATGTCTGAGGTTGCAAAAACTACCTTGTCTGGATTTTGTGCCTGATGCAGGAAGCCCATGATGCAAATTCTCAGTGGCTTCTGAGAAGATGGGGTTTTTTTTCAGCCCAATGGGTGTTTTCATTCTTGGGCCTGGAGTTACACATTTACTCCCCTCCTTCTCACTGCTATTTACCTCTTCATCTGGCTTTTTTTCTTCTTTTTCATATTCTTCCACTGCATCTTCCTGTTTGTTCACCTTCACATTGTCACTTAGAGCTTGTTCGGTTTTCATTGGTTTGTCCAGCTCCTGTTTAAGCAAATCTGTCTTTTCTTCTTTCATAAATTCCAAACAAGTGTATTCTTCCATCAGTAGTCTTCCCTCACTTAAATAATCTAAAATGAAATATTGTGGGTTTTAGGAATGTTCTTAAATTGCCTAGTAACAGAAAGATTAATGAAGCATTAATGAGAGCAAGTTTTACTTCCTTATTTCATTCCTTAAGTTGGTGTTATCGAAGGTATTTCAGTCTTGAAGTTTATGACAATGCTATTTACTGATAAATATAAGAGGATGGGGAAATATTTAAAGATTTAAATGGCATTGTGCCATTGAATTCAGGTAAATATATTTATTTTTACCTTTTTCATTATGTTTAATTTTAGTAAATGAATTAACATGCAAATATAATCAGTAATGGCTAAATATAGGGCCAGAAAAACCATGTACAATGCCACGGAGAAAGCACATGAGAGCTAAACTCTAATTGTAATTTTCTGCTTTTAAATGGAATTTAAATGTATGCATGATTTTCTCTCCCTTGATTGACAACACAGTTGCTTGTTGCGTGGAGCAGAACATACTGCAACTTTCCAACCCATAATTGAGTTGGCTTCACTTTTTAGTAGAAAAAGATAGTGGATACCAAATGCCTACAGTAAATGCATTTCTTTGCTGCAGGGGACAAATAATAGGTTCTCTGGTTTGGAGAGATTCAGAGTACCTCCAAAATGAGATAGAGTCCAAACTTAAAGGAGAAGTATGAAGTTGCAATAATTGAAATAGCTAAATAAGACTTCAATAAATAACTCTTAATATTGGCAGTGGGAGAAAACCAGAAAAGTCTGGCAAACAGTGAGGAGAGAGATTCACAGACAGAATCAGAAGATTCGGTTTTCTGTCAATTTTAAAAGGGGATTTCGATGACAAATGGCGACTTCAGGTATCTGGCGGGGCCTGGATAAGCTGCAGACTGCAAAGGTGGAGTACAAAATACATGAGTTAACACATTCCAGATTACTGGCGCTGTTATTGATCCAGCAAGCGACCTCAAGAACCTGTTGCACCTTTGTAAAAGTGTGACCTTTAGGTCACATAATCTCTCCTCCCATTTGTGAAATATTTAGCATGATGGCATTCAGATCTTGGTTCTTCCTTCAAGCCTCACTTTAATGCAAATAACATGAATATTTTCATAAAGAAAAACTCAGATAAAGGGATATATTGGTTTCTTCCATTCTATAGAATCTCTTCAAAATAAAAGTGTTTATAGATGAGCCTCTTGCATGTAACAGTTACATGAGAACACAATCTATGGCTAAGATTTATAAAATCTATTTATGGTGATCACTGTAATGAGGACATACTCTCAGGCCTTGAGCGAGTTCTTTTCCTTTCTCAGCAACAGGACCTGAGCCAGAAATACCTGTTGACGTGAGCTGTGATGAAGGTTTGAAACCAACAGTTTGAGATCAGTAGCTGATTGGTGTGGAATTAACAAGCTGTTAACTGAAGTATACTTTTACAGATAAAACACTGACTTTTTACTAATGTGACTAGCATGAAGATGCCTCATACTGTGGAGCTGCTCTGCTGTCAGTGCCGCGCTGCCAACAGTTGGATTTCTTTGATGCTTAATATATTATTTTGTTGAATTAGTTGCTGTTGGTCAGGTGCCAGCTAATGGCTGTCAGACCCATGTAAAATAACCAGTACCATCGGCACTTCTTTTCAAAAGATCAAATGAGTTTCTGAGAAAAAGAAATATTAAAATATACCTCTATGTGTTCTATTAAACATTTGTGGCTTTGGTATTTTCTTGGTTGCTTTCTTTTCTGTTCTACATTGGGGATCTGTGTATGCTTCATTTGCTTTAGTTTTTTGATTCTTATCTTCAGAAGACTTTTTCTCCTATAATTGGCAATTAAAGATAAAATTAATGAAGAAATACTTGTTTAGTGACTTTTAAAAGTACAAAGTGTAATACTTATAAATGGATTAATAATTTCTATTACTATTATATTCTTATTTTGTATCACAACATTTGTCCTACATACTTTCTGTAATATAATTATATTACACAAAGCGGACACAAATTCCACATCCTGGAAAGTTAAGATGACAAATGAGGCTATTCAGGCATATTCCTGAAATTTATGAAATAACAGCTTAGTTCAGAGTTTAAACAAGGGATTGGATTCAGATCTTTCATACCTTTGTTAGCTGAATTGGACTTTTTTCTGTTTCCTGAGCTTGGTACTGTGACAGCAGCAGTGACCTAAAACTCTGTTTATCTACTTGTACTGCTCTGTTTACACTAAGACCTATTGAAAAAGGACAATTGTTAGTAATACAGTAGTTTCTGGAATTATATATTGTTGGTATAAACAAAAGGTAGCTTTGATGACTGATCATACTGGTATGTGGCCTAGGATTTAAACATCTTTTTGCTGCATGTCTTAATGCCTTTTAATAAAGAAATTATTTTTTTCTGTGTGATCTATAAATGTGAAACTGGAACAGAAACAAAGATACCTGGACTTCGGAGCATTTTCATCTCCACATCAGTACATTGTAAATATACTTGAGTTTTACATCTACAAAGTCCTGTTCAGATAGAACATGCAAAGTCAGACAAATGTGTTTATACCTTGGAGTCCACATGGGCTTAATTTGTGTGGTAACATTCCAATGTAAATTCAAGAGGTCTAGTATGAGGCCTCAGCTTTCAGGTTCCTAAATTGGCATCCCATGAAGTATAATAAACATGCTTGTTTTTATGCCTTCTGACTTGATTACTTTCTTTCTCAAAGTTAAGCACTTACAGAAAGCTTTACGGAACAAAACTCTTCAGATTAAATGCTTAACACTGTTTGAAATATCAATGGTCTTTGAAAAGCGATTACAAGGGAGTGATCAAATGAGGCATTTAAAGAAATGATAGAATCATTGAACTGTTTGGGTTGGAAGGGACCATAAAGATGGGGAAGGTGAATATATTGTTCTTTTATTCTATTTTTAGAATAATTTTGGCATGAGTACAGTAGCTGAGAAAGTTCCGAGTACAGCAGCAAAAATGTGATCTTACCTACATCAACATTCAAACTTATTCCCAGTTTTGATCTCTGAAATCAGAGGAACACTACCCATAAAAATGGTGATTTTCAAATATTTGCAGCTTGGTGGTAAAAAGGATGTTGATGACTGATTTAAGGATTACTCTTGAAGGAATGGCCCTGATGATGTGGAGGTAATTTTCCCTTTCAAAAGGGAACCAGTAAGTACATAACTTAGCAGCTTCTTTTTGACAGAAATCAGTGGAGCATTCCTCGGATTCAGAACTAGGGGGAGCTGTACCTCTAGATGAGCTGGTGTGGCCTTCCCACAACTGAGCAAACTTTGCTGTTACGGAGAGCTTATGAAATTAATGGCTTCATTCAATAAATCAATTTATGTACACAGAGCTTTCTGATAACATAAGCAAGCCTACCTATTTACCAGGAGTGTTACAAAATGCATCCTCGCATTTCTCCTTCCTGCTGGGTAAAAATTTTTACAAATACAGAATGGACAATAACTACTTGAAGAAGTAGCTCTTTCTAATTTGTCATAAGAAAATTCAAATCAATAGTGAAAAGGAAAAAACAACTGTCAGTAATTCCAGCTCTAGATTTCTAAATCATCTGTTTCTATTAAATGGCAGAGAATTAAACCCTTATTGGCCAAAAATACCGAAAGATCAGATAACTTAGCTTGGAACCTTTTCGAAACAGAACATCAGGTCTCTCTCCAGCTAAGCTCCCTTATCTTCCTTAGAGAAAAGAAGGCCTTAAATAATAAATAGTGATTGAAATACTGTATTTTAAGTAAGAATATTGTACGAGCCCACATGGAACTAAAATTAAAAAATCCATAGCTGATCCTGTGTTGCAACTAAAATTGGAATTCAGAGCTTCCCAAAAAAGTTGTCGCACTTAGAATGAGAGGTAGGAATTTATGTTTCTTAATTTTACAAACTAAATTACCAACACTTCTGCTGTATTTCACTTGTCGTTAATGCAGGGCAATGGATTTACAAATGTAACAATGAGGAATGAAATAAGCAACTGACTGCAAAAAGGCATTGTACCATTACCATATTTTGAAGAATTAGGTGAGCACATGAAATATTTCCAGAAAATACATTTGCTACCAAGTCAATTTTAAGCACCCTTCTGAACCTGAACATTCCAATTCCTCCCTCAGTTTAGGAGCAATAATATCTGACGGGTAAAGAAGTGCTTAACTCAGGACAGTCAATATTCAAAGCATTATCCAAAATTAAAGGGTGTAAGCTTGTTGTGCAGCAAGTTCTCTTTTAGAATATCAAAAGAATGTTTATCATCCCAAGTAGGTGGCAGAATATTACTTTCAATGTGGGGAAAGTACTTGAAATCCATTTATTAGTTTATATATGAGACACATTTATCAGTAAATTCTAAACACTGTATCTAAAGCATAAGACAACTAGAAATTTATAAGTGCTTCAAGAAAACTATTTTCTTTAACATTTTTGTCCCTGATGAATATAGTGAACACACAGGCAAGATAACTGTTCTTGGCTTGTCTGATTTATAATTGTTCTTAGCTGTCGATCCCTCAGTTCAAGGGGTGGGATCCACTTGTCCGAACACAGGCGCCTCATGCTATTTGAGATGCCTTTGACTATTCAAAGTATCTGTATAATGCTGGTCAATATTACACAGGACCGATGGGACACCCATGTTCTTCTGGAAAAACAACTAGAGGGGCAGGCAGAATGTGCTAGGACATCTCAAAGGGCACTGGATGCCTATGATTAGGCAGCTGAATCCCACACAAGGTAGCTGCCCTTGGTATGATTGACAGACAAGGCTGCATATAATAGATATTTCTCTCCAACACCTGTCTGAGTGTCCTCATAAAGAAATAATCTTTACTGAAGAGCTATTTGTTCCATGATAGTATTAACTTTCTATTGTTCTTTACTATCATTCTACTATATTGTTCTAAATAACATCAGTTCTGTGGACAGAATTGATGTGATGTACAATAAGTGGGTTATTGTGATCTCTGGTTACCCATTTAAATTTACTTACACTAAAAACCAAAGGACTAGTAAGGATAAACATTATCTTCTCTCAGGTAAGCTGTCAGTATGATCATCAGACTGGCCTTTAAACTTCCTAAACCTTGCATCTGAAAACTCCTCCTCTCCTTACACCCCAACAGAATGCAAGTTGCAGAAGCTTCAATAGTGGACATTGAAGCGTCTCTGCTACTTACAAGTTACAGGGTCTAAGCATTTTAAAGATGAGAAAGCAGTTCTTAAAGACTCAATTAAATCCATTATTTTTCCTCATATGAAAGCACTTTGAAAGTCTGTATTAAAACTAGGAACATTTCAGAGGAGGGTTGTTTGAGGTGCTTTGATTTCATGAGCCATGTTAGGAAATTCTAGGTCTAGGATGGACATTTCTCTGGGCCAGTTCAAAGGGAACAGCCTGAACATAAATTAGCCTGCAAAAGATTTGTGGACCTTGCTAAAAAAACAAGCAAGCTGCTCTTGATGCAAATAGACACTTAAAATAGCAGTGCTCCTATAGTGTCACTGTTAGCATACTAAAACTATGCATGCTAAATGCTATTCATGATGAAAATTGGGTTGAATATTAAAAACAGGTTATATATTTGTGTTCATAAAGTAAATGAGCAAAAAACCAAGCAGTTGTCTTTAAATTATAAGTGCTAGAATAATTTTAACCCATATAAAAGTACTATATTGTTTTTCTATTTCAGAATATATCTCCCAGTTATAAAACAATGCAAATTTCACATAACTAAACAACAAAGGAAAATTAATATAGACATACTTTTTTCATGAGGTACTGAATCCCTTTTCATTTTTTGGATTTTAGGTATCCGATTTGCATAGATATTTTGTATATAAAGTTGTCGATCCTTTTCCTAAGAAGAAATAAACACTATTGAAATTCTAATGTGCATTAAGATTACTTTTTACCAACTTAATTCTCCCATGGTGGGAAAAAACTGTCAGTGATTTTGCTTTGTGCCGGGCCCTGTGGTAACTTTGTCATTTATCTAAATAGTAATCTGTCGTTTTCTTTCATGAATCAAAAAAAAATCTCCCTTTTTAAGGCTAAGGACACATCTATACACCTAAGTGATCTTTTTCATAAAACACTGTTTAGAAGATGAAATCTTCTCCAATGATTAATTTGTTCCTTTTTTTTTCAGACTAAGTAAATTTTGGATTTACTTCCTGTTTTAAATTTGTTTACTCCGCATCCTTGGTTATGATGTGCTCAGTTCTGTTTTACAATCTATTGCTCAGGTGATCACATAAACTTCAGAGGCACACTTCTAAAATTTTTTTAGCAAGGGTCCTCTTTCCTTACTGAAATCTTAACAAAGAAGAGAGATTTCAGTAACACTCTCACCATATCGTTTCTTAGTGTGAAAAATAGGAGCTGCGCTTTATTTGGAGACAGAGGTTGTTCTGAAAGGGAACTGTGTGTCTGAATACCTTGAATAGTCTGAATAAGCCAGGTGCTCAACTATGACTGTGTAAGAATAAACACTGTCCTGGCACAGAAATAAGGTTAATAAGTATGTCTTGTATTCTTTGTGGTAAAATAATAGAAGGTTTTGTGAATCTAAATGTAACATTAAGAGACCTGGAAACACATAGAAAACTGTGTGGAAAACACATGAAATAAATACTTTAGAGAAGCGTTAAGGTGAGATGTGTACTTTAGAATAATTTTCATTTTGGAACAGTGTTACATTAGTGTTCCTGGAACTATAATTATTCCCATCTCCTAGATCTGCACACACAGAAGGAGCTCAGGGTCTGGCAGGGCAGTAGCGCTGCAAGTGATGTTTGGGTGACTGATACGGGGCCTGGGAAGACCATGGTTCTTTTTTCCTTTCCCACCAAAACACTAAGCCCAGCTGCTGCCAAATATCAGGAGGAAAAATTCTGCACCTGATATATTAGTAAGAGGAAGAAACACTGTCCCTGGACAGAAATGCAGAGCTGCCTTTTCTGCCCTAAGCAATGCCTGGGCAAATTCACCGTAACATCTTTCACAGACACTTGATTCCATTTAGAAAGAGAAAACTCTGTAGCGGGATCAACAGATGGATCAGTGACCTTATATACAAATTAAAAAAGTGGATTTTAACTGTGCTAGAAACACAGTTAAAATTATCAAAAAGCCACAAGGCTTTTCATGTTTCCTGGAATGTGTACTGCTTTTCTTGTTCACATACCAATCATGGCAGTTTTGTTTCTATTTACTTCCAGGTTCTATCACTTTTAGGTTTTCTTGTATGTTTGGTTTGCAAGGATTACTGTGTTTAACTGGACATGTTTGTCCCAAAGATATTTGTCTAAAAACCAAGCTGGAATTCAAACAAACTACTGAAAAAATTATGTTAATTCTCTTCATTAAACTCTAGTTTTGTAGATGATTGTAATATTTAGTTCATTTTTATTTGAAAGTGTTTCTGCAAGGGAGATCATTTAGGGCTAGTAGATTAATATATTGACCTAAATCTATCAAAATGGTAACAAGCTGGTGGAGATAATTTGTTGACACTATGATGCATTAATCTCTGTTTTGATTAGTTATTGAACTACTTTTAACTTTTGACAAATAGACCTTACAATAGTCCCATCATTTGATATTTTGACCTTATTTTGGTAGACCATAGACTCAACTAGGAAACAAAATTTTCACTCCTAAATAATATAAAAGAGGAAAAAAGGATAGATAACATTAAATACTTAAATCCTTTGTGGGAAGAGAAACCTGTTTAAAATCTTGAATACCTTCATTTTTTGGTGAAGAGAGTTAATTTCCATTTGCAAGTTCTTTGTAATTATCCCAGCTTCCACAGCTTTTTTGTTCTCTTTTGCCAACTGCCGACTAAAGGTGCTATTGTTCAACTTCAGCTGCTCTTCTAGGCTCTTAAAAAAATTACATATTTTACTGTATGGACATACCCAGTATGACTGTTGAAAAAATTCAGTTCTTACCAGATTTAAAAAACAAGCATGCTAGTATAATGAAAAGTAAACTTCCAATAATTACATTGTTGTAAACAATGCATGTAATTATGCTGAAGTATCTGAAAAAATACTTTAAAAATGAGCAAAAGCTGCTTTAAATTCTAATTTTACTAAAACAAAAAGTATACTTGGCATTCAAACATGAAAAATAAGGCTGTACATTACCTTTCTGATGGATTAATGAATACAGTCATCTTTGAGAAATGTTAAGACAACATTTCTGTTCACACTGAGATGTATTATCTGCAGCAGCATAAGGAGGTTTAATGTAAATGAAAACTAGGTAATTTATTGTGTATTTTACTGAGTACTGTATCATCAGAACACAGTGCCATGCACTGAAATTATAGTTACTAAAACTGTAAGGTGGATACCCAACCCTGCATGCTTTTTAAGCCTTCTCACTAGGACTTCTGTAAATAAAAAGTTTTCAAAAGAGAGTCTGAATTCAGCTCTTTATATTTCCATTTTCTTTCATGTAATAAATGTACTTCAGACCTAGCTGTTCAGATGGTGAAATTCCTCTAAGATTACCTGTCTCTCTATTTAATTCTATGCATGATATAGTGCATAGAAAATAGAAATTATTTCGTGGAGGACAATGGAAATTTCACTCTTCCAGTTTTGTATTAAAAACTGTGTTCCTGTCTTTTTGTGAAAGGTTCAATACAAGTAAAGAAGCATGAAATATGAAAAGGAGCTGAATTTTCTCCTCTTAAACCCTCACCAGGCTTTTACTACAGTTGCATAATAAAGCAATAGCAGAACTAATCCTAAAATTGAGGACACCTGTCTACTGCTTAATTCAGCAGCCGCTCTCCAGCTGACTACTGTGAGTGGCAGTGAACAGGAGATGTAGGTATGTCCATATAGCCCACCAGCACCACATAAAAAAATGGTGCTAGTTCCAGATAAGCCAGCTTTGGTCATCCAGGGAAGCAGATCAGCAGCAGCCTGGTGGTCTCCATGTGTGACTAATCCTGTGCTTTGCTAGTGTAAATTAGGGTCCGTGCTCTTGGGGTTAGATGACCCAAGGAAACCTGGTACCCCATGCTGTTGTGGGGCACAAACCAGACGCTCTGCTGAAGATTGCTCTCCAGCTATACACTACACTTCTGACCTAACAGGGTTAAAGCATATGAATTACTTCCTAAAAGACCTTTCTTGCCAAACTGAATCTGCTCATACATTTCTTGACAGATTTTAAAATACTGTAAGGGGGTACAACTGCCATTTTCCGTACCTTACACTCAGGACAGCACTGGTTTAAAAAAAATGCTTGATGTTACAGGATTGCATCTGAATCATTAATGTGACAAGAAGCATCTAAAAACTTTCCACTACTCTTGCACAGAAACCTCTCCTATTATTGTTCCATAAATACGACATGCATGTATTACCTGTATTCTGTTATTATTCACTTCAATTTTTTCTGTAACGGTTGATAATCTGTGATAAAGTTGTTCTCTTTCTGCAAGAGCCTTGTTTTCTGAAAGCACATGCAAGGCCTGGAAAGCATCTTTAGTTTTTAGCAGTTCTGTTTCAACTTTTCTGAGCTTCTTGGATGTGTTTTTCTCATTCTCCTGAGACACCTTCAGGAGATTCCTTAGTGCTCTCACCTTGTTATAATGACTGGCTAAAAGATTCGGCAAGTTACTTTCTGAATTTTCGTATCTACCTATTGCTTTCAAGTGTCGACACTGAAGCTCTTTCAAAACGTGGTTTTCTAAGCTTGATGCTTCTACTTTTTGTTGTAAATAAAATATTTCATTCTTCAACTGTTTAATTTTGTGAAGTCTTGCTGATAATATTCGCTGAGCCACTGCATTTTTTTTCTGGGAAATCATTCTACTCTGCAGGCTTAAAGATGAAGAATTCTGATATGGTATCTTCTCAGCTGGCAATTTTTTTCCTCCTGCATTCAGACCAAAGTAAACTGACATTGATATATAGCAATCATTTGAACTAGCAAAATCATTGTATGTCTTTACTGCTCACATAAATTCATACACTGCTCATCCAAGCTGCTTACCTGTGGTATATTTGAGAAAATGCCCAAGATCTATACTAACACTCCAGTGTTCAAGTATTTCACAGATAAATCCATTACAGATTTTATATCTCTGTGTGTGCATTTACGTGGCTGCACTGGACCATAGCTAACTAGGTCTGTAGGAGGTCAAGGTTCCCTCCTTTCATTCTCCGAAGCCTTTTTCATTTGCAAGAGCCATCATGCTCATTTTCTATTAACAAGAGTAACTACACAGGTGGTATCTTCTGAGGCAAAGAGCAATAATACTCTGGGAAAAACTTAGTAAAGTATGTTTATGTTAACACATTACTCCATTATCTACAGAAACAAATTTTGCCTCTGTAAATCATGCAGTTCATTAATGTAAGGCATGATCTGAGGATTGATGAAACAAATTCATCCCATTTAGAAAGATTCCCAAGAGTGAGGACCTGCATCTTGACTGGAGGCATGATAGAAAAAACAACATAGTAATCTACAGGTCTGCAAGAACTCAAAAAACAAGGTGATCACAATAGCACATGGTTAAATATCTCTGTAGCTAGGATTTCTAACCAGCTTTCTAGAATTTTCAAGTCAGCTTCAAATTAAACTACATTTTTAAACCCGACATACTTACTAGTACAGAAGAGTTACGCAGTTGTGTACATTGTTTCTATACAGCAATTGAAAAAAATCTTTACGGACTAGCTTTCTAAGCATATTACTGTCATTTGCCTTTCTTTATGGCCAGCATTATAACTGAACTACTCTCATTTTCCCTTCCTGAAACATAATTTGAAAATAGTCAAGACTGTAAGTCTGAGCGTATCCCCCTTTTTTAAGCATATATTCATTTGCGCTACAGCTGTCAAGACATCTCAGGCAGTATTCTGCTAGAAGCTTATTATAATAATTTATCGATCACATAACATTTTATGGATAAGATAGGCAAGGTCCTAACCTAAAAAAAAACAGCAAAGGACAGATATTTTCAAGCTCTTTTGTTGAATCCAATGAGTTTTCTACACACAAACTCTTTACAGGAGCAGGCCCTAAAGAGAACACCCCGTTGCAGATGGTAAGCAACATCTAATCGGTGGCAGGAAAAGCAAAGCAGGACAGTACCTGGGCACCACCACGTCACAGCCTTGCTGCTTCCATGACCTAAGCCAGAGCAGTGGAAAGCTATGAGAAGAGGATTATCTAGGAAGAGAGAGACACATGGGGCAGATGCTCTTCCACACTGGAGCAGCACCTGTTCCTTTCTTTCTCTTTCCCTAATGGCAGCAGCCTCAACAGCCTTCCTGTGCTCCACAGCTTCAGCTCAGCTCTGCCCCATCCCACCATGGGGCCTTGGGCCTGACACCCACGTGCCCGCTGTGCAAGGCAGCGAGTTTGAGGGAAGTATAAAAAGGGTCACTTACACAATGATAATGAGGTTGGAACGGCATGGAGAACAACCGCATATCTGCCATTCCAGGAAACAAACAAAATTGTCTTTGTTCTGGTGGCCCAGAGGAGGGAAGGCAGAGGCAAGCTGGTAGGACCTCGCTCACACAGAGCCGCACATGGAGAAGAGACTCAAATTCAACACGACAGCAAAAGGAAGGATGGAAAGAATCTGAGATTAGGAATCAAAAGGAGGAGAGACTGTGATTTGGGTGTATTTTACATATGTTTTAAATGGATTAAGAAGGACTATCATGGAGGTTCAAGTAAACAGAGAAGAAATTACAGCAGCCAGTTGATGTCAGACATGTTCAACACCTTCTACAGTGAGCAAAATTAACAAGTGCCATGAAAAAAACCTCACCAGAGGTAAAACCCAAAGCAAATGGCAGGTAGGCAAGCACCACGCCTGCACATTCTCTGTGATTTCACTGTAGGAAGACTACATGTGACCACAAATGTTGTCACACAAATAAGTGCAAAATGAGAACAACCATTACATTATTATTTTATTTTGCCAGCATTGAATGAGAGGATGCAAAAGACATGGGAAAATACTTTCCTGCAAAAGCTGACAAAAATACTGTAAAATCTATACATGTCTATACAGGGGGAAAATGTAGGTTATAATTACATTACCGGGAAATGGATCATTTCAAGTAGTCATGAACAAGCAAAAATAACCACTTAAAAATCCAACACAGCTAGCAGCCAATAATTAATATCTTGCTAAATAGATGTAAAAAATGTGGTTATTCTTTCTGGTCTGCTATTTTCATGCCAGTGTAACTTCTTGACAGCAGCATATAACTTATATAATAGAAGAGATAATCAGTAGTTGCTCACTCTTCTTTTCATTGATTTGCATCTTGTAGATTGAGTAGATCTAGATGAAATTTTGAATCTCAGCAAGAAAATGGTCATTGGTTTTACACTCATTTTTTGACACGGCATGGTGGGATTTAAGAAAGCGTAGATCTAGATATGAAAATATGTAGACATGAAAAGATTCTTCACTGTTAACATTTATGTAAAGGGAATATATTTGTGCTATATGATTATTCCATTGAAGCATAAGCTTAATTTTACATGATGCACCATGACTTAGCTGGCCAAAACATGGTGCTTTTTTTTTTTGTCAAAACTGACACTTTAGTGCAGACATTTAATTTTTTTAGTAACTTTCCTCAGGAAAGGCTTTTTCAGGCTCATATGATGATGCATGGTCAAAACCAGAAATTACAGTATATGTGGGAGAACCATTTTTCAAGTCCTCAGATTAAAACTGAGGAATAAGGATTGCAAAGGTGCTCCCACATCCCAAGTTATTTTTCTGTCCCTTGGATCACCAACTATTGTGGGATAACACAAAAAGGAATCTCTGTTTCTCTTCCCTCCCCTTCCTAGAGTTTGAAACATGATTTACTATTTTTCTTCAATGAAAAACTGTTTCCCCTGTCTTCCTAATTACTGAAAAAACGCCGAAGAAGGGGAACAGTTGTATTTCTCACAGAGTCTCATTTTACTAGTGCAGACAACAAAGTACCTTTTTTATCATCTTGCGGGAAGATACGCTGTCCTTTTTTCTTCTTTTCCTTTTTCTTTCTTTCCTTTTGCTGTGCTTTCTTCTCTTCAGTTCCTGACATTACAAAACATTTGCTGTTTCTAGCTGTTTCGCAGTAAGTTACTGACAAAGCCCTCAGAACAGTCAGCGTGAGAATTGTCTCTTTTGTGTTCTCCACTGTGCTGCCTACAATCATCTCTGCTACAGCTGCTGCTTCTGGTACTTCTGTGTTTTGGGGAATCTTTAGTACCCCTGCTTTTTGTGCCATGTTCTGACTTATTATCTTCTGTCACTAAAATATGGAGGAAACAATCATCTGAGTTCACCACAATGTTATGGTGGAAGACTTAAAAGCTGACCTCCATCATCAGGAACTGACCTGTCATCAGGAATCAGAATGTTACTGAGTTGTTTACATTTAACATAAACAATACTAAATTGTGTTCAACTATACTAAATAATGTTCAGAAATACTAGGTTACATTTGGGAAAAAAAAAAAAAAGTCCTGACTCTTTAATCCCTTAAAATAATTGTGTGGTCTGTAGTAAGTGGGATGGAGGTTTCCAGAATGAACTGCAACATGAAACATTCTAGTTTTTATCTCAGAATTTTCTATGATACTGACATGTGTTTTCTAAAGATTTACAAGGTACTACCATTTAAATGTAAACAGATACCACAGTTTGTTTTCTGTAATGTATACATTTTCTCCATTATTAATGTAATTTAGAAGAAGTGTAATTGTGTTTATGCTCAATACCTACAAAGTGCTTTGCAACATAAAAAAATTATTGTTCAAGTGTCTAGAAGCTAGATATTTCTAATTGTGCTTTTATAGTATTTTTAGCTTTCCATTCATGTCATAAAAATATAATTTAGTAATATTTTTCAATAATTATATCGGAAATCACAAGATTAACTTATGCATTAAAATATATATATATATAAAAACCCAATTTAGCTGCCTTATAACCATTATAGGCAGAGGATCTAGCAGCAGCTAAAGCTGCACAACAAGAGTATCTGATTTAGAGACTGAAATAAAGGCTTTCTTGTACTTTTGAGATGTTGTTTATTTTATTTATTTTTAAAATCAGAATTATTTGTAAAAAATAATAAAAAAAAAAAAAGCTTGTTAAAGAAAACCTCACAGTGTAATGAAAGTGTCTCTGCACAATTTTAGAAGAAAGATTAGGGAAAATGTCAGAGGTTTTTTTAATGAAAATAACGTATTCACAGCCTAACTATACTTGACACATTTGTTTGGTTTTGAAAATGCTGTATGACACTTATCTCCATGCCTACGCACCCATGTAGCTTGGAAAATATCACCTGTAATGCACTCTTGTTGCCAGAGCTGTGGTTGTCTGATGATGATCTCATTTTGTTTGATTGGGTTCTAAGTAATGTTGCTTCCTCTGGAATTGTCTTTTCTCAATAGTCCAATTTTCAAACTAAATGAACTCTCCTAATTGTCTAGCTTTTCTAAAAGCATATATTTGGTATAAAATATAAAATGCTGACTAATTTTCTATGTCTTTGTGAATATCTGTCACACCTCAATGTTTTTGCCTATTGAGGCTACTGGAGAGAAGATTACTTCATTCTCCTGGCAGAACTGTTTAAACACTATAGTTCTGGTAAAAATATTTTTGGGGATACGGTTCAATCTGTTTCATTTTCTTAATGACACTTGAAGACTACCCAGACCATAGTCTTATACATGCAGAACTCTACCCACTAGTGGAATAAGTTGTGTATTTGGGGAGAGGTCAAAAAGGGGCATAGCAATTTGAGGGGGGTTACAATGATATTTTAGTTCCAATACGATTTAACAAGTAGCCTAAGCTAGAAAAATGGGAAGATATTTTTAGAACATTCTAACTACCTTGTTGGCATTTTTGATTTTTGGTGGCATTTTATTTTAAATTAAATTAAATTTCTTAAAGGGGAGAGGGGAATCCCATAACTCCCAAAGAAAATGTATAAGTGTAATTTAGGATTGCACAAAATGTTCCAGATTGGATCAATACAGTTTCATTACTCTTCATTCCCTTACATGAACAACTCTTCTTTGTGGAAGACTGAGGAGTGCCAAGGGTCCTACTAAATTTCAGCTACTGCAATAACCCCTAAGAGATGAGAACTCATTTTAAGATGAGGATTAGGCAAAGGCCAGCTTGGTACATAGATTTGTGTTTCTGTTTAAATTTCGTTTGGCACTGTCAGCACTTTCTGGTCAAATTGTGTTTAAATCAAATTAAATTAAGCTTAAAAGTACTGCTTTAATTTGTTTTGATGAGAAGTGTGGGCTGAACTTCACCATCCAACTTCAAAAGCAGATGTTGAGAAGTAAATAAAATGGAAAAGGAGACGAAAGGACAGAAAAACAAAAGGTGAAAGACAAAAAAAAACCCAGAGAAATGAAACAAAAGATATTACTACAGAAATGAAAAAAAGCAGTAGCTGAAGGTAGAATGAAACACAGAAACACCAGGAGAAGGTACGTTAAAGGAGGAAAAGCAGAAAAAAATAATCAGGGCCAAATCTACCTGTCAGAGATGACAGCACCATTTCAAGCACCCAGAAATTGCTAAACTATCATGGGGAAGAATTAATTTCAATATATGTGCAAAAAGTAACCTACTAACCAACCCCCTTCTAATACACCCCAGGATGCCATTGGCCTTCCTGGCCACAAGGGCACAGTGCTGGCTCATGGTCATCCTGCTGTCCACCAGGACCCCCACGTCCCTTTCCCCTACACATCCCTCCCCACCTCCACCCTGCCCTGGCCTTACTGCCCACCCCGGCGTGCCCCGTCCCCTCCGGCCTCCTGAGCGTCTCCCCCACGGCTCCCGCCGCCGTTACCGGCCTCTTCGGCTCACGGGCGCGTCGCCGTTGCCATGGAGACAAGCGGCGGCCGCGGGGCACCATGGGAACTGTAGTCTCAGCCGGCGCGGAGGTCCCGCGACCGGGCCTGTGCAGCCCCCCTCACCCCTTTCCTTGGCCTCGCACACTGCAGAGGTGTCTGCGTGTAAATGTTAGCCCTCTTATTTCTGTGCCCCACTGGCGTCTCGGTGGGAATTCGGCAACGTGGTACGAAGGCTGCGGGTCCTCTTGAGCAATGGGCCGCAGGCCTCGAAGCCTCGTGGTGGCTCTGGTGGGGCCTGGGGTTGTGTTGCCTCACGTAGTGTGGTGTGGTGGGGGTCCCGAGGGCATAGGAGCCAAACCCAACCAGCTCCAAACTCGTGGTGTGGGGTTACACGAGACATTTTTATACTGAAAACAGGGAAAAAATCCTAAAAAATGCAAGCAGCTGGAGGAATACCTCAAGGCTGGACTTTGCCCTTGTGGCCTTCTTGGCCACAAGGGCCTCTCAGTTCAAGAAGGACAGAAAACTGCTGGAAGGAGTCCAGTGCTGGGCAACAAAGATAAGCAAGGGAGTGGAGCATCTCCCTTATGAGGAAAGGCTGAGGGAGCTGGGTCTCTTTAGCTTAGAGAAGAGGAGACTGGGTGGTGACCTTATTAATGTTTACAAATATATAAAGGGTGAGTGTCACAAGGATGGAGACAACCAATGGCAGGACAGGGCGTAATGGGTTCAAATTAGAACACAAGAGGTTCCACTTAAATCTGAGAAGAAAATTTTTCACAGTGAGGGTGACTGGAACAGGCTGCTCAGGGAGGTTGTGGAGTCTCCTACTCTGGAGACATTCAAAAGCCGCCTGGATGCCTTCCTGTGTGACCTCATCTAGGTGTTCCTGCTCCACAAGGGGGATTGGATTAGATGATCTTTTGAGGTCCCTTCCAATCCCTATTCTGTGATTCTGCGATAAAGTCCTCACCGGCCAAGCCCCAGGTGGGCAGAAGCTTTGGGCTGCATCCTGATTTTTCCCTGTGTAGCTTAGCGGGCATTTCAGGTGTGAAGTAGAACAGGAAAGAGTGTTAACTGGCAATTTTGTCCCAGTCCTGACTCTGGACATTTGATGGTGCAAATATTTACCACTTTGAGTATTATTACTATCACTTTGAAGCCAGTGACCACTGTATTCTTTGTTTGCACTTATTCAGAGCACAAGTAACCAAATAAATTAATTTGGAAAGCGTATGTATGAAATGGCCAATCATTTCTGTTGATTCTACCTGGCTATACTTACGTACAAAATCTCCTGAGAAACAAGCACGTATAATAATTTCCGGCAATAATTGATGTTTTTGCACAGAGGTAGGGGTTTTTTTTGTTTGTTTTACAGGAAAATACTCTGAAAATACCCGATTCTAACAGGCTTTTCTTTTTGCTAGATCTCCTATTGCCTCTTAAGAGAAAAAAGAAACGACAGATGGTGAACCACAGTAAATGGTGCAAACCATCCATACTGTTATTTTTAGTTTTCAGTTAAGTTTTTCAGGATCCCTGTTCCATACATGGAATACTGCATTTCCAGCTGCCTGTAATGGTTTGCAAAGACAAAAAAAACCCTTACTTTCAAGAGCGTCTTTACTATTGTGCATTCAGTCCCACCTAATAAATCCTGGAAATAAAGTATTATGTTCCATTTTAAGTATTTTCAGGATCAGATGCTGCTATATTCAGTCTTAACATTTTAAATGTGTGTAAACACTTTCTAAAACCTAGGCCAGTTCCACCTCTGACACAGGGTCAGCTTTACTGAGCTCAGTGGCATGTTGCTCACTTACAGCAGAAAACAAACTTGGCCCTTAAAATCTAAAAGTAATCTGTTATCATGTAACATTCTTAAAATATCTCTCAGGCTCAGAGACCTCCTTAGGCAAATACGTGCAGGCAGCCACCAAGTTATGTCTGGGGTAGAAGGTGGCAACCAGATGGTGAAAGAGCATCCTGGGCAATGCTGTAAAATGGGATATTTTTTACCAAATATTTTGGACCTCCTCTTAAACCATGTGCCCTGGCAATTTTCACTGGTGATGCAGAAAGAAGGAGAAAATACAACAATAAGTTCTGGCTACACAGAATCAGCTGAATCACCCTCCTCAATATGCACTGACACATATTTATTTCAGAGACAACCCTGAGCCCTGTCGTGTGGATGATGATCTGAATTCTTTGAAGCTGAGAGCGTTCACAACCGAGACTTATTTCAATATGGTCTCTGCTATAATTACTTCTGCATCGATACTCCCCTTGCCTTCCCCTGCTTCCTTCCCCATTTATCATGTAAAATTTCCAGGTACAACTCTAAAGCCACCTTGTTGTGCCCAGGGAAAGGGCACGAGCCCTTACATGCAGGAGGCAGCTGTGCCAGTGCCCATGCAACCTTAAACATATCCTGACAGCTTTGTGATCGCCCCCGGCACTAAGTTTCCTGCTCCCTCTCCCTTGTCCCTTCTCACTTGTCCCTTCCCCCTCTCCCAAATATTTCTCCAGCCCTGTCTCATTGGTGCGCTACTCTCCTTTGCCTTTTTCGGACTGTTACCCTGTCAATCTAATGCAATAAGGCCAGGGGCAGGTGCAAAGCCCTTGCTATGGCTCCTCTTACCAACCAATCCTCTACTGGCCCCTCGTCCCAAAATACCAAAGAGCCAATGGAGTGGGAAAACCCAGGACCCCAGGGAGAGGCCAAAGCTGCTGGATTGCTGGGGGGGTGGTCCGGGAGGACATTCATTTAGGACTGGGGTTAGCCCAGGAGCTGCAGAGCGCTTGCATTCCTCTTGGGACTGTGGTGACTTGTGGATAGCAGGCGTGCTCTGCTGATTCATTTTCATCACTGTTAACATGGTGATCAAAGTCTTTGTAGCCACATCTTCGGGGTCTACAGCGGTAGGTGTCTCATTTAACATAACTCCTCTCTCTTGCTGGGATCAGGTTGGTAAATTAGCCTAGAAAATCCCAGGACAACCTGAGTTTGCATGCAGAAAAAAAGCCAAAATCCATTGGATTTCTTCTGATCTGCACTGCACACCTTATTCTTGAAAGCTGCTCAAGATGTAGAGAATTCCTATTAGTGCAGGCTTGCTTGCATGTGAGGTTTTACTACAGGTATAACATTTACATATAAATGATCTGTCATTTAATAGATTTGCTTCTGTTTGAAAAAGTACATGGAATATATATTCACTGAAGAAGGAAAATGTGGATATTGTATATGCACAAAAGCTAAGGTAGATTGTTTGCAGTAGAAATTTATGTATTTGTTTTTAATAGAGACTTTAGGACACTGCTCCTGCAAAAGGGGAACTGTGTCTAAGAAACAGCCTGGAGACAAAGTAAGTTGAATAAAGCTATGCAGAAAAAAATTTCTTCCCTACCCCCCACCCTTTCCCTAGGTTTTTGCTGGTGTTTGTTTTGTTTAGTTTTTCCCTGGTTTTGTTTTGTTTTGGGGGTTTTGTGTGTGTGCTATGTGTCTCTTGAAATTCTATACTGATGTTTTTAGTATTGAGATCTACTGCTGTAGCTGTCAGCACAGTCTATCAGATGAAGGGAAGGGCATGTGAATAGTAGGGAGGCTGGAAGTCCGAGGGAGGTGGGAACGGGGAAGGGACTGTTTCCTTTTATATCCAATTCCCAGATGAGCTCAGATTGCAGTTTTCCTTTGGCAGCCACACACTCTCAGTGACATGGCTAAACAAACTGGCTGTGGTTTGCACATAGCTGTAATGACATCTCTCTCTGACACCAGCTCTGTGTCTTCGAGAAGCTTTCAGAATTGAAAAGGTCCAGAAAATACCCACTGTTCATGGGACCATCATCTCTAGAAAATGAACGGGGGGCTCACTCACTGAAATTCAAATTGCAATACAGCTGAGGATGTTTGCAGTTCTCTCATCACCTTTTCTTGCCAGCCTATTGCTAAGCAGACACTCTAAATGTACTATTGACATTTTAGGATTGCTTTTTTTTTTTTTTTTTTTTTTTTGTAATATGAAACCTTAGATGCAAAGGGAAAAATGAAGAGGGTGTTGGAAACTGCAAATTTGGTAATTTGTAATCTAGCAGTTACTGCTCAAGTAGCTTTATAAATTGCCCTACACAGTGCATTGGCAGTCTTTTTGCTCCTGTTTGTTCTCCTGTTTTGGTCTCCTTTGGCTGGCCAGAGAAGAGTCGTCTCTACCTCCTTTGCCACTCATCCATTTTCTGGCAAAAATGGTGACCGTGACCGAAATCCCAGTGCAGATGTGTGTGGGGCGTGTGTGTTGGGGCCACCATCATCTCTTGTGCCGCGGGCATGAGCTGCTGCCACTCCAGATACAGGGGCTGTAGTTCAGCGAGGCAGTCGTATGAGTGCTTTGGTTAGATGCTGACATTCAGAGATCACTTACGCAATTAAAACTAAGCATATCAGCTATTTAGCACCAGCCGAACCAAGATCTTTGCTGTACGCATTCCATGTGTCTCCTCCCAGGCAACAACTCTCACTGCTTTCCCCTTGGGCTGCAGTGGAGGGATGTGGATGCTGCACTGAACATGGGGCAACATTCAGCTTTACCCAGCCATTTTTGGCTGTTAAGCATTGCTACTGAGGTTTATTACCACTAAGAGTCATAGCTAATGGCAGTGAATTGTAATAGGTTTTAACCTTGTTAATGTCAGTCTCCACTGTATGTTAGCAGTCTACGAAAGCTGTTAGTCAGATCCCAGATGTACACGGGAAGGAAGGGTATGGCATCTTTACATGGCAATATGCCTCTGTATTTCCTCCTTTCTGGTGTGTTGAGTCTATGTATAGCTGTAGCAATCTCAGAAGGCAGCATGTGTTCAGATTACTGATATGTAATTACAATGCCAAGTAAACACAATGTTCGGCCGGAGTAGTTTTCTACATTTACTGATTAAAATGGATGGAAGCTATCCTTTCAATGAACCTTTAATGAGTTTTTGTATATATAGAATAAAACTCACTCATGCAAGGAGCCAGCACAAAGCCCAATATTTCACTAAAATCTTATTAAAAACAAATTTTATATCAGCCTTGTACAGCTTTTCCTGAGAAGAATGAATTTAATCCCTAAAGAGCTTAAATTGGAAGTCTAAATTGTCCCAATAGCAGTGGTGCTCTATTCACTGTGGCTGTTCTCCATCAAATGCATGTTGTTCATTTTGAATTTCAAAATAAGATGGAGCCAGCCTTCGCTGGTGTAAAGAATGAAAAATGTTTCTATTCTATGTACTGCACAGTCACCCTACTAATTGCAGCTGTTTATCATGTTAATAAATACTTTTTAAAAAGTGAATGCAGTGAACCCAGTAACATTCTGGTTAATGCTTGAGTGATATAATTCACTGTGGCTCTAGGTCAAATCTTCAGTCTGTATTTTTCCCCTTCAGTGATTCAGAAATTTATTTTAAATAACTTCAGCTTTGTTATCTTTCTGCTCCAAACTTAGCTGATATTGAACTAGTCATTAAGGCAAGCAGAAG
Source organism: Patagioenas fasciata (assembly GCF_037038585.1). Classification (NCBI taxonomy): domain Eukaryota; kingdom Metazoa; phylum Chordata; class Aves; order Columbiformes; family Columbidae; genus Patagioenas; species Patagioenas fasciata. The sequence goes on from NC_092520.1 coordinate 95,058,953, forward strand.
CGGGTACATTTATATCACTAAAAAGTACTAAATGCTTGGCTTGAAAGAAGCAGTAAAAAAATAATTTTGTTATTAGCCACAGAGGTGTTTAGAAATGGTTCTAAGGTACCATGAGTTATGGGAGAAAGGGGGTTCATGTCTTACACTGAGAAAGGCTTCTGGAGTCTTTCTTACTGCTGCTGATCCTTTTATTCCCATTTTTTTTAAGCGACATTTTATGAACTTTCCCACCTTCAAATCTATAGGACTAAGAAGGACAATGCAGAACATTTCAGTTATATTCTCTAAAAAAAAGAGTAGAAGTTTGTCATCCCTGACTCTGAATCTAGCCATATATAAACTCAAGCTCAAATTACAATCAATTTCAAGCCAAATCAGAGGTTAAATATGTGATAAATAATTATCAGAAATAGGTTGTTTGTGCGGTGTTAGAACCAGGAGCTGCAGCAACTCCGCCTACCAACATTAATGTTCCTCTTGCTGTGAGTTGTTCACTATGTACTGTTTGCTTCTGCCATAGGCAGCTGATCAACACAAATGCTCTGGGTTATGAGGTTTAGATAATAGTATTTAATTCTGCATCAGGTAAAACTAATAGTATCTCTAGCAAGATAATATTTATTTTAAACAGTTTTTTCTTATTTTAACAGACTAGAAGCTAGGGATGGTGGAACCTAAGCTTTGTGGAAAGGGAAAATGACATTGATGAAAATATATTCTGCTCACCACTGCTTTCCAGGGAATATATTCCCAAGTAATCAGAATTTTTCCTGTATCATCAGACAAGTGAAAGCACAAACAAGCTCCTGCAATCTCATCCATTCTGGGAAAACCTTTGCATGTCCTCTGGGTTGTTACGTCCTTGAAGATTTCCCTTTCTGAGTGCTGTTTGCTGGAGAGATTTTTTGGTTGCCCGGCTACCTGCTGCCAGCCACAGCAGGGGCTTGCTTTATGGTTCCATACTTAGCGTGTGTCCCAATGTTTTGCTCTGCCTCAACTCTAGTAATTATAAGCCTGAAAACATAGTACTTCTGCATAGCTTATTGCTGTTATCAGAGTTATCCTTATATAGGCATAATTCCATGTAGCTTTTTCGTTTTCCTCAGCATTTGTCTTTCACACAACCCTCTTCTGATTTTTGCTTTCAGTCCTGGTGTTGTCTGAGCCTTCTGTTTATTATGAAACCCAGCCTGAAGAAAAATTGTTTATCGGGGTTTAATTCTAAAATTTATAGCTACAAACATAAGCGAGGGAGCGCAGAATCTGTAGCTCAGTTTCCTTTATCTCCTCAGAGCCACTATCTGTCTGGGGCAAGAGCTATTCCAGGAGCCATATCTACTCCAGTGCCTGTGTCCAAAGCGACAAGCTGACGCTGAAATTGCAGCTGACAGCACTTGAGTACACTGGCTTTCAGAGCATGTGCTGAAACTCTTAGTACCGGCTCCTGCAGATTTTATAAACCATTTATATTAATATTATCCTACCACTTCCTCCAGTGAAGTCCCTCAGACAATCCTTTCTGCCACCTGAATGTGTTCTGCAAATGACTGTGCAGCTAAATAGCCGTTAAGAAAATGTCCTTTGTTTAAAAAGTGAAAATAAATACATAAATAAGCACCTTTGAGGTCTGTCAGCTGTATGGCTTTTTAATGCTTTGGATTAGTGTTTCCATTCGAAGTGATGTACTTTTTTAATCTCACCATAAACCTCTGTTGTTATCATAAAAATGTGCAGCATTTTGTGTTTGTTATTTTTTATAAGCAACCATAGCTGCATAGATAGATGCTTCCTTATTTAAATAAGAAAAATAAATTTTATTCTTAATCACAAAAATTCATTCTTCCAATATAGTAGGCTATCACTCTACTTCATCTTTTCAAGTTTATTAGATTATAGAAATATGTAATTCAGGAATTATTTCCTGTCTCGTTTTCTGTCTCAGACTGATTTACACTAGCTCGGTGTCACTTTTAAATCAGTTGTTCAGATGCCTGACTTGTGGAAGACATGGTTTCAAATCATATGATGGCTTGTATATAAAAATTACCTTGATACATCATTCTGGCTACTGTCTATCTAGGACGCGATGTAGACACTGCATGGAGTAGCACAACTGGGAGAAGAAGAGAGTCATATCTGGAACGTGTTTGTGCTAGAGAGTAACTTAGTTCTCTGTGACCAAAGAGCAGTTTTATAGGATTTGTACAGATCAGTCCAAACAGCGCTTGCTTCAAATGCTACAGTACTTGTAAGGCTAAAGTTTGGCCTTGCAGCTCTTAGACAAGTCAGCCACGTACAAAACAGCAACATTCTTTATGTGTTGATTAGGAGAAGCATTCCTTTAGCAGAGAACTACAGTGGGTAGTACATCTTCAGAGTAAAGGGATAGGTTGTAAGCTTGATGCCTGCATCCTAGGTCCATGCAGAACTGGCATCAAAGTGAATAAGGGCCATACTTGAATTTTAGGTGGCGCAGAAGCTGTGTATAGCGTGCTTTATTTGTATGTAGTATGTTCTTTGTGGTCCAACTGGAACATCATTCTGTAATGTGGGGAATATTCAAGCACAGGAGTTAAGCTGTACTGGGTTTCCACTGAGCTTTCACTTATTTAATTATGGTTGCATTAAAGAACAGGGACAGAGAGAAACATGGGGCTCACAGAAAGCTAAATATTGTATGTAATGAGTAGGAAAAATGAGACTGTTACATGTTGAGGAGACTACGTACATTCTCAGACCTCCATTGACTTTACACAGGATTGGCTTAGGTATCTATACACCACACCCACAGATCCAGGAACCGTAGGAGGCTTTCTGCTGAGCTTTGTTTCTTAGATGAAGGTATCTGCTTCCAGGGAGGAAAGAAAGAGGCTGGGAGGTGGGTGGGGGGAAGTAATGGCAGAGCTCTGGGTGCTGAGAAGCAGTGCTGAATCCCAGCTTCAAAGAGTTTAGGGGCTACTAGAGTAGTGGATCCAACCTGACATACTTGCATTAGTTCTGCTTGTAATAGCAACTGGTTTTAGAAAACAGCTTTCTTTTTAAAGAAGGAATTTTGTTTTTCCTCTTTGCTAACCAGATCAAAAAGAAGCAGCAAGAAGTAGTGGGCTTTTTAGAGGCCAACAAGATTGACTTCCAGCAAATGGACATAGCAGGTGATGAAGACAACAGGAAATGGATGAGAGAGAACGTCCCGGGTGAAAAAAAGCCTCAAAATGGAATTCCCCTCCCTCCACAGATCTTCAATGAGGAGCGGTACTGTGGGGTAAGGAGCTGTTTGGAAATTCAAATATCTTCAGAGAGTCTTCTTTCACAGAAAGTGACTTTTTTCCATTAGTAGGAAGTGTTCAACTCCTTAAAACACTTTGAGATTCACTTTGAAAGAACAATTCTTACAAAACATTTCTTTAGGCACAGAAAAGCAATAAACCAAAAGATTATTCCATTTTAAGAGAAAAAATATACATAGAGGGAAAACTGGCTAGAGAAACTCTGCCGAACAGACCGTATGGATTTTCCCCTGCAGACCCAGAGCCTGTGGAGGACACAGAGCTCACTGCAAGGTGTGGAGTTTGCTGCCTGTGAGGAGCTCAGTGTTTTCCTCTCACAGTCTCCTACCTTCTGCTGTGTAGCTCACTCACAAGTGGTCCTGCTGCTGGCTCTGTGCCTGCGCATTCACTTCAGCTCCTGGAGACCAAAGGTAGTGCTGTCTGGGTGAATATGGCTTCTTCACACCAAATCTCAGGGTAGCCATATGTGAACCATGAGGGATTACTCGAGGGAGTCCAGCAGCAGGCTACAAAGATGATTATGGGTCTAGAGCATCTTTCTTATGAGGAAAGACTGAGAGAGCTGGGTCTGTTCAGCCTGGAGAAGGCTGAGAGGGGATCTTATCAGTGCTTACAAATACCTCAAGAATGGGTGTCAAGAGGATGGGTCCAGGCTCCTTTCAGTGGTGCCCAGTGATAGGATGAGGAGCAGCAGGCACAGACTGAAGCACAGGAGGTTCCATCTGAATATGAGGAAAAACTTATTTACTTTGAGAGTGCCAGAGCACTGGAACAAGCTGCCCAGGGAGGTTGTGGAGTCTCCTCTGGAGACATTTAAAACCCTCCTGGACACATTCCTGTGTGATCTGCTCTGGGTGAACCTGCTTTAGCAGGTAGGGTGGACTAGATGCTCTCCAGACATCCCTTCCAACCCCAACCATTTTGTGATTCTTTGACTCATCTGGGCTGCTAGGAAGTCAAGTAGATGTCTAAGGCACCAGGGGTTGTGAACAGGAATCTTTTCTATTATACTGTACAAAAAAATAGGAGTTATAGTTGACTGGAATAGTTCTGCTATGTGGTTTGAATTATTGAAATTATATTGCTTACGCAATAAATATCCAACTCTTTATAAAAGAAATTGTAACACTCATCAGATGCTTTTATATTTTCATATATGCTTGTAACAGGTTATTTCTCTTCAGAGAGTTTGTTCAAATCAGTGACAGATAATACTGTACCAGCATGAATATTAGGATTGTGAATCAAAAGAGATATCTGAGACAATTTTTCTCTCATGGTCTGGATGGAAATACATAGTCTGGAAAGTACTCTGATATGATTGCTGAGATGAACTTGCAAAGTACTCTGAAACGCAGATCACATAGTGAGCCCAGTTTTAAGTTACTCCACAAATCCAGTGTGAACTACTGCAAATGTTGTTTTGAGAGAGAAGGGATTTACATGCCACTAAGTTTTCAGAATTAACTTCAGTACTCTCAGAGCAAAAGTTGCTCGTATGAATAATGCGGTGCAATTGTTTACGCATTTTCTCATAGGAATCTTAAAAGAGAACTTGATAAGTTAGAGTTCATGTGCATTTCAACATCCAGTCTGCACCAATAAAACATATAATTCGATATATTTTACTCTGGATTTTGTTGCAACCAATGTTGCAATAAATATTTCTGATATTCCCTGGAGAGGTTATGTAGTGAATTAAAGAGTAATTGCCTTAAAAATTGTTGCAGCTGATCAGCCTTGCCAGTAAATGACAAATACACTGGTTTTACTCCATGTCTGAAGCTATTTCAGGGGGTAAACCATCTACATCTTGAAATCAATTTCAGTTAAGAAGGAGTCATTTGCAAAGACACCTCCATGTGCAAAGGGGTCCAGAAAATAGTTGCAGCTACTGATTTGAAAACTAAATCAAATTTTCAAGTACTCTAAAAGTTTCCAGAATTCTAACGTACCAAGTTCTCAAAGCTCATTGCTAATGATCTCAGTGGGTGCATAGCAAAGATCAATTTATAACATCATTATTTCCAAATAAATAAGGTAAGGAGATCCATATCTGTACACAAGCTTTACCTTTCTCCTGATGGGAAAGTGCTGTAAAGGAGCTGCACAGTGACTGTGGAGTGGAATTATGTGGGCTGATTGAGAACACAGTCAGGGGCTGGCAGACTGGTGCAAAATTCTTCCAAGTCTTCTGTAACATGTCTACAACATAAAGCTGGGGATTTGCATTGTAGTTCCCTGCATAACATGTGCAGGTCCAACAGACCCATAATTCTGAAGTCTAGAAGTCTTTTATGCTGTTTAGGCTTTAGATGTTATATCTTAATGCTTCTCCTGTGTCGCAGTTCCTTTGTCCTCAGCTACTTCATTAAAATTAGGGCTGAGTATTGCAAAGTTCTGTCTGAGTCATAGGCTGCAGTCCAGTATCCTGAATTCATGAAAGTCCCTTTAAAATGTGTTGCTTTTGTTAGTACAGTCTTCAAGGGCCTCAGTCTTGTGGTATCTAGGAACCTTTGAATTGGGTATATGCAGCCAGTTTATACCCATTTCCTGATATGCCAAAATCACCCTTTAGCTTAAACAGCTCTAGTCCAATATATTAATAAATGGGAATCAAATCCTCTATTAATCTTCATTTTGCTGCACTGAACAACTCAAGCTCTTTACACTTTTTTTTTTTTTTTTTTTTTTTGTAAAAGACAATTTCTTTTTCTCCTTCCCAAGTTTTGTTTTTCTATCCTCATTCCCAAGTAGCCCTTTTTTTTAGGTCAAACTTGTTACATTTCATTTGTACTCATTCTCCTTTCTGAGATCACTGTTTTCCTTGACTTTCCTTCCTATCAATTGTCCTGTATGTTTAGTTACCATTCACATATGTGCACTTATATACGCATTAGCAGCATTCTGGCCTTGGGAGATGAAAATTCAAGATAAAAGATTTCCTTCCTCATCCTGAGAAAGATGGATTTAGAGAGAGACATGGCAACCTTCAAATATTTTAAGCACTGCAGGAAAAAAAGAATTTATTACTGGTCTGAGTTCAGTATTGACCCTGCTTTGAGCAGGAGGCTGGACTAGATGGTCTCCTGAGGTCTCTTCCCACCTGAATTATCCTGTAGTTCCATGATGTTGTAAAATATGTTCTGCTCCACACCCACTGGAGGTGGTGCAAGATGTAATGACAAAAAATGCAGCAACAAAGGTTTAAGTCAGACATCAGAAAAAAATATATAGTTTTCAGGAGATTGTCTCATTATCTCATTAAAGGTCATTACCAATGGATTAGAGAAACACCTATTGGGAACAGTGTAGTGGTTCCTGCCTTGGAGAAATGGTCCTTTGAGTTCTTCTCCAGTCTCCTGTTCTACAGTTCAGTGAAATTTTGGGGTGGGGGTAAGCAAAGAGGGGATACTGGGGACAGGTGAGGAGACTTCATGTGCTGGGATAGACTGACATAATGAGCAAGTAAATTCAGTCCTGGTGCGAATCTCTTCCCCTGATACGTAAAAGTATCTACATCTTCTGGCTGACCCTGAAGGGCTGCTTTGCTTCCTAACTTTTTATGGTAAAATGGAGGTTTCTTACAAATACATTCATGAAAATATACCAACTGTGAGTAGCTTTTCTGCGAGGTCAGAGAAGCTTAAGTCTGTCTTATAAATAGCTTGGATCTTATTTTTCTTTCAGATCTTTGGTATTGCCACTTGAAGAAAGATTAGAAATGGATTCATTTTGTATGCCTGGCTATAGCACGAATTTCAAGTATCCATTCTAATCCATCAGTGTTGACAACTATGTTCTTATTTGCTCTTTTTCTTACGCTGATTCTTTGCTCATGTCTAGACAGACGTCTGCATCTGTGTCACTTTCTAAATATATTGAGCACTCTGTTGCTCTTGTCTCTGCTTTTGCTTAACAAAAAACCCTAGAAAACTGGGGAAGAAATGAAATGTAAACTTCTGGTTTTCTCTGTAAGATGAAATCTGTGTTTTCCTCTGTAAACTGAAATCCATAGAATAAAATACCCATGTACATATATTTTTAAAGAATCTCTGTATTATTAGGTAAGACTTTTATTTGATGCTTCATATAGCTGCTAAAGTCAAATATATGGAAATCATAAGGACCTCTGGAGGTCTGTAGTCCAGCCTGCCACTCAAAACAGAGATAGCTTTAAAGTTAGCTTATGTTGCTCGGGGCTTTGGCCATTTGAGTTTCAAAAGTCCCCAAGGATGATGTTTCCATGTCCTTTCTGTGCACTCTGACCTGGTACCGTATCACTTGTGGGGAAGAACTTTCTGCTGATGTCCAAATGGAGTTTACTGTTTTGCTGTCTGGCATTTCTGCAGTGGTCATCCAAAGGATGTTAGAGAGTATATGTGCATGTGCCCTCATATCATAAAGAAAAACTCATGGAGTATTTTTTTTTAATACATTTCACTGTGTTTTTCAAAGGCTAGTTCCAAAGGCAAAATGACACCACTACTCTCTGCCTAGACCATTTATGTCTTCTCATATGCTATAATATTGTTGTGTACTTAGAAATAAGTTGTTGCCGCTAATTTTTCTTAATATCTGCCTTGGGAACAATCACCTTTTGTCATTCACCAAGTGGAGGTATGAATGAGTCACCATTAGGAAGGTAAGAGTGCAAATACACAATACAAAAACTATTCCATGGGCACTGTAGTCATGCTTTTACCCCATGCTAAATGCACAATAGCTTACTCCTCAGTGTAAGCAAGGTCGAGTGACCTTCCAATTACTGCAAGATACCACATTTACTGTGGGATGTCATTGTACATTACCGATTACCAAGGAATACCTGATATGATAGAAGATTTTCCTGTTCTGATAAGGAGTTCATCTGGTCATTCACATGTCTTGCTTGTGCAAGACGAGGTCTCATTATCTACAAGGCTACATGTCTCTGGAGATTTTTAGTGCACTTGCCATCTGCTGATTTTCCTCTGAGGAGGAATTAACAAGATGTATAAAATGAGTCCAGTTCATGGCCCTTTCTTGTTACAGTCTTCTCTTTGTTTCTCAGGTATTGACATGTTGTAGCATGTTTCCTGTGTTTCTCTGACCTGTCAAAGGCCCACGTCAAATTCTGGCCCTTCGAATTGCAGAAAATTGTCGTGTTCTCATTTGCTGTATTGCTCCTAAATTTATGGATTAGACTTTGGACACTGGCTTTCTTAAATGCTTAGGGCGGGCTTGAGTTAGATGAGGAGAACCCTACAGCAACATGAAAACAGCAAAAAGATGCTTTGAGAAATGGGTGACCTGTAGCAGCAGCAGGCGTTCTATGTGGTCAGGGCAAAATGTGCTCTGGGGCTTCTCCCAGTGCCAGGTAGTTCCCACTGCCTGTAGCTAGGTCTGCATGAAAGCTCATCTGTCCCTTAGATAAATCAGTGAAATGGGCTGTCACTTATCCTGTCTGTTAATCTATGTTGCCTCTTCCAAACTGGACTGAAATGTCATTGATTCCAGTCTTGTTGATATTAAGGTGACTTCTAAACCATCCACTTCAGCTTTTCCCTAGGATTAGCTTTGGCCAATAATTTTTTCTCTCTAAATACTAGAACAGCACAATAAAACAGCTCAAGTCCTAACCCAGCTTTACAAATAAGTCTCAAGGATGAGTCAGCACCTTATTATTTACAGGTTTCTATTTCTGGAGTTATTTGGGATGAGAGGGGGGATGATAACATGGTCAAGACAGTAGTCTAGGATTCAGCAGACATGCATTCAGTCTGCTGTCCTACACAGAGCTGCTGTCTGGCCATCGGCTGGTCACTTATGACTAGAGTTTCTGTTGAGGTGTTGAAAACCTGTGGATTTTTACCCATGTAAGGTGTTAGTTATGAACTTCCCAATAACAAGCTAGTGATACCAGAGTTTCCTTAATTGATAGGAAAGCTGTACAGGTGAATACATAAAAAACATGCAAGTTCTAGATGGAAGGATTGGAGCCATCCCTAACATCTTTTCAGTTATATTGGCACTGAAGAGAAAATAGGCATCTAACGTAATGATTTATAACTTTGGTTCATGTGTGAACAAGATATTTTGGCTGTACATGCACGTCAGAGGGAACAACACAGTTGCTTGCTATGTTTGTCTGAAAAGTAACTGCGTTTTCTAACCATCTTCTTCATCATTTCACTTGTGCTGTTGCGGAATCTATTGCCTTTTATTTGCTATGAAACTATCCAGGGTTTTGAGGATCTATTTTGTATTCTTACTTACAGCAAGTTTTATTTTAACATTTAAATGGGAATAGCTTTGCTTCGGTGTGTACAGCTGAGGCACATTAAAATGAGACGCTTAATTTTATCTGATTCTGACATGGATGTGACATAATTAAAGTCTGAGTCTCTGGAGAGATTTGCCCATTTGTGCATTTTGCCAGCCAGTGCAAAACTCCCTTTATCTGAGTTTTTTTCGTGGGGCTTAGATAATGTGGGTGCTTGTACAAGTGCATAGTCATTCTCATCGATACAAGAAAGATTTGCCTGGGCTAGTGTCTTCCTCCTGTGCTTTTGGTTTGATTTTTGTTACCAATCTTTGTTTGTTTGTTTGTTCTTTTTTTTTAGGATTTTGAATCCTTTTTCTCTGCTAAAGAAGAAAATATTATTTATTCATTCCTGGGTCTTGCTCCTCCTCCAGGCGTAAAGGTATGCACTGCTGTCCTTCCATGGGGGCCATTTATTTGATTTTAATAAAAGATGGAGATAGATAGTGACGCAGCATGTCAAATAAGGAGCAGTGACAAGCATTACATTAGATGCTGGTGCAGCCAAGTGTTCTTAAAGGAAAAAAAAATAAGTAGCTGGTTCAGTAAATACTAGAAAATACTTCTCTCTTCCCTTCTATCACTGCAGGCTTGTTACCATGCCTCCAGCTGAAGATTTTTTATGTTGTTGTTATTGACAAAGCAGTATTTTATCACGTTCAGCTATAAATGATGCAAAATTTCCTAATGCAATGTATGGGTTGTTTTAATTATTATACAAGAAACATTCTCTTCTCCCTGACTGCATCAAACCTTGAGCAAACAGGGTTTGTACTGGCTTCCAGCAGAGGGGCTGGGGTGTGGGGCCCTTCCATCCCCTGTGGTTACACACAAAGGGGCACTGTGAGGTTTGCTCCCCCTGCCCCTTGAGGAGATCTCTTAAAGTCTTATCCAGAATGTCACAAAGTCCCTTTGGCAAACCTTCCTGTTGTTCTCCATGCACTGTATTTTGACAATGTTCTAGTGTATTTCTGGTAAAAGGAAAATATTTTTTTTGTCTTTTTTTTTTTTTCCCTTCAGCAGAAGTAAGGTGTTTTATCTTTAACAGAGCCTTCTTCTAATCAGAAGTTTTATAGCTGAGAGCATTACAGCTCTCATATCCTAACGTCAGGTTACATGATAATCAAATGTTGCCATCTTTAACGTGGGTGATTCAACAAAAGAAATGAATCAAGAGAGCGATAAGCCAGAACGATAGCAGAGATCTCTGCTGCACTGTGGTGACCTGGCTGAAGAAGTGCCCTGGAGCATGAGATCTGCTTTCTGGTCCAACTCTGCTGCCAACTGTGCAGCAACATTGAGTAAAAACACTGTTGTACATGTCTCTGTTTTTGCTCTTCTGTAAAAGCAGAGTGAAAAAGGAGACTTTGCTAAGTGCTTTGCGAGTTAGAGTTGAAGAGATACCCAGGGGAGAGCCACGGTTGCTATAAATGTCTTTGACGCTGATTCCCTGTGTGATAAGGAGCAAGTGATTTAAACTTTCTGCTTCAGCTGTGCCATCTCCCACCAAGGGAAACAAAAATTACTCGCCTACCTCACAAGGGTCTTGTGAGAATTCATTTAATTAACATCCACAAAGCCATGAAAGGCTTAAAGGACTACATGTATTACATATTATAATCATCATAAAAGATATATGGAGAATCAATGAGACAAAGAAAATTACATTTTTCCATCTTCCCACTTCATGTATTATCTACTCCTTCGTGCAAGGTTCTGTTAGATAGTGTGTCTATGAAGCAAAGTAGCAATTTTTTAGAATTCATTCATTCCCAGCTGTCAGCAGAGGCTATTACAGTTTCTACTTCCTGACAACTTTGTAAATGTTGAAAATAATATGCTCTATACGTTCTGCTGAGCAGATAACTGTTAGTGCTATTGGTAGCAAGCAAATACAGTTTATGTTGATTAACTGCTGCATTGGTGTTGGTGAGGATTGTTTCAGTCCAGAAAATGGAAATAAGTGAGTGTTTTTTAAAAATCCATGTAAAGAGTAGAAGCATATTTACATCATCTCCCTTTTAGAATCTATTCCTGAATTCAAGAGACACATATAAGTGTTTTAGCATTTATTGCAGAGGTGTTTCTCAGCAGCTTCACTGCCTGACAGTCTGGCTGTGGTTTGTCATACAAATAACCTTGCTGCACTGCTTCTGCTTTCCTTTCATTAGGCTGTGAATTCAACCTTAGCATGGAGTACAAAGGATGGCTCGTGACATTGATTTCCAGCAGCATGAATCTGGAATAATAAGTCAGGTGTGGAAAAGATGGTGATGATGACACATGACAGGGCTTCCAACTAATATCTTCTTAAATAATTGTATTTTGTTTCTGGAACGTGGTGGTAATTTATAAAATACGCAAACTATAAAGCATGGAAACACCACAGTGCAGTCAGTAAGCATTTGCTTTCTAGTATTTTTTATCTCACTGAGTCATTATAAAAAAATAATATGAAGCTGACAATGTGTTTTATACTCTTGCCTCAGGAGATTCTTCTTCCTACTCCATCCAGCTTTTGTCTCATATTGCACTAGCAGTAGAGAAGCTCTTTAATGACCATGAAGATGTTTCACAGCACAACCCACTAGCATCCTGACCCAGGGCTATTTTAGAAGTATTTTCTAGAGCAAGCAGAGGAACTTTTTGCTGCTACCTCAGCAAATTATAACTTTCCAACAAAATACTTCTTGGTAAATTAATTGCCATGTTAACCTGCTGAGTGCAAAATACATGTTTCAATTTTGCAAATTCACATTTTTGTAGCCCTGGATTCTCTCTGGTTTAGGTGTCTATGACATGTGATCAGATCTAGTTGACCAGGCTTTACATTGAAGTGTTACTGCCTGGTATTGGAGCTCTGGTAGTGCCAGAGCCTAGTGTGCAAACTGATCTGCACTTACAGGCTGAGTCTGACATGTCCAGGACACATCAAAGAGCAGACTAACTGTAAGACACATGTGAAGAAGCTCTGAATACACACAGATATGAAGATCCTTCTTAGATCTGCAGCACACATGCAAAATAGTCTTCATGCACTTATTTAAGTATCCTATTACTTACAAAAAAACACTGTAATTGTTTCATTAAGAAATAGCAAATCAACATCAAAGCTAATCAGGCTGGCTGGGAAACAGGCTGAGGGGCAGCTCCCAAAATAGGGACCTGCTCCTCCCTGCAGCCGGGTTTGTTTGGACCTCTGCTAAGAGATCTGGTCAGGTACCACCATACAGATGGACAACTGCTGTGGCCGTCACTGTGTTCTTGGATGCAATACAATGAAACATTTAGATGCCTGGATGACATATGGAAACTTCTGCAGATCTTGGTGGAAGTGCCCAAGATCTAAATGCTGTTTGTTTAGAACACTGTGGGAGTTGGGCAAAGGTCTTCACACTTTTTTTCCTATATACCAAATACGGTTTTGTCATTAAAGGATGCTATGTGGCCATAAAACTCAGTGACACTACAGGAAATCAGTTGTTGGTTTTGGTATTTCAGAAAGGATCAATTAGCTCACATCATCCTCTCTCTCCTGTTGCCTCCTCCTCATACTAGTTATCATATTTTCTACAACATCATTTAACAGGGGTGAGTTGCACGGTTTTCTATGCCTAAGAGAAGAAGAGGGCATAGTGTTTGTGTTAATAGGTTCTTTAGTCTATTAATATTAAAAACCTTCTCACCTGAAGGAATATCTGATCTTAGATACTTCTAACTTCTCAATGTGTTCCATGGCACACTGGGATTTAAAGGACAGCTACACTTTGTGCCTGACCCAAAGATCACTCAAATTAGTGACAGATTTCTACATGATCCTATTTAATCTTGGATTAGTGGCACGAATGGTGAACAATGGTGAATGTGCCAACAGTATACACATGTACATAGGGTCAGGTGTGTCAGTTTCAACTGCCCCCAAAGTTGGGTATGTTTCTTTTTGAAGCCCCCATCATTTTTTAGGCTTAGTCTGAGACTGTTCTCAACATTCTTGAAAATATTCTGAAATACTGGTCTTGTGTGAACGTCCCATTAGTAGCTTTGGCTACACCGCTGGTTTCCTGAAATGACACAGGTACATTGTTCTACAAATGAGATGTCTGTTACTTAAACTAAGATGTCAAACAGAATGCTGCATCATTATACCTTCTGAGTATCTTGGCAAGGTTTGAATGCAGGTAACTAATTACTTTTTATTCTGAGGAACAAAAAGGTTTTTTTGACAACTTTATTAACTACAGTGGAATACTGTCTCCATTTCCCAGAAGTCCAGAGAGACAGTAGCTTGTAGCAAGATCATTTATTGCTCTCTGAAGCTGATTTATTTGAGCTGAGGATCCATTTTCAAATCTCGTATATACCCAAGTCCTTAATCTTAGTATTCTTGGTCTTAATATTCATGATCTTGACATCCCCAAATCCATAGATACTTGAGCTTTAGCCTTTTAGTTGAAGAAGTCTTCTACTAATTTAAAATATGTGCATTTTATTTAAAGGAAAAGTAACTGGTCAGCCAAACTTTATGAATGGAACATCATTTTAAAAATCAAATTTTGTGTTGCTATGTAGGGCTAGTGTAACAATGCTATTCCAAATATCACAGTTCTCCATATAATCAACAAGGAGTCTGTATGTGTGTGTGCGTGTATACTGGCTGATAACACACTGCTTCTAGAGTTGAGCTCTTTCAGCCACAACTTTTCTTGCCTTATGCTCTGAGTAAGTATGTGATTCATCTAAGATAGTTTTACACAATAGGCATATTTTAATTAGAATGCCACTTTACTTTTATGTATTTTATGTATCTGCCAAAAATATTGAGTATGTGTATTTTAAAATGGAATGTTAAGATACATGCTGAAAATAAATATCTAACCAATTCAGTTTTCTTGAACACGATAATTTTCATTTTAGGAATTGCTACAAAGTAAGTATGTGTAAGGACGTTATCACTTGCTTAAGGAAACAATGTATAAACACAATGTTGCACAAGAGAATTTCAATGTATGTCTGTGTTACTACAAGTTTTAATCCTCAAATATTCTGGTATCTTGTGAGAGAAAAGCAAGATGTAAATTAAGCCGAACAAATGTCTCTGTAGATCTATTTTTAATATCGATGCCACCAGCATCAGAGTGCAGTGAACCCACAGTTTTATGTGTACTTGACATCAGAATTGCAGAAAAAGTGGTCTCTTCTCCTTCCTCTGGCTCCTTCTGCTCACTGCCAGCTGCTCATTCCTCTCCCCAAGCATCCTCCACATGCTGGCAAAAACATTAATGCAGCTGCATAACGGAGTGTGCAAATTGTGTGAGATAGAAATGTTTTTATTTCTAAAGCTTGAGTCTTGATCAGCCTCCTGCTCCAGCTCACCAGGCAGCAGGCACAGGCTTTTGCTGCCAGGAAGGCAGGGCAGCTCTGGGAAGGGCTGCTGGGGGAGTGATGCTGGCTGCCGAATTTTTGTCGTTGTTGTTGTTGTTATTCTCTGGGAGAGGAAGGGGAACTTATGAACCTATGTGCTCACTCTCTTTTCATTACAAGTTCTTTACCTATAAAGCATATTTTCCATGATTTCAGGAGAAAATTGCCAAAAGGGCACCAAGTCTTACAGACAGTGAAATTTCAGGAAAAAGCTAAAATTGCAGAAGTATTTTGTACATCTTCACTCCGTTGTGATATCTGCTTCCAAACATTCCTGACTTTCTATCATTTTTGTGCCCATCCAGCAGAGCATCTCAGCAGGAAGGCATGACTTATATTGCACACCACATCATGGGACAAACGTCCCGGAGTCAGTGCTCGCCCAAGTCTGCTCTGAGGCTAAAAGCCAGGTAGCTATGCTAGTGTAATGCTTCTGTAGGCCAAGTACACTGCCTGAAGAAATCATATGTGATGAGGACACTGGAGGAGGACTTGTGAAGCTTGAAGAACAGGGGATCATGACTGGAGGCTTTTGTTTAACTGTAGAGACAAATGAAACTACGGAAAAGGAGAATAAAACCCAAACCAGCCAGGTGGATGAGTTGTAAGGACTTGGTCACAGGGTTGATAAAGGAGCTCGTCTTCTATCCGGAACATGTTTCTCTGGCTGAAAATTGTAGGATTTAGGATGACACAGGACAGGACCTCCCCTGAATCTAATTCTCTGTTGCTGGAGGCAACCACATCAGACAGCACCTTTCAGAAGTGTTCAGATTCCCTTTTAATGAATTAGGTCCTTAGCCTCTGCTTTTCTATTAGAAAGATCTTCAAAAATGTCATGCTGCTGATTAGAAATTTTATTTACAGCTGATTTGTATGCATTTTGCATCTACCTCAGTGCTCTTCCTCATCCTATCCCTCCCTGATGTTTACTCTGGTCTATTTTTAGAGAGCTGTCATATCCCCTCACAGCATTACTTTCAATAGATTAAAGTAATGAAGCTTTTTTTGTCACCATTTCATAAGACAAGCTCTCCACTCCCTCAGATATTCCTGCAGCCTCCCAGGGCACCTGTTCCAGTCTGAATTTCTCTTTCTTGAGCCTGAGTGACTGGAATGGTACAGAGCGATCTAGAGGAGGTTTCACCTTGGCCTTATACAATGACATTAAAAATTGCTTTCAGCTCTACCAGCTCTACCTCACCTCATATGTCTGAAGTTCACATTTATTACCTTTGTCACCATCGCATCACATTCGTGGCTCAGTTATTCTGTGATTATTTAAATACATCCATCTTTTTCTTCTTCGATGATCACCAACTAACAAGCTCTCAAAATGCAGTAGAAATATCTGTTTCTAATCTCTGTCTCAGAACTGCCTGTCCCAAATAATGTGACTTTGCACTTCATCCTATTTCTGTTATTCCACTTGAGGCCATACAGGTGTCCTTTTATCTGACACAGTGTGTGATCCACTGTGACCTTTCACAGCTACCTGGCTGCAAGTGCAATAGGACCTAAAATAAAGAGCCTGCTAGGATGTGATTGTTCATGGTGCTGGAATAAATAGATTTGCTAGATATGTGTGTGAGTTGAGGAACAGTTTCCTGATGATTTTAAACAAGAAAGCTAAAAGACTATGAATGAAATCCTCTATTCAGTTTTTCTGTAGCTTCTTGATGAAGTTAAATTGGAATGCATGCTGTCAAAAAAGTCTCTCTTTTTTTTTCTGAAGCCAGAATGTGCCATCAGAGTGAGCATCAGTTTCTATTAAACTTTACACGGAAAAGTTAGAGAATCTACTATGCTCTGAAGAGGAAGAAGTACTTGAATTCATGTTTTCCCTACACAAAACCCATGCATTTACCAGCAGATCAACATGCCAACAAGTGTTCCTTTCACAGGAAAATGTCTAAAAGTATATATTCATTTGAGTGCTGAAGTGAAATTAGAAAAATGTCTCCCAAAACAGTCAAGAGTTTTCTAGAAATAAGTTGTTGTTTATGTGCCATGAGGCTGACAATGACCTCTCCTTTGCTGTCAGGAGAATGAAAAATCCGATGCCACAGACAAAAATGAAACACACACGGAAGACAAGGCAGAGGAAGGGCCTCATGAAGGGGCTGATGAAGGGGCTCATGAAGAGGCTCAGTCTGCTCAGTCACCATCAGAAGATCAACAGGTAATTTTTCCCTTTTCCCCTTGTGATATGAAGGTTTTACCTGTGCTAAGAGTATGAAACATAAACCCACAGCCCCTCCTAGTGTGCCTCAGGGTGGGACGACTGATTTGCAGTGTGATCCTGCTTGTCTTTTGGATACACTTTATTTGACATTATGGTGATATGAAACCTAGATAAAACTCCAGGGAAATTTGCTCCGAATCTTTGAATCTTGAATAACAGGAGTTGTCTTTATTTAACAGCTCTTTTTGCCTCTTGTTACCAAGCACCTTTTTTTTGTTTGTTTATGTTCATTTGGAACCAAACTCTAGATATGGAGAATAATTTAGGAGTAGACATCTGAGTCCTATCTGTGTGGGAAAATTTGCTGCTATCCGTGACCAGCATCTGAAGTGCTCAGAAATCTATCTGTTAATGTTTGTTGTCACGTACCAGCATTGACTGCTGTTGCAGCAAGCCAGGTCTGACAGTGTCTTCTCCAAGTCATGCAGAAACCCCTGGGCAGTACAGAAACGAAGACCGTTGTTATCCTTTCTGGCTGCATCACGGTCTGATATTACAGTCACATGGGCAGATCACAAACTACAGTGCCAAAGGTTCTTGAAAGGAGCCATCTGAGTTCCTTTAATTCCATGGTATAATATCCTGCAGTTAGCCAACATCAGTGAAGTCCTTGTTGTTGAAGGGTAGATGGATCCTGCAAAAGGGGCTCATTCTGTTACGTGCTGGTCTCTTCCTCAGTGGGATGTTTATGTTACTGGACAGGTTCTAGACCCAGTAGACACTAAGCAGAAATGGATCCTGTGTCTGGAGATAGGGATCCAGCTGCTTTATTTCTCCTGCTGCTCTGACACTTTGGCATTTAAAGATGGGTTTATTTTGATGCTGCAGTGTCAGGTGACTCTCTTCCCAAAAAGTCAGGCCTACTGCTGGATCAAGGACTTACACTTGTTTTTTTCTGTGGTTTGGAGATCTGATGGTCCCAGTGGAATACCTGTCACAAATGCATAATCTCTTTCACTAAAGACCAAAACGATTTTGTTTTTCCCATCTAGCTGTGAGGTTTTGCCAGAGGAAACAGCTCTCTGTAAGCCTTTCCCATTACCCTTTTTAACAATGACTGAACCAGACGTTGTTAGGCTGGAAAAGCACCCTTTTACATAGCCCCATGCAAGTCTAACACGCTGGCAAGTCCCATTTAATATTTTAAAATGGCGAGGAGGAGAGACAGTCCTCAGTGGGAACTGAAATTTCTCCTTAAATTATATCCAAGCACTTTTCATGACTCTAGAAATATCAGCTGGCTTGTGAGTGCCATCACATGCCTTTTTCCTCAGCTCTGAAGAGAAGCCCCGCATAAAACTGCAGTGCATCCCCTGGCTGGATTAGGTTACTTGCCATTCTGGCTGGCCGTCTGCTGTAATGTTCTTCAAATGAGAACAGAATGCTGGAACATGTCTGCAAATGTGTCAAGCAGCTGTGTATGAGAGGTTTTGTAATGACATAATGCAATACCACTCCTATGCAACAAGTACCTTGCTCCGTTTCTCACAGAATGGATGGAGCCTCTAAGTGGAAAATATATTCTCCTTCAGTTTTACAGGGAGGGGAGTGCCAGAGGAGAAAGCAGCAGGCAAGATAGTGTGTTTGAACAGGTTCTTCTGTGGTTATGAGGGCATAAAATATGCTTAGTCTTACAAATCCTCCCCTTTCACCTGCACAGTCTTGGCAGTGTTAAAATGATCTTACATAAGGAGGAGAAAAGTCTTCCTGAAATCATCCAACTGATACTCAGCTTCATGGTGTCAAGTGTATATTGGCTCCTGGGGGAATAATAAAAGCACTGTTTTCTGTTCCTGTCTCACTCGTACTCACCATTGCAGGCAGCAAGGTACCAGTGGCTCCTGCTAGGGATGCACGAAAAACATTTTTCACCCTCTTCCACCACCCATTTCCCATGTCACCTGGGACAAATCACTTCAGTGATGTGGCATCTGTCCACCTTGCCACAGTTCATCCCAATCATCGCTTCTGCTGGGAGGGCATGAATCATTCTGTAGAAATTCTGGTATTCTCATTGACTACAAACAGCACACAAAGGACAAGTTTAGATGAGAAGAATGACTCTGAGGCAGCTGCAGTGAGAGGAATTCCACCTTTTGTTTCTATCTCATTTTATCCTTATGAAAGAAAATTAGAATAACATTTCCTTACCTGGCCAGGACTTTCTGAAGTTAAGTACATTTAAAGAATGTCAGATTGCCATTGGAGTATCTTCACTGGATGTTAGGTCCTAAAAGATATATGTAGTATCAACACAGTGTTTTCAGTATTTCACTCTCTTCCTCTTATTCTGCAGCCCAGCACATCTTGTTTGAGTGCTTGGTCAGACTGAATACATGTTTTCCAAGTGCTCCCCATCCCGTGGCTTTTTTTCTTCTAGCTTGTTAGGAGCTGGCTTCTGTAAACTGGGTTCTGAAAGGGTGACCTTTTTCTCAGTGGCCCACTGTGTTTGGCAGCCAAACAAATTGCATCTTTTGAACAGTAGTCAGGTCTCTTTTAGAGCATCAACTTACACTTTTGACAAACCCTCAAATCAAAATGCCATAATTCAAACATCATAGTTTTATGTTCTGCTTCTGCATTAATATACTAGTGGGAATCTAGTATTGGAATTTTGGCCTTATTTAGCACTCAGTTTCAAACCAGCTTAAAAACGACTCTCTGATGCAGGGTGTAAAAAGCCAGCTCTTCTCCAGTGATTTGCCAGAGAAATGCCAGTGCTATGGAAAAATTCTAGAAGAATCTTGGCAAATTAAAGATATCTCAATCTTTGCCAGTGATCAGAAGACAGATAACAAAATAAACTGTGGGTGTCTCAATTGTGGAGCTTCACAGAGGGTCCTGGACTCCAGAAGGCTCCTCTAGTGCCTCAGTAGCAGGAATGGCAGCTGATGGTCAATGTGGGGGCTGCAGCCCTCCCCTACTTCTTCTGCTCCCCTCACTGGGGGATACGGGAGTCCAGAAGCTCCAGCTTTTTGTCTCAGGCTGGTACGACCCTGAGGAAACCAGCGACAGACCCCAGCCTTCAGAGAAAAAAATATCTTAAGTCAGCAGCTGCCTTCTGGAAGGGGCAGGGATGAGGGCATAGTGTGAGGGCACAGTGTGACAGGTTGTTCTTCACACATCTCATGTTGGCTGCCTGGGCTTCCACAACTCCACCCCCTTGTTCACACAAGCCCGGAGCAGATGCTGAAGTAGAAAGTCCCTCACACAGATCCATTAGTAAGTAACAGGAACAGCTTCCAGCCTGGGGCAGCAAGGGACATCTGCCCTAGCATTTATTTAGATTATGGAATTTTTATTCACCTTAAACCTGTTGCATACTTTCCTTCCCTAATCGCTTCATCAAGCTTATCCTTGACTTCCTCCTAATCTTTTTTTTTTCATTCCTAATTCTCATCCTCTGAGAGAGAATGCTGGGGAACCATTTCATTTGGATATAGTATCCCTTTTTCTTGCTTTGTCCCTTTGTTTTTGAGGAAAAGACTGTGACCTTCTCTGCATGTGGCACAGCAAGGGCTCTGCTGGTCACTAAGTGGGATGGTAACAATTTTTCTTTATTTTTACTATCTGATTTTAACTTCAGATTTTAGCCTGGGGGTTAGGATATTTTGTAAGTAGTGTCCCAGTTAAATCAATTTGCAGTACAGATCAGGCTCACTTCAGGGCAGAATTATTTTAGAAATTTGTTAAAATATTGTACTATAATGCAAGTCTGAATCCTGTCTCAGCAATTCACCAGGCCATGTACAAACCCTGGCACTGCAACTCAACTTCCTTATCTCAACTCATTCTCTGCAAACTCCTGTCAACCACTCATGCCTTCTGCATGGTACTATTCCATTTGCCCTTTCTCTGGGATTTTCTGTAAGATTAGCTCTTCTCTCCAATAACCAGCTTGGTGTCAAACATTAAAGTGTATTCACTGCGTATTTATATATATTTTTTGTCTTTTATCTCTCTTTTCTCCATCATTTTTGCTCAAACTAGTCTAAAACCAGCTTATATGGTTTATATTATTTCTTGTCCTCCGGCACTGTTGAGCCAAGGCATCTGTTCCAGCCAACAACAGTTAACAGATTGCAAACCGCATTCTGACTGATGATATATAACATGGATAAGTCTCTGTATAATTCTGTTTTAACTTTCATTTTGCAGATCAGATAGTTACCAAAAAATAATAAAAAAAAAATCCCACCTGAAAAAAACTAAACAAAATCCCTGCCCAAATGCTTGTTTGCCAATGAAGCAGATTTAATTTGAAGTAACTGAGGAAAAGGGAGCTGTATTTAATGATTTTATAGCCCTTTTTCAAAGTAAAAGCTTAGCTTAAATGTGCTTTGTGAGTTAATCTGGAGGATATTATCTCAAAATAAGTCTACTAAACTCCACATAATTTTCCTGAATTCAGTGTTTAATTTCTGCTGTGTTTTGCCTGTATGACCTTGGATATTCTGTCTTTTAAACATTTTGTTTTATATCTTTTATGTAGGAAAACAAGGAAGAACATGAAGCAACAGGGGTATAGTATATTTTAACATTTTGCTTTCATCTTTTGTTGGTGTGCATTTAATTCCTTTTCAGGTTCATATCTTCCCTCAGAAGTTAGTAAATTTTTATTCATGAAACTAAATGTTCTAGTGTTCTATTCTGCTGGAGGTAATTATTGGTCATTTCATTGTCTTATTGTTTGGGAACAAAGATAGGCCTTCCATCATTAAAAACTGTAAATGGAAGAACAATTCTTTAACAAATTCTTTAATCAAATTTTCCAAAGACTCTCAAGGCAACTGTATCTTTGACAATTGCTAACGAACACCGTGCTGGTTACGTTTTTAGTGTTGTGAGTGTGAAAGAGTAATTCTGAAAATTTAGGCAATTCTGCCTATATGGGAAATATTTTCCTTGCCAGAATTTGTAAGACCCTTATATGTTTTTCTGCTTTGGCCAGCATTGCAAGTTTATGCTTCGAATATTTCTTCATCGCTCCCAGTGAAACTAATGATTACTTTATGCTATTTTCCACTGCCAACCTGCAATTAAATAGAGGGTACATTCACATCTTCCCATAGCCAAGCTGCAATGCATGCGTGTATATGTGTGTATACATGCATGTATACATTTGTATACATACACATACCCGCTGCCAGAGCTGCACATTGTGGACCTGGCAGCTGAAACGTAGCTCTTTGTCCCATGGGCAAAGCCTGGGGGCTCCGGATGAGGCTGGCGAGGGTGTCTACGACTGGTTAGTGCACCCCGGCACTGCTAACAACTGCATCAAGCAAGAAAAATACCCATTTTTTCCTGTAAAAGGCAATTAACTTGGACTTTGAACCAAAGTTGTTAGTATCTGAGAGGTGTTGCTTGTCTATGGGCTTACCTGGCCCTGTTTCAAAGAACGCTAATGAAAGGCACCTTTCCAGGTGGAAGATGCTGAAAGAGACGATATTCCTCTTTTAATCCAGCTGACCTCTGTGACATTCTTATCACATTTCTGGTTTTGTAGGGATGACCCCTCATTGCAATGATTTTGCCTGAAAAACAAAGATTCAGACCAAGAATCTGATTATCTCAGGTTCATTCCCATGCACATGTTTAAAAAGGATTTTACTAGAGTGACTCGGATGTGACTCATAGAGACAGTGTGTGTCTGTGAGGAAAACGTAAGGTCTGTGCTGCTCCTATACTAACTGCGGTCCAGACTGAAAACAAATTCTGTATTCTTTGATTGGTTGATTATGCCAGGAAGAAATTCCATAACTTTTTCAGTCTAGATAGTACACAGAAGTATGACATTTTGAGATAAAGCTTGCTTATACACACAGAAGGAATGCCTTTGAATGAGAGTTTGCTGGAAGAGAATGAGCAGAGAAGCCTACAAGGCAATTTTTGGTTGTTTTTCAGAGTAGGATTACACTTTAAAGCTTCATTTCCTAGGTTTTAGAAGATAATAAACACAGATTGTCAGCTGTGTTACTTAAACACTAGCTTGCAGATAACTTCCTTTGGCTGACTGAAGCAAAGGTCTATTGTCTTTAAATTGTGCCATTTCTCCTACATGAAAGAGAGAAATAAGAACTTCTGAAACAGATACAACACTGACTCCAAATGATTTTTAGGTTATTTAAGAATCTAGTTCCTATGCCATGAATCTTGACCTGTTTATTGCTCCAATAAAGTGTATAATTAAAAATACCAAACTTTTGTAATATTTACACATATTTCATATACTCATTTAGATCTTGAACATCTTTTTACAGCTTAACCATGTACCTTGTTCTGGCCTCTCTAAGAAGAGGGTTCTTATAGTCCAGCACTTGCCTATTAACTCCACAAAGCTAGAGCCCTGGCATAGTGAGATTAGAAGCTCTATACATTGCTCCTCTGTTCTGTTTTTTAAGCTCTAATAATATTGCATTTACTAGAAACATAGCAGTTACAGAAGCAGAGCTCTACATTTCAAGACTGGTTATTTTCTCTTCAATTCCTACTTGATAAATACAACTATTTTCTATAAAAAAGGAAGAAGAAGAAAATCAGGAAGAGGAAGAAGAAAAGCAGGAAGAGGGAGAAGAAAACGAAGAGGTGGAGGAGCAAGAAGAGTCTTAGTACACTTCCCTTTGACATATTCTTTCTTGAACAGGTTTTCAGGTAACTATTAAGATATCCAGTACAGTTTCTAAATGTTCGTAAAGTAACGTAAACCGGAAAATTTTGTACATATTGTTGTTATATGCAATGACAAGAATGGAAAGAACATAGCAAAGCCGAAAATGGTATTATGCATTTGGCACATAATAGTGAGTCAGACCTATTGCCCTTAATGAGCTTGTTAGTTCTCCCCATTTTTGTGGCACCAGTGAATCTGACTTTTCTACATAGCTGTCTCTGTGATTCTGATATTCACCAAGTATTGCCAGGCCCCATTCCCCATCAGTCTTACAACCTTCACCTCACTGCCAGGCTTCTGCTATCTGCTTTGGGCATATTCCTTAGAATTGTCCTATGGGAGCCCCCACCTCTCTGCTGTGTCCCCGAAATACGAGCAGTGCCAAGAGCAACCAGCTTGCTGTGTGCTGCTTGAGTGATCTCTATACATGCACAAAGTGGCCAGCTGATGCACTAAAAGTAAACTTAACTGTTAGACTCTTGGCAGCTTCTCTTTCATCTGGGATAAGAATTCGTCCCTCTCCTTTCTTACTCAGCTACTGATTTCACTGAAACTTTTAGGACTTTCATGTCTCAAATGAAAACCTCTCTCAAATTTAATTGAAATGTTAAAAAAATATTATCCTGAAGTGGAGAGGAGCCTGATCAGAAATACAACACACTGTAAAATCACTCTGATTGCCTTAGAAACTTGTTCAAATATGGCTTTAAAACCTCAAAACAAGGAGCCTCTGGGAGGCAGAATTTGTGCCTGTATAGATTTACGAGCATCCAGCATTCCTCAGGTTTTGTCAGCATGTGGTTTCGAATGTTATTTTCAGGTTTTCTTCATCTTCCTACTGTCTTTTCTCCTCCGCACAGAAATAAAGATCAGACAACCACTTACTAAGGAAAAACCATTAACCTGCAAGAAACTTGTAGTTTTCAGTAGATTTTCCCATGGGTGGCAGGACTCCCTCCTGATTGCATACACAGGGTGTGATATGCTCTTTCTAGAACCTGTGTGATTGCCAGCTAACTCTGCCTCTGAAGTAGTTGCCATAGGTTTCACCAACCGTATGCTGACGTGGAGACCCAGGGTCCCAACAGAACAGAAAGTCCATCACTTCCTTCACACTACCTCTCCCAAATCTGGGTTCCTTTGTTGCATAGGAATTAATTCATCCCAATGTTGCCCCATGTTCAGACATGCAAAATCACAGGAGTACTGAGTTCTAATCTAATTTTCCTTATTTTTGTTCAGGAAGCACAAGCTGGAGCAGCCCTGCCAAAGAAAATAAAATCACTCTCTCAAGCAAACCATCACTACCTTTCATGCCTGTAGACTTAGGAACATATAAATATATAACAGAACAAAGACACCACTTTGACCTATCTGTGGCCTTTATATATATATTTGTTATTCCAGTTGCTTGTTATATATCTGACTGATGATATTTCAGTAGATTGTTATATGTTGGAATGGTATTGTCCATGTCACATTTAGTTTGTAAGCTCTTCAGGGCAGGAACCATGTCTTTCTCCATGTTTATATATTGCCAAACACATTGCTGCCACTCAACAGATAACTGCACTCACACAAGTGATGTATTCAGAGAAAAAGAAATTCAGCACTGAAAACTGCAAAGAGGCTTCCTGTATACAAGCTATGTGAGTCACTTCTCCCTCAGCTGGCTTTTGAAAATGATTGAGATTTCCATTGTACAGCAGTTTAAATAAATGAGTTTTCTGTCATATCTGTTCTTTGTCTGCAAGAGCATTAATTTAACCCTAGCAAGCTGTGCTAAGATCTGTAAAGTTAAATTTTCTCTGCCATTACAGTTGTAGGCTGTGCAAAGCCCTTCACCTTGTTCCTCCATGGTCCTGCTGGTGTTTCTGGTGTTGTGTGTAAGAGTCCAACATGCAGATACAGAACCTACATTGAAGGCAACCGATGTCCCAGTCCCTTCTACTGAAGCATTGTCAGTCTTCATGGATACATTCGTATTCACTGGGCCAGGAAAAATTAATACATGTTCATGCTGTAGCTGAGGAGGAAAGAGCTTGGATTTCAGTCTCTTGTCCAATTAATTTTTATAAGATTTATAGAAACTGCTTATAGAGGAAGGCAGAGGATGAAGAATGCTAATTGCCAAAGTAGTCCGTAGCTTCATAGACAAAATAATCTCCAAAGGAACCACAAGTTTATGTTTAACTCTGATCGAGAACAGTCTGGATTTTCAAGCTCAGATCTCCTATATTGAGAGCACTTGAACAATAGCTGAACAAATAAAATGAAAGAAAAAATTGTGGAGGTTTCCTGAATGGGTGCATTTTTTTGGTCATGCTACATCTAAAGTTGCAATTGTTGGGAGAAGATGGATGGGGACGCAGCACTCTTTAGGCTGTTCTTATGCTCATACGTGATGCCGAGCTCAGAGCTGGCAGGTCCAGCCGAGGGAAGGATGTTGGAGTCCTTGCTTCCAGCTCACCAAAATCATCACCTCAACATGCAGCAGCCCTGCAAGACCCAGGAAAGTGCTGGGCAGGATGCAGGATGACGACATGAACTTTGCTGCCATGTAAAGCCTTGATGAGTTGATTGAGCACTTTCTGCAGTCTGGTCTCTGCTGCTCAAAGAAGATGTTGTGGCACAGAGATACAGAGAAGACAACAATTAGAGAGAATGAAACAGCTGTTCTGTGAGGAGACTGAAAACTCTCTTCAATTTGGAAAGGAAGCCAAGGCATTTACAAAAATCATAAAGGCCATGAGTAAGATGAATGCAGAGCTGTTAGTCAAAAATCCTGCAATACTATAACGAAAATTAGTATATGTTGGAACGATAAAGGACTCAGCACTCCGATTCAATGTGAATCACGCCAAAGCCATTTATTACAGACACATGTCTCCTTATATACGCAACTATTCTCTAATCACGAATCCACGCTCCAAGCATGGATTCGCTAAATGAGTATCATGGGCAGTCCACACGCTGGAGCCCCACCGATGATAGGTCCGACGACTCACGCCATGCTGAGGCCCTGTTAGTGAAGAAACGCCCCTCTTTCTCACAGTAGATTCTGTTCTCAGCATCTCAAAGTGGCCTTGAGATTCCTTTGGGCCTGACTAATTCAACAACATATCTCCTTCTAACGAAACCCCTTCACAAGTATACACAGCTAGTATATGCAATGAAATTAGTAGATCAGCTTAAAAGGGACAAAGTATTTTTTTATATGATGGGTCAGAAACTTCTGGAATTTCTTGTTCACAGGATGTTACAGGGACTGACAGTGTCAAGATGCCCAAGAAGATATTGGGCAATGTCAGGAACAGGAGGTTCGTAAGGGGTTACTACAGCCTGTAATGTGTCCACCAGTGTCCCTAATCCAATGGATTGTGGATGCTGGGGGCAGAAGACATCGAATACAGCAGACTTGCTGTCCCTAAATAGCATTGCCCATTTCTACTTTCTGGGTACCAGGTAAGGTGAGACACTGATCTAACCATTTCTTATGTTCCTGCAGGTGATTACTCTTCCCGGGAAAAATCTTCCCCATCTTGCAAGCAGCTGAATTGGGGTGCCAGTCATCGCTGCAGTAGTTTTGAGCAAAAGCCTAGACTTTTGAGGGTGGTAGACAAAATGAAAACAGAACTGTTAATGACTCTGGAAAAGCGGTAAATCCAGCACAGTGAGCACGTGTTGTGCAATGGCCAGCATGTTTGTAGAAGCCTTGACATATCCCTTGGGCTGCCTGAGCTTCACACAGATGATGAACCCCAGGTTCTGTTGTGCAGAACAAAGAGTCTGAGAGTAGTCGGTACGTCAGGCAGGGCCACAGGCTTTGGGCTTGAAACAAAAACACCACACCTCACGTATTCAGGTATTACTTGTTAAGGCAGAAATATGGCAACCATCTTCTCAAGAGGGTATAATCTGGAAAGCCCGTCCGGGAATGTGAGGAATGCTAAGCCTCCCGTAGAGGAGTGACGCACTCCCCTGGTCTTCAACTGGTGACTGAGGTTGTGCTCAGTGTGTGGTAAAAAAGCAAACGGGATAGCGGATGGTCCTACTCACAGCACAGCTCCTTGGTGCCTGCCTTGGGACAATGCTCTCCAGCATCTGCTGATCATCTTTTCTGCCAGACAAAAGGAGGTTGTGAGTATGCGAAGGATAAACTGAAAGCTGACCACTGCTCGGTGATTTTAGCCATCACACTAATTCTGCTTACATAAGCTTAATACTTTCTGCAGTAATTTAGTGTGACTAGGAAAAGAATTAAGTCTCTTCTAGTACAGCACAGCAGCACAAATATGTGAACTATTTGCATTTGAAAACATCCTGTCTGCATTTTTACATAATTTGTATTTTACTGGGAGAAAACAACTGCAGTTAGTTAAATGGATGCACCCGGTACCTGATATTTCACTTGCTTCAAGAAACTGAGGATGCAAAATTATTCCAGTGCACCACAGTTAGACACAAAAGAGCGCACAGCTTTTTGTGGCACTTTGGTATGTAAAGTATTTTCTTGGATAATTGATGCTAGGAGCTTCTAATATACTGAAACAAGCTAAAAATAGAAAGGCTTCAAGCTATGTTTCACAGAGATCCATATATATCATGGGATGGTGGCTGTTTGCACTTTAAAGTGACTGTCAAGTTTGACAGACTGCTGAAGTGTAAAAGAAACCACTATATTTATCATGACAAAGCAACTAAATAGATGAGGCTAGTCAATGGCTTGTTTTCTAGGAAAAGAAATATTAGGAGCTTCATTCTACTACTGGTAAGGCAGGGTTTTGAATAACAGGTCCAGAAGATGACCTGTGCTGTGCTCTCTCTTGTATGAAAGCAATTTTGAGTCAACAAATTGTGTAGGAGGTTTTCTCCTAAGAAAACTCTAAGGGAAATTCATTGGAGAGAAATTAAACTGTTGACTAGTTTTGCCAGTACAGCACTAGCTTCTGGTCAGTGTCTCTG
This sequence comes from Patagioenas fasciata, assembly GCF_037038585.1. Lineage (NCBI taxonomy): Eukaryota > Metazoa > Chordata > Aves > Columbiformes > Columbidae > Patagioenas > Patagioenas fasciata. The sequence goes on from NC_092520.1 coordinate 95,087,848, forward strand.
GTCACCTTTCCAGCTGCCACATCTGTTTACCTGCCTTCCAAATAATAAGACTTGCTAATAGTCTTCTGTTTACTGAGAGAACATCAGCCTTAAAGGAGATAAGACTACGTATCTGCATCCTTTGACTACTTCAGAAGGTTTGAAATACACTTGACAAACAATCTGGGAAGCTGAAAATTCAAGATAACAATTTCTTCAGAAAGCAGATTGGAAGTTTGTGTTTTGATGTCAAATACCTTGAAGAATGCTTGCTGTGCCTCCATTTGCAGAGTCATTGCCATGCAGGCAGCAAACAGAGGAAACAGCAATTCTCAACTGAGACTCTCACTCTTAATGAGTTACTGTCTCCATTTTGCTAATGGGGAAATAAAGGTGCAGAGATGGGATGAGATGCTGAATACCACAGGCCAAGAGCACTAGAGTCCAAATCAGATGTAGACTACCTGCTGTGTGTTTCCCTGCTTTGGGACATACCAACCATGGTTTTGCATGTGGTCATGACTTTCTGTCACTAAATATTTTTGATCACTTAGATTGGAAAATACCCTTAAGATCATCAAGTCCAGCTGTTCTCCTAACACTGTCAAGTCTTCTACTAAAACATGTCCCAAAGCGCCACGTCTACACATCTTTTAAATACATCCAGGGATAAAAGTAGGAAGGAACTCTGGAGTCCTTATCTGAGAGGGAAAAAGAATTAATCTCTGAGAACACACTGCTTTACAGTGGCCACAGTTTCCTGGAAGAATGGTACCTTCCTCTTTCAGGATGTTTGATTTTTGAGGAATAAAGTTGTAACAAGGAAGAGAAGTTGAATTTTTGATACCAGCTTGTCCAAAACTATTTTTGACCACAGACTATAAAGTTAACTTCCTTGCATCTTAGTTTCCCTATGAAAGTGAGAAAACACTTATAGAAAATTTATGGGAATAAAATCAAAATATCAATGCAGTGATAGAAAGATGAAAGTATAATTGCATCTTCTGTCTTTATAAGGTATTTGCTTCCGTGTTGTCTATTCCACATTAAACATGTTAATTTCTACTTTTCCCCCTCATCATATTGATATCTGACAGCTTTCAAAATCACCTTCTCATTTACAGTATGTCTTTACTGCTTTCTCACCTAATTCTAATATTAAGCAGTCTACAGAATAAAAGGCTGAAAAAGTGTTCACCTTTCCCTCTTTGTTGCTCACTGACCTAGATCAGAATTGCTCGTGCAAAAAGGCTCTTTGGGGATTCCTCTTAGAAAATATCAACTGTGTCAGTGTCTCCATTCTCTCATAATTTACTAAGTATGTATCTACACACACCTGTGTCACAAGCTGTCCTTCAAAATATGTGTATATTTACAGTCATTGGACTGAAGTCAGCTTCATACAGCTTACACATTTACTAAGAGATATATTTTGAGGCAGAACATAACTCATCTGGGTTTCCTAGTTCATTGAAAAAAGTTTAGAACATATTTCTAAAATTGCATGAGCTGCTTCTTTATGTAGGTAGAAAAGTATGTCACACAGTGCCATCCTGTTAGCTGGCTGTGATTGATTTTGCTGATAGGTGTGGAAAAAAGGCGTGAGCATCTCTACATTTTCAGTGGTGTGATTCTTCAGGAAAATGTAACCCCAGAACAGGAAACTTGGAGGCATAAAACAATGCAAGAACCTAGAAGAACTTTTATAATACTTCATTTTCTCAACTGCACCTGAGCGTGGCTCAGCAGAGCAAAGATCAATGAGAAACCCTGCCTGGGAGGGTGGGCTTGTCGTCGATATCCCCTCACACTGCTGAATCCCCAGTGCTGAGCCCCATGGTTGCGTGCTGCCATGGGCGATGTCCACTCTCTGAGTCACCAGCTTAGGAGATGAGGCCAGTCCCCTGCACCAACCAGTTCTGCTGTCCCGCCTTGGGCAGAAGAAAGGGACCCCTGGGAATGGTCAACCTCCTTGGTCCTGTCAGATGTCTGGGAGGTACCCATGGGTGGAGGGGAGCCCAAGGAAGCCATCCTTTCATGGTGGGCACTCTGTCCTGGCAGCTTGTAAGCATGCTGCTTTCAGAGTTAGAATAAAAACTGTCCTGTCGCTCCTGCAAACAGCTCTGGACAGCAATGCTCGGTAGTTTAAGATGACTTGATGGTTGTTCAAACTGGGCACTTGAGGTCCATTCTCCCTTTTGAGCTGGAAGTATTTCATCTTAGGGACATGGTTTAGTGCTAGAGTTAGGTTATATTTGGACCTGATGATCTCAGGGGTCTCTTCCAACTGGAATGATTCTATGATTCCATAATCTCTTCTGCTGCAATTGCATGCTGCCTTTCCTGCAAAGGCAGCAGTGGACTGGGCTGTTGGACTCAATGATCTTAAAGGTCTTTTACAACCGAAATAATCTTGTGATTCTGTGACAGGGGCATCCTGGTGAGCATGGGAAATTACTTCAAGATAGATACCGGTACAGGGCACAGTTGGGAGTGCACATAGGCAGGAGTGAGGGCAACTGCCGAATACAGAGCACACAATTCCTGGTTGACCCAATCCCCACAGCAGCAGCACCAGCTGATGTGCTGGGCACAGTGAGGTTTCAGGCAGTAGGGCTGTGGAGTGGCAGCTGGAAAGGGCTGGGCTGCTGGTGGGTGCTTCTCCTGGGCTCCCAAAAAAGGGTTGTTGTTCCAGCCCTTACAGCTGACTTAGCAGCAGCATCTCAGTTATGTTGCTTACCTTGTCTGAGTGGAAGGAAGGAAGGAAGGAAGGAAGGAAGGAAGGAAGGAAGGAAGGAAGGAAGGAAGGAAGGAAGGAAGGAAGGAAGGAAGGAAGGAAGGAAGGAAGGAAGGAAGGAAGGAAGGAAGGAAGGAAGGAAGGAAGGAAGGAAGGAAGGAAGGAAGGAAGGAAGGAAAAGCAAGAAAAGTGAGAAAGAAAATGGAGACAAAAATCCCCTTTGGGCTAAGAAGTATCTTCTGGTCATTGCATGTGAGCGATTCCCAACAGTCAGTAATGGAGCACAGTGCGTTGGAAGAATTTTGGCTTTCTCTGTGCTCCAGTACTTTTCCATAGGGATTACAGCATTGCTGGATTTTAATGACGTGGTGTGCTGCACTGATATTGGCTGCAGCCAGCTTAACTGGGTCTGGCACTGGCGTCCATGTACTCCTAATCAGATTTTGATGAAAGCCAGAGGCAATAAAAGAAAATTGTATTCAGCTTCTGGCCAGCCTTGGACTAGTTTCAGAGCAACTGCTGGTGTGGGCCACCATGAACAAATGCAAGAGCCAGAAGAAGTGGCTCTGGCAGGACCTTGAGGGGTCAGGTGGCCAAAATCTGGGTAAGGAGTCACCCAGCTGTGCCAACCATGGCAGGGTGGGTGATGTATCTCCCAGCGGTCGGTGAAGGTGACAAGGGTATCTCTGCCTGATGCCCAGCTCTGAGAGAGGGAAGGGGGTGAGGAAGAAGGGAGGGAGACAAGTAGGGTCGGGCAGAGCAGCTACCCATGGACTGGCAGGGATGTGCCCAAGGTAGCAAAGGCCTCCAAGAATGGATCCTGGGGACTGTGTTTAACACAGAATGTGTGTGTTTATGAAGTTTGGCACCTCTGAGGTGAGGAGTCGGGGAGCATTGCCAGTGCAGAGAAGAGCAGGATGGTGGCCCAGTGTGACAGTTTAACCCCAGCCAGCAATTACAAACCACAATAGCAGCTCGCTCACTTGCCCCCTCCACCCCCAAAAAGGAGAGAAAATCAAAAGGGAATGGAGAAACTAATGGATTGAGATAAACACAGTTTAGTAAAATAACAAAATAATATTAATACACCACTACTACTAATATATATAAAATGGTAAATATAAAATAAAAGGTACTCAGTGCAGTTCCTCATGAACTCCATCCACACTGAGCAGCTAGTCCCAGGAAGCAGCACCTGGTCCCAACAGCCGATCCTGGAGAGAGAAGAGAGAAAAAGGCAGAAAGGCCCAGAGGCTTCTGCAAAATGGCAGGATGGGAAAGGCTGAAATAAAGAAACTGCCAAACAGAACTCCACCAAAACAGAGCAGAAACTGGAACGGGTCTCTGTCTCCGCCTGTCTGTCCATCCTCCTGGCCAGAAAATCCTGACTCTCCTTAAATACGAAGCATGACGCTAATGATCAACTCACTTTCTGCCAAACGAGCACATCCAGAAAGAAGCAAAAGACCCCAGGACAGAACTGAGACAAAGTTTGGTGGTACAGAGTACCAGCATCATGTGCTTTGGGAGCAAATAAGAATTTCTGCTGCAACCTGGCAGCCTGTACTCCTGGGATTAGCACAGGAGCAGAAAGGCTTGTGAACATGGTTCTGGGTTGTGTGCATGGTTCTGGGTTGTGTGCACGGGTCCATCTCAAAGCCACAGGGAACTGTAATGTGATGCAGCGGTGGCAAAGGGAAATGTGATGAGCAGATTTGCTAAGGAGCTATTTTCAGAAGTGAAGGGAATACCAAATAACATTTCTAAGCATGGTAATGGCACCTCCTTTGGGGCAGGTACTGTGTCATGCTTGAACCCTTGCTCAAAAACAGGATGAATACTCACCAAGAGACCAGGGAAAAGCTATTCTAGGTATGAGATTTACAAGAGGAGGTGACAGGACCTTGGTTGATATAGTCCAGCAAAATTTCCAAATTTCCAAATTTGAAATTCCAAAAAATGGTGGAAATTGCTAGTTGTTTTGTAATTGGGAATAGAGAAAACATAAAACTGGCGAAGCAACTTACTCGAAGGAGGGGAAATAATGTCTCTTCAGCAGATGCATGCTGCACATCGTCACTACATGTCATGAGGAGCTGCACAAAAAGTAAAGCAAGGAGAGAGTGCGACTATACGACAGCATATACTGAACGTACAGGACACACTGCTGGCACACTGAGAAACAGGGTCACAGCAGGAATATTTCCAGGATCTGAAAATGTCTCTCACCTAGAAGAGAGGAAACATCTGGTGAGGCAGGGAGTGACAGGTCACTTTGCTCCGTGGCTTTTCTCTGTGGTGACACCACTGAGATCTTGCAGGACTTTGCAAGTAAGCTGGGAACTTCCCTTGAGAAACCGGCTGCCGTTATCAACCAGGGTTTCACTGGTGGAAACCTACTACCTGGGGATGTCTGTAGTGCATTAGAGGTAGCTGAAGGGAGTGAATTCAACCAGTGCTGTATATCCTTAGCAAAGTATTCTGCACTCCTGCTCTTAGCAGTACATTTTTAACCTGTAGTGATCTTTGCCTGGCTGTTACTATTCCTAATGTCAGCATCACCCTCTTCTCTCTGGTGACTCATGCTAAAAACATAGGTATTTTGGTGCATGGTGTCTTAAGGGTGCATGTTGAAGTCTTGCCTGCTGCTATTGAAACATCACAAGAGCCTGGCAGACACTTGATCCCTGTTGGCATCAGCAGGCGGGACTCAGAAATGTGGGCTGGTATAATCCCCTGGGAGGTGATGAAGCCTCTTTGGGTTACAGACAGGCCCACCCAATAGCCGCCTGTGGGGTGCATACAAGTCCCAAAAGCTGGCAGCAGGGCTAATCGACATGCCATGGATGAAGCTCAGCAACTTCTAAAGGGTGGTCTGCTGGGCTGGATTTTTTGTTTCCCAGTTAGATGCGAAGACCGTCGTAGAAACTCATTGAGTGCCTCTCACTCGCTTGGTGCCATCACCAGTGGGGTGGCACCAGGACATCAGGTCCTTCCCCAGAATGGGGAAACTCATCTCCAGGGGTGGCAGCTGCCCTGCCCTTTCCTCAGCCTTCTGTGCTGATACAGTAAGTGCCTCTGCAAGTGTAAAGCCATTTTCTGCTCTCTAAGTACTGATCTGTGTTTGTCACAGTGTCATTATTTAGAGATAAATTATCTCTGAAGCTGTTGGTCAGGTGCCTGGTGCTGTATCCTGAACTCGTAACTTGCTGCGGCTGCCCTGAGCTCTTCTTCTGTCTTGGTTTTGTAGCTGATCATAACACCATGAAAGCTCATGGCGTAACGTGTGAAATTTTTTGGGGGGCAAGGAAAATAAGAAAGTAGATGGATGGTTGTTGTAGGGTAGGCATGGTGAAACAGCTAGCTTGCAGAGTAGGGCAGGAAGTGACAGGTGGTCCTGAAAAGTCACTTCATATTAATGTGCTGTGTATTAAATACATTGGTATGGGTTAATGTCCAAAATATAGCAGAAAAGTGCAGTATTAAGACCTATTTAAAGCTTCTGAGCTACTTATTTTTGAAATGTTTGGTAGTTAAAAGTTGTCTTAGACATCTAAGTAAGTGCATCAGCTTTTTTTTTTTTTCTTTTTCTTTTTTTTTTTCTATCCCACGTGCCTTTTTCTATATTAACCAGTAACAGGTCTTCACTATTACTTCCAGGAGCACAAGTACAACACTAGGTACTGAGAAATTTGGGGGAGGATGAAAATTCAGGCATCTCATTTCAGTGCTTAATGTAGAAGCCTTACACTGACCTAGAGATATTGCAGTCTATGATTGCTTGAAGATTTGATGGTTTTAATATTTAAAGCCCAATACTGATGATTCAGATGTACACATTTCTATCATGCATTCATCATAAACTGCTATTCTGCCATGTTTTGTTGCATTTAATTAGTTTTTAGTTTCCCTGTGATGACTGCACAGACCCCGTGGTGCGGAAGCAGCCAGGCTGCTGTGAGTGCTCCTCACAGAAGTGTGGGTTCATCCAATAGTAGTCAATGATAGGACGAGAGGAAATGGCCTCAAGTGGCACCAGGGGAGGTTCAGACTGGATATTAGGAGACATTTCTCCACACAAAGGGTTGTCAGGCATTCGAACAGGCTGCCCAGGAAAGTGGTTGAGTCACCATCCCTGAAGGTGTCTAAAAGACGTGTAGATGAAGTTCTTAGGGACATGACTTAGTGACAGAGTTAGGTTATGGTTGGACTTGATGATCTTGAGGGTCCCTTCCAACCAAAATGATTTTATGATTCTAGCTGCCCCACCACAGGTCTTCCATGCTTGAGCTGGCACTGGAAAGGCAGTTGATGGCAATCCTAGTGCTGGCTCTTTCTTGAGCCCAGGGACTAGAAGGGGAAAGCATGAATTTGTCATACTTAATCACACTGAGGGGCTCTGCATCCGCAGAGGATGCAGGTAAGTGTCTTCACCAGGCAGAGATGAGCTTTGTGGAGCTCAGGGCCGAACCAATCAGACAATGTTCATTTGCCCAGTAAAATGCTATGTGATATGTTTTGCAGTGGTTAGCACGAGGACTGCTTCCAGATATAAAGATTTTTTTTCATTTCTTAATTACAATTCCATTTTCTGAATCTCAGAAAGCAAGGGGTTGATTTGATGGGCAAGAAGCAACAGGGACAGGTACATTTGTTGCTCATCTATGTTTTACTGTGCTGTATTAAAGATTAGTAAGCTTTAAACTTGTGGGCAGCCAGTTTTCCTGGCCTGACTCATTCATGAGAGGAGCCCGTGGGGGTGCTGACACCCCCATGTCTGGGTGCCCACAACGTGTTTTTGTTCTCTTGGAAAAGGAGGTTTGAGAGGGGGAATATAAATTAAAGATGAGATAAAATGCTTATAAGCAGAGTGCATTGAACATATCTACTTAAAAAATAAAATCAATCCTTTTTTGATTAAAAAATTGCCTCTTGTGAAAAGTCACCTGGCAAGTGAGCAATGAAAAATAAATAAATACTCAGCTGGACACTGTGTACATTCACACGATGTCTCGGTCTTCAAGCTGATCTTTTGTGGGGCAGAGTGGAAGAGGGCTGATGCTAAACATGCACATTCTGACAAATCCTGGCTGTGGAGAGACCTCAGCTCCATGGCTGCCAATGAGGGGCAGAAGGTGAGCAGCAGGGCTTTTTGGCTTGACCTTTGAGCGGGGTCTTTTCCCTGTCCCACTGGCTATCTAGTGACTCTTAAATAGACTTGGGGCACCCCTTATCAAAGGTGAGTGCTGCAAGTGCCAGTATAGCCTACAAATATAAGGGAAAGCCACATCCCCAACCAGGTGTGCCTTCAGTGAAAAGAATATTTTAGCATTGAGTGAAGAACAGATCAAGGGTGCTTATTGGCATGGGGAGCTGTAACACCCAGTGGTCCTGGGGGAGCTGCCTCCCACATTTGGGAGCCAGGAGTGACACCCCCGGCTCCACAAGCTGGGTCCTCATCCATGAGTTCCCTACCTCACATGCCAGACAAGCTGTCCATATAGGAGACACAAAACATGAATTATCTAATTCATCCAGGATATCATGGGGAAGATGGACATCTAGCTAACAATACTCACAATCATTCACTTGAAAAAAAACACCCAAAAACCCAACAGGGAAAAAAGCCTGTATGTCTTTAAAAGTATAAATATTTAAAAGGCACTGATAAATATTTGTAGAGCTGATGGGTTTGCTCAATTTACTAAATCACTGCAAATAATACTCTTAGGTAACAGAAAATAGTGTAGCAGAGCAGGGTTGCAGGCAAGTCGATAAAGATCTATACCAATAAACAAGGTTTCCCTGAAAAACAAAATGGTAAAATAGTTATAATTTTATTTCAGATGCTGACATTGAAGTGCATTATAGACCAGTTCTAGGTTTTTGAAGAAATAAGTGTTCATCGAGTGGCCTTTTTTTCTTTTGTAAAAACCATGTTTCATTTCTTGGAATTCATCTTGAAACCAAGTGGAAATGTTTCAAAGAGGAATGATGTAAAGCTTGTTTAATTTCTGTTGAGTTTTTAGGAGAATTTTTTTTTTTTTTTGAATTTTCAATCTCTTTCAATGTAATATTGCATCAGATTTCCCTTGAGTCCTATTTTATGTCAACACCATGCCTGACAGCACATTAGCTTGTGTTTGGCTGGATCTGGAGCCTTCTGCTCCAGGAAAAAAGGGTGTAGGAGCCATTCATGCTGGTGCCATAGTGCCCCAAATGCTTGTTTAAAATCCTGGGTACAAGCTAGCACCACAGCAACCACAATAGACTTAAAATGATGAAGCTCTGTTCCCTTCAATGCCAGCTGAAAAATGGGTAAAAAGTGTGAAGACTTCAACTGGGCTTGATTTTAGTTTCTGTTGTGTTTGTGCAGCTCTACTGGCTGGTGAAATCAGACCATCCATCATAACAGCAATGAGCAGCCCTGGGCTTGAGTCAAAGGTGCCTGCTAAGGCACATTTTAGCCATCACGGTGAGCAATTAACAACACTCCTGATGTGTCAGTGAACTTTAAACTTATCTGCTACATTATATACCTTTGCTGGCTCCATACAGGACTCTGCACGATGAACAGAGTGGGCAATTACCCATGAGATGGGCTCACCTCACCTCCCAGGCTGCCATTGAGGGCTGTGTTTGCAACCTGGATTTCCCATTGCTCCTGGTGGTGTGTCTGCCAGCCCAAGTCCTGCTGATGTGGGGTGCAGCCCTGCTGCAGACACGTGCTCCCACGCAGGGCACCACCTCACCATCACTTGCCCTGGTCCTCACTGTCCATGAGGAGGTGGCACCTGGGCTAAGTGCTTGCTGGCAAATTCATGCTGGTGGCTCAGGCTCTCTCCTTTGCTGGTGCTTTGGGGAAAAGCATCCTGGGAACTTTCTAGAAACTTGCTGGAAGTGTTTTGAGAACTGTTTTCCCTCTGAGAAATGCCAATGTCTCTTTAAAATGAAGGGGAGAGGAGAGGAGAGGAGAGGAGAGGAGAGGAGAGGAGAGGAGAGGAGAGGAGAGGAGAGGAGAGGAGAGGAGAGGAGAGGAGAGGAGAGGAGAGGAGAGGAGAGGAGAGGAGAGGAGAGGAGAGGAGAGGAGAGGAGAGGAGAGGAGAGGAGAGGAGAGGAGAGGAGAGGAGAGGAGAGGAGAGGAGAGGAGGAGAGGAGAGGAGAGGAGAGGAGAGGAGAGGAGAGGAGAGGAGAGGAGAGGAGAGGAGAGGAGAGGAGAGGAGAGGAGAGGAGAGGAGAGGAGAGGAGAGGAGAGGAGAGGAGAGGAGAGGAGAGGAGAGGAGAGGAGAGGAGAGGAGAGGAGAGGAGAGGAGGAGAGGAGAGGAGAGGAGAGGAGAGGAGAGGAGAGGAGAGGAGAGGAGAGGAGAGGAGAGGAGAGGAGAGGAGAGGAGAGGAGAGGAGAGGAGAGGAGAGGAGAGGAGAGGAGAGGAGAGGAGAGGAGAGGAGAGGAGAGGAGAGGAGGAGAGGAGAGGAGAGGAGGAGAGGAGAGGAGAGGAGAGGAGAGGAGAGGAGAGGAGAGGAGAGGAGAGGAGAGGAGAGGAGAGGAGAGGAGAGGAGAGGAGAGGAGAGGAGAGGAGAGGAGAGGAGAGGAGAGGAGGAGAGGAGAGGAGAGGAGAGGAGAGGAGAGGAGAGGAGAGGAGAGGAGAGGAGAGGAGAGGAGAGGAGAGGAGAGGAGAGGAGAGGAGAGGAGAGGAGAGGAGAGGAGAGGAGAGGAGAGGAGAGGAGAGGAGAGGAGAGGAGAGGAGGGAGACCTCATGGGGCTACAGCTTCCTCACAGCGGGGGGGGAGGGGCAGGCGCTGAGCTCTTCTCTCTGATGACCAGTGACAGAACCCAAGGGAATGTCAGGAAGATGTGCCGGGGAGGTTTAGGTTGGACATGAGGAAAAGGTTCTTCCCCCAGAGGGTGGTGGAGCACTGGAACAGGCTCCCCAGGGAGGTGTCACAGCCCCAAGCCTGACAGTGTTCAAGAAGAGACTGGACAAGCCCTCAGACACATGGTGTGAACTGTGGGGTTGTCCTGTGCAGGGACAGGAGTTGAACTCAATGATCCCTGTGGGACCTTTCCAATGCAGGACATTCTATGATTCTATGAAAAAGAGGAGAAAATAGTATTTCATTTTTTAAATTTGGAAGGTTTAGTGTACCTGGTTTTAACCCAAATAACCTGAAACTTTCCTGTTCCTTTTCTCTATTTTGAGCCAGATCAAAAATATGCTAGTTGGATACCTTCCCTTTGGCTTTTGCTCTCTCACTAGCCCAAACCAGGAACATGCTGACGATAAATTAAAAAAAAAAAACCAACACATTAAACTCAGCAGCTCAGAGGGATCCGTTTGTCAGAGCCATAACTGACTGAACAGTTTTCTGGCACTGCAATCAAGCTCCATCAAAACCTTCATCTCAGGCTGTGTACCAGATAATGGCTCTCAGATCAGTCAGCACTGAGAAAACATTTACAAGCAGATAAAGCTGGAAGGGAAGGAGTGGGAGTTATATTAAACCTGGTTTTCAATCATTATTTTCTGCGGATAGCATCCTTGTCTGAGTGGCGCCGTTCCATGCAAGGAGATGGGAGCTCTTCCCCAGCTCACCCCATCCCTAGCACGTCCCTCCATCCAACAAGTGGTCCCAGGCACCAGCTGCCCCATGATTAGCCTACAACCAGTATCCCACTGGCTGGGCTCCATCCCCCTCACCTGTGCAGCTCCATGGTGACCCCTGCCTATCTCCTGGGCTTTGCTTGACTGCCTCACTGCTGGCAGGTAGAAGACAACATGATGCTAGGGAGGGAGAAGAGGAAAGATTGACATGATGTATCAAGTCTGTGTGCATGCCCTTCTGCGAAGCTCCACATTTTCCCGCAGAGTGGATGTGCCCCACAACCTGTTGTTTGGATCCTCATGGAGGAGGGGAATAATGAGCTTCTCAAGATGGTACCACTGAGGATGGGGCCAGAAGGTATGTGGTGGGCACGCAGAAGGCCAGGTGGCCGAGCCATAAGCTCTGGTGCAGGACAAAAGCAAACCTTTAGTGTCTGCCCCATCTGTTCCCTGTCCCCAGGTCAGGTCATCAGGTTGGGAACAGAAAACGCTTTCTGTCTGGAAATGAGGGTGCGTGAGTGGTGCACACACTTCATGGCTTTGTAGCTGTAGAGTCCTGCGCCCAGTTGTGAGTGTTTTCTTTTTTGTTTTCTTTTTTTCAAAATGGGGACAAGGCAAAGAGATGCAAACAATGAAAAGCCTCCGCATGCTTTCATTTAATTGTGCAGTGGGCAGGGGGCTGAAAAATCCTGTTTTCCTTATTGCTGCAGGCCAAAGCCCTGGAGCATATGATTTGATTATCATCATTTGTCATAAGGCAGTGCTCAGTGCTCGATGTGAGAGAGATTTCTGGGGCCCTCAGCGGGTCACTGGTTGCTGGGGCAGACGTGGTGACCTCTGGTTCTGTCCAGCCCCTGGCCCTCCAGCTCCTTCCCACCAACATGTGCTGAAGGCTCCTTCCCAGAGAGACCTGAAATGCTGCAGGCAGCAAGGGGTGGCTGTGCTGCACCTTACCAATGGCTCGGGCATTTCATAACCTACACGATTTATTTAAATAAGACATGTGTCTTAGTTAATGGCTAAATGCCTTGAAGTCCAGCCTCCAGATGCCGTACCAGGAGGGATGTGGGAAGGTCTGGTGGTATTTGAGGGCACCAGTGATATGCTTTTGTCCAGGGTACTCTGTTGGACCCTGGTCTCATGCTTGGAAGTGATGGCAAGAGTTAATGGGACCCAGACCTGGAAAATAGCCTAGTACACGGGGATATAGTCAGCTCAGATCACTCAGCCTAGCAAGGAAGGACTGAGGGGTGGGCTGGCTGTTCTGTGTAGGTCACCTTCACAGGCCAAACCTTTGATCCCATGCCAGGCCTGAGGCCAGCAGGGATGCAGATGACTGGTGGCCGAAACCTGCAGCACTGTGGTGGCAGCGCTGAGTCCATCCTCAGATGGTGGGAAGGACTGAGCCACATGAAGCTGGAGTTTATCTCACGCTTGTTGCAGTGAGATGGATTCAGTGTCTTCAGGAAGAAACCTGAGAAAGCTGGAAAGAGCCCAGTAGAAAAATCCAGCACTGTGGTAATGGAGGTTAAGGCTTATGAGTCCCCGTGACAGCAGCAAGGAAACGGCCAGTGTCCAAAGCCCCCACATCACAGTCAGCATCAGGCAGCCTCAGGCACTGCACCAATGCAAAAGGTGTGAAGTCCTTGTCTTCACCTGCTCACAATTTAAGATGGCTGTGGGGAAATTTTGGTGAAACTTATTCAGAAGAACCTCAAAAGGTATCTCAATGGCAGTCTGTGTCTGCCAACAGAGGAGCAAGGCAACTCTCTTGGGCAGGTTGCCATCCCCAGCCAACAACAGTATAGCAAGAAATAAGGCAAAACACCCCTACAGTATGGATGGTTAGCTATTCAGGCAACTTATCAGTAGAAGCAACAGATTTTCACGTTGTTCACAGGCCCCAAGTCAAGCTGGGGTTCCTTTCTGAATGGTGGTGCCCACTGGCACATGCTGGCCAGGAGGCAGATGACAGCCAGCATGAACAGCCTTCTAGCTTGGCCAGCTGTGGGTCTGTGCTCCCCAAATTAAACACGCAGAGGGTGCCTGTTAGCCAGGAATGGCTGTTGTTGTTCCTGCAGGTGTCAGCTACAACTGGGGCTGTGGGTTCATACCAGCTCTGCCCTCCACCAGGCACAGCTGTCATCCACCCAGCCCCCAGTGTCTACCCTCTGAGGAAGAAGAAAACCAGAATTCTGCTGCCATGAGCACGTTTCTGCTCCCATCCTTGGGAAACAATGCTGTAACGTGCAGCATCACCTCTTCCCAGTAGATAGATTGCTCCAGGCTCCACTAGCAGTTAGCACTGGAAATAATAATGACCAGGATGACAAAATGGCGAGGATAAATTGGAGGTTTTATACAGGACAAAATGAAAGGTCACGGTCCATAGGTCTCAGGTCTTGCACTGAATTAGTGCTGCTGTAAATGGTTAAGGAATAAATTCACAGCTTCAGCAGGAGGTGGGGACACTCCTGGACTCATTGAAGTTCTTCTTCACAGTTTGCAAGCCCTGTGTATAGCCCCATAGAGAAATAGTTAGACTGTAAGAGTTTGGCTTAACTAGCAAAAACTCGTTAGCAACGTACACTAACAAAAATCAGAACACTTTAATTCATACCTTTGAATAAACTTTTATTCACGTCTTATTGGCATGCTTTCTTACAAATAAAGAGTAGAAGTTGGTATTAGGCATGCATAAACAAAACTAATATTAAAAACACCATATCCTTTGTGACAATCAATTAAAGAAGCTTTTAAAGCCTGATTGGTGTATTTAAGCAGTTTCATTAACTGACTTTTGAATGTGCTTTTACTGATTAGCTTTAATCCTGTATGCAAAGTTAAGCTATGGATTTTTCCCTCCACGTGAAATTCTTATGGAAACCTATTTGTCAAAGAAATTTTTTTTGCATGACTGCTTGGTGTGCAGCATTTTCACAACTGGTTTCTTGTTGGGATGTAGTGTGCTACAACTTAGGTTTGCCAACCAGGTGCAACACCCAATGGATAAGAATATGAAGCAACTGAATGATTGTGGCACCTAGAGTTACGTTAACTGTGTGCATGTGTTTTTTGAATGGGAGCATTGCTTTCCATAAACTTTTTTTAAAATGCACCTAATATTTTTTGTTTTCAGTGATGCGCAATAGGCTGGTAGCGCTGCTGCCACTGTAGCACTGAACGCAACCCTGTGAAGGCAGGAAACATTCTTGTCCCTCCCTGACCCCATCCCATCCCTGTCCCAACCCTCTGTACGTGCCACCACACACAACTGTACCCATGAGCAGCTGTACCCGTCAGCACCATGCAGGAGTGGAGATGGGACACAAAGACAGGCAAACTCAGCTGTCTTTGCTCTTTGGGCCGTGGTTAGGCAAGCATATCCAGATTCAAAAAATGTTAGTAAGTTTACCTACATACACCTTAAAACCCCACCTGGTGATTCATTTAAGCACAATAGAGAAGTGGGTAGGGTAAGGTAAAGTGAGGAGGAAACATAGGACACAAGGTGGGTGCTAGATCCCTATAAGTCAGTGGGGCGTGGTGGGATTCATCCAAGAGTGCTTAAAGACCTGGCTGATGTCATAGCGAGACATAGCTTATCACACTATGCCAGGCACAGAAGAAGTTGGGAGGGAACATGGATGGGACAGCTGATCCAAATTGATGAAAGGGACCCTCCAAATCACAGGACAGTACACTAGCACGTAAATTTGGGGGAATAGGGAAGTGTGGAGATGCTCGAAGTGGTGGTGCTGTATTCCCAAGTAACCATGACATGTGGTGGAGCCCGGCTGTCCTGGAGGTGACTGAACATCTGCCTGCCCATGGGAGGTAGTGAATTCATCCCTTGTTTTGCTTTGTTTGTGCCTACAGCTCTTGCTTTACCTATTAAACTGTCTTTAACTCAATCCCCGAGTATTCTCACTTTTACTCTTTCGAGTCTGTCTCCTATACCTCTGGGGTGCTTAGTTGCTAACTGGGGTTAAAACACGACAAATTGTAATACTGTAAATCTGAGGGTAGAAACCATTTTGCTACTATACAAGTAGGTTTTATTGCAAATGATTTTCCTCAGATGTATCTGCACTGCTATTAGTGCCTTCATAGCATAAACTGTGCCCATTGGAGGGATGATGCTGTTATTTCAAAAAAAGTCCTCTTCCTGACTGAAATAAATCTATGTAGGTTCACTGTTGAAAAATCTTGAAAACTTCTATATGAAGATTGGATTTAAATTTGCATTGAATTGAATAGCCTTGAAACTTCCAGTGCAGTCAGGTAATAAAGCTGTTAAAAGATCCTATACCTACACCAAATAAGCAGCCTGGAAATCACTTAGTTTCTTCAGCTGCAAGTGTTTCTCTGCCTTCCCCCACAGCTGTCTTATTAGCATATGCATTCAGGAAAACCCAAGGACAGATCTCCTGTTCACATTTTTTGTAGTGCTACAAAATAAAACACAGCAACCCCAAACCCAAACCAAATAATGGCATATTTTGATGAGTGTTTGCAATCTGACCTTATCTCTGCCTGCCTTATGCTTGAAAAATCTCACGTGTGGAAATATTGTCACTTAGTGAGACCACATCCAACTAGCACTACTTGTCAGGGGAGATGACAATCTAGAGCCACCAACGCAATTGGTATTTCAAGCTGACAGTTTACTGCTTGAAGGATGAAGGAGCAATGTCGATACGGGTGCTGAGGGAGCTGAGTTTAAAGGTGACTCCAGTTTGGAAGGCAGAAATGCCCCTTGGTTCAAGCTGACTATCCTGCTCCATGAGCCCCACCTCCTTCTCAGCCAGCTGAGCAGCATCCACGCTCTTTTTTTAATTTGATCTAGCCTCTTTTGATGACTAAGGGAACATGAAGGTTATAGTTTAAGTATATAATTTTCATTTGATGTGACAGGCTAAAACTATGTGCACTTTGAGAAGGCCCAGATTATTTTAGTTCCATTACAACACTGGTTTAGACCCTGACTCTCTGAGGCCCAACTTCATGGAGACATATGTTGACTTAAATTTACTGCTAATGAAATATAGGCATATGTTTACATTACTCTGCTGGTGTTTCGGTGGACTTAGATGGCAAGTGCAATCTTGAATCAGAGATATAAGGAAGCAGATTTTGCGTGCTTTTTCTTTCTTTTTTTTTTTTTTTTCAGCACTAAGGCTAGATATTTCAGAGTTCCTTTTTCTTCTTCTTGTGCCCCTCCCAGGCATTGTCCTATGTTATCTCCTGGTGCAATGTGTGCTTTTCAGCATGTGGTCCTGTCAGAAACTGAACACACTCAGGTCTCCCTGGCTTTAATGACACCTGGGCAGGCTACGAACTGCCAAGAAGCAAATTGCTAAAATTCACGTAGCAAGCTGGGAGCAACAACCTTTCACTGACACAGCTGAAGGGAGTGGAAACAGGGTTTATATGAAATGGCAATGCATTCCTGTTTCAGAACGCTCCTGATCTGATGTGCCGGGGCTGTGCAGGCAGAGGTGTGAGCCCCAACCCTCCCTTGGATTCCCATTTTCCATGGGAAAATGTCCCATGTCCAGGTGAAGAACAGGAAATTTACTTGCAGAAGCTTTGCTATGTCCAGTGTCTCTTGGACTTTTGTAGGTCAGACTGTGACAAAGAAAGTATTAGCAGTTTCCCAGAACTAAAGGAAAGGTTTTTTTAGGAACTGAGAACACAAAAGAGATAGTCATGCATGCAGAGGGAGGCAAAGGCATTCTAGGTGGCTTAGCTAATGCTTCCACTTTAGAGGAAACGAAAACTATTTGGGTTTGTTTTTTTACCTTAAAAAAAAACAACCAACCAACCAAACAAAAAAAAAAAACCAAAAAAAAAAAAAAACCAAAAAAGGAAAATCCTCCAAACCCCCACGCTTTTTGGAGCAGTGCTCTCTGCAGCAAATCTGGAAGTGAATCTGGATCTCTCTTCTTACTTGTATTTCCCTCACAAAGTAGAACAAACAAACAGCATTTTGTATGTCTCCTTTACTACATCTATTCATCTCTAGCCTTGGAGCAGAGGGGGAGGAGAAAGGAGCTGCCAGCAGCCCATAGTGATTGATCTGTCACCTGTTTTTTTATGCTGCAATAGAACAACCTGTTTCGAAAATGACAATGACGAATCAAAGTTAATATTCGTTGATAGAAATTCAAACTCCCCCAATTGTTGGTGGGTATTTTGCTACTAAATGAGCTGCTTTATTCACAGCAGTTATTTAGAAGTATTTTTTTCTGCTTGAGCTTGCAGCCCTTAGGAGAAAAATTTATTTGCCCAAGCCATTTGCTTCAGTAATTGCCATGTGAATCTGTCATTGATTAGCTATCACCAGAAGATTGTTTGCGTATATACAGAGGTAAAAATGCTGCACTGCTCCACTTGCACCAAGAAGTTTTGAAAGTGTCCCTGGGAAGGGATCAGACACCTTGCCTGGACTTTTACCAGCGCTAAAGCAAAGGGTTGACTATGCCCAAGGCTGAGTGCTGTCCTGAACCTGAGCTGGTACCCAAACAGCAAAGTGTCAGGTGTTAGGCTAATGCTGGGATCTGAGAAGAGGGGTGATGAAGTGACAGAGCAGAGAGCAGAGACTGAGGACTGGGAGATGGGTGCTGCCCCGTCGCTGATGCCACTGCCCAGGGATGAGTGCAGGGAGGTGTTTGCCCTTTTCCCCTTTCACCAGATTGTCATTCCTCATCAAGGAAAATCCTGTGACTCTGAGGGTGCCTCAGTGAAGCCTTTTTAGCAGAGGGAGATTTCTCTCCCACTGTGCCAATCAAAGCAGCATCGCTCCTAATTGGGAGTACGGAGCTGAACTTTCCCAGCCCTGGGAGGGGCTGGCTCTGCTCTGACACGATTTCCAGCTCCGTGAGCACTGCTCCCGTGCCTGGGAGGCCAAGGTCTCCCCACTCCCATCCAAAATATGCAAAATAAAAACAGTTGCGGACAGTTCCTAACTTTCCCTTCCCTGCCGATGGAGCTGCAGCGGTGCAGGTGGTCTGTTACCTACCTACGGGAGGGAGGGAGGGAGGGAGGGAGGGAGGGAAGGATGGATGGATGGAGAGGGAAGGAGAGAGAGAGAGAGGGAGGGAGGAGGGAGAGAAGGAAGAGACAGGCAGGGAGCTCAGGTTACCGCTGCCGCATCGCTGCCTCCCCTCTCATCTCGCTCCGGAGACACAGACGATCGTGCACCGCCTCTCTCGGGATGGCGGGGAGATCGAGGGAGGCTTTACACACCGTAGCCGGCGCCTCCCGGTAGGCAGGGGCAGCCGCCCGCCCGCCCGCCCGCTGCAGCCCCCGCGCAACATGGCCAGAGCCGCCGGAGGATGCGCTGCCGGTGCCTGAGGTGAGGAGGTGCCCGGTCCTTCCCCCAAATCCGGCTGCAGGTATGGCCGTGGGGCAGAGGAGTCCGTTCTCCTATGGATGCACCCTTGGACCCGCAACGCCGACTTTGCGAAACTCGCCGACCGCCGCGAGTGTGTTAGGAGAATAAGGTAAGAGGGGGAGGCAGGTGTGACCCCGCTTCGAAGAGCAGGATCAAAGTCCAGATCTCCCTATCCAGGGAAGCCCCTCACCAGAGCCAGGGGTGTTCATCCCCATGGAGTGTGGGGTTCGACTGCAGGCTCCAGACCGCAGCGCACATCCTCTGGTACAACGGGCAGTGAGGAGCATGGTGCTGCTTGGCATGAGGGATAGACTGATTTGGTGCTAAGAAGGTGGTAATAAGAAACCTCGTTTGCCAGAGGATTTAGCATTTGTTTTAACATGGTGAAACATTTTGGCAGCCTGTGATCCTGTCCCCAGATAAAGACTAGGGTCAGTTAGGACAAACACAGGGCAATGTTTTTCTCGCTGTCCTGCGTGTTTGCTGAGCCCTTGGATAAAATGCTTAAAAAGAAGAAGATCCATGAGGTACAGGTAAGTAATCGAAAAAACAGCTGTTGGGTCTGATCCTGCAAACATTATTGTGTATAATCAGCACTTTTAAAGCCAAGTAGTTATTTACAAAAGATTTGCCAGCATGAGGGCCCCACGATGGGATTTCTGTTCCTCTGCTTTCTACCTTAGCCCTGCTAATCAAAAGAGGAGCTGGACACCATCCCTCCCAGTTAGCATTTGGCACAGGGTTGGGACGGTGAAGGGAGCCTGGGCTGTCTCTGCCTTGGATGGAAATTATATGCTGTCCAGGAACATTATCCTCCACAAGTACCAGATTGCTTCTTTAGTAAGCACATAAATGCAAAAACTTGATTCAACTGTTGTATTGCTAGGGTAGAGTAAAGCCCCAAACGCTAAAAAATTACTGCCAAGAGGCAGCATGAAACGAAAGGTCACAGAACGGCAAGAGCACCGGGCTTACCTACTCTGTGCACGTGCTGCTCCAGATTAAAATAGGGGTATGAAACACCTGAAAGGCAGAATTCTGACAAGTCCTCATCTCTATAGTGACTATTGGCAGAGTTGAGAAGCACTTTGTTTATGACAGATTTAAGAGTGATATTGGAATGGCTTTATTGGCAATTTTTCTTGTTTTGAACATTTTTTTGTCCATTCCACATACCTATTTCTTCTTTGTACTGCTCTTATACTTCTTATGTCATGTATCTTGATGTTGCTTCCGACAGAGAAGAGCAAGACCCTCATCCTGTCTGAAATACCATTTCCAGGTTAATTTTTCCTTTTCATTAGGTGAAAAATCCAGTATGCAGCACTACTTGTAAATGACGGTGCAATAAAGAGGGTGCAATTTTGGGCGACACAGACACATAGCTCAGAGAACCAGGTTTTTGAAATCCTAGCATTGATAGCAAGAGCTTGAATAATATTTTTTCTCACCACTTTATTTGTTTATGAAGAGGGTGTCTGTGAGTTGGATTTTGTTCCTCTTCAGCACAATAAACCACATGGCTTTATACTGGGTAAGGTTGCTCTGATTCATCCCATTGTGGACTATTGCTTATCTTTGGTGAGATCTGGAGTTTGGAATATAGCAAGTAATGTAGCAAATGTAGAGAAATTGCTGATTCATGAGGCAATTCTTTAAAAAGTTAAATACGCTCATTAGCATCAGTGATAAAAGGAAGATAGGGATATTGTAGGAATAGAAGGAGCAGTAGAAAAAGGGAGTTTATCAGCACTAAGTGGAACCCAGAAAGGGATGTTCAGCACATGGGGGTTGAAGAGAAGACAGAGACAAGAAGAGGAGACTTTTAGGCTGAGTGTTTGGAAAAAATAACTACAAAGACAAGAAAAGGTCCTTCTGGGATAACAAGGACAGAGTACCACAGAGGCACTGCTCTTTTCTCTGCCTGCAAGAGAAGACGCATCTTTGCTGGTTGCCTGTCAACTGTGTTTGTGTCACACATAGGAGTGGATTAAGTCAAAACTGTCCAAATATACACCTAAAAAGTACAAAAAGCACCTACACCAGGGACTGGACTGTATGGCTTTCCTGTACAGTTTCTCTGCATTGATAGTCTGAACTTTGCAACAGGGTGCCTACCTAACAGCCCATTTTCCAACCTCCACTGCAACATCTTTCTCCTTCCTGGAAAAAAGGATCTGATCTTCCCAAATATTGATGCTGACATTTTGGTGGGCTTTTTAGGGCCAGGATTCATCAAAAGAATTTTGCAGGCAGCTTGGAAAAGCAAAATAATATTTTTGAATAGAAACAAGCTTTCTTGAGTTGGCTAAAGTCCCTGGAACTACATTTCTTTTTGACTCTTCAGATGCAGCACTTCTTTCCTGTGACATTACGGGAGCAGCTCCACCTCCTGCCAAACTTTTGGCTGGTTTTGAGAGCAAAACTGCATTTTGGTGTGAGGATGCTGTGTGGCTTTTCCAAACAAATCTCATGAGCAAGTGGTCATGGTTGGTTGAATGAGATGAAGGTGCATCAAGAGCTAACGGCTCTTGATGATTTTTTAAATAAAGAGAAAGATGCAGCCTCTGATTTAGAAGATGCCTGTACCACAAATGCCTTCCCACTATGAGAATACGGTCACCATGATCTTTATTCTCCTTCAGGCGTCTGCCTCCCGGGTAGTTTCAGAGGGAGAACCCAGAGGCTGTGTGGACCTCTGGTCTGGGCCATTGCAACCATTTCGGTAATGGAACTTTCCACACCCGAGGTGACACTTCTCTACCTGAACTGGAAAGATGATGTTTTCAAGTGGATAAGACCTGTGAATATTTGTTCTTTTCCTTGTAATAAAAGAGAAGAACCTTTTTAGTGGGTGAATGCTGCATGCAAAGGTCCTGTTGTGCCTGTGTGCTGCCTTTGAGAGAGATGCCATGTTAAGGTATGTTTATATGCTTATGCTGGTGCTTTGGCTAACCGTCAGTAAATTACCCTTCGTAGTACAGAAAACATGATTTGCAGGAGGAAATGGTGGAAATTTTTCTTTGAAGAGAGAAAGTTGAGGAGTTACAGTGGGTCAGGAGGCTCTTCTGAAACTCTGTCATAGCATGATGGGAGGAGATCTGGGGCATGGGGGTGAAACTTTCAGGGACTTTTATTCAGTTACTGAATTTTAACCAATTTATGTTTTAAAGTATCTCTTCTTTGGTCATGTTTTTTGTTTGATTGCTAGAAAACAAGCTTCTTTACTTATTGTAACTATAGCAGTAGTTAGCCTGTATTGATCAGCACTGCTAAAAACAATACAGTTCTATGTGTATATCTGTATACATCTACATTGTATTATATGCCTGGCATTTCATTTGGTTTAATATTAATACAGAATTTAACCTATCACTCTAAAACTTTTTTTTTTTCTGCTAGAACTATTCAAAACTTGACTTTTCCTCCTCTTCATCTTTTTTTTTTTTTTTTTTTAACAATTTTTCTTTTCTTACTAAAATCTGGTATGGTAGAAAAACCCCAGCTCAACGTTCTACAAAGAAAATTCAATCTGCTGTTCAAGTTACAGGGTCAATCAGCTAAATGAGAATTGGTAGCATAATGACAGAGCATAAGCCAGGCAATGCTTTAGGATTTGCAAATCAGTAACAATAATGATCCTTTTCTATCTCTTACCTCATTGATTGCTTAGGGTTTGGAGATAGGGACTCCTGTCATGGGTCTGTGACCATGAGCAAAAGGCTCACCCACTCCCCAGCGTCATCTCCCCAGCTGTAAAACATTGTGGCCTTTCTGGAGAGCCTGAGGCTTATTTCAGGCATCAAAAGCACCCACCCCTCAGAGCTCCTCTCCCCATGCACACCCCATCATGGCAGACTGGGGGAGTGCTGAGGTGTTTGGGGAGCAGCTGGAAAAGCCAACCTGCCCCTCAACAGCAATGCAAAAAGAATGACAAAAGCCAACCAACCACAAATAAAACCAAAGAGACACAAAAGAAAAAAAAAAAAGAAAAAAAGAAATAAGGGAGGGTTCTTGGCTCCAGCTCTAGTGCCTAGCAACTCAGTGTTTAAGTGATGGAGGCTGGCACGTATGAAGCAGAAGAATAGTGTCTTGCTTTGACTCGCTGACAGGCTGACAAGGAGAGACAATGCTGACAGCAGAGGCTGGTGAGATGTAGCAGAGGGAAAAAGATTTTCTGTAGTTTGACAGTAAGGATGTCAGGAAAAGTGATTCCCTTGTCCTGTACCCTTTTCAGGCTTTCACCCTTCTTGCCTGCCAGTCTTGACATACGGTTTGGGCGAGGATATTGTTAATACATGTTACTGCAAAACCCTCACTCTGAAAAGTAGCATTTTGAAGCACCAGGAAGGAGACTTTTAGCCTCATCACCAGTTTGTGTGCAGTTCTTTAGGGTGGAAACAGCACCAGCAGCTTGAGAGGCTCCATGGGACACTGTCACTGGGCGCACGGGGCAGGAGGAGCCAGCCAGTGCTCCTGGGAGTCCAGGCAGGGTGGTCTGTCCCCATGTTCACTGTTTTGGTAGTCCTGCGTGGGACCTGAGCGGGCACTACTGCTCCTGACAAGATCTGGTAGGCACCAGGCATCGTCTTGCTCCAGGAGTGGGGGGACAGCCGAACGCTGCTGGGACAGAAGAACCTGGTCATCCCTCCCCAACTTCTGCGCTTGGGCTAAGGGGAAAACCTGGCTACCCCCCACCCCCTCCATCTCCCCCACTGCTGAACTCACTGTCTCACCAGAGATATCATTTTTTTGAGAGCTCCAAGGTGGCCCCTGCTCCTCTTCAATGCTTGCATTTAGGAAAAATAAATGTTTCATGCTGTACTTGACATTTTTTTATTATCTATGCGTGTTTAATCCCTCTTTGTGTCCTACTGAGCTTCTGAGAAAGCAATTTAGAGGCTCTATTCTGATGAAAATCAAAAGTTAGCAGGTATTATTAGTACTTATACCAGGGCACATGCTACTTTAGATTATCAGGAAAAGAAAATGGGAATATCTCTACCAGCTCTAAACATGTAGTATTTGAGGTCTTAACTCCTGTTTACACACTCAAATCACACTGCCGCTTCGGGGTCTGTCTTGTCCCATCTGCTGTTTACAAAGTTGGGACTCTTGCAGATGGTCAAAAGCACTTTGGTCGTTTGTGGATCAGGTCATTCCCTGACTGATATGTGCAACCTCAGTGCAAAACCAACACTGATGGTCCACTGAACTCTGTGGTATGACTGTAGCTTTGCCCCAGAAAAATTAAGAAAACTTTATTTCTTTAAACCGATATTTTGAATCAGTTTCTCAGGGGAACTCTAGACCTACTTACCTCTCCCTCCCTCGGGCCAGATTGCTTTTCCTGAACTATATGGCATATAGCCTTGATCTCTTGGTGCCGTTTAGATAATTACACTCATTAACAGACCTAAAGGAGGTGTCAGATTAATTTTGATGGAATAACTAGGCTCCATCATGAAGTTACCATGGCCCTGTTGCTGCACAACATGATGAGATAGCCAAGGGTCAGTAGTGTGAATAGAAAGACCACAGCGTCTGCCTGCTCACCATGGCAGAACCAGGACGATGTTCACGCCACTGATGGAAATAGGTACTTGCAAAGTGGAGAGCTGCAGTTTGACTGTTTTGGATCACAGACCTTGACTATCTTCTTGTTTTCTTCATGTTTTCATGTCAGGCACGTGTGGGAAGAGCACCAGGCTGCAGGCTCCCATAGCCCACGTCACTTGGGTCCCAGGTGTTCGTGCAAACTTTGTTTGGATCCGTGCAGAGCTGTGAAACACTGTACTGGTCAGTTTAAACAAACTGTTCTCTAGGACACGAAGCAGGTAATGTTTTGTCCATGCGCTACATAAATTAAATATTTTGCAGTTGGAACAATAGGAGATGGAAAAAGCTACGAGATCGTTACAAACTGCGATTTCTGACTCAGATCAGAGAGAAAATAAAGTATAACATCACATAATAGAATTTGCTATAAAACTGGAAAGATTTGTTTTGATGCAAAAATACTGGATGCTGTTCAAAATGACCCCTAGTAAAGAGATCCATTGCTACTAAGTCTCTGTTGCTTTCTGGATGACCTCCTGTAGACTTGTGCTTCCTTCATATTAACATGTCCAGGAGTATTCTGTGGAGATACATGCACATAGGCTGGAAAACTTGAATCACAGACTGTGTTGTCTGTCAGTCGTAGGTAAAGGAGGAAAAATATAGTGAGAGATAATCTAGAAACCACAGGCCTTGTCATGCCTAACCTGTGCTCATACCTCTGCTGTAGAGCAAGATACTTTAGGTTGGATGGTGATGGTTTTGCTAAATGCAGTCATAGCCATGTTGTCCTCTTGAAACGTAGCAGAAGCCACTGTTTTCCACACATTCTTCGTATATACTATATACTATCCTTTTTCCCTGAAAATAAGGCCTTTCCCAAAAATAAGCCCTAGCATGATTTTTCAGGATTTTTGGGGATGCTTGAAATATAAGTGCTACGCCAAAAATAAGCCCTAGTTACAGTTCACTAAAAACGTAATTTTAAATAGTGTCCAGGCAGCTATACATGTAGGCATCTTTTGGAGCAAAAATTAATACCGATGCTGTCTTATTTTCAGCAAAACACAGTATATACTATATAGTAGATATAATATATACACTATATACTATATGCCATTCTCCCAGGCAACGGGGAAGACAGAGCATTTGCTTCACCCAGGAAGCTAAACCTGCTGTTTGCAGGTGGGGTGAAGGATGGGACAGGTCCTCAGCATCCCAGGGGTAAGGAGCCAATATCAGGGTGATTTAATTTCCAGATATACCAACTAAAGTGGTCCAAGGAAGCGACCTGCCTGTGTTAATATAAATTGCTTTTTAACTTTCGAAGTTTTCCCTGTTCACTTGATAAGAAGAAGAAAATTTATGATTTTAAAAGAACAGATGGCCTCAGTGAGAGGAAACTGGTCTCTCTGTCACTCTTTCCCTTGGTGTTCTTTCAATAAATGCCAACCTTATAACGTATTGCCAAGTTTAGGTGCTTGGGACACCGAGGCTGTACCTGTGCAAATGCATCTTTCTCTGTTGCATCATGGGCTCCTACTGGCCTCAGAGGCATCTGGGACAGGTCTTCCCTTCTTGAGCTCCAAGGGGGAAAGTATGTTATCTGGTTGGATCCCTCCTATATGCAGCTGGGGATGTGGAGAGAGCTGACACACCGAGCTGGGAATGACCAAGGTGCTACTGGTGCAGTCTGGGTCCTCGTAAGCCCTCCTCACTAATCCCCTCTGCGAAAACCTCTGTGGGTAATTGCAAATGTTTCACTGGAGAAAAAAAGATCATGACTCCCACCAGTTCCAGATAAACCCAAATTTACTTTTGGTGATTAAACCAATGAAAAAAGCTGGTATTTTCCAGCTTTCACACAATCAGAACCAAATGAGACTTTGCTCTGGAAAGTATATGCTTCTTGTCAAAGCCACTGTCTACCCACTGGTGGTAGGCAGGGACCTGCTGGGATATGATACATGTATACACATGTGATTTGTGAAATTTAGAAGATACGTTTTACAATTTACATGAATTTATACATGTATGCATTGCCCCGGCATGTTTATATACCTGTATAATATATGCTTCTTCATACATGGACTGACAAAGAAAGGCAGTCTGGCTCTGGGTAGGCAGTATGGTAAATACATGCCAGAACATATGTTGAGAGGCTGCTTTCTCAGTCATTCGGAACAGGGACTTTATTTTATTTTATTTTATTTTATTTTATTTTATTTTATTTTATTTTATTTTATTTTATTTTATTTTATTTTATTTTATTTTATTTTAATTTTATTTTTAAGATATGTTACCAGTGATCAAACCCAGAAAAAAGAACTAAATATGGTCAAGTCACATTAGTTTGATTCTGTTGAAATCAGGTAAAAAGACTATGTTATGTTATGTTTTCTTGCTCTTGAGTATTTCTGAAAAGGTTTTAGTAGGTTTTAACAGAAAATTGCTCTCAATTACTTTGTTAGTTCAGTATTTGGAGGGCTTTTATTTGTGCATGTTCTGGAATTCCTGTGATAGAGAAATGTCAGACCCTTGTGACAGCCGACAACAGGAGCAAACCCCTTCCGCAGAGGTTGCCAAGCTTGGAACACCAGCTTTTCCTGAAAACGCTATTTTGGGGATATTCATGTGCTTCTTCCCAGGCCACTGAAGAACATGAAAACAGATGCAGAGTGGATTTTCATATGCTATTTTGTGTATGTGTGTGTGTACATATATATGTATGCATGTGTATATTCTCACACAATTTTACATCTGTATTTAATTAAAGCAAATTTTAAGTCAATCTCAAGGCTACTTGTGAGCTATACATACAGGAAAAAAAAACCAGATTTGAGGAATAACCTACTTAAAGATAAAGCAATTTAAATATGAACGCCAGAAGACGTGAACTTTTGAAGTATTTTCAAAATTCATTCGTGAATCATTGCAAAAATGCATGTGGGAGGAATTTCAGCAAACCAGGACTCCGGTTCTACTTGTTTCATGCTTTTGAGAATACCAACTGAAGTTAATGGGACTATTCTTACAGGTACGATGAGCTGGATTGGGTCCCAGAAACAACAGGCTAGACTTTAAAATGAACTTAAGCCTGCAACACAAAACCTTTCCATTGCTTGGAAGGGGGAATTTGAGAAAAAGGAAGGCACTAATGTGGCTTTGGGGAGCCCAGGCAGAACATTCCTCGTTGGAAGGCAGAGATTAAATTTCCATGAAATCTACAGCTCTGGGGATTGTAGACTTGTTCTGCTGCATTTTCAGGTGGGAAGCCAGGTCCAATTTTTCATTAAAAATGAGGCAAGTGGAAGGGAATGCCCTTCCCCCTGGTAAAAATTCCCCCATCCTAGTGCTCTAAAACAGTAGTTGGTGGGCCCATGGGTTAATGGAATGAGTAACTAAGTGAAGCATCGTACTCACCAGGTTAATTTATGGAGTCATGTAATTTTTTTTGGCATTGTGACCTTTTTGGGGTTTACTTTGGTAACTTTTCTCTCTCTCAAAATTTTTACTAGAGTTGTAACCAGATACACAGCACAGTAATCTGTTACAAGGATAAAAGATGAATATTGTTGTTATTGTTTGGATCTCTTTCACCTAGAAAGCAGAGAGGGGTATGGACAACCCCATTCTCACCTCAGCATGCCCTAGTGAGTCACCTGAACTCTGCAAAAGGTAAAGCGTCCAAATAATCTGACCCTCTATTGTTTTTTCCAAGCAGCTGACCCAAAGTCAAATATGTGACTCATGGCCCCTCCAGCAAAAAGATTGGGAGAATTTTCTGGGTCAGTGCCAGAGCCCCACAGGACACAAAGAAGATGAAGATGGGGAGAACCTGACTGGGTCTACCAGTTGGACAGAACTTAATGACTCTTGGACACAGGCACTTGTCAAACAAATGGAGAAACATGGTATTTAAAAAAAGAAACAAACCCTATTGCTATTCTCTCTCATATGCCACGGGCACATATCCGCTGCTTCTTTGCTCTCTTGCTTGTGAGAGCCCTGGTGGGTTTGTAACATGCTGAAAATGGGGAGGAGGTCAGAAGCATCGGCCAGGGTGACTGGGTATCGGTGGACCTGCTTGTGTTTGTTTCTGAAGATATGCTGGCTTGGACTGCAGATTCAAGTAAGCATGAGCATGAGTTTGATTGCCAGCAAAGCAACTTGTGGGAATGATAGCAAGAAAAATGTATGTGGGCAAGTGCCCTGAAATAGCTGGTTTTCAATTAGAGATGACCTGGCTTTAAATCCCTATGCAGGGAATTTGGAATACAGTACTGAAAGGCACTAGATTTTTTTTTTTTTTTAATGTACTTTTCCTTCTTGTTTCTTTCAGATGGATTTCAGAAAATCCAGACTGTTTGTTTGCCTTGTAGGGTTCAGCTGTGCTAGCTTCTGGGTCTTTTACAACTATTTGGCCGAATTCTGTGCATTCGGTGAAACTAGCCAAGGTTACCTATTCCCCATAGAGACGTTTAGAAGAATTGGAGGAAACTTCTCACAGCTCCCGGATATAGACTGCCATAAAAATCCGCCTTTCCTCGTCCTGCTTGTGGCCTCCTCATACCACCATGTCAATGCCAGGATGGTGATCCGGCAAACTTGGGGGAAGGAAAGAACAGTCGCCGGCAAGCGCCTGGTGACTTATTTCCTTCTGGGAAGCACTGTGAATCTCAGCCAGCAGGTTGACATTGCTGCTGAAAGCCAAAAGTACAAAGACATTATTCAAAAGAATTTTACAGACACGTATTACAATTTGACTTTGAAGACCATGATGGGAATGGAATGGATTCACAGATTTTGTTACCAGGCCACCTTTGTGATGAAAACAGACACGGATGTGTTTGTCAATGTTTTTTACCTCACTGAACTTCTTCTAAGGAAAAAGAGGGCCACTAGATTCTTCACAGGCTTTTTAAAACTGCATGAGTACCCCATACGGAGAAGAGGGAGTAAGTGGTTTGTGAGTAGAGAAGAGTATCCGGGAAAGACCTACCCGCCGTTTTGTTCTGGGACGGGCTACGTTTTATCCACTGATGTTGCTAGTCAGATCTATAATGTCTCAGAGAGTGTTTCGTTCATTAAACTAGAGGATGTATTCATAGGACTGTGCCTTGCCAAATTAAAAATTCATCTGGAGGAACTTCATTCAGAACAGACGTTTTTTCCAGAAAGGATTAAGTTCTCTGTTTCTCACTTTAAGAAAATCGTGATGTGCCATGGAGTAGAACCATCTGAGCAGCTGAGCTACTGGAATCACTTAGTGAGAGAAAATCACTGAGGAGTCCTCTAGCACCTTCCCTGCTCGAATATACAAATTGAAATGCTCCACATTTACAGGGCTGCTCATGACTCCAGCAAAACTCCTGGTTGACTCTAGACTCATCATGTTAAGGACATTTTTAATGCTTATTTTAATATCTTAATTTCTGTCCAAGAACATGCAAACCCCTTTCTCTCCCATTCACTCTCAGTTCTTTGCATCAAGTTACAAGTATTTTTTCTGAAAGATGCAGACCCACAAATCCGCACTCTCCATGGACTGGGTCTCCAAATCTTCCTGCTACAGGACTGGCAACATTTCTGCAGTGCCAAATTAAATGTCAAAGTATTTTTGTTCAGAGAAGAAAATTTGCACTTTCTTCTTGGTCTCCCTTGATAGATCACTACATTTGCATCCATTTGTGCAAACATTTAAGAAAAGGTGTCTGTAGCTGTCAGGACACTCCTCTCCTGGCGCAGGGAACTGCAGCCCTGCCAGCTCTGTGTGGGCAGAACAGCGTACTGGCACAGATCTCTCCTTTGGTCTACACATTTTTTTTTTTTCAGAAATGAAAGAATTTGCTCATGCAGTGCTCTTGGGACAACCTTAGGTACTGCAGATCACCTGGTGAATGTGTAAGGTTACTGCATCTATTTTCCTATACGTGCCTCCTCCTGAAAATGGTATGTAGTAGAACCAGATCCATGCTCAGTGGAGAGTGTCCTGGTCTTTCTATTAAAATAGACCCTGGAGACATCTTTTGCATTTGTGTCTCACTTTTGTTGCTTGAAAGCTACTGTAAATGGTTTGCCAAGGCTAAAATAGACTCATTTACAGTGAGCTAAACAGCACATCTGAGTTAGGTGATTTTCCTGATGAGGAACTGTGTGTAAGGCAAAGAAGATAGGAGGACTTTTCTCTTTCAAACAAGACCTGATGTGAAAATGTGCCCAAGTAATCATTCAGGCTGAGAGACTCATTTCTTGTTTCATTACCAAGAAGAGACCCATGAAATCACTAGGATGGTTTTCAGAGATAAGGAATTGAGTCTTTACAATAGATGCTGTGAAAAATACATTTGGGCTATGGGAATTTTATTTGCTTTTATGCACAGAAAAGATCAGTTTTACCAGAAAAAAAAAAAGTATTGAATGCCTATACTATGTATGAAATGTTTTTTTTTCAGAGACCAGTAACAGTGGTGCTGCTCCCTAGGGGCAGATGAGATGGGAGCCGAGTGGGTCTGGCAGACAGCAGGGCTCAGCCCCACACACCCACACAAGGGAGCAGGATAGACCCACAGATGGTGGCCCAGTCCAACCAAGAGTCCTGGTCCTGAGGAAGTATCATGGTGATGAGGTAGGTCTGAGGTTCAGCCAGCAGTGATCAGGCCCTGGTGATGACAGGTGGGGGTCAGGATCAGGCCCAGTGTGGGGAACCAGGGCCAAACACTACCCTAGGGTGGGGGGTGAGGACATACACTGAATGTGGTAAAAAACATGAAGGAAAGATATTTTATTACTTTGGGGTTATTTAATTTTATTGTTTATTTTCTTTTTACTGAATCCGTAGGACTGTCCAAGTGTCTCTTTTTACTTGCCTGTGTCTGAAGAGCAGGATAAATATCTTCAGCGGAAATACTGCCTCATCCTGAAAAATTTTCATTGACATTAATAACATATTATTTATTTCCTTCTGATATAAACTGAACTCATGTACTTATTTTTGACAACTTACTATGAAAGAAATAATGTATATTTTTTGGTAGAAGAATAATCTTCTTTATTTTAAGTTTCCCATTCAGGAAATAGCTGTGTAGATGGTGTTTGCAGGGATGTGTCTAGCCAGGTGGTTGGATGGGTGACCAAGGAGGTGTTCACCTTTCCCTAGTGTGTACCCTGTGCCAGAGGGTGGGCAGCTCAAGTCTGGGTTGGACAACATCTCCCTGCCTCCCATCCCAGCTTTGCAGGTGGATCTGCCCTTGAACTCGAAGTCCTGCTGTAGCACATCTGTTTTTGCTGCTGCCTTCAGTAGGTGTGATGGGTCAGATTGATAAAGCCTAGCAACATCATTTTGACCATTATTCTTTCCATGCAACCTGCAGAAATGTCTTTTTGTCATTCATTGCTATTGTACTCAAGATGCAAGTGGGCTATTGCTTTCATTTATGGAAAAATGTTGAGCAGAAAGGAATGCTTCCTAGCCTCTCCTAACTCCCTTTCTTTCTTGTGGATTAGAGGTTCTGTGACCT
The DNA here is from genome assembly GCF_037038585.1 of Patagioenas fasciata. Taxonomy (NCBI): domain Eukaryota; kingdom Metazoa; phylum Chordata; class Aves; order Columbiformes; family Columbidae; genus Patagioenas; species Patagioenas fasciata. Next base: position 95,119,642 of record NC_092520.1, read on the forward strand.
GGGACAGCACAGTGCAGCCTAATGTTTACCTGACTTCTTCTTGTACTCAGTGAAATAATCCTTCAGTCCCTCCTGGGTCTCACTTCCACCTCTGTGCCTGGTGCCACCTGTGTCCCAGCTGGCAGGACCAGTCCAACCATGTGGTCCCAGGGAACCTGTGTCTCAGTAGAACAGCTGTTCATTTACACATGGGTATGCTGACTTGTTCACCTCCACTAGGTGTTGAGATTCAAGAAGTATGGTGGCACCAGGCTCCTGGGATGGCGTGGCTGCTGGTCTTCTGTCAGGCTGACTTAGTGACCAAAGGGTAAAGTCTCCCAGTAGGAGACAGTACTTTGGGTTGCTTCCCTGAATGATGGCTACTTGTGAGTGGCATTAAAATATGTCTTACCTGAGCAGTTAGTGGTTTTGTATCATTATAAAAACATTACCCTTGAGGGCCAGGTCCTGCTAGACTTCTTGGCTGTGGCTTTTATTTTAGTTCAGGAGTCTTCCTAATTATCTGAATACAGCTACTATCTGGGCAGGTAGTGCTATTCTCTCTTAATCATATTTGCAGATGCTACCGCTATATTTTTGGGACAGAATCCATAGCTACCATGCCATTAGGAAAAAGGTCCTCAGGTATGTTTTAAGAAACCATCCCATTCTGGATACTGTTTCCAGGGAGTCTATTTGTAATTTCAAGTGACTTCTGCAAGATGCTGGTCTCTTTATTCCTTCATTCAAAATACTTTGTCCCCCCTGAATACATGTTCTTAAGCAACTAATAGCCTGCTTATCTGAAGCATTTGTCTTATCGCTGCTAAATCTCTGATGAGGAACAAATGAGTACAGGTTGAAATGTTATGGGTTTGGATAGCCTGTTCCTCTCCTTTTTGCAAATCAGCTTCCCAAGTGAGCACTTATGTTGCTGCAGATTAGTTTCCTCAACATACGACTTTCTTTGTACTCACATAAATTAGAAATTGATTTCATAATTCTCTCCATTCAGTAGGATGCTTTGAATAATTAATTATTTAAATTATAAGGTCATCCTGCTGGAAAAGGTGATTGAAGAGTAGTAGATGACTGCATGTAAGGCAAATTCATTTATTTAAATAAAACCACTATGCTAGTCAGTTTATATGTATCAGCTAAATTAAATTAGCTTTTGCATTTTAGGCCTCAGATCATGGAGTTTAACTCAATCAAAGAGTCTTAGGGGCCTTTTGCAAATTTATGTGCATTTTCCTATGAAAGACCAGAAATATAACTGTAAACACAATACTGCAGTGTATATATACTTATTTTTAAATTTTATATAGGCTGATAAAATAATTTAGGCAATTTTGGGGCAGTTTATCTGTAGAAATACTGCACTATCCTAACATTTTTAGACTTTCTGAGTCAGATGATCACTAAATCAGTTTTTTATGAATAGCTTTGAAATGTTACTCTGAAAAGTTATTTCATTGCTTCTTGTTTAGTAGAAAGGGATGTAAAAAATCAGCAGAGCTGATAGTGTCTCAGAGTTGGTTAAATATATGCATTCTCTGTTTCTTCCAACACTAGATCAGTTTTTGAATACAGGAAAATGAATGCATTTTTCACAACTCTAACTCATCAACTAACATATTCTTAGTTTAGATTTTAAAAAATATCCTTGAAGCATTGAATCACACATCTTATCTGATTCAGTATTATTGAGCATATATAACCCTTCCAGGCACTTTCGAGAATACGGAGTAGATTTTTGTAATGAAACATTTGCCTTACATAAAAGCCTAACGGAACACAAGGGCTAACTGTCTGTAATGAATCTGACAGCAATGCTGCTCTTCTTGGATTTGTGCGGGTTACTATATAATGTTAATATAAAATGTGTGACAATGTTTGCATTATTTGCATAGAACATGAGAATGAGAATGTTGAGCTAACTATTCAATGTATGATATTTTAGTAAAGTCTTTTGTTATCACAGTTTTGTGTGTTGTCCTGTCCTGGTTTTGTTAAAAAACAAGTTTCTCTTTTAGTGAATTTTGCCTGTCAGCTAAAGCCTTCATATTAGCTGCATTTTCCTGGAGAACCAGACACATGTTTTGGTAAACCTAGCAATGGAATGCAAACTTATTGATAAGCACGGATGGACATCTCGTGAGAGGGGCAACGAGAAACTGGTGACCAAGAGACTGACCAACTGTGTATAACATTCCATTCACGTGAATACTTCATATAAAAGTGCGAGATCATGAGGATCTCGTCCCTTTTGCCCTTTTCCTTCCCTTTTTCCTCATGGCTGACATTAGGAGAGGACCTTGCTGGTCGTCCCTGCGAACTGAGGCCTAGTGAGAGACTGAATCCAGCTCTGGTTGGCTACAGAGTCTACTCCAGGACTTCAGGTGCCAGCTCTGCAGTTGCTGAGACTTTCAAGATTGGTTTTGTATGTTTTGTATTATTTTCTCTATTCTTATTAGTAGCATTAGTAAAACATCTTTAATTTTTCCAACTCTCTTCTCTCTGTCCTTCTTTCCCTCCCGATCGCCTGTCCTGAGTGGGAAGGGGAGAGAGGGAGGGGCAAAAGGGGGAAGTGGAGGGGAGAGGAGGTTAACAATACATCTGCCAGGGTTTGATTGTCATCTCGCAATCTTAACCCTCGACAGTGTTCACTTATCTTTTTGGTTGTGAATGTATTAACATTTTGGGATTTAGTCAAGTTAGGAGGCTTGCTCTTTTTTCCAGTTAAAATTAATAGAATAACAGAATCACTTTGGTTAGAAAAGACCTTTAAGATCGAGTCCAGCTGTAAATCTAACACTGCCAAATCCACCCCTAAATCAGGTCCCTAAGTGTCACGTCTATACACCTTTTAAACACCTCCAGGGATGGTGACTCCACCGCTTCCCTGGGCAGTCTGTTCCAAAGCCTGACAACCCTTCCCATGGAGAAATCTATCCTAATATCCAACCTGAACCTTCCCTGCTGCAACTTGAGGCCATTTCCTCTTGTCCTGTTGTTTGTTACTTGGGAGAAGAGACCAAAACCATTTGTGACACAACCTCCTTTCAGGTAGTTGTAGACAGAGATAAGGTCTCCTCTCAACCTGCTTTTCTCCAGGATAAACAGCCCCAGTTCCCTCAGCTGCTCCTCATCAGACTTGTGCTCCAGACTCCTCAGAGTTCTGCTGCCCTTCTCTGAACTCTCTCCAGCTCCCCAAAACTGGACACAGGATTCGAGGTGCAGCCTCACCAGTGCCGAGTACAGTGGCACAATCACTTCCCTGGTCCTGCTGGCCACACTGTTCCTGATACAAGCCAGGATGCTGTTGGCCTTTTTGGCCACCTGAGCACACTGCTGGCTCATGTTCACCCAACACCTCTTGGTCCACTTACATCGAGTAGCTTTCCAGCCATTCTTCCCCGAGCCTGTAGCACTGCCTGGTGTTGTTGTGACCCAAGTACAGCACCTGGCACTTGGCCTTTTTGAATCTGAATCTGTGGAATTTTCTCCCATTCTCTAACATGCCTTACTACATACATCCTAATTTGGCTGGTTGGTTCCTCTTTCTAAGGCAAATACATAAATCCCATAAAAGAGAAAGAGCGGGAATGGGAGTGCTTTCCTAAGTATTAAGCATGCAATCCTGCTACCTTAGCCACTCTTGCCATTAACAGTCTAGATATGGTATACCTTTAAGTCAAAGGCACCTTAAAAGAAAAACTTATAAACAGGATGTGATATGAATTCAGAATGTTTTGTTTATTTTTCTTTATCCAAATGACAAGAGTGTCAAGTGCAAGATTGTTAAAGCCATAACAAGGGAGTTGATTAAAGGCAATTTTAACCACATCTTGTAGAAGTGGTTTTGCCTGTGTCACCATAGCCAACTGTAATTAGGAAAAGGTCTCCCTTATTACCTTTATCTTTTGTTTCTGCTTTTTTTTTTTTTTTTTTCCCTGGCTTATCTTTCTGATGTATTTTGCTGGGTTGTTTGCAGCTGGACTTAAATTCATTAGTTCATTCCACCAGTATATTTCCAGAAGTATCTACAAATAGGATCACACTAGATAGAGGAAAGCAGCTGAGTGACGAAACTTGGATATATACAGTACATAGGAGATGCCACCTTAAAATCGAGACTTGAATTTGTGTGTTCTGGCTGAGGAAACAGAGACCTTTTTCAAAGCCTAGAAACACATCAGTTTTAAGGTTATCCTCCTAAGTTCATTCAAGTGTATTTTCACTGAAAAATATAATTGGACAATTTCAATGGTTGAGAAACAACCTTGTTGTTGTCTTATGTTTCGCAAATTCAAAAATCCATTATTTTTGTGGGAAGAAAAAAATCCAAGTCCCTTCTCAGAATCTCTCCACTGAAGCGTGTGCACAACACCCTTTGCATTCAGCTGCTGACCTAACCTGACCTCATTTAGTTTATGACTTCGTGTGCAGGGATAGAGTCCCATGTAATCAGCTTCCTATTCTTCCGTCACCAAAAGCATTTAGAAATCACAGCCGCCGTTACAAACCGTCAGCATACAGCTGTAGGCGTAGAATGTCATAAATTAGTTATGTGGTGTGATTTACTCCTCCAGCTTGTAGATCTTCCAGGCAACTCTAGTCTCTTCATGTTTAATTTAATTGTTATTGCTGGAACAGGAGTTGTAAGTAAATGTTTGACTCCAGTACATAAAGGCACCTGCAGCTTTTACATGTGCTTCTGCTAGTAAAGGGTCAACAAGGGAATTAAAAAGAAGCAAGAGGTGAGCCGTGAGGCAGGAGTGGGAGCGAGAATGCAAGTCATTCCTGTGGGGGTGAGGAAGAGGAAGAATAGCAGCGCTTGCTGCTGGCGGGGAGATCTCGCTGCTGAGGGCGATGGTATGAGGTGCACCTCTGTGCTCACAGCGCCCCCCAGCCCATTTTGGGGATCCCATCCCCTTACGCTGAGGCCAAGCCCTGCATGCCTTGCAGGTGTAACTCAAGCGGCAGGCTGTTTGCTGCCAAAGGCCACTGTAACTGCACAGTGCTGCCTTCTCCAGCTCTGCTGAGGGAAGTGCTGCATGGGATATGGGAGGAGACTTGAAACTTTATCCTATAAACGTATTAGTCTTTACTACATTCTTGAGATCTTTCAGCATTCACCAGTTCCCAAAGCTATTAGTGAACCTTATTTTTTATACAAGTGTTGCAAAGGAAATGGCAGAATATAAGATTAAAGTTTACTGCTCCTTTATAAGAGAAAGCCAAAATGCAGCAGTGATCACGAGCACTTCCATTATTCTGCAACATAAAGAGAAATTGAATACCTGAAATAATCTCTGCCAGGGAATTATGTTCTTTTACTGCAAAAGGGCAGCTTTCAATCACAGACTCAATATCACAGGCATGGTGCAGAGGAGACTTTTATTTCTAAGAAAAAAACCCTGCCATTTCTACTTGGTGATCTTAACTGAATGCCCAAAGGAAGGAGTAAGATGTCAATCATAAGGATGTATTTTATGAAAATGCAAAACAGACACCAGTCTTCCAATATAATGTTTATTTTTATGGTAATAATCTGCTCTCTCATCATTGCAGTGTCGGTTTGGATCATGCCTGCAGGTCACTTAGGGAATATTCATTAATATTCTATTTTCAGAGTTGTAAGCGTTAGCTTTTCTCATAATTGGCAACCTTGCAAAATCATCGGGAATGAAAGAAAATGGGTAAAATTTCATACTCTCATGGTAGTTTTCCTGGCATTATCAGGGAAGTCTTGTGGGATTTGGAGCCCTGGGCACAGAACTTGTGTGTGTGTATCACTGACTAGGTTTGTTCACTCTTCATCTGACATTTCCAGAACTGGACTCACTGTGGACTGGCTGATAGGTGTTGAGTGCATCAGTTTTAAAGGAGACCTGGAGAGATTTGCACTTTGCCTGAACTCCTTGAAGAATCTGGCTGCCCATGTAAAGCTCATGGGGCAGTCTAAAATCATGATCCTAAGCAATAATGAAAAATGTAATACTAATTATAATGAGTGTAGAGAATGATGTTTACATTTTCTTGGCAAGCTATCATACATCGAAAAGTTCCTTAGAATAAACTGAATGATAACCAGAGCAATTAAGCTAACTGCTTGGACCAAAGACAAAATATTTCTACAGCTAAAAGTTGCCAGGGGAACTGATGTATTAGAGAACACTAAAAATTTCCTTCTTAGATTTACACTCCTAACAGCACCAAAGCTGCATCTTGTTTTATTCTGTGGTAAACTTTCTTACTTACTTACTGTTGCCTGGACTTCATAACACTTACCTTCACCTGTGTTCCCTGAATTATGACATTTTCATTTTATCAGCTACAACTCTTCACTAATTTCAGTGCTGGAGAGGAGAAATACACCTGTCAAAGGGGAAACATGTAATGCAGTTTAGAAAGACTACTGGCATGAAAGAAGTACTGCAGAACTACATTCCAGTTGTATAGATTTATTAACACCAAATCAACACTGCAGGGATATTAATTCAAATAAAGTGTTAAATCCTGTGGATTCCTGTGAGTGGAAGTCTGGAAGGAGATTGTATCCAAAGCTTTTCTCAGTAAGGGCCCACAGCAATTCTTCACAGAGTTATGGCTTTATAATAACCAGCAAGAGAGCAATGAAGAAAAGACTCTGAACAAAAATATCAGATGAGCTATATTGATGTTATGAGGTTTTTGAGGATTTACCCAGGCCTAGATTCATGATAGCATCACTTTATGATTTTTTTAGGTCAAGACAAATGTGGCCTATCTTCTCAGGAAGGACAGAAAACAGGATTCCTTAGATCAACATGAGACATCTTCTCTTTGTGGGATTTGTCTCAGCTAAATTTTGCAGTCCAGAACAACACATCCATTCTAACCCAATCTTTCAGACTACTCTGTAGTCAAAATAATGAGGCAGACCTAACCAAAGGGTGACATACCTTGCCTGCCTTGGACCCTTGTATCAGGATAGGTGATGCATCATCTAGAAGTGCTTTTGTATATTTAATGGCTACAAAAAAAATTCTTGATAAATAGTTTAGGATAGATGCCTTTGTCTTAGCTGGCTAGCAGTAACTGAGGAGGGGTTCCCGTACGCTGTGTGTGGTTACTGGTATTCGTAAGGATAGCAGGTCCTCTATAAGTGCCCCCATAGCCTCACTTTGTAATGTCAGCTCTTCAACGGGGATGTCACAGGACACATCAGTATCTTTCAGATATTTAGTGTATCTGTCCAGTAATTCTTTTTTGTTTGCTCAGCAAACCATTTTGTACAATCCATCTAAAATAAGGAGACAGAGTGACATTCGAGTTGTCCTAATTTTTCACATGAATATATATGTAGTAGCCAGCAAGGACCCCAGCTTGCTCTGAGTCTTTGCTGTGCTTGATGTTGAAAGAAGAAATGGGCCTTTGGAGTTCTCATATCCTGTGAAGTGGATATAAGGTGGGGAAAAATGCATCTCAACAGTCACATAGGTAGCAGAAAAAAGAAATGGCATGGCCCTGTTATCTCTGGAGCTTTTCCTCTAGTGCATTTGGGTCCTGATTAAGGAGAAATGTAAATTAAAACCTAGAATTGTGATGAGTCTTCAATATATTAACAGAGAAATGAAAAGATTTTAAAAATGAAAGCTTGTGAGAAAAGGAGAGGGATCTGTGTGTCTCACTTAGCTTCTATAGTTAACACAAATAAAATCTGTTTTGAAGGAGAAACACGCCTTTCAGAGCATCAAATATTTTGGAAAACAGTAGAGGAGAGGTGTAAGAGCATAGAAGGAGGAAAAAGAAGGAAGCAGAATTGGAAAAGTTATGGCTTAGCTTCAGTTTGGCCTGATTGGCTACTAGAGGGAAGTGTCCTGTAGGTGTCGAGATAGAGACAGCTAATGCAGTCACTAACTTCGCTTGTCCCCTACCTTAGTCTTTTCTGTATGTTTCAGTTCTCCTGCTCTTTACTAGAGAAAACAACATTTATTTTTTAATAGGGAGCCATTTCTCAAAATCTTTGTGGTGTTCAAACCACTTTTCAAGCCAGTTTCCACATGGAAATGAAGAATTTTATTCGTGTTTCTAGCACTGACCTCAAATCAGCTTTAATATGCTTTTGTAAGTGCATCCTCTCTGCTATTTTAATGCTCACATCCTTTGATTTTATTTTCTTAGAATGAGCTAAATAAGCTAACGTACAGCATGGAAGTGAAAGTACTTGTAATTTCCCCTGCTACGTTCTCGCTCATTAAAAGTAATTTATAAATGAAGAATGTCTAAATACTCCTCATTTTCAATCATGACAATTTGTCTAATTCTCCAGTGAGAAAACCAAAACCAAAACCAAACAACAAACAACAAAACTATGGCCATGATGACAATGACACAAGGCTTCCCTAAGCAGCTCCTGGATAGACGATTTCACTTGGAGCTTCTTGTATGCACAGCAAGCTGTGCAGACATATGTTTCAGACTAACACACTCCAGAACAAAAAATGTTGAGGGTCTCTCCAGTAGTTTGTACAGTCTACACTCCACACTGAAGAAATGAGATGGTGAGCAAAAAAGAGAGTATGGAAGGACTGGGAAAAAAAAAAAAAACAAAACAAAAAACAAAAAAGTGTAAAAAAATCCTCCTACGCAGAGGCAGAAGAAAAAGGGAAGAATTTGAAAGAAGTGTCTAGAGAAACTGGAGTGGGAGGTAGGAATCTGCCTGGTATACAGGATGATGATTCACAAGATGATTTTCCATTTGCATCAGACTGGTAAACTTAGGCCCTGATCTTTTGAACACTCATGAACATGGATAGTCTTGTACATGCACGATGTTCTCAGTGGTTGGGGATTTGGACACTTTGCCATGCTGTGTAATGTCTTATCCCACACGCATCCTAACCAATGCCAATGGTTGTTTTCACCACCATATCATGGTCCATTAGGAAAAGTCAATGTACAGAATGAACTAACAAGGGCAATGAGAAATAATTAATAAAATATTAATAGATGTGTTGGTTGCCTAAGCAGCCTCAGGGGAAACAAAGGACATTTGAATCCAGTCACTGTGCAGTAGATTCACCCAGGAGGATTTCAGCTGATGAAGCCAAGCCAGCTAGTGTGTGGGTGGAGGTGACAGGTGCTCTCCTGATGACTCTCACTGGGGTCAGATCCAGAGCAGGAGATAAACACGGTAAATGGTCTAGGCCACAATGTACCCAGTTCCTACTGTGGGCTTCAACCAGTCCCCTGTGCACTGAGGGGACAGGAATGAAATGCCTGTGACGGGGGCCTGCAGAGTAGTGCGTGCATCCCTGTGTGCGTAGGTGTTTAAGGATATGGCTAATCTCCAGACCATGACAGACCTCAGTGTGGTAAAGACATAGCTGGTCAGCCTGTGATTAGCTAGTGGTATAACAACAGCTGTAGCACAGGTGCAGCTACATGACACCCAAAGGGACTTTGATTGATAAACTTGAGGACTGAGTCAACAGAAACATCATGAAATCCAGCACGAAGAAGCACAAAGTTATGCACACCGGGTACAATGACCTCAAGGTACAAGCTGCAGTGGTACCACCTAAATAACAGTGGGTAGAAATCTCGGTGAAGAGACATGGATGAAATGAAGGCCAGAGTGAACACAAGCCAACAATTCCCTCTTACTGCAAATATGGCAAACCGTGTGGAAGATCACATCAGAGAAGCGTTGCCAGTAAATTCAGAGAAACTATTATCACAGTATCACAGTATGTTTGGGATTGGAAGGGACCTCGAAAGATCATTTAGTCCAATACCCCTGCTGGAGCAGGAACGCCTAGGTGAGGTTGCACAGGAACATGTCCAGGCAGGTTTTGAATGTCTCCAGGGAAGGAGACTCCACAACCCGCCCTGGGCAGCCTGTTCCAGTGCTCTGTCACCCTCACTGCGAAGTTTTTTCTCAAATTTAAGTGGAACCTCTTGTGTTCCAACTTGATCCCATTACCCCTTGTCCTGTCTTTGTTTGCCACCAAGAAGAGCCTGGCTCCATCCTCGTGGCACTCACCCTTTATATATTTGTAAACATTAATGAGGTCACCCCTCAGTCTCCTCTTCTCCAAGCTAAAGAGCCCCAGATCCCTCAGCCTTTCTTCATAAGGGAGGTGCTCCACTCCCTTAATCATCTTCATTGCTCTGCGCTGGACTCTCTCCAGCAGTTCCCTGTCCTTCTTGAACTGAGGGGCCCAGAACTGGACACAATATTCTAGATGGGGTCTCACCAGGGCAGAGTAGAGGGGAAGGAGGACCTCTCTCGATCTACTGAGCACCCCCCTTGTAATACACCCGAGGATGCCATTGGCGTTCCTGGACACAAGGGCACAGTGCTGGCTCATGGTCATCCTGTTGCCCACCAGGACCCCCAGGTCCCTTTCCCCTACACTGCTCTCTAATAGGTCATTCCCCAACCTATATTGGAACTTGGGATTGTTCCTGCCCAGATGCAGGACTCTACACTTTCCCTTGTTAAATTTCATCAGGTTATTCCTCGCCCAACTCTCCAGCCTGTCCAGGTCCCGCTGGATGGCAGCACAGCCTTCTGGCGTGTCAACCACTCCTCCCAGCTTAATGTCATCAGCAAACTTGCTGATAGTACACTCAATTCCCTCGTTCAAATCGTTAATTAATATATTGAATAATATTGGTCCCAGTACTGACCCCTGAGGCAGTCCACTAGATACAGTATCACAGTATCACAGTATGTTTGGGATTGGAAGGGACCTCAAAAGATCATCTAGTCCAATCCCCCTGCTGGAGCAGGAACGCCTAGGTGAGGTCGCACAGGAATGTGTCCAGGCGGGCTTTGAATGTCTCCAGGGAAGGAGACTCCACAACCTCCCTGGGCAGCCTGTTCCAGTGCTCTGTCACCCTCACTGAGAAGAAGTTCTTTCTCAAATTTAAGTGGAACCTCTTGTGTTCCAGCTTGATCCCATTGCCCCTTGTCCTATCATTGCTTGCCACTGAGAAGAGCCTGACTCCATCCTCATGGCACTCACCCTTTATATATTTATAAACATTAATAAGGTCACCCCTCAGTCTCCTCCAAACTAAAGAGCCCCAACTCCCTCAGCCTTTCTTCATAAGCGAGGTGCTCCATTCCCTTAATCATCTTTGTTGCCCTACGCTGGACCCTCTCCAGCAGTTCCCTGTCCTTCTTGAACTGAGGGGCCCAGAACTGGACACAATATTCCAGATGGGGTCTCACCAGGGCGGAGTAGAGGGGAAGGAGGACCTCTCTCGATCTACTGAGCACCCCCCTTGTAATACACCCGAGGATGCCATTGGCCTTCCTGGACACAAGGGCACAGTGCTGGCTCATGGTCATCCTGTTGTCCACCAAGACCCCCAGGTCCCTTTCCCCTACACTGCTCTCTAATAGGTCATTCCCCAAACTATACTGGAACCTGGGGTTGTTCCTGCCCAGATGCAGGACTCTACACTTTCCCTTGTTAAATTCCATCAAGTTATCCCCCGCCCAACTCTCCAGCCTGTCCAGGTCCCACTGGATGGCAGCACAGCCTTCTGGCGTGTCAGCCACTCCTCCCAGCTTAGTGTCATCAGCAAACTTGCTGATAGTACACTCAATTCCCTTGTCTAAATCATTAATGAATATATTGAATAATATTGGCCCAAGTACTGACCCCTGAGGCACTCCACTAGATACTGACCTCCAACTGGATTCCACACCATTGACCACCACTCTCTGGCTTCTCTCTTTAAGCCAGTTTGCAACCCACCTCACTACTCTATTGTCTAGACCACACCTCCTCAATTTAGCTGTGAGGATGCTGGGAGGGACTGTGTCAAAGGCTTTACTGAAGTCAAGGTAGACCACATCCACCGCTCTGCCACCATCCATCCACCTTGTTACATTCTCATAAAAGGCTATGAGGTTGGTCAAGCATGACTTACCCTTGGTAAAGCCATGCTGACTGCCCCTAATAACCCTCTCATCCTTGATATGCCTTGAGATGGCACCAAGGATAAGCTATTATTCTCCTCTACCAGACACATCTGGAAATCTATGTGCTGTTTTGTGCCCCTAGTTGAAGCACAATGTAGAGAAGGTAGAGAGAGCCCAGTGGCAGGACATCAGGTGGACAAGGGTCTAGAGCGCAGCACTGGTGAGGAGACACTGAGGGAGTAAGGCTTTAGTTAGGCAGAGAAGAGGTTAAGGGGTGATCTAATACAAGCTCAAATGTACCTGAAGAGTAATTAAAAAGGCAACAGAGACAATCTTGATACTGTCAAATTATAGGGTTTTTTTTAAAGAATTTTAAAAGCATCTATTATCCTCTCCAAAGTGTTTTTACAAAGAGTTATCTTTATTAATTCAAGCTGAAAATCCAGTCAATCCATTTTAACCTTCTGCACTTTTCATAGTTGGGCAAACAGAGATGGAATCTGCTTATTAGATGTTCTCCCTTTTCTTCTTCTAGCTTTGTTTGGATGGAAATCAAACTACATAGGAGATATCTCAAGAATACGGCTATGAAAGTGGAGCTGTTGGCTGAACAAGTGTGTGAGATTTTAGACTTAAAAAAATGAGAGGTTTGGAAAATCAAGGAAGCAGAAAGAATAAATTATAACTGATAGAAAAACTTACTGCAGGTTTCATAGCCTTTTTTTTAACAAGTTTGGGTGACATTTTTTTCTAACAAAGCAAAGTTTTGACATTCAATTTTTGAAATTGATCAAAATTCTGCAAACAGAATGTTTCGTTTCTCTTTGCTGAACTGAACCTTTTCATTTTGAGTCAGTGTGGCATTAATTTCTACTTGTTAGAACTGTTGCCATGCTTAGCAGGAAAAATAGTTCAGGAAAGTCATGTGGTCCTTCTTTATAATTGACTTCCCAGCATATGGACTCATCATAAAAAAACTTGTGATAGAATCACAGAATTATTTTGCTTGGAAAAGACCTTTAAGATCATCAAGTTCAACCACTAACCTAACACTGTCAAGTCCATCACTAAACCGCGTCCCTAAGAGCCTCATCTACACATCTTTAAAATACTTTCAGGGATGGTGACTCAACCACTACTCTGGGCAGCCTGTTCAATACCCGATGACCCTTTCAGTGAAGAAATTTGTCCTAATATCCAATCTAAACCTCCCCTGGTGCAACTTGAGGACATTTTCTCTCGTGTCACATCAGTTCAGCTCAATGACCAGCAATGGCATAGTGTGAAGGATGCGGTGCAGCTCCCAGAGGTAAGGCTGCAGCCTTTGCAAGAACATCTCTCATGAGGCAACCTGGCAGCCCTGGTGAACACACATGACTGTTGAAGTGGCAGGAAAAGGTATGATTTAACTGAGTAAACAAACAAAATATTTAAGAATTAAATGAAATGGCTTAATGAACATTTTCCTGACAAAATGTTAAAAAAAAATCCCCAAAATACAAACTGAAAGAAGAAAAGGAATATGAAGAATAAATAAAAAAATATATGAAAATATATGCCTTTGTCAGACATTGGAACAGGCTGCCCAGGGAAGTGGTGGAGTCACCATCCCGGGAGGTGTTTAAAAGGTGTTTAGATGAGGTTCTTAGGGACATAGTTTAGTGTCAGAGTTAGGTTATGGTTGGACTCAACGATCCTGAGGTTCTCTTCCAACTGAAATTATTCTATTCTATTCTATTCTATTCTATTCTATTCTATTCTATTCTATTCTATTCTATTCTATTCTATTCTATTCTATTCTATTCTATTCATTAAAACCCACCAACACTTGGGAACTGTATTTTCCATTAAAACATGTAAACCCAATTTAGTTTTCTCACCATCTGCTTATGAAGTTGCACTTCACTCTAAAGGCTCATTTTAACAGGGCTGTGAGGGCACCACAGGGCCTGACGCCCCCTTTGGCAGGACCCTGGGGTTCCCTCACCCTGCCCGTGGCCCAGGGCCCCATGTCAGCCCCCCAAGGCTGCCAGCCCCTGCCCAGTCCCTGCTCCTGGCCCTGCTCCCTGGATGGGCCCCTTGGCACCATGTCACGACCTTGTACCCAGCCCCATACCCAACCCTGTGTCCTTCAGGTCCTGACACAAGGGGAGGAGGAGGCACTGATCTCTTCTCTCTGGTGACCAATAACAGAACCCAAGGGAATGGCAGGAAGACGTGCCAGGGGAGGTTTAGGTTGGACATTAGGAAAAGGTTCTTCCCCCAGAGGGTGGTGGAGCACTGGAACAGGCTCCCCAGGGAGGTGTCACGGCCCCAAGCCTGACAGTGTTCAAGAATAGACTGGACAACACCCTCAGACACATGGTGTGAACTACGGGGTTGTCATATGCAGGGACAGGAGTTCGAATCGATGATCCTTATGGGTCCCTTCCAACTCAGGACATTTTGTGATTCTATGACTCTGGGTGTACCCTGGTCCTGGCTCAGCCCCTCACCCTGCCAGGGGTTGCCGATGGACCCTGACACCCCCGGCTGTGGGTGACAGTGCCTGCAGGTGAGGGCACGGCCATTGTGGAGCCCACAGGTGGGTGCTTCTGCTCTTTATCATATTTGCTGCGGCTCTGTAATGGTAGGACAAGCCCCATCCTTGGCACAGGGCGCCAACACACTCACTTGTGCAGTTATAAAGCAGGAAAAATAAAACCTCTGCCTCCCACCATGCCCTATGTCACATCCCAGTGTGGTGGCGCACTCTCCCGGTGCCAAGATGTCAGGCAGTGTCACCCGCCCAGCTTCTCGGGCTGGGATGGCATGAAGTTCACTCCCTGTACAAGCGTGTGTGTGTCATCGACTGTGCCTTACTTCCTCCTGCGGGACTGGTTAAATATTAACACAGTGATACACGTATTTGGGCGGGGGGAAGGGGAGAGGAAAGCCTTACCTCACCACATCCCGGGGACAATGTTAGAGCGGGCGCCTGCCCCGGGGCCTGGTAGCTGAGAGGCGGCAGAGCCCGCGCTCCTTCCCCGCTGCTGTGCCTGGGCAGCCGCTCCGCCGCCTGAGGGAGGTTTCCTGAGGCGGGGAGGGCTGGCCTGGAGCTCCTCGCTTTGAACGCCGCCAGAGGCCTCCTCCAGTGTCCCTTGGGGTGGAGGGTGCGAGCAGGCTCGTCGTCAAAGGGAAACCAGTCGGAGACACCCTCTTGGCACCCAGGGAAGCGATCCAGGTAACCTCTCCGGAGACATTATGTGCTTTGCAGCAGAAGGAGTTGGCGGCTGAAAGATAACTTAACCCTCTCCTCTGCTCCTGCTACAGCAGGGAGGCCAGCCCTGAGCTGGTGGCAGTGGGGTGAGCAGGGGGGTTTTGTGACCCCCCATTTACTGCTGTGCTCCCTGGTCTTTGGGGCAGGTGTTCCCTGCATTATGGGGTTCTTAAACCACCCGAGCCCTGCTCTGTTGCTGTGCCAGATCCAGCTGCCACTCCTTCAGGGTGATATTATCCCCTCGTCTCTGGCATGGATGCAGGAAGGAGCAGGCTCAGAGCCACATACGGCAGCACTTCCAATGCTCGTTGCCCCTTGCACCTGCGGAAAAGGTAAAAAGCAGCTGAGGCTAGACCCCAGGTGTTTAATTCATCATTGGCCAAAGTATGCTGTTTTGTCTGGGGATTGGCTAGTATTTCCTGTTCCTTTGAAAGTCCATTGTGAAACGAAGCAAAACAAAATGTTATGGATCCCTTTGTTTCCCTCCTCACTTTGTGTCACCCCAAATAACTTACCGATTTTAGCCTGATTTTGGGCATAAGATTCTAGCATGTTTATTCTTCTCCATAACACTTTGCTCAGCTCAACTTGCTTTGGTGCAGCCAGGTTTCTCCCCAGACCTGTAGATCTGCCTGGAATTGCAGCTTCCTGGAAAAGGACACAGCACTGACTTTTGGACGTGCTTCCCGGTGCTTTACTTGGGCCGTTTCACTTCATATGGAAGATGATACCAACTCTTAGAAAATACTGACTGGTTTGTGTACATACAGCAAGGTATTGCAGTGACAGAGGAAGGAGAAATCCCTCCAGTCAGTGCATGGTGACCTTCCTGTTCCAGCTGCCCACTGGGAACTACTCTGCGCATGAAACATGGAAGTGAGAAAAAAAACCAAAACCTTTCAAAAGGCACTGGGCAAACCCAAAAGAGCTTACAAACTATCTCCTCTCCCAACAGGCAGGTGAAGAAATCAACCCACAAGTTCAGCTTTAGATGTTGATTAATTGACAGGGCTGTCTCTTAAGATTGCAAGGTAAACTGGAAGCTTGCAAAATGGGAAAATGCAAAGCAAATTGGCAGCTGAGCTGGTCAAGTCAGAGCTGTTGCAGTAAACTTAGCAAGACCCCCTTCTTAAAGCACCAAGAGGTGAACAGAGCTCCAGTATAGCTTGATGCAGCAGCTGAACATGTTTGGAAAGACAGCAAAATATGCTTTTTGTTTGTTTTTATTGATATTTTTGGCAAGAGACATTCCTCCTACGTGGGCACTCTGTGAGAGGCACTGCCACCCACCCCTGTGCCATCCCACAACCACTGCTTTCACAAAAGCCCTGCTCAGAATTAATGCAGGGTCTTCACACAAATCTGCAAAATGAACTGCTTGCTTAAAGGGAGCAAAACAGCCGGGCCAGGGCTTTTGTGTTTTGTGCCTTGGTGTGGTTTCGGTTTTAGCAAAAGAGCGGTCAAAAAAGTGTGGTTGTTCCAGGAAAGTCAGAGTATCTCTGTGGTGATATTGATATTTATGCATTGCGCAGAGCTGCCACAAAGAGCACCCCTAATATCCAAAACACTTTCCTGACAAGGAATATGGCCTGGCCACAAAATCACATCCTCTGGTCAGTGTCACTTTCATGAATGCAAGCTTTAATTTCCTAGTTGAGAAGTTTGTAAACCAAGCAGTGCAGTTAAACTCTCTCCCACACATTTTGAGGGGGAGGAGAATAACATCACACAAGTGAATCACGAGCATTGGAAAAGCAGAAAATGCAGAAGTAAGGTGATGGCTCCCACCCAAGCTCTGTATCTTATATCCAACCATGGTGGATTGCAGGTGCTGTTTTATTCTGAGGTGTAAAAAGCACTCTCAGGTTCAGAGAAATAATTCTAGGGACCCTCTTTGCAGTAGAGGGTTTTCTGAGCTCTCAGTTTGGGGAGCTGGGAGGAGATTTGGTGTTTCTCATCCTTGCCCCAAGGTAGGTGGGATGGAGAGAACAGGGTGGCAGGAGCTGCTCCTCCTGGCTGGGGTGACCCCTGGGCAGCAGGGGCCTGACAGGACTGACACAGCAATGATGGTACCAGGCTCTCCCTGGAAATACATGAGCAGGAATCCTAGTTTTGGAGTTAAACACACAGAAAAATGGCAGAACTATCTTTTTGGGTGTAGCAGTGCATTGAAATATTCTCACACTTCCTGTCCCAGAGGCTGCCTGGTGCTGGAGGAATCAGTTTCCCAGGACAGGGGGGAGGCAACAATCTCTCTGAATGGAGGTCTGCTCCTCTTGACCCCAGGGGAGCAGCTGGCACCCTGCGTAGTTGCCCTGTGTGACAATAAGTGGTGCAGCACAGGGTTCATTAGTTTACCAGGATGCCACCAGCAGCACAGACGGTGCACCCACAATACACATGAAATTTCAAGCAGCTTAGAGAATTATTTTTCCCAGCTACTCATTATTAAGTTTAATGATGCAGATGGAGCTCCCCTAACACAGTGAATCCTGAAGCAGTAATGTTGTAAGAGCCAGGAGTGCCTAAAAGCACATGAAAGATGCAAGGTCCACAGGGGGAGGTTTCTCTGCTCAAGAAAGTTCTTCTACTTCTTTTGAAACAGTTGTTTTGAGAGAAGATATCGTTCTCCTTCCAAACCCTCCCTCACTTAATCTTCTCCCCTTGTTGATAATATAGGTCACATAAAGTCACATTTTATCACAGGACACAAAGCAGCAGCTCATTACTGAGTTTCTCAACACAGTCTGTTCTTCAGCTTCTTCTCAAGTATGCAGTGACTGCTGGTGGCTTTCTGCCTTCAGGACCAGGATAGCATGCTCCAATGGAGAGGTTCCTGAAATTCATTTTACTTCCTCTCATCTTAACTGCCTCGCTGCCAGGTAGGACACATTCATAACCTGTGAAATGAACCACTGTGGACAAAATGTGTGAACTGATTTTAAAGCTGTGTAAACAGCAGTTACTGGTGATATCAAATTGAACTGTCAGTCCCAAAGGGGAATTATTTAGTGTTTGAAACGGTTAAGTTTGCATTTCAAGCCTGAATGATTTAATGGCTTAGAGTGGACTTCAGTGTGTAGGAGTGAGCAGTGGATGGGGTGGGGAGGAGGTGGGGAGGCTGCCCTCTCTCACTTGCAGTTAGCAGGGATGTCCCACTTATTTCTTCTTCTCCGTGTTCTCATCTTCCTCTTGCCTGTTCCGAACTGCTTTTGAGGGAGCATTTGTAGAGAACTGAATATCAGAAGCTGATTTTGCTTCCAGAGCTATGTGCAAATTATCATTTCGCTAGTTTGCCTCCACTTTACATTTCACACGCTTGAGTTTCAAAGTCAATTCAGATAAAAGGTATCTCGGTGGCAGAGCTTCAAAGAAAATGTGAATATAAAGTAACTAGTTGGAGACAAGGTGGTTTTTTGTTTTGTTTTGTTTTGTTAATTATGATCTAGCTGGGGTTTTAACAGGCTCTGAAAGGAGAGAGCTGATTGGGATGAGAGGGGAGGTATTATCATGGCTTAATAACTGGTGAAAGGAAACACAATGCAGGAATAAACATTGTGTTTTCTGAGCAGAGTGGTGTTCCCAGTGGAGTTGCACAGGGATGTGTGATATTCAACAAGCTCTTAAACAACCTAGTGAAGAGGAGTGAACTGTGAGGTGGCAGACTTTGCAGGTGGTGCAAAACTACTTAGGGCAACCAAATCCAAAAAGAGACTAGGAAGATTTGCCAGAAAATGTCACGATGCCAAATGTATGAATAATAAAGGAGCAGAACACTTTTAACACAAAGCGTCATGATATCTAGTGGGGGAATACAGTGCATTTCTGGGAAAGAGAGTAAAATGCTGGAAAAGAGAAAAATTCTCTGCTTACACTCTTCAGCAAGGGAAATACAATGAAACTTGGCATTATATAAATCCATAGAAAGCTTTTATCTTGAATACTAAATGTTTTGTTAGCCCTTCCACTTCAAAAAGGACTCATTAGGTCTGCAAATGGTATAAAGTATTACAGAGGTGATCGAAGGTATGAGGAGGCCTTCACTGGGATATCTTTCTGCCTTTGAAAAGGAAGAAATAGTAAAGATTTGTTAAAGTAATTATGTGGAGCTGAATGGAGACATGGTTATAATGGTTATAACAAAAAACACTAGAGGCAACCAGTAAAACTATCAGAAAGAAGATTTAAGGCAAACCAAAGACTGTACTTTTCATCACAGTATGTAATAAAATAGTAAAGCTTACGGTCACTGGATATAGGGGTAACCAAATTGTAAAGAAGCTGAAAAAAGCTAGAAACAAATAGCATGGAATATAGATCTATAGGTGTAGATGCAACTGCTGGCTCAGGCAGCCCCTAGATCTCTTGTTGTTGGACACTAAGACGATATAACAGGGAATCACAGAACCATAGAATGTCCTGGGTTGAAAGAGACCCACAAGGATCATTGAGTCCAACTCCTGTTCCTGCATATGACAACCCCACAGTTCAACACCATGTGTCTGAGGGCATTGTCCAGTCTCTTCTTGAACACTGCCAGGCTTGGGGTCGTGACACCGCCCTGGGGAGCCTGTTCCAGTGCTCCACCACCCTCTGGGGGAAGAATCTTTTCCTCATGTCCAACCTAAACCTCCCTTGGCACATCTTCCTGACATTCCCTTGGGTCCTCTCACTGGTCGCCAGAGAGAAGAGATCAGCGCCTGCCCCTCCTATTTTTTTCTCTTTCTTATACTGTCTTCTTAAGCATCCAGAGCAGAGCACTACCTGTTTTAGATGTCTACTACCCTTCGCTAATGCTTTCAGTCAAACATGCCTGCAATGAGCATTTTATTGCCCCACTTGTGGGCTGTACTGGGGTAGCAGGCACTGCCTGGTCTGTGTGGTGCAGCCATGGGAGCACCCGCACCCCAAAGCAGAGACAAAAAGTCTGTTGTGGAGAGACAAGTGCTGCACCTGAAAGGGGTATTGCTGCTCTTGCGGTGTCGGGAGTGGCGAGGGTGGGCGGTGTGGCTGGGCTGCTGCGGCAGCTTCGTGGCACAGCTGGTTTGAACACATATCCTTCTGAGTGGGCACAGGGTGCCCTTTGTCAGCAACAGCCTTGCAGGCCAGTGCAGGGCCCCAGCCTTCTGCTGGGACATCCATGGTGGTGCTGCTGCGGTGCTCCCAGCCTGGGGACCCTCACCACTGGAGACAGGAGACAGTGTGGGACCAGAGGAGTGGTCCAGCAACAGAGCCAGGAGAGGCTACAGGGGACAGGTGTCAAACAGTGAGTGAGAGAGGAGATGGGAAGATGCACTTGGGGGCTGTGGAGAGGTTTGTGTGCAGGTGGGTGGAAATGTGTGCTGCCAAGTACCAGTATACTGGTATTACTTGTCAGAAACATCCTGTAAGCATTCAAAAAACTCCTGTTAACATGAGCAAACAAACTAGTCATTCTCTGCAGGCTTTGACAAGCTCTAACCTATTTTGATGTTCAAAAAGCTCAGCTGCAGGGCTATTGGTTTTTGAAATAAACTTGAGCTGAAGAAAAATCCAACTAAATCCGAAATAATTTATTGCAGAGCTGTTGCTCAAGCAGTGGGCTGGCAATGAGGCAGAGAAGACAGAAGACAGGGTAGAGTGAGCAAGAGAATAAAGAATGAGTGAAAAGAAAAAGGAATTTAGAACAGACTGTAAGGAAAAAATGTAGTAATTGAAACAGAAATAGCAGAGAAGGAAGGTAGGAAGACAGAGATTTGATGCAAAAACTGAAAAATAAAAGGCAGTGTTTATGAAAGTACAATATGTGTACAGAGTGGAATATTATTTTGAAATACAATAATGAGGCTGAAAAAAAGGAATCATTGTGACAAAAGGATAAGCCCATCTTGCCCTTTACTGCACTGCATCCAAATAGGTCTCTTATAAAAGAGGAAAGAAAGAGTCAGCAGAGGAGAGGAAGGATGGAAAAGAAGGTAGGCACATCCCAATGCCCTTGTTGCTGAAACTTTCAGTATGAAAAAGTGATACTTTAGAGTTAGTTCAAGCATAGAAGTAAAAACATTGGTGATGAAGGACCAGGGTGGTTCTTTGGCAAGTGAGGTTCCCTCAGTGCAGGCGCCATTCAGGGAATGAGATGCATTTTCATTTCTTCAAAACTGCAACAATATGACAGTGGATTTGTGTGACAGAGGAGGGAACAAACAGCTCATAAAGGAGTTGATGTGTACTCTGCATGCTGTTGGGAAGGACTGAGCAACTGAAATACCACAAATACCTATAATTTTAGTCAAACTTTCACTAGTGACTGCTTTACAAACATTTAGTGATGTACCTAAAATAAATGTCCTCATTCAACTTTGTTCTTCAAAAGACAAGGGACGGTGCAACAGATGAAGATAGTCTAATAGCAGAGATGATATTTGCCTAGGTGGGATTTCGTATCGGTTGTGTGTGGGAAAGCAGATGTTAAACCAGTGGATCAGAGCTGAACATGTAATTCCTTTAAAGTGCAATGACAATCTAGCCTGAGGCCTTAATTTGTCTAAAAGCAACCATCTGCCAGATATTTTTTCAAGCAGTATGCAAATGAAACTAGCACTAAAATTTTCTCCTTAGTGCAAGAAGCAAGGTCCAGCAAAAGGACTTATGGCACTGGCTCAAGGAACTAGTAACTGGGTTTAGATCTCATTTCTGTCATAAATGTCCTTTTTGACCTTACACAAGTCACTTTATCAGTGTTTGTACATGGGTTGGACAAAACAATGCACTGTTGGTTCAGGACTCCACGTGCTATTGCAGGATAAAAAGTAAAGAGCAAAAAGACAAAGAAGCCAAGTTTAAAAAAGCAAAAATGTTTTGGCAGCTGGTGTAGAAGGCTCATGAAGCTTCTTTTTCAGTTGTGCTGGGGCTTTACTGAGATGTAAAGGGAGGCAAGGCTGAGCTATGTCCCACTCCTCAGTTCTCCTCCCCCCTGTAGGATCCCCATACAGGGCTGATGGACCTGTTCCCAGCTCACAGAAGTCAGTGAAAGACCATCTATTACTCCAGCAGATATGGTTGGCGGAAAAATATGTAGATCCTACTATAGCGATGGATTGATAAAAAATGATTATATTATATTAGATAAATGAAGGAATAACTCATACGTACCTGCCTATACTGTCCTGACTGCCTGAAGAAAACAAAAACAATATTAGCCATGTATTTTTAGAGCAAATGATCACTGATTATTCATGTTTAGGGATAAATTTCAAGAGTAAAATGGAACTCACAGACACAACCTCATAGCAAAGGATTAATTAACAGCTAACAGTGTACTGAAAGTCGCACCATTTATTCAGAGCCATGGCAAACCATGGCTGCTTAAAAAAATACAGTTTTCACAGGCAGGGAAATAAATTACAAAAGCACAGAGATCAGTTCACATTAAGAGGAGCAGTGCGGGTAAGTACTGCAGCTTCCGTTCCATAAACAATTTAAGGCATTTTGGTGTTAACTCTAAGGAAGTTAGTTTGTAGCTGTGTCTGTCATCATGGTAGCTCTTTATGTCCACTTCAACCAGTCAGAAAGACTTCAAGCGAAGTGTAAAAATAAAAAAAATCTCAGCACACAAATGTTATACACAGCACAGATGTACAGGGAGTAGTATTGTGAAGGCTAGTTACAATATGAGTCAAGAAAAAGTAAGTAATTCAAAGACATGTTTGAGCTTTGGACAGTGTCTCAACCCCAGTAATGTAAGTCATGAATAGAAACCGTGACAACTGGCTGTTGAACATCAGGGAAGAGGGACATATTATGTGACAAAAGGTCTCACTGGAATGCACTTCATCAGTGTATGTTCATTAGAAAACCTATAGCTCTGTAGATGATGTCATCCACAGACATGTGGCCAGTCCCTAACATTCAAAAAGTGACAAATAGAAAAGGGAGGAAATGGCTTTTAGGCATTTTGTTGAGCTAACTATTTGCAAAGCAACATAGTAAGGCATGCACATAGATTTTATTGCTGAGTTCATCTTCAGGCTGTTTCATGTTTTAAATAATTTCAGTTCACCTTTACAAGTCTGAAGAGAGCTTTGAATAAATGCTACTGGAAAAAATGAGCTATTTAAGTTGAATAGAAGTATGTTTTGTAATATCTTATCTGGATTTATTAACTATCAGGGGAAGTTAAGTTTGCTTTTCGTTTAAAGTTTTATTGCTTACACACAGATATACTGTGGAGAATGAGGGTGCATGGCAGTGGTAACATAACCCAGGAAAGTGGAAAATTTTTGTAAAGGTTTTTGTAAACATGAGATAACTCATAGTCTATCATGCAAAGAACCAGGGAGAGCTAGGTTTGTATAATCCTGCAAAACAAAGAATGAAAAAGCTCTTGTCTGTAAATACATGTGGCAGGTGGGAGGGAAGAGAGGAGCTATTTGTATTAAAGAACAATTCGTGGCACAAACCTGGTTAGATATACACTGCCTAGGATTGAGCGTGAGCTGGGAATTAGAAAATGATGTTGACAATGGAGCAATGAGATTACAGACCCTATGCCCAGGGTGCATTCACTGAGGCTCTGGTCGCAACATTGTAACTGAGATTGGGCTTTGGTTCCAGTTATACAACTATCAAACATGTCTTTTGTGTGAGACAGTACAGCATATTCTCCCCAGTCAGTTGTTGACTGAATGAAAAATGAATTTTTCAAAAATTTATAATTAATCCACTAACGAATAAACTGCCTAAAATGTACAAAATCTAGATTGAATGAAACCTTTAAAAATCACTTCATTGTCCTGAATACTTGTAGCAAGCAAGTAATGGCCATTTCAGACTTTCTTTCTCCTGAAAAATAATCAAACACTTATACTCAGGCCAAATTTGCAGACACGAGGTTTTAATTAGACTGCTATGAACTATAGTATATAATTGCTGTAATTATGCAGACTGTAGCCTGAATCATTAAGGGTAGCCCTGGCAGTCCTGATGCTTCCTCAGCGTGAATGCTTCCCAGTGAGTGATGAAAACCCAACTGGTGAGGTGGATCTCACTGGCAGGACTGCTTGGTCTGCAGGGACCTTGGAAATCTCCATCTTTGGAGATACTCCAAACTTGATTTGACAAGGCCCTGTGCAAATGGCCCAACTGTGAAGATGGCTCTACTTGGAGCAGAGGGTTGGGCTAGAGACTTCCTGAGGTCCCCTGCCATTGAAATCTGTCAGTGCCTCCATCAAAGAACAGCTCCCTCACAATGAGGTGCAGATGAGCACTAGGACAAAAGGAAGATGACCTGAGCCTAAAGGCAGGTGAAGAGATGACAGCAGCTGGGGGAGATGAGGAAGAGCTGTGCCCAGTGGAATGCATGCAGAGCACAGGTGGTCCCATGAGATGGACCTTAGTAATAGTAGGGTGTGCAATGTCAGTCCTCCCTCCTCCTCCAGTCCAGTGACTTATTAAAGTGACTGGCTCATGACAGGGTACCATTTTGGGATCTCCAACACAGGAAAGACATCAGTAAGCTGCTCTCTCAAGTCCTGTTCCCTAAGACACCAACCAACTAATTTGGGATGTTCTTATGTTCTTACAGTGTGAAGGTTTGTCCCTCATGAAGACTAGGTTATACAATGTCCTCTCTCTCAAAAACAGTTTAAGATTTGCCCACCTTCAAAACAGCACCATTTCCCCCAGCTATTTCAGGGACTGAAGTCACAGCTGCTTCTTTGAAAAAGGGTGTCTCTGCTTTTGTCCTTCCTTCGCTTTCTGCTTGGTAGAAGTGAGTGATTCTGACTTTCCACGTGCAAGGGATCCACCATCTGCCTGGGCAACAACTGTGCCTTCACTCCTCTGAGGGCAATGGAATGTCCTGGGTCTGCTGATGAGGGAAGGAAAACAAAATGCCTTCTGAGAAAGGAGCTTTTAGTCCTGAAAGACAGCAGCCAAAATTCATACTACCTTTTGAGGAAGCAAAACTCATGAATTACAGCAGCTTTGGTTAACAGAAAGCCTGAGAAGGTGGATAAACAGGTATGTGATGCATGTGTGAGAAATAGGGGAAGGGGCAGATGAATAGGGGAAAGAGCATAGAAGGGTGTGTGCTGGGGCTGGAAAAAATCAGTGACAATCTGAGTTATGGAAAAGGGACCAGTTATACACTCCTTTATTTACTTAAAGTTTAGAGAATATATGTGTTTCCTATCTAAAAGTGGAAATTTTTTCTTTCAGCAAAATCCTGGGGTGTATTAGAAGGGGGGTGGTTAGTAGGTCGAGAGAGGTTCTCCTTCCCCTCTACTCTGCCCTGGTGAGACCACACCTGGAATATTGTGTCCAGTTCTGGGCCTCTCAGTTCAAGAAGGACAGGAAACTGCTGGAGAGAGTCCGGTGCAGGGCAATAAAGATGATTAAGGGAGTGGAGCATCTCCCTTATGAGGAAAGGCTGAGGGATCTGGGGCTCTTTAGCTTGGAGAAGAGGAGATTGAGGGGTGACCTCATTAATGTTTACAGATATATAAAGGGTGAGTGCCACGAGGATGGAGCCAGGCTCTTCTTGGTGGCAACCAATGATAGGAAAAGGAGTAATGGGTACAAGCTGGAACACAAGAGGTTCCACTTAAATTTGAGAAAAAACTTCTCAGTGAGGGTGACAGAACACTGGAACAGGCTGCCGAGGCAGGTTGTGGAGTCTCCTTCTCTGGAGACATTCAAGGCCGGCCTGGATGGCTTCCTGTGTAACCTCATCTAGGTGTTCCTGCTCCGGCAGGGGCATTGGACTAGATGATCTTTCGAGGTCCCTTCCAATCCCTAACATTCTGTGATTCCGTGGTGAGTCAGCCTTTTAGTGATTCACTGAAGAGAGACAGGTGATTTCAGAGTGGGAGTAGCAGAGACAAAATTCAAATGCATCTTTAAAGAAAACCATGTAATATAGGATGGAGCTAAAAGATTAGGTTATACATCTCCATGTCTGAACTGGTTAAGATCTTTGAAACTACGTAAGCGTGTACTTCTTGGGTTTGTAATGATTGGTTTGGGGACCCATTATAACAATGTAGCATTTGACCACTGCTTATTGCTGTGGGATTAACATTCCTCAGTTGTAATTCCCATTCACCATGCATACCTTTAACTACTTACTGACAGGCATTATAGAAAAAGAGGCAAGAATCTTTTCCTGAAAATATCAGGTACTGACAGCTGTCAGAGGTGAAGTGCCAGTTTAGCTGAATCAACAGCCTTTCCTGGTACATGACTTAAGTGCTTACGTACTCTATTTGAACCACAGCACCTGGCTTTTTAGTCTTAAATTGCTGGCAGTAAAAATTAAGTCAGAGGCCTTTGGTGGTGGTATTGTATATATATTTAGAGACTGTGTTTTTTTCTTCCTTCCAGGTCATGGCTTTTGTTACTCTATCATAAATAGCCCTGAAAATGCAACAGTCCTTGCTGGTTCAGATGCTCGGTTTAATTGCACTGTGTCAGTAGGATGGCTAATTCTCATTTGGCTGTTCAATGGAAACCCTGTCCTCACTGTCATCAATCCTCAGGGAGCCATTGAAACATCAGAACGCTTCACCTCTCGAAATTATACCAGTAGCAATGGGTTTACCTCAGAGCTGATCATCCACAACACCCAGCTGAGTGATTCTGGAAAAATTGAATGCAGCACCCAACAACCTAATGAGAGCAGCTTTGCATTTCTTTCTGTTCAAGGTGCGTATAGCCACCAATAGAAAGCTATTTTATTATACTGCACTTAAAGGAATCCTCTGATGAATTGCTCAAATTATCCCTGTGAAGGAGTGCATGTTCTCATTTGCCATTGTTTGCCTCCTGTCCTCCTTGTCTTAATTTTACTCTCAAAGCAGGTTTCAGAGTCACATTCAGAGTGCCATTAACAAAGGTTATAACCACCTTTGTTTTTTCCTGTTACATCTCTTATTTGTCATTGGATTGCACTGAAATGCCTGAAGGCTGTATCAGGCCCAGAAGCAGTCACTCCAAAATTATCTTTTGGCTAGAAACAGTATGGATTACCCCATGCACATCTTATTACATGACCTTTCTGCTGTCTTTAGAGCACATCTCTCTCCTTTCTCCTTCAGGAATTGGTCTGTGTCTAGCTTATTCGAGTTTGATTTAATGGTATGTAGAAGTAAAGCCTTTGAGATACAATGTGATATTCTACATACAATTGCTGCTGCAAGCTTCCATTTCCAAAGAACAAAAAGTTCCTGCATATCAGGCCCCTGTAAATGAGACCTCTTCTCCTCTCTGAAGCATCAATAGTGACAGAATGCAGCCAGTAAAGCAAGGTCTAACCATGTGACACTATTCTTTGTCAAGGAGATCCTTTATGCAATGAAAACATCTCATCATCTACCTGTAAACATTTCCTGATAAAACCCGAACATACTTAAAACTTACAGAGAAATACTGTTATTTCATTATTTTGTCCTTCAGCTGGAAATATATCAGGATTGCTAAAAAGTCTAATTTCTTGCTTTTTATTGGAAAGGTACTGAAAACCGAGACTTGTGTTTTAGATGTGTCACACAATGTGTTCATGAACTTGTAATATCTGCATGTTCATTTCATGCATATGGTATATCTGTGCTAATAATTGTTGTTTTTGACTTAATATCTCAAGGTATAGCTATTTCTAGGTAGCAAGTTAAGATTTAAAATGATCAGCAGGAAAGCAATGCAGCCAAATATTCTGAAGAAGCAAAACATATTTTCCCTCCTACAGTTAATGGATCTTTATTCATCAAAAATAGCACCTTAACAGTAACAGAGAACAAAACAGTTGAAATTGTTTGTGAAGCCTTAGAATGGGCTCCAGCTCCAGACATTGCCTGGATGACAAATGACTCTCTCATTGATAAGTCAAGGTATGTTACCCAGCAAAGTCAAGGATCTAATGGCCTCCACAATGCCCTGAGCATCCTAACTTTGACTCCGATGGACACTGAGATTTTGACTTGTTTAGCTGACATAGAAGCCCTCCCTAACCCTCAGAATGCAACTGTAACTGTTATTTTTGTCAACTCTACTATGGGTAAGTGAATGTTTGTTGTACTTTTCCTATACTGTAGTGCTTGTACTGTAATGCCTATACGTAGAACTGTGCTTTTTGTTTTGTTTTGTTTTGCTTTGTTTTATTTTGAAAAGTCTTTTATTTGCAAATTAAATACTATGAGATATGCAAAGGTGATAGAACTAAGGCCCAGTAGTTACAACCTGATACATAGGTAGAGTAAAATTCACATCTTTGAGAGGACTGCTACAAGTCTAATGAACCATGAAGTCCAACTTAGGACTGAGCAAGACAAATGAAGCAGTACACCTGCCACTGGCTTCTACTATGGATTCACTGCTAAGAAAACCAGCCTTTGTTCCTTGACCAAACAAACATCTAATGAATTTAGGTCTTAAATATCCTTGATTAGGCCACGCCTGCCATATTAACATGATGTGTTAGGCCTCATTTACTCAAAGCCAGACCCCTCTCCATAATATTCAACACCAGTTTTACCACGGACTTGGAAAAAAAGCCTGAGTTTTACTCTCCATTTCTGCACACAACCTGAAACAGATTCTGTATTAGTACTTTAGGTGCAAATGGAAAGTTCTCCATGTGAGCGGTGACCTGATGTGATAGAGCTGTTGTAGTATGGTGGTAACATCCCCAGGACTGCACCAAGGCTGGTACTTAACTGCAGATGGCAACATTTAAAAGTAGGAACTTCTATACTGCGTACCATATGTGCTGTAAGAAAGTCTTCATACGTGGTATATTCACCCATTAGAGAACAAGAATCAGGTCGTCGAGAGAATCTTCATATTTGTGAGCCTTATCCCAAAGTCTACTCGAGATCAATGAACCATTGGCCCTGCTTTCCTCTTCCTGTCATCGTCTCTTTCACATCTTAGAAAAAGGGAAAAGAAGTCCTGCAGCAACATATGTAGAATTCTTTAGATGGTGCATTTGATTGCTTTCTATTGCCTTTTATTTAAGTAAATTCAAGGTAGCTTTAATCCAAGCAGAGGTGTAGGTCAAATCTCTCAAGAACAGTTAGCAGGACCTTTTATAACCCTAAATATTTTTGCTAAGGTTGTCAGCATTTCCTATAATGCTGCTGATCTTTGGCCTCACTGACATCCTATGAAAATAAAATTCTGTAATTTAACACATTCACAGTATTAAGAGGTTCATTGTGAAAAGGATGATTTTACCTGGTTTGTACTGCCAGCATGGAACAAAGCAAGCGGGACTATCACTACAGATCTGCCTCGCAATCTAACAGAATCCTACCAAAAATGTTTTTGTTTTCCTAACTGTAACAAAATAAGAGTGAGTAAGAGGAAGTATCTCCCTGTGGGTAAGCAGTGTTTCATGCAGATGAGGGAGACAATACCAGACTGTACTTAGGAACATTTCTCTGCTGAGACTAGCCAAGTGTCTCATCTGTCAGGTGGAGGAGGTTCAAGACAAACTGAACTGGAAGCACTAATTGCATGACAGGAGCTGAGGTTACTGAGTGTAGGCACACTGCCTCCTACAGGGACACAGTCCAGCCTACAGTGATATCGCTTTTATTAGCCTGATCCTGTGGTACAGGAAATGTATAGATTATGTGGAGTTCTTTTTTTTGTTTGTTTGTTTTTTTTTTTTTTTTTTTTTTTTTTTTACTGTAGGTCTATGCATTCTCAGCTGTCTTCTATTCAGAGTGGGTCTTTGAACCTATGTTTTTTTTCATGATGTGGTGAGCATCGTGAACTGCTATAATCATGCTGATAGCTTCTCTTAATGAACAGATTTTTCTTCTGTAATGGTTGAACGTGGCACATACAAAGACATTCTTATAGTGGATTGATGAAGGGTTTGGTATAGAAGTTTCGACACACAAACAACTGAGGAGGTTGAGTAACTGTGCCTTGTATTTTAAGTATGAGTCATTATTAACAAGCCTCTTTCAGAAGTACTTGCTTTCTAACGCAGCTGAAAAAGGTAATTTCACCATTCTTAATTTGACATCCTTGTAGTCAGATTGATCCTAATTACTGATTAAGCAAAATAGAACTATCCTGAGAAAATTAATAAATTCCCCTGCCTACTAATTTGTGAAGTACTGAGGTATCCACCATCAGTTTCCATAGCTACTCATTGTAAATCAGAAGAGGCGAAAAGCAGATGTCATGAAGCACAATTAGTATATAATTAATGATTGTAAGGGACCATAATTCATTTCTCTTTGGAAAAATCATTGTGCAGCAGCAGACACTAAAAATTTGTCAGGATGTGAGAATATGAAGTCTTTAAATTATTAGAAGGAAATAAAGACATGGCATTTATGACAGAGGAAGATATATAATATATATATCATACTTGAAGTCTCAAAGCTTGTCTGACTTTTCATATACAGGCTCAGCCTTAGGTAGCTGTTGTCAGGAAAGAATATGACTAGCTTCAAACATTTAAGGAATCCTTCCCAAAACTACTGCAACATCAATTTCAGCCCTCACTTCAAAGCCTGAGGAATCAACTTCCTCCATGTTCCTCACAGGTAATACCTGTCCATTTGCAACAACTGCAAACAAAAACCTGAGCTCTCTTCAGCCAGCCTTCTCCTGATCAATGAATATCCTGCCTTCCTGCACTTCTAGATCAGTCTTAATCTCAGACCTCTCCATCCAAGGTGATGCATGTTTATGTCAGTCACTCCTCCTCCACAGTTACCTCACTCACAGTGATGTTTGATTGAGATTTGAGAACTCCTATGAAGTCATCCTGGCAGATGCATTCACAGAGAAGTTATTGGGAAATGAGGTTCAAGGCAGTCCCTTAGCTGGGCCCAAGCTCTCTTGGGCATCAGTGTTGACTTAATTGGTCTGTGACTTGCAGAAGATGAGCTGAGCTGAGCTGAGCTGAGCTGAGCTGAGCTGAGATGAGATGAGCCTGATCTTCCTTTGTTTTGTAAGTTAGCCAGAAAGCTCCAAGAAGCAATGTGCAGCTTTTTCCAGTCTCTGGTTTCTCCTTGCTTACCAGCATATGCCACAGAAAATCCTTTTTTTTTATCTGCAGATATTACTTAGCCCAGGTAAACTTTGGAGCAGCTTTGGGAGGGCCCAGAGGTCCAGATCACAACAGAGGATGGACCCTATAGATAGAGGCAAGGGCTTTATCCACGCTGAGCATCTCACGTAACTTGCTGTGAATTTACTAAAAGTGGTTTAATGTCCTCATGCCTTAGTACCCCTCTCTTGCACCCCTACTTGCTTGTTGAACTGGCAGGTCCTGCATTCATACTTACTGGTCCCAGCTCCACTTTCTTTCTGGATCCTCCAAAAATGGGGAGAAACTACAATGCAGAAGTGCTGGGAGTGTTTGTCTTGTGTCCTGTCCTTCTCACTTCAGCGTCTTAGATGATACTCTTTTGGTATGTAACTTGAACCTGACAGGGAGCGAAATACCTTGGTGTGGCAACCAGCCTGGAGGTATGGGCCTGTGCAGGTGTGTTTAGCTCCTCCGTTAATACTAGGCTTAAGCTTTCACCTAAATGACAATTATAAACTCAGCGTGACAGAAGGGGTTTTGTCAAGTCTGGATGTGTCTTACACCTGTAAATTGGATTGGAAGCTTCTTTCTAAGAAACTGTCAATATTGTTTTGGTGCTACTTTTCAACAGGTAGCCGAATCACGTGCTTCTGAAATACTTGTTCAAAACCAATTGGCAGGACAATGTGACAGTCAGAACTGACATTTTTCTTGTGCATCCAACTACGTAGGAAATATGCTATATTTTTAAAATTCTGTGTATGTGGGAGCTCTGTAGGAAAACTGTTTGGTCATAGCAACCAATTTCAGCAAGACACTGAATTATCTTTAAATCACCTCATTTAACACTGTAGATTACATCCAAGACAGAGGAATAAGTTAAAATGGTGAGAAGGATGGTAGATAAAATGGGTTAGCAGCTATGTATTCCCAAACACTGCTACTCTTTACGGTTTTTGCTCTTTTCTGCTCTTTAAGTGAGTAATAGATACCCTACCAAGTATGTTCCACAATCAAACACCTGTTGAAATCAGTGAGAGAAATCCCAGGATGGAATTAATCAGAAAATTGTATCTACAGGCTGGAGATCTCCACTTGTTCTAATCACCTGAGACTATAGTTGTGGTCTGTGGGCAGAAATGGACACTTTTTCAGAGCTGTTAGTCTAATCGAAAGGGACACAAACATATTTGGCCAAATGAATTGTAACCCGAACACCTATTTTCTTTCTACTGAGAAAAGCAGCTAGGCAAGATACTTAGTATCTGCTGTAGAGACATCTAAATTGAATCTTTACCTCTCTCCCCAACCTCAAATGTCTCCAAAGGATGCTGGGAGATCCAGCATACCTACAAAATAAACCTTAGGTTGGAAAATTGCAACCCTGTGTTTTCAGAAGAGAAGTAGCTGTGATAAAAGTTACTGTTGCAATGAAGAATTTGCATTTGGAAACATTTTAAATTCTTGGACACCATCCATAAATACAGAATCTGTCATTTGGAAAACACAGACTCCTTGTTAAATAATCAACAAGCAGTTAATAGCCTCTCAGAAAACAGGTAAATATTCTGGAAAGGATATTTTGACACTCTGATAGTACAATATTTCTCCATTTAATTTAACAGAAAATGATCACATTGAAGACAGCAGAAGCACATGGGTTATTGTACTTGCAGTTGTGCTTTCGGTTGTTGGTATTGTTCTTCTGATCATTATTATTGCAGTTGTTGTACGCTGCTGTTGCCTAAAGAAGAAAGGTAAGTGGAGCTTCACAATTGATCTGAACTTTAAAAAAGTATCTTAAATTAGACATAAATCTCCTAGTTATGTCACCTCTGGTGCTGTGCAAAGACCTGTAGACAGAAGTGTGAGCAGACAGATCCTGCTTTTAACTGTGATCTGATTAAAATGCTCCTTGCTTTCACCTTGCTGTTCCTCTTGTAAATTGGTTCCAAAGTAATCGGTGCCAGCCATTCACATTAACTACAAGGGGCAAGTGTTTTTCAGGAGCACGTTAACTTTCACTGGTGCGCAGTTCCCATGCTGAGGTTCTTTGCTGAAGCACACATTCAGTGCTGTGTGCCTCATTTCCAACTTCGGTGTAAGCTGTTCTACAGGGATGTTTGTGCAATTTTGTAAATGGGGAGGAGAGATACCCCTGTGTTAGCTTGAGTGCAGTGCATGCTCTGAAAGGAGCCCTGTAGTAGTTCACATTATGTTTTCCTGCATTTAAAACACGTTTTTTTTCTCTCTCTCTCTTTTTTTTTTTTTTTTTTTTTTTTTTTTTTTCCCCTCAGGATCTACGTATGAAAATGAGATAAGGTAAGCTGGATGAGGTGGGAGAATTTCCATTTTTACTCAGCTCTTTCAGGGTGCTGCAGGACGGTGAGAGGCATGTGCCAGATTCCATGACCGGTTGCCCAGCACCCCCAGGTGCTGTTAGACCTTGCCCATTTCTGCACGCACAGTAGGGGAAGTGGAGGCAGCATGCAGGGGAGGGGACTGACTATAGAGGCAAAAAGCGAGGGTCACAGCTCGCAGAAGGTTGTGAGCTCTGTTCCCACAACAAACTGAGTGAAAAGAACCAAAATCCTCCCAACTCTGACTCTCTTGATTCAGCAAGCACAGCAATTACAAACTGAAAATATGCTCCTACGGAAGCTGACGGGCAAAGCCAATACTTAAAAATTGCTGTACCATCCCGGTGTCTCGGGCAGGCAAAGGGAGGAGCTCTACCTGCATCAGGCTGCCTGCTACCTTGCCTGCCTGCTGCTGCCTGCGTGCTGCTGCCCGAGTGCGATGTCCCTCTCTGCCGGAGGGGGTCACTACCAGCCCGGCAGCAGCGCCAGTGCTGCCGCCGCACCTGCCGGCGAAAAGCCCGCTCGCAAACCAATCCCGATGGATTGGCAAGGAAATTAGGCCGTCTTCCCTGCTCTTTTAAGGTTGCTCAGCGTTAGTCTGATGACAATTGAATAAATAAACAAAGCTGCCCTGATGATGAATGTCGACGTGTAAGCGAGTGATGCTTAGATGTGCTTGAGTACAAAGCTGTTGATACATTATCACATTGAGTTGGAAAATATTAGAAATCATAAGTTGATGGTTATCAGCATTAAGATCCTACTTATTGGCACCGGTGCAGCTGTGACAGACATGTCAGTGAGGTTACCTGGAGTTATTTTATCTGAGCTACTCGCGAGCATTCTAAGTTCACGCTTCGCCTACACTTGTGAGGCTTTTAACTCCCCCTCTCTTAATAAGTTTACAAAACCTTACACCACTTTGCCACACACTTCAGTGATAGCCAACTTCATTAATGGCTTCTGGAGCAGAAATTTTTCAGAGGCCTGTTGACAGATTTTAATTTGTGCAGCTTTTTATTGATACAAAACTAAAGGAGGACATTAGGTAAACACTATTTTCTCCTGAGGAAATAATTATAATTATGTCATGCCATACCAGTAAAATTCCATGTGATTTCTTAGTTTGTGATGCTTAGATTGTTTATTTTACCAAGTGAAGCTATATAAATAAAGTAGGACTAAATCAGCAGGAAATAGGAGGCCAAAAGCAGATACCACTACTGTATCGGTTTTGCTGCGAACGAGATGCTACAAACCTTTTGGCTTGGATTCTAACTTGATTCTGAGAAAAGCAGTCTGCAAGGGTCAATCCTGCTAAGGCAAAATCAGTTGAACACGCAGGGAAGCATCAGCCCAGCAGTGGGGACAGATATGGCCGGGTCTGTGTCCTTCCCAGGACCCTGCCTTGCTAGTGCAGGTGTGCACAGTGCTTCCTTTTGGACAACCTGAACAGGTCCCTATTTCTTTGAATCTGATTTGGGCAAATACGTGTATATCTTCATGGCAGAATGTGTGGTTTTAGATCTCAGTACAGTAAAGTTCCTATTTTCTCATCAACTGTAAACAAATGCTGAATGTTAAGCAAAGGTTTAAGCAAGTATTTAAGCAGTGAGATGAGTCCAGGGTCTATGGCTTAGCTTTACATTAGAAACTCAGGGATGACCGTTCTGCAGAGTTTTAGCATATGTAAACAATGACACTGAAATCACAGGAATTATTCACAATCACTTACAGGTTTTGTAGATTCAGATTTTTATTTTTAATTTTTTTCTTGGAGGAAACCTAGCTGCAGTAAAAAGGATTATAATTGTCCAGAATTTGGAAGCTGCATTCTAGTAGCATCAAAGAAGTAGTGAGACCAGGGATATATTGTTTTACTTCCCACATTTATTTTTAACTTTGCTGGCTATCTTTCTGTACCTCCCACACTTTTTGTAGCTGTTTTCAATTTGGCTACTACATCGAGTTTGCTGAGATCCAAGGATAAGATAAAATAGACAGTACAGCATCATGTTACATGGAGGTGGTATTCCTAAACAATTGCTCGTCTTCTAGCAACATGACAGGTTTCTTAGTGGTGTCTAACTTTATTACCTCCTAAAAAAGCCGAATACTCATAGCTGGCTTGTCAGATTTATGTGTGCATCAGTAATGCTCAGCTAAAGCTCTATGGACCTGCAAAGTAACTGCTACTAAACACAAAATGTAAATGCAGCAGTTTTCACAAATATTGCACACCAAAAATGTTTCCCCCTTCCCTTACAAATTCCTGGCTTGTCATAATCCTGCCAATTTGTGCTTGCCACACGTGAAATTTAGGCAAAGATAGACCTGGGACTATCCTGGAGTAGAGTCCATTGTAGGAACAGATGAATAGTAGCATCTCTTGTAGCATAACAGTTTTGAGTAAAATGGCACTCTTCTCACTGTTCAGCTCTGCAGGTCACTGTTCTGCAATTTCAGAGGTGTGTTAACTTTAACCAAGGAAGTTCTGTCAACTTCACTGTGGCTACACTCACTTTTAAAGTAAATTTCAAAGTGAAAGATTAACTTTGAAGTGTACAGATGAATCATTTGGGAGCTATCTGTGGTGATGTGAGCTAACATGCTTTGCTTTTGCAATTGTGTGGGCTCAAATCACAAAAAATGATGAGCTAATTGACCTAGCTGGTGTTCCCATATTGGGCCACAAAATATTCTGTAATTCAGAACTAGAGATAAAAATTAATTTCCTACAAAACCTATGGGCTGGAACAGAATGTTTGCTTTTCAAAGATGGATAATTTATTTGTCTGCTTTCTGATAATGCAGCAGATGGAAACTGTCTTAACTGAATTTCACATGTAATACTTACATGGGACAAGAATTGCACTAGATAATTCCTTCAAAGGCTCAGATATCTTTTGTACATATTTTTTCAGAAGTAAAACAAAGGTTTTTTCTCTGTAGCCTACACCCAAGAGTTCTCATATCATAATGAAGTTCTTATGACTGGCATTTTTGTTTCTAGAAAAGTTTCCGCTGAGAAGAAAAAAGATGGAAATTTGGGAAACAGGCAAAGGCATGGTAGCGAAAATCAAGGATACATTCCAGAGGAACTGTGGAACACAGAAGAAGATCCAAGTGAGTCTAGGCTCTTGAATCACATATTGTCAAACTGCTTTTCAACACAGGCATTTTGGATAACATGTCAAGCTGCTAAATTACAAAATTTCGCGATGCTATGTGAAGAACTTGTGTCTGACCTGAACCTCTTAAGAATATTTTGGGGTTTCTAGAGTATGGTCCTTCAAAGGTATTGAGAAAATGTAATAGTTCTTTGCAGTTGAATTTAATTATAGTATCCTTTTTTTTTCTTTTTTTTTTTTTTTTCTTCTTTTAAATATCTTTGTTCTTCAATAAGTCTAGGTCCAGAGATGGGAATACCAGATTCCTATACAATAGCTAATTTAGGCAATATTTTGCAGTTGCTCTGTAAAAGTGAAAGAAACCCACTGCCATCAACGGAATTAAAAACAAAGGAAAGAAAAAGGGAAGGAAGGGAGGGAGGGAGGGAGGGAGGGAGGGAGGGAGGGAGGAAGGAAGGAAGGAAGGAAGGAAGGAAGGAAGGAAGGAAGGAAGGAAGGAAGGAAGGAAGGAAGGAAGGAAGGAAGGAAGGAAGGAAGGAAGGAAGGAAACAGTGAACAATAATTTTACTGATACATGACCAAGGCATTATAAATTCTAGTCCTTAAGCACAAAGAGTCTTCAAAAGCAAATGTAAATCTCCACCATATTGTTACCTACCGCATGCATGTATCACCACATTATTATCAAAATGTTTAATCAAACACTTAATGACATGAAATTATTGTGCAGAGTCTATAATCCAGGCATACATCCTCTTCTCTCTAACAAATAAATTCTGAAGAAATAAGTGCAGTGAGAAGATATCAAGAGCATGTGGTATTGTGAAATGAAGCAGTTATAAAAAATAAAAGGAAAACTAAGTAAACCTGGACAAATTGATCCTACTGGGTCCTACACAGGCTCCTTTTACATGTGCTGGTGTACTGGGTTGATTTTGGTTGGCCACAAAGTGCTCACCAAGTCATTCTGTCACTCCTCTTTCTCAACAGGACAAGGGGAGAAAATAAGGAGAAACTTGTGAGTCAAAATAAGGAGAGAGATATCACTCACTAGTTACTGTCACAGGAAAACAGACTTCATTTGTGGAAGGTTAATTTAATTTATTTTTAATTAATCACAGAGCAGGATGATGAAAAATAAAAACAAGACTAAAAACATCCCCTTCTTCCAAGGCTAAACTTCACTTCAAACTGGTCTACCTCCTCCCCACAAGCAGCACAGGGGGATGGGGAATGGGGGCTGTG
Source organism: Patagioenas fasciata (assembly GCF_037038585.1). NCBI lineage: Eukaryota > Metazoa > Chordata > Aves > Columbiformes > Columbidae > Patagioenas > Patagioenas fasciata. Next base: position 95,157,578 of record NC_092520.1, read on the forward strand.
GTGAGCCCATAACAAATTGTCTCTGCTGCTTGTTCCTCCTCACATGCTTCCCCTGCTCCAGCGTGGGTCCTTCCCATGGGATGCAGACCTTCACAAACTTCTTCAACGTGAGTCCTTCCCATGGGCTGCAGTTCTTACAAACTGTTCCAGTGTGGGTCCTTTCCATGGTCCAGCTTTTCAGGAACAGACTGTTCCAGTGTGGGTCCCCAGTGGGGTCCCAAGTCCTGCAAGAAAACTTGCGCCTGCATGGGCTCCTTTCCACAGGGCCACAGGTCCTGCCAGGAGCCTGCTCCAGTGCCGGCTCTCTGCAGATTGTAGTTTCCTTCAGAGCACATCCATCTGCTCCAGCCTGGGGTCCTCCCCAGGCTGCAGATGGATCCCTGCTCCATTGTGGGCTTCCATGGGCTGCAGGTAGACAACCTGTCTCACCATGGTCTGCACCACAGGCTGCAGGGGAATCTCTGCTCCAACACCTGGAGCACTTTCTCCCCTTCATTTTCACTGACCTTGGTGTCTGCAAGGTTGTTTTTTACCCTTTCTTAACCACGTTATCACAGAGGTGCCACCAGCATCACTGTTGGACTCAACTTTGGCTAACAGTAGGTCCATCTTGGAGCCAGCTAGAACTGGCTCTGTCTGACATGAGGGCAGCTCCTGGTGTCTTCTGACAGAAGTCAGCCCTGTAAGCTCCTCCCCCCACTACAAAAACCTGGTGTTACCAAATGAGTTAGCTAGAGTTTGGCTGACAATATTAAATCATATTTAGCTGTATTACTGAATGGCTTGTGGTTCATGCCATGGTGGACACCAAATAAAAGTAATCTTGTCTATTCTTGTTACAGGAATTTACTCTCTTCCCCCAAGGTATCCAAAGTTTACTGTCCGTGCTGAAGATTTACATACCAGTTCTGCATCAAAGGTAACAGTAATGCTGATATCTTGACCTTTATTTTATTTTATTTTATTTTATTTTATTTTATTTTATTTTATTTTATTTTATTTTATTTTATTTTATTTTATTTTATTTTATTTTTTCACATGGCATGCATTGTACTATATATAAACATAGATTTTTGGTGGAGGTAGATATTTGCAGGTCAATTACAGCTGTAATTGAATAAGTGGAATGAACCCTTCAGCATTCCTGAATGTTTGATTTATAAGGATAAGTGTCCTAGGTGTTAGCCTTGGATTTAGGTGGATTTTTTTAGGGGGATGGGAGGTGAGGGAGAAACCCCTGATATTTAAAAGAAATATCTGACAAAGCTTTTGTTGCACATCTGTTGCCCTCAGAATCCTGGTGTATCTTCCATCACACCTCTCAGGTTAAAATTACAAAGTCACAGACTTCCCTGCATAGAATCATAGAATATCGCAAGTTGGAATGGACCCATCATTGAGTCCCACCACCTGTTCCTCACAGGACTCCAATAAAACCAAATCATATGACTAAGAGCATTGTCCAAATGCTCCATGAACTTCAGTCAGTGTCTGCTCTTTCCTTTTCATTGCTTTTCATATCTTTCCTTCTCCGAATTCTGCTGGCCAGCATGCTAGGTAGCCCTGGCTAGGATAGACTTCCCAAAGGTAAAGCCAGTTGTCCTCATCATTCCTCGGATTAAAAAGTCTGCTCCTCTCTATCCACAAACCCACTTATCACCATTAATTAAGCCAGTTAGAGTAACTCTGGCTTGGCTTTTGAGAACTCACCTCAGCATGTATTATGCATTATACCGTCAGAATGTAGAGGTTTGCTTTGTTCTGGACATGTAATAATTCTGTTATAAAGGTACCTCTGCCAAAGTGGAGGTCTGCAATATTTTTGTTTTTCTCCCCAGTTGCCAGACTGGAGGAGATGTGGATGGAACATAGAGGCACTGCTGAAGACAGGGTTTGAAGTGGCAAAAGCAAAAGCCACTGTACATGTAGTAATCTAGGTGCACTTTGCATCATTTCTGGGTTGTATTTTCCAATTACACTTCCACATTGCAGAATTTGCTTCAGTCAGGAACTTTACACTGATCTTAGAGACCTTTGGTATCCCAGCAGTAAATGATGGAAGGGAAAGCATGGAGCTAATGCTTCATCCACCCTCGATCTTTGGCCCCTTTCCACATGGCTAACTAGCAAAGAAGCAGAGCTCAGTGCTTATTCCTCTACTTGTCTGTTCTGAAGGGCGGTGTAGGGCTTCCTGAGTTTCTAGCACAACAGCAATGTGGATCCTAATTTATGCCATATATTTGTAAAATACATTTAGTACCTTCATGATGGTTTTTGCCAATATTCTCTTGAGAAAGTGGCAGTGATGTGATACCAAGTTCACTTCTCAACACAGTGATAACTCATTTATTTTTGAAGAGCTGTTTCAACATGTACAGTGCAGAAATCTGTCTTGGGATGACATTGCATATAAATCATAGCAGAGTGCGTCTAGTTCTTTTGGCACACAATGAAATTTAGGAAGTACTCAATCAATGATTAAAATAATGATCAAAATAATAACAGTAAAAATAATTGGAATTATACTGTTCTATTTGTGTCTGCCAGTTATTATACTTGACACTGATTACTCATCAAACAAAATACTATTAAAGCAAAGATGAAAAGCATGTGCAAAACAGCTCAGTGGGGATCTATAACCCTGAGCAACAGTTTCAGACAGCGTTCGATACACTTATGTACAGCATTATAAGGCATTAGCTATGTTTACATGCACAAGGCATGTGGCACATCACAGTCTGCTCTGAGGAGCAAAAGAGCTTGTGCTGAGGACCCTCTATCCACCCTGTAGACATCTTAGGAGAAAGAAATAACTTTAGGTAGTTGTAGCTGTTTCCTACTGACGGGGTGCTCATGGATGGTTGATGTGCACTGGTTGTGCACTGAGGGTGCATCCAGCTGTTTAGTGTCATCTGACAGGGATCCACTTTGGGTGTTCTCAGAGAGCTCCACAGTGAGAACAATAGTGTTTATAGAATCATAGAATAGTTTGGGTTGGAAGGGATCTTCAAAGATCATCGCCCCTCAGTTCAAGGAGGACAGGAATCTGCTGGAGAGAGTCCAGCATAGGGCAACAAAGATGATTAAGGGAGTGGAACATCTCCCTTATGAGGAAAGGCTGAGGGAGCTGGGTCTCTTTAGCTTGGAGAAGAGGAGACTGAGGGGTGACCTTATTAATGTTTACAGATATATAAAGGGTGAGTGTCACGAGGATGGAGCCAGGCTCTTCTCAGTCACAACCAATGGTAGGACAAGGGATAATCGGTACAAACTGGAACACAAGAGCTTCCACTTAAATTTGAGAAGAAACTTCTTCTCAGTGAGGGTAACAGAACACTGGAACAGGCTACCCAGGCATGTTGTGGAGTCTCCTTCTCTGGAGGCATTCAAGACCTGCCTGGATGGCTTCCTGTGTAACCTCATCTAGGTGTTCCTGCTCCAGCAGAGGGATTGGACTAGATGATCTTTCGAGGTCCCTTCCAATCCCTAACATTCTGTGATTCTGTGATCATCTAGTGCAAGCCCCTGCACACAGAGGCACACAGCATAAAGTTGAACTGTTTCTGTTAAACCTGTTGTCCCTGGACAATATTTGGTACTAGTCTGCTAAAGCGGCTTCTGGAAGCATCAGTAAATGCATGCACATTTTTGAAAAATACCAAGAGATAATCTAGAGGTGAAAATTATTTATAATTATTTTGCATATATTGGAGGAATTTTTAGCAGTCTAAAAATGGCTTGTGAAGACAAACTATTTCTCATTTTGAACAGGGCTTCTCAGTACGTTTTGATATCCCTACCATGTATATGCAGGAGCTGACAAAGGTTGACGAAGGTTTACCTTAAATTGTGGATTTTCAGTCCGTGATTTATATTTGTGGCATTATACACAACATAGTAAAAAATTTCCCAGGCAAAAAGGTGTTTTTCTTTTACATTCATAACCTTCTCTGTTAACTGCGTAGTAGAGGTTTTCTGACAGCGTTACTGGATACATTCTAATAAAGTCCAATCACCACTTTTGCCAATATATTGCATAATAAAACTTGTGATGGCCATGCGTTATATTTATTGTCAAGTAGGAGAAATCGGATGTCAAGCCACTTAAGTGTTTGCTAATTAGTGCTGAATAGAAAAACCTTCTTCAGAAACCTCCTGCCTTTCTGCCACTGCATTTTCTAAGGACAGAAAGTTGTGTTTCTCAGTTAGCCTTCCTTGCCTGAGTACTGGAAACATTTCCAAAAGCTTTTAGTTTTTATTCTTCTGGACTTTTTAATGAGAAACAGGGCATTTAAAAAACCCCCAAACCTCAAACAACATACAAACAAAAACCAAACAAAAAACAGGAGGAAGAGAAGTTATCCAGAGAATTTTTTCATAGTGAAGGAGGTCATAAAGCAGTGGGCTGCAGCAAATTGCCTCTCTCTCCCTGGATAATCAAGAAAAACAAGCAAACGTCCTTGTGGTGTTTCTATGGAGGTCAAGAGGAAGGAGTGAAGAACCAAAGTCCTCAATCAGGAGCAGGGTGGGGAGGGAACAAGAAGCCCATCCACTGGTGGAGTCACAGAGATTGAAATCCTAAAGCCTTCTCCACCTTTACGAGGTGAAAGATGTTAAGATTTCTGTGTTGGGCTTACTTGTCACCTTGGGGGATTAGGATTAATCACAGCACAAGGCTAGAAAATAGGTCCGTATGGGCAAAGTTTGAACAGAGACTTTTAAAATTGAAAGAATCTCATGGATGTGGCGATGAGATGCAAAGCAAGGCAATTGCAGTGGATGAAGATTTTTCAAGTTAGCATTTTGGCTGGGCAGAGACGATCTTATGTGTTACACAGACCATTCCTCCCACTCCCAGAAGAAAACTGGATGGAAAATTTCAGCACAGGTCAGAGGCACTAGGAAGTCTTCCTGGATCTCTGAGGGTATCAGCTTCAAATTTGTTCCCTCCTTTTCCATACGTAAAGAGCTACAATTTTAAATGATCTGAGAAATTAGGGGAGACTTTGCATCACAGGTTTTCTTTACTCAGAAGTCCTTGCCTACAGAGCTAACCAGGTACAAATTCTGAAATACCTGCTGGGTCTCATTGAAAAAGGTTACAACCAAAAGTTGCTTAGGTCAGCTACTGGCCATTCGAACTCTTTGAATCAGAAATTGATGCAAAATGTTCATGGAAGATAAATGTTGCCCAGAAATTACAGTGATCAATTCACAACACGAACAAGAGATCTGGCAAATCATCCTAGGGTAAAGTAATACCTCAGTGAAGAAGAAGTGGGGAAAAAAAAAAAAAAAAGGTGTGTGAGACATTTAAAAAATGATGAATATCGAACTAAATTATTGAGCTGAGGAAAAAATTACCAGCCACTGGAAGAGGAGGCTAGGAGCATTAGTCAGGGGTGCTGGAAGGTCTTCATTCTGATTACATTAGCCAAGAAAAGGTCAAATGGAGAGTAGAGTTACAGGCTTCTGTTTAATTGCATATTTTGTTACTGTCAGTGAAGGGAGGAGAGTGATCCTTGCTTCTAGTCCCAGGGCTGAGCTCCAGGCCAAATGAATGCTAGGGACCAAGGTCCCATCCAAGGGGCCATTTCTCATGTTCTGATCCTTGGGCAGAGCTCCTTCCAAAACCCAAGTGCAATGAGGGGGATCCTGTACCTTGGCTCTAGCAGATTTTGGGGCAGTCCTGTAGGCAGTTTAACCTGAACAAGGGCCGTGGGGCCAGTTCTGCCAGGTCCTCAGTTCCACCTCCAAGGAGCTACATTTTTTTAAAGTTCCACTGGTACAAAAGGAGCTCTAAGGACTCAGCATCTTGCAGGAATGGACAGTCACCTACACAAGCTTCAGAATTATTCCATTTACTATGCGATAAATGTCTCTATGACAAATCAGAAGACCATTTCATAAGAGGAAATGCTCATTCACAGTGGGCCAGATTCACCCCTGGTGTAATTCAGCTGATTTCAGCACAGCCACATGAGGCTTGCGCTTGCCACCGCAGCCACACTTCTCCTTTCTAGTCCAGAGTGAGTCATGGCTCCGTTAATGGGGAAGGATCTATTTTTCTTCTTAACTACTCCAAATGACACTCTATAAATTCGAAATATTATTTAGTTGTGGTTGTGGTTTTATACTGGGAAGGAAATGAATGATGAATTGTACCTGCATTTATTGCACTGTATACAACTGCTCTGACTCTGAGGATTGTTTGAAAAGAAAAATTAAGCTATCAAAATTGACTCAAAAGGTCAATAAAATAGAAATATAAATGGATGACAGCAAATAATTTTACCCCTACTGATGAAATGTACTGTAGAGTATGTCATGTTATGATATTCATTGGTCAGCATATCTTGATCAAGAGAGTAATAAATATTGATGATACAGATATAGAAATGACAGGTGCAGTTTATAGTGTAATTTTTCAAGATGTCTGTGGAAGAAGGGGAGGAGTTTTGTGGGTGGGATTAACCCATAAAGAAAAGAGAAGGAATTTCCAGACTGTCTGTCTATTGATGGACAGGGAAATGTACTGACTGTACGAAAAGTTGACTATGGGTATTGACTGTACTTTGCTATTTGAAGCAATGGTGTATCTGATTTTTAGGGTACCCAGAACTTTTGGGCAGGTGTTTTCCTGTAAATGAATTTAGAATGACAATTAAAAACCTAAGGCAGGGGGAAAAATAACCTTCAGAAGCAGAAAGCTGTGTCTCTCTGATTTTCTGTTCCAAAACCAAAAGTTTTGATGCATGCAGATGCGTTTGGAAGCACTCCTACCACATTAATCTCAGCAATTTGTTCTAATGCAGTTAGAGTTGGATTTTTTTTTTTTTATTGGCTAATAGTAGGCAAAACCTTCAGTTTATCACACATTTCCACGGCATCAGTGTCTGAGGCGCTGCCATCTGTCAGATAAGTTTAAAGATCAGAAACCTGTTTCATAATGCCAGATGTGTGTTCATCATTCATATCACTGATGTCATATAGGTGGCAGAAATGACTAAAACATGCTTGTAATAGCAGAAGTCCTTCTTTCATTGACTGAAGGTCCATATTCAAAACATCACTGAAGGATTAAACCCTGAAATCAGCTGATACACACCCTCATTTTACCTTCTGATTCGTCCATGTATTGCTAGCTCTCTTTTTGTCTGGCAGAAGAGCTGGAAGAGATGGCAAGATTTGGACATCTGTTTCCCCAGACAAACCAACAAACTATGCAAAGCTTTTCCCAGTGTAGTAGTCCCTTTATAGGAATCTCTATAAAAAGGCATCCGGGGCAGATAAATCAAGTCAACAGGCAGACTTTGAAACATGTGACTGTCAAATAGTCGTGTTTAACTAGATGCCAAGCTGACAGTACAGAGATCTAAAACTGTGTAAAAGAAATGCTGATGATATTATATCCTTATTGATAGAGGGGACCACCTTAGAAAGTCTCTCCTGTAATGCTGGGTAGTCTCTCCTGTAGTGCAGCAAGCCACTAGAACTGTCTTTTTTCCTTTCATTGCATAGAATGTAACGAATAATGAAACTACTTTTTCTCAGACAAGGACTGGCAGGACTAGTAGAGCACTGAATTAATCTGAAGAAGAAACAACTTTGAAATCAAAACCAAGCAGAGGCTCTAACAGCTGTGGTTTATCAAGGTTTAAATATGAAATAGTTGTGGTAGTCCTACTCGTCTGTGTATTGCATTTGCAATGTCTTGTATCTGAGATCTCCTATAGCATCAGAAAATGAGTTTTAGGTCACTGATCCCCCATTTCAGTGAAGTTACATCCAGTGAACTGCAGCCTCAGTGAGGCTGTGCTACTTTAGAGAAAGCTCCACCGAAAATGGGCCAGTACACAGCATGAGTTGCTTTAAATTCAACCAGTTATTCATTAATTGATATCAGAGCACAGTGAGAATAAAATATAAGTAACCCAGGGCATTTGTTCTAAAGCAAATATCTATGAAAGATGCAGCAGGGCAGAGGGGAATCTGACCATCATGGACACAGTCCCCATCCCAGGAGCAAACTTGCTGCTCGGTTCCTCCTTTGGTGGTGAGGATAAATGGTATGATGGGGCAGGAAATGGATGGTTCATTCATGCAGATAATATTTTTAAAACAAAAGAGACCTGCTTGGGTTACATTTTCTGCAGTGCTGTCAGTGAAGAATAGGGCAGTCTAGATCCAGCTGGTGCAAGTCTTCTTGCTCCCTCCCATTCAAAATCAGACACAAAGAAAAATCTCAAGTAATATTGCCTACTAGTAGCCATAAGCACTGCTTCTTTTGACAATATTACTTGAACTTTCTGATTAGCTTCTTTTGTCCTTTAGTAAATTTGGGTGCAATACAGTATTTTCATGCAAAAAAATCTGGGAAATATTCCTACCCCAGTATTTTGCGAAACATGGAATTCAAATAATCACCTTTTTCAGGAAGTTTCAGAGACAGCATTCGGTGAAATGCCCTTGGACTCCCTCTGGAACTTTCTGGTTACTCAATGTGCTGACCAGTTCGGCGTGCTTTATACTCAAAGGACAGTCCACATTATCTGGGAATACATGCTTTCCACGAACATAATGCTTGCCTTCAGCTTTTTTCAGATTTGTTTTTCCATTCTACTTGTACATTGGTTATTTTTGGGGAGGAGCAGAAGCAGAGGGCCTCTCAAAACCTCTGCCCTAGTGAGGAAGCCTGCCATAACAGACCTGTAATTTAAGGATCAGGAAATGCCAAATAACTGTTCTGCCATAAATGGAGCAAATCTCATCATATATTAATCTCCAGGGTAACACAGACCATAGGAAACTTCTGATGTGCTCTGGAAATGAGTGAGTGATGTCTCTGTTGAGCACCCATCAGGTCTTTGGGCCATTTTTGGACTGCAAGAAACTAAGTGCAGCAGAGAGATCTCGGAAAACATCTCTTGAGCAGAGACAGGCAACCCTGTTACTTCCCAGAGCTCCTCTCTTCTTTGCAGAAATAAACAGTAAAGAAGGGTAAATTTAGAAAACAGCAGTATGTTCTAGCAACAAAACAGGGTGGGGGCTGGGGAGGAGAGAGTTGTGTTTAAAGCAGAAGGCAGCTGTCATATGAAATGTTCCTAGGATAGTTATATTTATCCCATGGTTTTCCTTGAGGTCCTGGAGCTCATTAAACACCAGAGACAGGTTGTCCACATTTTTTTCTAGCATTTTCCTCTGTTGCTTATTCAATAATGTATACGTACCAAATGCATTATTTAAGATGTTTAATACTTGAAGAATACCAAGGCAACATAGACTGTACATGATTAATGCTTCAGAAACAAACTACAGAAAGATCGGTCAATAGTCGGGAAAGAGTTGGGCTTGATAAAAAATTCTACTGGGAAGAACATTGAAATGTCCATTGATTTCCAAGTGCTTGAGACCAAGTGGGGAAGTTGTGATGAACAATAGCCAGCAGATACCATCTACCTGGAGGAAGATAAAACCAACACTGGGTCTAGCCACAGCAAACTATTCAACTGTAGTGTTTCATTTAGGAATCTATGTGAAGATACAGGTTCAAGAAATTTTCATTCCTTAGAGCTACTTTGTAATTATCTATGTGAGGTCTCACCACTACCTTTAAATACCCACAGCGTATGTTTCTTGGATGCATTTGAGAATCAATTTTTCTTTGTCTTTTCCTCTGCAATGGTATTTTGTAAAAGTGCATAAGCAATTAGTGCTGGAAATCCATTACACTGATTTAAAATGAGGATAGGGTTTTCAAAACTGCCAAGCATTTGCCCTGCGAAGATCCCACTGGGGTTGCTTTGAAAACAGGCTGCTGTTGGTCAAAGTGCAATCATGCCAGTCATGGGAACTTTAAAAAAAAGCCTGCCTTGGATAAACACTGAGATGTTGAGAGCAGTCTTTCAGATATAGAAAATGGTCCTGTACTTATTGTTGCAATTTGTAATGTATTAGGAAAGCAATTTCAGATGTTAAGTTTTTATTACAGCTTAATGGGTAGTTTCTTGAAGAGACCCAGAGGGGGAAAGCCCAATATCATATTTTACTGAAAAGAATACAGACTTCAGAGTTCACAAGAAGTTCTCAGACAGCATAAGACCGACTAATGCGTTCCCAGAACTGCCTCAAGTGTGCTGCATGTGAAGCTTTTAGTTTTTTCTGCTGTTCATATTTTTCTTTGTATTTAGATTTTCAATGGGTTGCTGAATACAGATTTCATTTTGGTATGATGCTTTGGGGTGACAAGTTGGCAGGTGACCGAGGACCCTTGTGGTGCTGCTTTTCTAGGATTTCTTTTAGTTCTGTAACTGCTTTTTCTCTCCCATAGGTGCAGCCTCAAAAACCTACTGATTATCCAATCAACCCAAAGAAAATCAGAAACATGACACTTGTTTAGGATGGACTTCTCCAGGAAATTTCTCTGTTAATCAGTTGCATTTTATATGCAACTGATTAATTGGCTTCCTGCAGCAGAGAAAGGTTAACACCAGTTCTCTCAGTGTAAGCTTTAAGTTATTTTTATTTCTTTTCTCATGTAATGAAATAAAATTGCAACCTTCATAATGAGGCATATGCTATCTCAGCAAAATAATGGACATAAATTACAGACTTAACTTCATAGACAATGAATTTGATGGGACTCTACAAGAGCAAGAACACGTGCTTTGGGTCCCAAGAAAATCAGCAAAACTCCTATCAGGCAGTAATGTGAGGTTATCCACAACAGGACCTGTGACTAGATCTGCAAGAGATTTATTAGTTCAGAATAAATGGTTAATAATAATACTGGTTATGAATACTGGTATGAATTGCTTTTTAACGTGCTGTATGTACAGCTGATTATTTCAAGATTATAGATCCACAACATTTTTCAGTTTCCGTTCTGTAATAAAATCAAGGGAAGTTTTCATGACAGCTATTTTGAAATTTCTGACAAAACTGTCTTTGGATCAGAAATGAATTTGTTTCATTTCCATACATTCTTTTGTTAAAGGTATTTATCTTAAATCCAGTGTTTCAGTGTTAAGTAAAACCCAATCACCTGTGTGCCAAAAAAAATCCTGTTTTGATTGAAATGTAAAAATCTGAAGCTGTAAAATGTGCATTTGAAATTCCTGACTTTTAAGGGTTATTGCTTGAATGCTGCTTGTCTCTCTTCTACTCGTGGGCCAAGTTTCGCAGCCAAATGGCTTGGGTCTCAGCAATGGCAGCTGCTGGTATTCATGATGGACGTCAGGGACAGAGTGGGTAATGACCACACGAAACGCCCTTTAGTTAGGCAACCTATTCAGTAGAGCAGATCTGACATGTGGACACTATACATGCCTTCCCAATCTAAAAATTATTATTTCTAGCTGAAATGTTTTGTCTGAAATTTTGTATTTCATAATAAAATGTTCATTCTTCTTAGTTTTTTACAAAAAGGCAAACTTCTTCCAGAAAAACAAGTTATTTTCAGTGTACTCGTCTTTCTACCCACTCAAAGAATTCTGCATTATTCAGTGTTTTGCATGTTAAGCTTTTGTATGAAACAATGCGAGTACTCTTTCAGTGCTGAAAGAAGCTGCTACATAGAGTTACTTTCAGTGATAATCTGTGCAACAAAAATAAGAAATTTGAAACCTGATCTCAGGAAAAATAAGTTGTTTTTCATGTTTAACATTTGGCATCTCATTGATTTGTGACAGATTTTTGTACTGCTAGTCGCATTTTCAGTCAGTCTGTCAGAATAAGTGCTGAGACCAATTCATGATCTGCCACGTGCAATCGTTTACAAAGCTGTTTCAAATTCTGGCCATCTACACTCTTTCTGTTTTGTTTGGTTAAGGAGGAGCTTCAAAATGCATTCCCGTTGAATGTAATTGTACCAGCAGAATGGTATGTAAATAGCTATGGGGTTTTACACAGAAAATACAAGCAATTTACATTGTGGAATATTTGTGTTTTTTCCTTGAAATAACCCTGCACTGACAGAAACAAACACCTACCTTATTCTGATCGAAGTATTGTTACTGCTGACATCTCCTATTACTGCTGCAGCTCATTGTAACCTAACTGCAAACAAAAATCCACTTTATTAGAAGGATGTCCATGGCATGAGAGAGACAGGCCCAGGGATACAGCAGCCTGTGACTTGGGAGTGAAAAACAAGGACTTTTGGCTTTTTGTGCACATGCATGATAAGCACGTCTTTTGGCTCTCAGAAAAGTAACCCTGTGGTACAAAAATGAAGACTGCCTGAAGGCAGGTTTTTTCCCAGCACGAAATATTGATTAAGTAGAATGTATTTTGGAAAAGAAACAAACTCTACTCTGATGTTTATCTCAAAACCCTTTATTTCAAGCTTCGCTTCAATATTATTTGGTGTTATATTAAGCAGCCAACCTAGAACTGAAGAAAAACTTCTCTCTAATCTATATCCTTCCACATTAATAAAAAATGACTATATTGAGAACATGGGCAAAAGGACACATGCTCTGAGCCAAAAGATAAACTCCTGTGTCACTAATATGGTGTCTTCCATTCTGAGGAGTCCCCATTCTGATTTCCACACTGTGCTACCTGGTGCTTGAGGCTCTTCAGAGGACACCAGCAGTGCTTCCCAAACTGGTTTTCACCCTGTGGTTGGGCAAAAACACCTCCTGGCGCTCCTGTTGAGTGAACGAACTGATGTGAGACCCCTAATCTGGGTCCCTTCCTTGCTGGCAGCTCCAAGCTGGGGCAGTGGACATCAGGGGTGTGCAGCCAGGTCACCCTCCAGCTGTGCGTCTTGCCTGGGAGCCGGGAAGTTCTCCAGTGTGCCACACTGACCTCGGGGACCACTTGCCAGCAGATGATTGCCAGTGGACAACATGCAGCAATGACAGAAATTACACCGCACTCATTGCTCATCCCACTGACTAGAAAATACAAAGTTTTTTTTGCACAGTTATGTACCACAACCATGGAAGAGTGCACATTAACCAGAGTCTGGAGCTATTTTCCTTCCTGCCAGCTACAAGAATGCATCCCACACAGCTATGGTATACTCTTCAACAACATTAGCATGAGGTTGAAAATTCTTATGGTGTCCTCAAAATTTATAGTTGGGAGCATTTGTATGCTTCCAGATTTGTTTTCTGCAGGTATGTTATACAGCCTGTATATCATCTCCAGGACTAGCCGTTACTTATGTTTGCAAATACAACTCTACAAACAACAACACATAAAATACAGAGACAATTTTTAGCACACAGGGAATATAAAATATGCAGGCGCTTTCAGAAGACAGAGTAGACTAAAAATATTGAATTTCAGGCACTTTATGGAGACACCAATCTTTTGTACACATGCATATCAATTTATAATTATGACTTGAGGGACATTTTAGTGATCTAGAAACATCTGGTTTTTTACCACTCACAGACCGTGCACGGTTTGATAGTATAAAACCCTTCCACATTTCTTTACAAAATGTTCTGATTTGAATTCCAGACATGTATATGCAAGAAAAAAATCATTGAAGATAAACAGTATTTCATTCTGCAGTTAGATTTCCAGAAATTGTCTCACCTGTCTTATATTTCACAGAAAATTCAGGCTACCTTTAATGCAAAGCCACTTAAAAATACACTGGCTCCATGTGGAGGTTTCTTTTTATAATAAACAAGACCCTCAAGTTTGTGTGGGCTAAGCAGAATCAACAGATGAACTCTTACTCAAGGGTACTCACAATATTAATGAAACATTTGTTTTTTTACTGGTCTGATTAAATAGAACCTATATGTTCAATATTTATTTGGTAGAATATGTAAGACATAGTGCTGCTAACCTAAAATATACCATTCTCAAGTATCTGGACCTCCCTGTGACAGAGATGGGAAATCTTAGTTTACTGGCTTCCCTACCTCTTTCCTCAAAAGAACCCTGTGTGAGGCAGAAAGGACACAGATTCCTAGAAGCTTCCTCAACAGAAGCTCCTGTAAAACTGGAGGATGATCCCCTCAAAGTGTTGCAGATAACTCATCACCCTTTCCTCTGCACACAAACAGGTCTTACCCACCAAAAATGGGGCCCAACCCCAACCTTCCCTCCCTGAATTTCACTAAATCCCACACCCACATTCCCCGAAATATAATATAATTAATCCAGTGGCCCCATGGTAACTGTGTAATAAAAATGATGCAATTAGTATGCACCAAAATGGTCTCATATGGTCAAGCTGTAACAAAAAACCTTAACTGCCAATAAGGGCACATTTATCCCCAAACATATTGGACATCTTAATACTCTTTTTAAGAACAGCATCCAAAAACCCTTTCTAAAGATGAAGTTGAGAACTGAAATTCATAAACCACTTAATGTGGAAGAGCATGCTCTCAGTAGATATGACTTTTATTATTAGACTCTCCTCCTACTTTCCATGATCAGCTCTTGTTCCCCAGGCTATAAACTACCTGTCTCTTCTTTGCCCTAGGTCATAAGCAGATTCATTTAACTTTGATTTCCACTGTCTCTCATTTTTCTCCCTCTTTACCATCCTTTCCTCTCCACAGCTACCAAATATCTTTTCTTTAAACAAAGGCCTAATTGCCACATACCTAACTAGCATCTGAACATTTGTTCTCAGCTTGTATTTAGCTCTGAAAACTGCTGCTTCTGTTTCAGACCTGAATAAGGGCTTACATACCTGAAAGTTTGCCTAATATTTCCAGCAACACCAGTTGAACCAATAAACCCTAATACCTTTACCTGGAAACTTCATCCAGCCTGTGCACACACACTGACAGCTGTGTATTTCCATCAATCATTTACCCGCTTCACATACGGATTGCCCTCCGAACCCTTCACCAACTTCGTAGCCCTCTTCTGGACACTCTCCAGTAGCTTTATATGCTTTTTATCCTGTGTTGCCCAGAACTGCACACAGTGCTCCAGGTGAGGCCACACCAGTGCAGAGGAGAGCGGGACAATCACCTCCCTCGCCCATCTGGCAATGCTGTGCTGGAAGCACCCAGAACACGGGTGGCCCTCTTGGGACACTGCTGGCTCGTGTTCAACTTGCCATTGACCAGAACCTCCAGATCCCTCTCCACAGAGCTGCTCTCCAGCATATAGTCCCCCACTCTGAATGTACAGCAAAGGTTGGCATATTCCAGGTGCAAAAATCTGGCACTTGCCCTTGTCTGCAGCTCTGAACAAAGTTCCTGCCCTTCTGCCCTGAGGAATTCAGTTTTCTCTTACCCGTTCCTCAGCTTGCTCTTTGTTCTTTGGGAGGTGCACATGATTAATAACTCCTTTACATTATCCTGGAAACCACGCAGGAAACCACCATGCTTGATGATAGATTAACACAGATAGTTATTTAAATGAATATGGATATTTGCTGGCACAGAGGAATATTGCAACAGGCTATTACTTTTCAGTTCAGAGAATTAGTGTCTAGAAACTTCCAGTGGCATTTGGTGTTAGCTCTCATAGCAGAACTCACATCACACAGATGTTATTTATATTGTTTATTTTCCACTGTGGTATGATCATTCCCTCACATGAGGCTTACACTAAGTGATTTTTTTTTTTTTTAATTCTGTGTTCCAGGAAAACATTCTGTTTGTTTTTGTTTTGGGGAAAGAATGCCAAAATCCAGGGAAAACAATACTGAGATATTTTTGTTAGAGAAGCCAAGCAGATCCATCTCAGCTCTGCCTCCAGCTCATTAGCTTCCCAACACAAAATGCCCAGGGGCTGCTCCGATCTTGGATCAGCTCATCTCTGGTATTGATTCCCTCTGTCCCAATGACTTTCCAGTCAGATACTGATGCTGTGCTCTCAGCTCCACTCGTTTAGACCGTGTCTTCACACTCCCAGGGTCTCTCTGCTGCAGACACCAGTGTTGTTACCACCTGGTTTAGATCTTCTGTGACAAGGCAAAGGGGGACTTGTGGGTCAGACCTCTTGTCTGATGGCTGTTAGTCTTTCAGAGATGGTGGCAGACTGCATTTTTCTTTCCCGGGGGAGTAAGAATTCACAAGGTGCTACGAGCTGCCAGATGCTGAGACTGCTCCATACTACTCTACAGAGACACAGAATTTCACGTAGATGTTACTCTACTGTCCTTCCAAAGGACAGGCAATGAGTCCCCCTTCATGAGGCAATACATTTATCCAGTTTTACTACAATGAGTCCCCCTTCATGAGGCAATACATTTATCCAGTTTTACTACAAAGCCATACGATTGTTCAAATGAACAACATGCCCTTTATGTCTGTCTCAGCATTCCTCTTGCTTGTTGCAGCACCTATACAGAAGCCAGTAATCTTCATGATATTTGCTGATCCACACTGAAAGAGTAGTGGGGCAGCTTGAAAATTAGCCTTATGGACTCTGGATTGCATTACTTTCATTATAGATCAGTTGGACACACTCAACCCATGCAAAATAGAGACTATTCTGTCAAAATACAAGAAAATTTAGCAATCATTTCTGTGGATATCTTCATCTTGGAAATTTGCAGGGCTGCTCCCTGTTCCTCTAAAGCAGGAAACTTACGCAAGTTTACATATCAATGTAGGAGTAGTTACATTTATACAGCCCTAAAATTACATTTGGCCCTTTGAAAACAACCATAAGGCTGATATGGCCCCTGGTGAAAACGAGCTTGACACCTCTGCTCTAAAGCCATCCTCATTAAGCTCTACATTGTCAACCATGCACTTCGACGTTGCCTATGAGGAGCTGGTACCTCAGCCTGAGCTCAGAAGAGACTCTATATTTGATCAGTGCTTCAGAGTCTCCATGTGTGAAATGAACAACTCAAAGAGGACAAACCAGACCCTCTGAGAGATGCAGTATCTATGGCAAACCATCACAATTGATTGGAGAGGCATCTGATTTGGCAGAGGAACAGCTACTTTTCCCTACTCCCTTTATCCATTGCCGGAGCAGTCAAGATTCTTTTCCATTTGTTCATACAAAATCTTTGCTGATTTCAGTGGGGTAAGTCTATTTTAAAATTAAAAGACCTTTCTTATTGGGTAGGACTATCCAGAGTTACAAATAACCATATTCCTTCCAAGGCTTCCATATTCTACATTTTTTCCAACATATAAATATTAGCTGTGTGTATTTAATGTGTTTACAAGACGCATGTACTAAAGATGATGGAACACTGGGAAGGTGCAGGGGCTGGAAAGTGCAAGGTAAAGGAGGCTGTGGTAGAGAACATACATTTCTACTGCTCTGAGCTGATATCTTATAGCTGAGGTCCTGAGAGAACTAATGAAACAACGTAGCTTTCATACGCAATTTTGATACCATCCATAAGAAGCTTGTCAGAGCCCTGAGTATGTCAACAGGCTCTGTAACCATTTTTCTCTGTAATCCTTCCCTGCAGCCTCTTCCATCCCACACATCTAAGGGTGTAGCTGCCTGTGTTTGTGTTTGTGCCCTGCTCCAATATGGTGATGCTGTGTAACCATCAGTCACACATCTGTGAACACAGCTGAGTTGCAAGGATGAACAGTCTCTTACAGGGCTTCTGCTTGTGCACTCTGTGCTGACTGGTTTGGGGGCTGTGGTACCCCCCTGCAGGCAGACACACCCCCAGCCTGTGCACTTCACTGGCCCTGGCTCCCTTCACTTGCTGGCTGGACCTTGAACCAGCTTTCCGTTATGGACCTGGGTGGTCATCTGGGCTTTTGACTGACCTGGTGGCAGCTTCTGGAGTTGCTCTGCTCTTGCTGTCTGTGCCCCGTGGGGCCGTGCTCGCCCATTGTGAGGACTTGCACCCCCCTGGCCCGCTGCTCCTGGCAGCTGGCAGTGACCCTGCCTGGTGGAGCAACCCCACACTGCTGCCCCTGACACCAGCCGCTGCTGCTGGGCCCTCTCTGAGCTGCACAGAAGTCCTCAGTCTCCTGGTAAACAGCTGTAGGAATTCTTCATGTTATAAGAAAGATTATTTTGAGGACAGATTAAAAGTTGTTTTTCCAGATGCCACAAATTCACCAGTACGTCTTACACAGTTTCCCACTGATTGCACGTTACAATAAGGAGCCCCCTCAGCCCATTTAGGATCAGAAATACTTCCCAATTTAAACACAATCCCACCATGAAGCAGTGAGGCACAGCATTGCCCTGGGTTGGTCCTGCCACAGGGGCTCTTTCTGCAATGACCAGAGTATGGCTGCTGCCTTACATCCCTCCCAGGACACAGGTGGGAGCACCCTTTACTCAAATGGAGTAGCCAGGTAGCCTCTCACTTTGCCATGTAACATGGGAACACAAGTCTACCAAGTGGTTGTACAGGCAAGAGGGACACAAGCCGTTTGTCTTTACTAATCTGCGTGCATCAGCACAGGAAGGCCAGAGCCACTTGCTGCTGTTGCACCATGGTACTACCCCTGAGCAGATGCCTAAAGGAAATTTGGTCTGTGTTCAGAAACCTCTTTGGTGTAAGTGCTCTCCAGCTGCAACAAAGTCATGTCTGAACTATGCATACTTCAGCTGCACTACTGCAAATAATATTTTGCTTTCCTCCAGAAAAGTTTTCTTTAGCCCCCTCTCCGCAGATGCATTTTCCTTCCCCTCTGTCCTCAGTTTATCGTCACATCTCATAGCTTTACTTGTTTAATTGAGAACCCAAATCCCACAGAACTGGTGCCTTGACTCCTCAGCTGGTTGTGAAGCTCTGTGAGCAGCTACATGGCATCAGAGAAATAATAAGGAATTGAATCTATATCCCTTTAACCTCGGTGATCAGATTGCTGACAAATTTTGCCCTGCATTGCAGATGCGATTCAATTATTGCAGTGAACTCAATGAGAAATAATTAATGAAGACTTTGTAATGCGTATTGGGAGGATCATCCACCAAACCAGGAAGGTTTTCTTTCTTCTCTTGCTGTATTGCTATGCTCAGCAACTTCATAGCCAATAAGTTACAAAGCCTTGATTTCCTTAATTTCAACTGTTAATCCCTTTTGATAGGGCAGAGATAGATACAGTTAATGTCAGATGATTATGAAGTCATTGATGGTGCTCTGAAATGGAAACTGTAAGAAGCGCCATGAGCCATAGTTACTGATGTTACATTACTTAGGTCACTCCTTTGCTGGGTTTTGTTAATTCTGCCACAGGGTAAGATTTGTCTAGGAGACACCTATGTCCTTTGCACCCTTTGCAACTGCTTAATGACAAAAGTTTGCAGTGGGCAAGTGACAGTGCATGCTGTCTCTCATTTTCTCTGTGTTTATCTTCCAGGGAAGCACTGCCTCCAGACACGCTCGTGGGTCATTGACCAAGTTAATTCAAAACATCAGCTAAATAACCTATAATTGCAATGATTTACATATCAGTGCTAGGCTGTAATTGTACTCTTTTTTCCTACCGCAAGTGCACAGTGCAGAGTATTCAGCTCATGCTGCCTGAGCTGATGTTATGCTGGAAACCTCATAGGTGAGAGTTCATTGAACTTAGTTTACTCCTCTTGCTGTGTTTTTTGCTTCACAAGCACAGTTGTCAAATTAATATAATTGCTAGCACAGGCTTGTGGTTTGTGGTTTTTTTTTTTCTTTGCTGTCAAGGAGCAAGAGGATTTTATGAAGGCTTCAAGATCTAACTAAAAGGTCAATTGACATAATCAACAATTTAAGTAATAAATCTATTATCACGCTTTCCATTTCATTACCCAATTAATGATTCCTTCCCTTGGGTTAGGATTGGCATTTCAACGCACAGAGCATGATGATTCTCAATAGCAAGGTACGTTATTTAATGTATTTTATGACTAAGATAATTTATAATACAAAAACTGCAAAGGACATAATGGTTACTTTGTTCTCTAGGCATCAGTCATATCCTCCTTTAAATTAGAAATGGGTATAATGAAACAAGGGGAATAAACATCTAATATGGAAATGGACTTGAGTTGGGATGTTTATGTGCATGCATATGTGCATACATGATACTAATTGAAACTAGCAAGAAATATATTCTGACAATGCTTTTGGTTGCAGTCCAAAACAGTTCCCCCTTTTTTGCAGCAGTAAGGGAGGAAGGAGAATGTGGACAGGAAGGACACATTTCAGCAGCAGAAAGCAGAGAGAAGCTGATTCTCGTGTCTTCTCTACCATTGTAGATCAAACTTCCTTCGTTTGAACCAGTTTTGTTTAAAGACATCACACTGAACATCCTCTGGAATGACTGAGACAAGATACTGGCCTGTTCTGATAACAACCATCCCAAGAGTCAAATCATGCACTATTAGTTTTCCAGTTTTGAACTAATCATAATTGCCTTTTCTCACTGAACCCCATATATTGCTGATATAGGGTACATAGGCTAGCAATAGTATTTTGTCACTGCTTTTTAATACTGAATTTAAACATGGTCTAAGCAGCAAACTGTTTACAAATGCAGAACTGAGAGTGTCATTAACTGTCTTGCTTGATGAGGTATTAGTAGCTATCATCCAAAAGCTTGAGAATATATATAAAATACACTTTCACCTACTTCTCAGTCCTTGGCTTGATCAGTACCTCATCAAATTGATCTCTCAAGAACAAACAACAACAGAAAATCCCATTAGGAAGCAAAGCTTCAGAATTCATTAAAGATCTCGAGTCACCCGTACGGGACACTGTAGGACTGGCAGGGTTTTCCTCCCACACCAGGGTAAGTGAGTTCCAACATTAGGCAGCCTTTGCCCTTAGGCTCTGGATTCAAAGATTTTCTGCCTCCCAGAAACCTTGGGCATACTTCAAAGGCCAAGAAGTGTTGTAGCCTTTAGAGGTGCACCACTCAGAGGCACTTACGGTCCGAGACTGGTACAACCATGTGTCGCAGTTGAGACCGACAAATGATATGGACCAAGTTCTTCCAGGATGAAAGTAGTAGATGCCATTTACTGCTACAAGTGCACTTTTACACAGTTCTACCAATTCATGTGTCTCTTCACTATTGGTTAGAAGTTACAGCAGTAACATCTCATTGGGTAATTTTGCTATCATCCATGTTATTCTTCTACTCCCTTCTCTCTTACAGGTACATCCCTTCTCTCTCATGGGTACAACTTAATATCTCCGGATACTCCTTTACTCCCATCCTTCTCAAGGGTAGACCTTAATATCATCAAGGTTGATCTCTATTCCCATACTGTCTGTCAAGGATTCCACTGACCCGCTGTAGTTTCCCACAGCCATGTTCAGATATAACTCCACAACTGAGTAACTACATAGACTGGTTCTCCACACAAGGAATAGCTTGTGAACATATGGCAGTGGGAACCCTGATAGTGTGTATAACACTGCTAAGATATTCCTGCAAATACAGAAAATGTGCTAGAGATAGGAACTACAAGGAGTTTATTGTACACATAGAAGCTCTCCTTCATCATCTGAAATTTGTATTCAAATATTTTTATATATGTAATTCCATTCCATTATTAACAAAGATAATGCAAACAAACAAACAAAAATCATCTCAAAAATCCATTGACCGTGATGTCCAGAAATTTATTTCAAAATGTTGCACTGTGTTTTCTTATGTGGACTGTCTTTCATAGCTGTTCCTGTGACAACATAAGAATCTCATGGATGCTGGCCCTACACTGATCTGGGGAACCTGACAACCTCCAGAGATCCCTTTCAAACCTAAATTATTCTTTGATTCTATGGATCTGTTTGAAACATGAAATAAGGTAGATAAATGCTCAACCGAATGGCAACGTCCTCTGTAAAAGAAGCTGCTAAGTTTTTGGCCTTTCCTGGATAAGAGGTGTGTTATTTAATGCCCTTCCTTTCCTCAATATCAGGTGAACTCATCTGTTTACAGTTGCATAACATCATTAAAGTTTCAGATTCTGAAACTTTAAATACAAAGAGATGATAAACTAAATATTTAAGAGAACCTGGGATTAGATTCCACTGACCTTCACAAACTCCTTTGAGCAATTACATAAATGAACCCACTTACTATTCTCAAAAACAGAGTGCCGGACAAAATGTAAATCCAGGACTGCTATGGAGTTTTGCAGCCGAGATCAGATCTAGTTAGTCCATTAGGGACAAGGCCAGTGCTTTGTCATGATGCCAAGTCCACTGTAGTGCCTGAACTGCTTTTAATTGACTCAAAATTATTTTCTTTCTGATCATTTGAGGGAGTATGTACTGGACTTTCATTTTGGTCAAATCACAGAGTACCAGGGTAAATGCTAGACTCCCCTATGCTTCATTGCACTGGAGCTGCACAGGGAAAAACCCACTACACAAGAACGCATTACATCTAATCACACTTTTTTTTCTAGTCCTAAGTAACACGATGCAGCTATTTTTGATTTCTGTAGAGCAACAAGTGCTAAACAAGCTACATGTCACCTAGCTTGCATTTTAAAGAGGGAGGATAAGAAGAAAAAAATGTAGAAGCTTCACAGTGCCAGACACACAGCCTGTGAGGCTGGAACTGGGGGATCCCACAGCTTGGCCTCGTTTTCACCCTCCCCTGTTGCCATCCATAGAAGACTGCCATCTTTTATGGCAAGAGTTTTTGTGTCAGCCCTTAGGGTATATCCACAATGGCTAAAAAATATCTTTGGGTGCTTTCTTTTCCCTCATCTAACGAAAAAGTTAAAGGAGAAGGAGGCGGAGAGAGTGATGCCCTGTCAGGACACAAATCAGGGTGGTCAGTGATGTCCTGAAATTCCCTCAAGGGCAACTTGTCCTTTCATGATCTGCAGGGGGATCCCAGCTCCTCCAAGTTCACCTTCTGATGGTGCTTTGGAAATACCACCAAGGAAAACTCTGTGCTGAACAAAATGGCACTGTAGTGAGTCAGGACAGAGAATCACATCTCTTTTTTGTTAATGAATCTATTTTAGAGTTACGTTGACCTTTATAGGAACCTTTACTTAATAGCACCTCAATTAAAGATACTGGGTCAGAGACAGTGCACTTTCTAGCAAGCATAGAAGTTGGACAGAGCCCTCAGAGAAGTCATCAACCATTAAATTGAAATGTCACCGTTAGCCCATAGGAAATGGCTAAATGAGGTGTTATTATTGGTAACACAGACATTATAGAAGAAAGATGAAGGAAACAGAACTTAGGATTTCTCCTCTGTTAAAAGTAAGATGCTTTTAGTGAGGAGTCATCCATTATCTTCAGTCAGCTGTGAGTCTCTTTTATTTCCATCTCCATTTTTATAATTTCTTAATATAAAATATGCAAACAACGTCATTAAAAAAGATTCAGCCAAATTAGCTGTACCTATTCATCAGCTTAGGTATTTGGGTGCTGAACATGCATAGCTGTGTTTTCCTTACATACTTTCTGGTTTGTTTGTTGTTTTTTTTTTTCTTTTTGATACCTCATACTCCTCTCAGCAAACCAGCTATTGCTAAAAGGAGAGATTTAGCTCAGTGGCACAGAACAGGCTGTGTTAAAGTGCCTGGTTTTGGGTCCCTGAGCACACTCATTACTAAATGGGTATTTCTAGAAGGCAGCACAATCTGTCTCAGTCTGTTGTTGTGCTTCACAGCTCAGAAACTAAAAAGTGCTGATTGTAAAAGTTTACTTTGACTAGCTCAGTTTCGGAATGTTAACTAAATATCTTTGCCTTGACAAGTGGAACAGACCTCATTTTGTGAATAAACTAAATGTAAGAAATAGACCTAGAAAGGACCTCTTGAAGAATCAAGTCTGTATCATGCTCCCTACCTCCATCCAACATTACTTACAATGTTGATGCTAACCAGCTCCTTTTAAAAAAAACAGACATGTAAGGATCAAAAAGCCTTAGAAACTGCGGTTGAGAATGCCAAAGCTTCACATATCCACAAATACACTTTAAACAGATGTTTAGCAGTAGATACAAATCCTTCTGCTTTTTACTGACCTTCCTATGTGCATTGATAAGGTTTTCCCTCTCCAGGTAACTGCTCAGTCTTGATCCATGCCCTCAGCTCGTCCAGCCTGAACAGCAGAGGCAAGCTCCTGCTCTCTGAGAAAGTGAAGAACCTCAACATGTGTTTGCGTGAGGGAAGAAAAGAAATGAAGTATGTTTGCAGTTTGCATTTTAGCAGCTGCTAATTATGGATCACTTCGACCTGGCAACTTCAGCTTCCTTTTACTGGAATATGTTATGGGTAATTACTATCAATACAGCACTAAAAAGGTTTCAGTGGATAGAAAGGGTTTGAATGTCTTGACTTTTTTTTTTTTTTTCCCTGTAAAATGTATGGCAAAATTTGAGAGTGCTGCAACACAAAGATCAGAGGTTGTTTTGAAGCCTCTGCTCTGTCTAATGATGAAAAGCAGAGGGGAGAAACCCTTCTGAAGTTCAGCTGTTACAGAGACCAAACGAAAAAAAAAATGCCAGCAGCTCCAGTAATCACAGCAGCAGTGCTGGGCGGTGAACAGTGGAAGGGGGTCTTGTAGAACCACCCTTCACTTTTGACCAAACCAGCTTTCTGCAGCTGGAGTAGGAGAGAATACTGATCCCCCAGTTTCATGCAGAAGTTAATGCTGGCATTGATGTCACCTTTGCAGTACACTACAGCCCTTCTGAAGCTGGGAGTCTTCTAGATCTGTTCCCTGAGCTGAATAAGGGTTTAGGGAGTACACAAAGGGGAAAAGGGTCCCTGACCCCTCTGCAACAGTCAAGAGCCAATGAGACTCTCCTAGAAGTCTTATTTCACCCTGGCATACACAACATGCATATATGCATAAATATATTTGTAGATATATATATATATTTGCAGCATCTGATGCTCTCAGCTTGTACTGGAGAGAAATTATTTCTGCAAGATGCCACTGACAATTTCGGGGAGAAAAAGTCTGATTTTTCCTCTGTTTGTTTAATCCAAAGAGCACAGAAAGAGGTGTTGAGTGTGGAGAATTTGTCCTTAATTTCCCCAAAGTCCCTGAAGTAAAGTGAGGGAAGAAGTAAACTTCAAACTTCCTTATCTCTCCATACTGCAAGTTATAATTGTCACATTAATTCATTTGTCTGTACAGAGATTGAAATTTGTTAACTGATAATTATTTTGTCTTTTTACCTTTAAATTAAAAAGTTAACTGCCATGGGTAAGTGCCAAGTAACATCTGAATGCTATAAATTTCCACATCCTCTGGCTTCTGCAAAGCAGAGCCAATCAAAGATTCAAAACCCACAACACTTTTCAGGCTTCAAAATGTTTAGGGAATTTGGCTTAAGCTGAGAATGACTTTCTTTACACCAAAGCTTAAGACAGATCCGTGAATTACACCATTCTGAATTATTTGGCCAGACTGAAGAATCTACACTTATATTTGGGTGTTTTGTACTTTTTTTTTTAGGATAGAAGATGACTTACACTGTACAGTAAGTCATATCATGCAACTCTCCACAGAAAAGAGTCAATTTTTCCAAACGATATTTGATGTTTTTGTGACACTGGCAATGATAAGATTTTGTTGAAATGACTGACTCATTCCTCTTGCATGGGAACAAAGGTTAGATTGTAACAAAAGCCTTAAGGCCCAGATCTTCAAAGGTATTTTGTTGCTTAACTACCCACAGTCAGCAGCTTCTTAATCAAAGGTAAAAAGACATACTAATGACGGTTAAGTCTGTGGAAACTCTCTTCTTGCTACATTAATTTTTTTACTTGGGCAAATTAGCTGATATGTATGAATGACCAGTCATACATCACACAGTTTCTAAGACTGTGTTGTTAAATCTATTACTATCAAGGAGCAAACCAAAGCTATAATTACATCATGTTCTCTGTAACTAAGGTCACATTCCAGATCCTCTTACATTTTCCAGTATTCAAAGGCAAGTGTCTTTCTGAAACGAAAGCTTTCCATTTGAAATCAACATACTTGATTTCAGCTGCAACATGGACTTTTTTTTTTTTTTTTCCATAAAGTATGTATGAAATCGTTCTTTCTAAAAATTCATAGAGTGTAAAGCCAGCAAGAGGCATAGGTTTCCCTTCAGTGTACTAATCTCAGGTTCTGGAAACTTCATTTTTTTCAGTCACAGTCAAAATTCAAATATATTCTGCCAAACAGAGTGGCTCTGCTCTGATGGAATATAGAATATCTTTCGAGGCACAGTCACATTTTCGTTTTGTTTTTTTTGGCTTGATTTTATTTGAATCAAATTTTAGCTGTAAAATATAGCAGCCTTAGCTGTCATCTTCACCTACACTTTGTGTTACTGTCTCTTCTGTAGAAATTCTGCAGATAACCAGACTTCTAATAAAACAACTTCACTCAGTAGATGCCTTCAATGGTGGGATCGAAAGCAAGACTGTGCAGTTGTATGTCATTGCCATTACAAAGACTGAGTGTACAGTTAGCTCTTTTGTTTCACAAATGTAACACATGGTTCTCCAATAAAACCTTGCTCAGTCTTGCAAAGAAGAGCCAACTTCAGTCCCCTTGCACAGGTGAAACTTCTTGAAGTCCATGATGCTTTCTGCTTCAGGATCCAGCTCAAATGCTCTCCTCCTGCTCAGTCTTTCAGGTAAGTGGGAGTAAAAGGCAGTAAAACTGCAGTCATATACCAGCCGACAAGACTGAACACATACCAAGTGTAGACATGATGAATAAGAAGGTGGTACTTTAACAGTCAATGTTCAGAATATAATAGCTCTTGAAAATACATTTGCTTAGAACATTTTCTCTATTTAGAAGCATCACTATCTAGCTGTACACTTAAATAAAAGCTGAGCTTCAGGGCACCTGTAAGTTAAAGGATTGACATGGGTTAGAAAGACTGCCAGCAAAGGAGTACCTCAAAACTAAAACCTGTTACCATCAGACAGCATAAATGATTGAATACAAATAAAACAAATATTAGGATTATCTTTATTCTAAATTCATTCTGAAAAATTCAAGTTGCTGCTGCTTTTCCAGGGCTCAAGATGTGTCAAACTAAGCTGGCTCATAAATTAAAATGTCAGAGCTCAGGTTGTACCCAAGATTGCAATGTATCTGTGTCTGTGTGAGCGTGTGTACGTTCAAGAGTTATTGGGTTCAGTGGGTCCATACTAAGAAGCAGGAGAGGCACACAACACTTCAGCCTTTAGTTTATACTTAAATTGTTTTTGTTGGCTGTGGAAGTTTTCTCCAGTGTATGATACACAAACCTGGGAGGCAGGAAACAAGATTTCTGCAGAGGGAGAGGGAAAGAGAGAGGGGAATCCTGTATCCACTCAGGAACCCACCTGAGACTGGTATATGCATTTTGCATTTTATGCTGCGACTGCATGCTGCAATATATGCAAGTTTTCCTCAGAGAATCATTGCATGGAGGGCACTGCCATTGCCATCAGTGTCATTGATCTGGAAGAAGAGACCATGCCTGGCGCTGTATTTGAAAAGACTGGAACTTGGTTATGAACTCAAATTTAACACAGGGCCCTGAGAACTGAGGGATTACTATCCTCCTTCACTTCTCCCACTCGTTAATCTGGGACCTCATTCCTTGCAATGCCAGCCCACAGCAGTCCTGTGCACGGATGTTGAGCTGGGACTCCAGGGGTGTCCTGCAGTGGGTGGGTGCTGCAGTGAGGTCGTGGGGCTGAGTGCCATGGGACCTCTGGGCTTCCCCAGATGCAGCTCAGTGTCCTCTCCACTGTGCCTTGGAAGCTGTGAACTCGTAAAAAAGGGTCAGAACATAGAGACATTGTGTGTTCCTCTGCTGAATCTAGTACAAAGAGACTTCTTTATTAACATGCTTCTCTGTGCACAGTGGAGTAGAGCCTGAATTATCACCATGAGATTTTCTTCTTGAATTTGACACATTTATTTTGACAGTGAAGAGCAAAACCAATAGGACTCCTATCAGTGTCAAGGGGAGCTGAGTTTTTTTTCTCAGTGGTCTGTATCACCATGTGATTGTGAGCCCTTTGGTCAGAAATAGCCCTTTAATTCTGTGATTCTGTAATTTGTGTTAGCATTGTACCTTATACGCAGAAGCTGACAGACCAATGGCACTTGTATGGGAATATAGCAGAAGATTTGGCGAGATTAGTTAAATGTAAATATGCTCAAGTGGCTTGCACCTGTCTGTAGAAAAAGCACATACATCACACTAATTGTTTTATTGATGCTGTGTACTTGATGAGTAGAACCTCTGTGTTAGATAACATAGGCCTGTGAGAAACTCTAGGCACCTTATCACTGCGTCTGAGATTCCTGCTTTGTTGTGAGAAAGAGCGGGAGGCTACACCTGCCTGAAGCCTTGAAATACAGGCGAGCTCAGAAGGCCCAGTGATCTTCCAGCAGGGCTGAACTGACCAGCGCCTGCGTCCCCACCTCTGTCACCTCTGCCTGGAAGCTTAGGTGCTATTTCAGAGATCCCCCAGCAGAGAGGTAACTAAAATAAAACTTGCTCTTTGCAATGCATTTGTGGCCTCTGGCTCTTCTTGCGACATGTCTGCGTATGTTGTACACAGCACTCCTGTTCAGAACATGAATACTAAAGCAATATACCCATAATTACTTTTCAATGGAAAATGTTGTCACATAATACAAAAGCTTCTTCAGGGGCTGCACTTCAGCATATTTACTTCGGATCCTTACAGCATACTGATACTCCCAAAGCTGCAGAACGAATTGCTACTCATGCATTGAACTCTTACAATGCTTATTGCCCAGTTGGTCCACTCACAACGACAGATGAAAAATGCCAGATGCTGGTAGAGGTCCTGGAAATATTGCCATAATAAAAGATGGCCAAACACAATATTTTAAGTGGGGTCTTTCCCCTCTTTTCTTTTCACTAGTGAAAAAAAAAAAAAAAAAAAAAAGCTCTGCTCAGAGTTCTGTTCAGAGCTCTGTTCAGGCTTCAAATTCATGAAAAGTAAAGTCCCTGCAACATTGTGATCCCCAGTTGTGAATGGCAGGATTCATACTTAATCTGTACTTAAAAATCATATATTCATTCATTTCGTGAAATGATTCTTCTCCAACCGCCTTGTGCTGTGAACAAACTGGTTTTTTTTTTAATGAAACTATGCATATTTGCAAACATGGCACTAGCTCAGCTTAAAGACGATCAAATACTAGTTGAATAATGTCACAAACTGCAAATATGCCACTGTGTTTAATGGGGCAAAAGGAAGTCCTTGTACTGCTGCTGGATGAATGCTGCATGGATTCACATAATGCTGCCCACTCCTCTACTTCCCTGCAAGACTGGGATCCCAGGTATCCTCACTGAAAATCAAGACCATGACAATCCCAGTAACCAACTTAGACTGGTAACCACATCAGTGACTGAAAATTGCACTGGCTCTTACCTTGTCATGAGCCAGCAAATTTCTCCAGAACAAGGATAAATTGTGATTTAGCATTTTCTTCCTGCCCAGAAGTCAGGGCAACAAGCTTCTGAGTTGATATAATAACATGTTTATTAGGCCAAGTAAATGGATATGAATGGGTTCACAAAGGTAGGCAGGTCAGGTCTTGCCAAGTTGGGAGCCCAATCATAATATAAAGGCAGAACTCTTCATTCTTCTTCAGAGATAATTCACATCCTTCTCTGGCTGAGGTCTCCAGTGCCCATTTTCAACTCATGTCCTCAGCTTCCTCCACTTCTCTAGCACTCTGAAGGAAAAAGGAGGCAAACCATGTATCTTCCGCCTTCCAGATATCAACCCCTGCCCCAGCTTGTGTCCACCTCCACCTTTCTACCCCTTTTCCCTCATACCCCACATCCATAGCCCTGTGCAGGCCCTGGTAAAAAGTCTCCCTACATCTTTCTTATAGATCCCCCTCCAAGTACTGAAAGGCTGCAATAGGTTCTCCCCAGGGAGAATCCTCTTCTCCAGGATGAACAACCCCAACTGTCTCAGCTTTTCCTCACAGGAAAGGTGTGCCATTCACCTGGCCATTTTCATGGCCCTTGCTTCAATAGGTCTATATCTTTCTTGTGCAGGGACCCCAGATCTGGAGGTAGTACTGCAGGTGGGGTCTCGTGAGAACAGAGTAGAGCTGGAGGATCACCTCCCTTGACCTAATGACCACACTTCTTTTGCTGCAGCCTAGGATATGGTTGTCTTTCTGCGCTGTGAGTCAGCTCATGTCCAGCTTTTCATCCATTGGTATCTCCAAGTCCTCCACAGGGATGGTCTCAATCCCTACATCCCCCAATCTATATTGACACCAGTGTTGCCCTGACATTGGTGCAGGACCTCACACTTAGCCTTGTTGGAATTCATGAGGGTCACATGTGCCCACTCCTCAAGTCTGTCAAGGTTCCTCTGGATGGCAGCCCTTCTCTCAAGCAAATCAACCGCATTACTCAGCTTGGTGTCATCTGCAAAATTGCTGAGAGTGCCATCAATCCCACTATGTTGTTAATGAAGATATTAAACAGCATTGGTCCCAATGCAGGCTCTCAGGGAACATTACTCATTACTGGTTTCCATCTTGACATTAAACCATTGACTGTAACTCGTTGGATGCAGTCATCCGACCAATTCCTTATACATTTGACCGTCCATCCTTCAGAGCCATGTTTCTCTGATTTAGCAATAAGAATGTTGTGGGGGACCGTTTCAAGTACCTTATAGAAGTCCAGATAGATGACAGTCATAGCTCTTGTTGAGTACCTCAGTTTTCTTCATATCAGTTGTGACCAGATTTTCTGTTTTATTTACCAGGAGGGTAAATTTTCTTTAATCATCCTTTGCTTGCCAGTGCACCTGTGGAATCCCTTCTTATTATTCTTCCCATTCCTTGCCTAATGCAGTTCCAACTGTGCCTTAGCTTTCCTGATCCCATCCCTACACACCCAGGTAGCATCCTTATATTCTTCCCACCTCAGGTAGAGGACTCGGACCCCAGCCCACCCTTGTTGGGAAGAATGCTGGGAGGAGTGCTTGGTCAGGTGGGGGACAGGTCCACATTCAGGCAGGAGCAGACTGAAAGCTGCGGCAGTGGTGACTACAACGGGATGGCTCCATGTGCCTCTCCATCACTGAGCATCTACTGATGGGTGGTATAGAAAGGTGAAGCTGCGGTGTTGGTTTTTCTGCAATTCAAAGGGGAAGGGCGTTTTCCAGAAAAGTCTCACAAAATTTATTTCACTCTCTCTATTACGACTGTAGCTGGACACAGATTTTGATGAAGAGAAGAGGTTGCTGCAAGGTAGTCCCTGGAAGTGGAAAGGCTTGGCAAGCTTCTCAGGCTCTCCAAAATAATGCGTTAACTTTTTCATTGATTTGAGAAAAAAATTGAGGGAGTTAAGTGCATTCCCAGAGCAAATTGAACCTATATTTCTTCATAGATACATGAGTCAGAGCATCTGAATGTGTATTGCCCAATATAGTAATTGTGTTCCATCAAAAGATGGATGCTGGAATATAACAGCACGCTTTCCAAAGTTTTATTTTAATAATTTGGTCAGAGCAATTACCAAAAGGAGTCCTTTCCATATATCTGTGAAAGCTGAAAGATGGAGAAATGCTGTTTCAACAGAAATGGCAGTGAGCCTCATGTTATGACTTGCTGAGCTCCTCAGTAACAAAGAACAAAGCCAGGTGGTGGGGAGACCTGTGAAACTTTGGCTATTTTATCCAATCTGTACTCATTAATGTGCATTTTCCAGCCACCCCGAAACTGGGTGGTGGGGTCCATCCCTGGCTCCCGAGCAGAAGTTGTTGCCTCCCTTGATGACTAGTCTCTTTCCTCTTAGGAGAACTGTGGTCTCCTCGAGAAGGGGAGCGCTGCTTCTGTCGCGTGCTTTGTAGAATCACAGAATGTCCTGAGTTGAAAGGGACCCACAAAGATCATTGAGTCCAGCTCCTGTTCCTGCATATGGCAACCCCACAGTTCACACCGTGTGTTTGAGGGCATTGTCCAGTCTCTTCTTGAACACTGTCAGGCTTGGAGCCGTGACATCTCCCTGGGGAGCCTGTTCCAGTGCTCCACCACCCTCTGGGGGAAGAACCTTTTCCTCATGTGCAACCTAAACCTCCCCTGGCACATCTTCCTGACATTCCCTCTGGTTCTGTCACTAAAGAGAAGAAAGCAGCAGTCCCAGTAGTCGCGGGGGTGGGTTGCCGGGTGTGGGGAACGAGGACCCCCGGGGGCCCTGAGAAACCGCTGCCGCGCTGCCGCCTTCGCCACCGCCAGGGGGCGCCGCGCCCTCTTGGATGACGGGAGCCGGGGGGCTCGGCGAGGGCTCGGTCCTCATTGGCTGGCGCGGGCCGGGCTGGGCGCGGGGCGCCGCTTCTTAACGGGCGGCGCGGGGCGACAGGAGCGTTGTGCCGGGCGGGGCTGCTAAGAGCTGGGCTACCGCGAGCCGGGCTGCTGCGCGACATGAGCGAGGTGAGCGGCCATTGGGATCAGGCGGCCCGTGGGATGAGGCGGGTTCTCGGGGAGCGCCAGCGGGGGCTTTGGCGGCGAGGGGGAAGAAGCCGCTGCAGCCCCTCGTAGAGCGGCTGGGGCGTGGGGCAGCACTTGGCTTTGGACGTAACCGTCACCTTCTGATGAGCAGAGTGGGCTGGAGTGGGCTGCGTGCTTTCCTGGCGGGAAAGCGGTGAGGCTCTGCTGTTCCTCCTAGCAGAGCTGATGGACCCGAGAGGTGTCTCTTTGCTGGGTGGTGAGTTTGGAATAGGCAGCTTCTGTTAAACCCTGCCTTCTGCTAAAGAGATCTCTAAAGGTGTGTATGTGCCTTCAAGGCAATATTTTACCGTTTGAAGTACCATGTGCACCAGTGGTGAGTCATTCATTTAAAACCCTAATAATTTAAAGATGTATTTAATGCTTTTGTATGCAGATTTAGTAAGTTGAGTGAAAGTTATCTGCTGGAGCTCATGGAAAAAATTACCCTGTTTGTAGTTGGATGCTGATGTGAACTTTATAAATAGTGTCCTGGGAAGTACTGAAATTAAAGAAAAAAATGTAAACAGTGCCAAACATGTAAAGATCACTTGTACCCTTATAAATAAATAAGCTGAAAATTCTCAGTTGTGGTCTTTTGCAGTGGAAAAGTGTCTGGAGCAGACTAGTGTTTTTGTTATGAGAAGTGTCACCAGGCAGGGTGAGTACTTGGCCATGTAGTCAGTCAAGTGCTGTGCAGGTTCAGCTGGTGTTCTCTAGTGGAACTGTTTCTTTGGGAAGCAGTAGAGATACCTGATAACTATGCCTTACCCAGCATCTGTTTTGGAGGCTGTTTCCTGTTAGAAAAGACACATTGCTTCATTAACAAATGTGCATTCTCTTCTTAGCAGCAAAATTAAGAGCGACACCAAGTAAGATTTTACTAATTTTTCCATAGGTGTTACACTCTGCTGTACCTTTAGATGGATGAGGTGTAAACCTGAGACAGACTAATGTAGTAGCAAGGTCTCTGGCTCAGGGATTTATAAGGAGAAGCTTACATCCTGGCTTGCAGGTCAGGCTAAATGGGGAAAGCAGAGGAAATCCTCATGGTGCTTTTCTGCTCTTTGTGGAGACCAGGCAGTCCAGGTGTAATGTGCCAAACTCTTCCTGACTTTTCCTTGGTTGCTGCCTGTATTTGTATCAACTGGACAGAATTCATGCAGTGTAGGTTTTTTGCAGACACTGTCCCTTTGCCACCCAGGCTAGCTGAAGTGTTCTGTGAGATGCCACAACTATATTCTAATTCTTAAAGATAGCATTTGGGGAAAAATCTTCTGGTGAGGAGGAACAATTGAGTGATACCGCTGTACTTAACTGTAACTCTACAAGGCACTCTGTCTTTATAGCCCTGTGCTTGGTTATATTGGCACAGTAAATCAGCCCTTCATAGTTAGATTGCTTGACTTTTGGATTTTAAAAGTCCTGATAAACATGAAGATCATCCCGCGTACCAGCAGATGGGTTCTCTATTCATAACACGTTTCCTTGTACCTTCACAGAACATTATTTCTAGCAAATCCTCAGAGCTGGAAATTCTCTTTCACTGATGCAGCACTGAGCCCTGTATGTGTGACACTTAGTGCTGCTCTCAATGTCTTCAGCACTATTGTCATTCAACTGACAGCACTGGAGAGTTTATCACTCAGAGCTCTAATGAAGAAAAGTTTCCTTGCTGTTACTTGCCTTTCAGCTATTAATCAATAGATGATTCTTTTTCCAAAAGGCAGATGAAAGCAACTGGACCACTCCAAACCACCTCACTGCAAAAGACTCGTGTTAAAGAATGAGTCAAAAAATATAATAGAATGCAAGCTCCTCAGACATGTGTTTGTATTTGGATTGGGATGGAGTCTTGGTGGATTTCACTTTTAATGCTGTAAATGAAAAAGGCTCATCTAGAGACATTAAAATATTATCCTAAATAGAATGGTGTTAGGAGGGTATGAAGGTTTTTACTTTATTTTAACGATTGTCAGGATTCAAGTGGAGCCTATGTGGTTGCAGAAATTTCTGAAGACAGCTTTCATATCCTTCAAGATATTTGTCGAGACTTTACATGGATTCTTATTTTACTACTTCAGGCAAAGTTAACTTATTCCCTGCTATATGAGAAGTGATTACCAGTCTCCTGGTGAGGAAAGCTGAACAGGAAGCATCCGTTAATCTGACTATAGTTTTTTCTGTTTTCTAGCAGCTAACTTATTTTTCAGGAAGGATAAAGAACTTTTTTACAGAAAAAAGCCTATGATGTTTCCTCTGCAATATTTGTCTGAAAATGTATTTAAGATGCTCTGTCTGCTGGGCAAAGGTCTGGCCCTGTAACTAGTTACAGGGAACTTGAGGTGTAAGAGTTTACCTTGTAACATTGCAAAATGTGGTTAATGCTTCTTGCTACTTGGTTTTAGAGGCAGATAGATCACTTAGCTGTACAGGGAGCTTCTCAGGAACGTTACTGTATACTGAAATACATTTTTAGATGTTGAAGTAGCTTTGAAAGTCTGTCCTCAGATAACCAAGGAGCCTGTTGTTTAGGTCTGTAGGTGTTTTCCTTTCTTTTTAATGAGTCTAGAGAGAAGAACCATGCTGACAGCTGCTGTCAGTGAGCACCCATGAGATACAGCTCTTTCATTAAAGATCTTTGGTCATGTAGAATGAACTGGAGGAAGTAATCCTGTGTAATGAGCTCATAGGCTAATGCCAAATCTCTTTTCACAGCCAGAAGTTTTACCAGTGAGCCTCTAGACCTGCAGCTGGCATAAATGTGATTCACCACAGGGAATCCTGTCATCTTATCTGTTGTCTCACATGTTGCAGATGATGTCTGGTCATGGTGACAGTATTCCTCTGGTACAAAGGTTCACGAGAAGCATTCATCATACAAACATTTTTCCTACAGTCACTGCCACTCTTGCCTCCTGTGTTGAATGATTCTGGCTGTCGTAAGGAATAAGGTCTGGACTTGAGAAGGTGCACACTTAAACATTATGGTGTTACAGACCTGGATGCTGTTCCAGTGGCTCAGGGATGAAGTGCCTGTGTAAGGAGTTGGAGTTTAAAACAGCATTAGCAGGGATTACCTTGTCAGATGCATTTATTTCTGTTTGATGTTAAAGGGTTAGTGGTATTGCTGTGGTAGGGGAGGAGTTCAGCTTTAATGTGCTATTCAGATGTCTAACTTTGGGAAAACCATTCAGGAAAACTGCCTAATCAGCCCACATTCCTGTGGTGCCTGTGACTTAAGGGAAGAACTTGTATTTTAAGAGCCTTATGCAACGTGAGTGAAGTGCCATACTGATTGCCAAGGTGCTGATGTGCACCACTTAAGGCAGGGTTTGAGCTAGCAGCTTTATATATTTGAGGAACAGCCAAGCTATCAGGCAGTAGCGAGAGTATTCTAGATTTCTTTTTGAAACAAGCTTCAGGCAACTAGGCACACAATTCATAAGGTAGATGAAAAGATCTGTTAAGGCTTTGATTCTGTAGGGTGCTTAGGTGTCTTAGTTGGGGTGGTTAAGAGCTAGGGACTTGGTATCTGCACCAATGTGTCGTGTGTGTGTGAGTTTTTTTGTATGTGGCTTTGAATACAAAGAACCCCAGATCTTTTCTTCTTCCTTGAGCTACAGCAGGCTATTTCTCTTTGCCTTATGGTACTTCTGAGCTTTTTGAATCCTGTAGCAACTGTTCTGTAGCGTCTACCTTCAAAAAGATCAGGAAGGGGGCTTGTGTTACCTGTAATAGGGATGTGCAGGACATTGATAGGGGTGAGCTGCAGACAACTCTCCTCTGCAGCCTGAAGTACCGAATCTCTGTTTTGGAGCTCAGATCATCTTCAGTAGGAGGTACTTGGGCAGCCAAGGCAGCAAAGATGGAAAGGTGATATGGCCTAACACTGGGCTAAAAGACTACTTTTTCTGAAATTTGAGATTCACCAGTCATTGGGATGTGTGTGAAACACTAACCACCAAGGCAGACTCTGCCGTTGCTGTTTTCAAAACTGGTAATAACACATGGCCTGGTGGTTTGGGCATACCTGCAAGCTGACAGAAGAACAGAGGGTGTCTGCTTCCCTCCAGGTTAAGGGAGAACCTGGAACATATCTCTATCACTCTGGACAGGTGTGGTCACCAGGAGGTTGTTAGAGATGGACATGATCAAGTGTGACATGTTAGGCATATGTGGAGGCTTCTGCCTTATACTCCAGCTGCTTCAGATAGTTATATGGGAAAACTGGAATTCTTGTGTGTTACTCTCTGAGTTCAGTTGAATCTGTTCCACTGAAGTGGTATTTAGAGTCTTAGAACCAGATATATTTATATATTGAAGTGAGGATTATACACCAATAATCCTGATAACACTAAAACAAAGAGCTGGTGTTTGAAGTGGGGAAAATGTGCTATTTTTGTTTAAGGGAGCTCCTGTTCTCTTGTGTCACACTTACAGTCCTGAGGGTTGTCTAAGCCAGACAGCTGTCTTAGAGGAGCCCTTCTGGGGGTGTTTTTCAGATACTGCCATGACTCCCAGCTGTTAACTATTGGTCTCACTGAGGTTATACCCAGAATGGGTACGAAACTGTATAGATCCAAAAAGTGCAGCAAGAACATGGCAGGGTGGAGGAGGAAATTCTGCAGCTATTATAGGACGGGGGTGGGACTGAGAAGGCACATGAACATGAGCTTTTAATTTTAACTCACATCTATTTATTAGATGAGTGGTAAATTGCTTCTTGAAAGAGGCAGAAGAAAGGAGAACAATAAGTTTTAGATCTGTCACTTTGCCTACTCCTTCCATCAGTGTGGTTTCAGTGGGATCAAGCATCTTTTAAAATAGCACTCAGAAGTCATGTTGGAAATTGATCTCAATTTGGTGAAACTGTCAGACATCCTGTTTAGAAAGAAGTATGCTGGTTTTCTTGGAATGTGTTGAATGCCAACAGATTCAAACAACATAACACTTCAATAAAGGACAGTTAAATTTAATAGTGTGCTTCAGGTACTGTGTTTCCCTATAAAAGAGGGAAAAGCTGCATTTGTAAAACAGTAAACTCCAACCTTCATGCTGCAATACTTGATAACAGAATATCATTTCAGGTTGCAGAGGCCTATTAGTTTCTAGTCCAATATCCCTAAGTTTCTAATGGATCAGCAAGGTTAGAAGAGTCATCTTCCAGCAATTTCTATGTAACTAGATCATGCTCATGATGAAATATGGTGTATAGTAGCAGTTAACTTCAACAGGAACAGTGGTGGTCTTTTCATTGCAGGTTGTTGAGTGCTTGTTTATTGACTTAAATGAAATATTTGATTTCCAGGCCTCTATTTGCTCTTGTCTGTCTTGTGTGCTGCTGTTGTTTGGGGTGTTTGTTTTGTGTTTTTTTTTTTTTTTTTGGGATGACTAGGAAAATGTCAGTGTTTACATGTTTTACCTCTTGTCTGTAACTTTACTTCTAACAGAATGGCTAGACACTGAGTATGTAAATCACGAGACACCTCCTCTTGGCTGAGGAGGACTGGGAGAAGAGGTTTGCGTGCATCAGAAGAAAGCAATGCCTTTCTTCATCCTGTCAGTTGCAAAAGAACCTTAAATTCACTGAACTGTGTAACACTTTCTTCTATGCAAGGCATAGTATCCTCTAATACAGATGAAAAACACACGTTCTCCCTCTAAGAAAAGGTATTCTGTTTCTTTCTTCGGTTCTTTGGACATTGGGTTTCTAAGTAAAAGAAGATAGGGTAGATAAGGAGAAACGAGGTCAAATCATAACTTGCAAATAATGTTTCTCCTTCTTCTACTTTAATTAAGAAAAAATAGTTTTTATTTATCTTATGGAAAGAGATGGAAGAGACAAATCATATAGACTATCTTAGTAGGAAAATCAATGGCAATCTTGATGGGATAAGCTCAGGTCAAGCAACTGCAGAAGAGTTGCAGTTATGAAATTTATTTTGAATGACAGGATTTGAAGTAATTTATCCCCACTCTCCATGTCTGCTTCCTCTGAGACCAGGCTACTCTCCTTATAGGTAAGCTTGGCAAGTGTCACATAGGCCAGGTCTTTGGCTGGTGCTGTCTCATGTGATTAATTCCTACCAAGTGGGATATAGCCTTATTTATGCACTAACATGAAAATTGGAGGAAGAAGCACAATTTTAGCCAGAAAATAAATTAAAATTATCTGCTTACATGCCCTGAATATTAGTTACAGCTGAACTGTCTTTCCTCTTAAATGAAAAAGTATTCTTTTACAAACACTGAATGTTCTTACATTATCACTTTAATATTTAGTGTGTGAAATGTGATGTGAACCAGTGGTGCAGCTGATACTGTGAGTACTGTAACTGTAGACAGAATATTTGAGATCTCCTCTATTTAAACTGAAAGTAAGGGGGGAAGAAGGGGAAAAAAAATGTAAAAGGGGGTGTCCTTCTGCCTGTCTTTGGAGATTGTAAAGATTCCTGGACTGAGACAGCAAGTCGATGAGGAGGCTGGCGGCACTGGGTGTGAGGGCTTCAGGTTTTCTAAGGTGTGGAGAGACAGGGCTCTAACTACAGCAAAATATATGCAAGTGTGCATTTAGTGTTTTTAACACGGTCTTATCGTCAAAATGCCTGGCAGAAAGGTCTGAGCTGTTCTGTCATCAGCACTATTTGCTGCTTTTTGGCCGGCAGGTTTGATTCTAATGGTACTGTGGATAGTGGCTGCTAGATAGTGCCAGCAGGACTAGAAAGCTGCAGTAGTAGAACTAGAGAAACCTGAATCAAATGTTCAGGTTATAATGGCATAAACTTGGAAGGGACATGTACTGCTGTGCTCTTGAGCACAGAAAGATTGTGCTAGGTAACAGTGCAACATGAGTTTCCTAAAAGTGAGGGTGAAGAGCGGAGACTCATAGGGATCCTGGCTAGTTGTACACACTGGTGCAGAGATATTTGGAGGAATTTTAGGTGCATGTTTTCTGGGAATGATGGAGCACAGTTAAGAAATGCCCAAGCTATCACTGACTAGGGCTGTTCCTGGAAAAAGGACAATTCCATGTTATGCTAAAGCTTGTTAATCTTGAGAAGAGTTAGCAGGCTTTTCTTGAGTGAATCAGTGAGACAGCTGGAACAATCCTGTGAAGTCAGCATCTCCACTAGGAACTAGTAGAATTGCATGTGAAGCAGTTTTTCACAGGAAGTGCATTAGTTTTGTAGGGGGTGGAGGACAGCTTTCAAGGAAATTGGGTATCTTCACAGGTTCAAAAAAATCACTGGGTAGGGTGCTGGAAAGCAGACAGTACCATTGCTAATGCTCGGGCATGTTTTGCCATCTCCATGTGTCCTCTGTGACCTACCAAATAAGCCTTCCTATCCAGCAGGTACCACTGGTTTGTACACCTGGCTGTCAATTTGCCTTGTTGGTGACTTATTCTCTATGAATCTAACAGCAGACCGATTACGAGGCATTGGAATAGCAGTTGAAAGCATTCTGACCATAGGAGAAGATAAGTGATCTTGATAACCTTATCCTTGAAATTTAACTCCTAAATTGGTGCAAGTGTGCAGATGAGGCAAACATTAATAGATCTGAGGACATCTTTGATTTCTTGAGGATTTTAGTAATATTGGACCTTTTCCTATTGACACTCAGTACATGAAGGAAGACCAGTTATTTGTGAGGATGTTTTTGTAAGTATCATAACACTTTCCCACAATAAGTTTGGCTTTGGTGGCTGATTGGTGTTTCTGATCCAAACATTCAACTGATCCTTCCCTGATGGGTGCCACTACACACATACTGCTGTACCTTTGTCTCTTCTAAGAAGCTGTGTGTGTTTCAGCAAAGCCCTCAGTGGGCAGTAGGGAGAACTTTGGTTGAACGAATGGAAGAGTGCCCTTTTCTACTATGGGAAGAGGAAACTGAGCTTTGGATATCTGCGATGAACTTCTCTCTAAAAAAGAGCAAACAAGCAAAGTGCAGACATCATCAGATGCAACACAATCTGGTGAAGGAGAGAAGCCTGCCTGAGATGAACCAGAATCTAATGCCCAATAAATGTGAAAACACATTTGAAAATGCTGAAGTCCAGCACTGGGTTGGGCAGTAGGGGAGGTGTAAAGAGACAGAAAAATAATTCTCAAAAATCACAAGTATGTCTTCCATTTGAATTCTAGGACATTTCATTCTCTAGCTTGAATGTTTCATGTAATAGGATGCTTGCTGTCTCACTCTTTCAAATCCCCCAGGATGAAATAATTTTTGTTTTAAAATACTGAATACTCTAGATGTTTACTCTTTTAAGCACATAATTTTAACACCAATTGAAATACTGCAAAGAATACCTTTTGTTCAGATTTGAGATACTATGTTGTGTCTGGGAAGGAAACCTGAGTAATGCTGAAATCTGGTTCCTTGAATTTCAAACATGCATTAGTAAAATGTGATGTAAAGGGAGACAGAAGGTAGAAACTGCTGCAAATTAGGATCCTTAACTTCCTAGGAAGGAGGAGGAGGAAGAGCACACTAGGCAAGTGGGGATGGCTAGGCAGGCATTTTTCTGCAGGTGACATGGTAGAAAAATAAGACATGGCTTCATAGCTGCTTCATACGTATCAGTACTCCACTCAGATCTGACAGATATATGCTCACCACTGGAAAAGAGAGCAAACACATTGTTGGCTTGGCACACTTTAAAATGCATGTGCCAGCACACATGTGCTGAAGTTTAAGCAGGACAGTCAAATGCCTAAGGCAGACCAACTTCATGCCAATTTTAGTTTGCTAGTCAGACTTGGCTAGCTGTCACTTCTTTCCTTCAGCATATTTTACAAGCTATTGGATAGCACTAACATCCAAACCAAGTTGAAAGAACCTCTCAAGTAAGGCTGCAGGAGACCTTGTTGTTTCACAGGGCTTTTGTTCTGAGGGCTGCCTGGTGTTCCTTGCTTGGACTAGAAGCTTGGTACATTTCAATACTGGAACTGAACTTACAGGATGGACCTGCAGTTGCAGAAACATTGGTAGCAAAGGATCTAGAATTAATGGAACAAACAACAAAAGGTGCAAATTATCTGAATTCTAGCAATATCTTTTAAGGTCATGTGGTGTAAGCCTTTAATAGATGTTTTTGTCTGGCTGCAGTGTGTCAGGCAGCACACAGCTGGATCTAAGTGAATGATTTTATCTGCTTCTGCAGGTAACTTCTAAGGAACCTATTTTCTGAGTAGTCATGGGATGGATACATTAGAATATTAACAAAATGCGTGACTCTTCTGGAGCAGCTCATTAGTGTCCTTTTTAATGGCATTGCATGATAGCTTGCTATGTTCATGTGTGCAAAAGGTGAAAGTGCCTGGTTGGGTAACATTTTTCTTTCACTTCATATACAAGGCACAAAGTGCAGGATGAATCCTGATACATAGTGGGAACCTGAAGGCAGAAGTAATGACTGACTACTTGGAGTGAAGAAACTTGCAAGTTTTTATTGAGCTTGAATTGGAAAATACTGTTCTGTGGAGGGAGAGTGGCTTGCTGAATCTGCCTGACCACCTATCCCCTGGATTTATTCCATGGCTAGAGCACTGCAGGAACTGTAGAACATTTAGTCTTAGGGCAAGTAATCTGCTGGGTCTGTCTTGGGACCTGGGAACTACCTGCAGCTGCTGAGTGCAAGTTGCTTTCTTATTTTCTCTGTTGCTAGTAACAATGAAGCTGATAGCAGCATCAATTTCACTGAGCCACTGCAGGGCCCTGGGAGCTTCTGATTTACAGAAATCCCTAATTTTGGCCAGCTCTTGGACAGAGTTAGTGACCTGGCTTTTGTTCTGCTTGCTATGTGTGTGTATTTGATTGCTGTCTCTGATTCCTGGCAATCAAGGTGACCTTGTGCATCACCCTGTGTGTTTTCCTTTTTAGTATGGCTGGGTTGTTTCCAGTTGCTTAGCTGCTTAGACTCATAGTGCCAAGACAGCTTTGCTCTGAACTGCATCACACATTGAACAAAGCAGCTCCCGCAAATCTCAGCAGG
Source organism: Patagioenas fasciata (assembly GCF_037038585.1). Classification (NCBI taxonomy): domain Eukaryota; kingdom Metazoa; phylum Chordata; class Aves; order Columbiformes; family Columbidae; genus Patagioenas; species Patagioenas fasciata. The sequence goes on from NC_092520.1 coordinate 95,199,940, forward strand.
TCAGTAATGATACAGGTTTGAATAATGTGGGACAAATTCTTTGTCAGGTGAGGCCCTGTTTTGAGGCAGCTTCAGCAGCCAATTCAGGGTTCCCCTCGCATGAATCTCCTTATGGCACAGAGCCAGAGATAACAGGTTTGCGTCATCTCTCTATGCAGCCCCTGGGCAGGGTGCGTTGCCAAGGCTGCAGAATGTTCTCAGTCCAGTGATTCCCCTGCTACTGGAGTAGCCCTAAAGTTACTGTCATAACTTCGGATGGCTCTGGGGCTGCTTGGAGTTGCTCTCAGTGACCAAATTGCCTGCCTGGGGGTTTGAGGAGTAGAGTTAGTGAGGCATAAACATCCTCGATGTTGTCTTGAAAATCAGAAGACTTTGCCCTAGGGTAAAGGCAGAAAGTTCCTTTGCATGGCAGCTTGAAACTGCCATAATTAATACCTTTTAAAACCTGGCTGGCCAGTAGCTAGTCCAGTCTAAGACTGTAATAACATCTGTTTACCTCTGAATATATAGGAAATAGGAATAAGTGAGAACAATATTTTTTAATTGTACAAATGGAAGTAAAGAAAAAAGCCAGAATTTTTCAGTCTGGGAAGAAGCAGCCTGTTTTAATAATAACCAATATGATCAGATATGAAGCAATTTGTCAGTGCAGACTTTTGCCATTAATAACCCAAGCTGTCCCTTGAAGACAGCCTCTAACTCAATTACAGCTGAGTTTGTAGCTCAGCAAATTAAATTACCCTGAACTTCAGAAGGATTTGGAAGAATCAAATATGAAGTCAATATTTGTTACAAAACCACCATCCATAATCAGTTATATTGTGGCTCGGCAAGGACCTGACCCATTAATTTGCTTAGGGTGCTCTTCCTATCTGGGTATGCTAATATTAAAGGATACCCGATAGACCATCTGAATCCAAATGCTGTTCCCAGATCCCAAATGTTCTGATTTGCTCCTAATCAGATGCCACAGTCAGTTGCCATCAGCTGTCTGTTTTGTCTGTGCAGATGGCTAAGGCTTTTAATTTAGGCTGCAGAGATGTACCTATGTTGCTCCATGATTTGCTCTGTTGCAGAATAAAGATTGCTAGAAGGTAATGCAAGCTCAGAGGGAGGTAACAGCATGCTATATTTTGTGATATGAAGCACTGACTTGCTCAGATTTTCAGTTCCCAGAACTAGTTGCAGTGCCTTCTCCCCAGGGTACTCTGCCTATTCTGTTGCCCTGGTACAACTGTTTGTGGATCAGAGATGTCAACTACATTACTGAAATGATCAGCAGAAACAATTAAACTATGTATTTTTTTAGCAGGATCATTTAAATGATTGTTTTCAACACTTCTCTGATTTATTTTTAACTTGAATGATTTTAGTGCTCCTGTTTTCTGTGTGACCTTGCAAACAATTATATCCAAACAAGTGATGTGCATTGGTGACGGAAGGTGTGACTAGATTGGGCTAGACTGGGACGTGGGAGCTCTTAAGGCAGATTTCCTGCCCAAAATGTCCTTTCTGGCACTGTAGTGCCAGGTCTGGTGCTACCAATAGATAAGAAATAATAGGAGAAAAAAAGACCACCTTAAGCTCAGTCATTTTTCATTTATGCCATCTAGCTCAATCAATTTTTATGTAATTGAAATATTCCTCATGGGTCACCTTGATGTTTCTTATCCATTTCCAGTGTAATTAGGACATGGGCTATATCACCCATGTGCAAATCAGAGCTGAGGTAATTTTTAGGCAAGTGGTGTAAGAAGGCATATTCTGTAGTTGATTTTACCGTTTTTGCTCTTTGCTAAACAAAGCATAACATAACATGCAGTTTAGAGAAATTCCACAATACAGCACTGAGTTTCCTACTCATGTGAGTAATTCTGGTGAATTGAAGGCAACTACTTGTCCACATATGGGCTACCCCTGTAAATAAGCCTTGCAGGAGCAAATCCTCCATTTCCTGGGGAAAGAAAGAGGGATTATTTCTCATGGTTGGCATGGTAATTAACAGGATTTGGAAAATACATTCTTGCAGCTGCTTTCAAAATTAACTTCAAAGATTCCGTTAATCCGTGCCTTGGAAAAAAATTGTGATTACAATGTCTTCGGAGAAATATCAGCTTAATAATGTTTTAATTCAAAATATGCTAATAACCTAGATATTAAACAAGCTACTGTTTGTGATAATTATGTTTATTACATTTGGTGTTGGTGTAAATATTCTGTTTAGAACACTATATTGGATTAAAATACAAAATCAGCATGTTCTTACTGTGCTGATTTACAAACTAGAGACTGGCATTGGCAAAAAGTGAGACACAGTGAAAGGTTGTCTCTGTGATATTAGAATATTTAAAAAAACAGTATTGTGAGTTCCTGTATCCCAGACAGTGATTTTTCTCTACCTGTTTTCATCAGGTGGCTCTTTATTTAACCTGAAAGTGTTCTGGGTGCTGAAGCTCTGTCTGTGTACACGCAAAGTGCCTGTTCTGAGGACTTATCTCAAGCCAAAAGCTCTGTCTGGACAAAAGTAAACAAATCAAACCTCTTGAAACTGAGGCAAATGTCCTGACTCTTCTAACACCCCTGTGATTAAGGCAACTCTGCCCATTAGGTGGAGTACGCATTTTTGCATAAATGTGAATAAAATGCATGTTTTACAGGGATAATCCCCACATTGCAAACAAAATCACACAGGATCAGGGACTCTAACCCTATCTTTCAAGTACTGTGATAAGTCCCAGCTTCAAGGTTACTCCTTCAGTTCTCATTGCTTTTTCTGTGCCTGGCTGTCGAGTGGATCGACATGAGGGCTGGGGCTTTCCACCACCATGCCTCCATGTGCTCTCTCATAGGAGTTGTGGGTTCACTCTGAGTAAATGGTACCTAAACCTATGTACCTTCCTCCCTGGGCAAATGCAGCAATCAGTATATCAGCAGTCAACCTGGTAAACTGTCTGCTTTTCACACAGGTTGCAGCTTGTATGGACAGGCATACCTTGAATATAGTGCTTTCCTTCTGTATTTGAAAGTAATATTTGAGACTTAATTGCACCAGTGTAAATGACTGCCAAAGACGTAAGGATATGAATGCTGAGGTCCAGGTTTCATCCTTTATAGAAAGATGAAAGGAAATTGTGAAGAGATTGTCTTGCCCAAATCATTGCAACAGCAAGAGCCAAGCACTGGTCCACAGTGTTTAGAAGGAATATAATCTGTAGTTACCCATGGCTGTGTTGTTAATTTCTGACAAATTTACTGTGGTTTCTTGCGTGACAATATGCATGTGTTTGCATGCTCATGTGCCTTCAGTGACTGCAGAAATCATAGAACACCAGTGCTGATCACTGTGCCAACTTTTAGCCACTGCAGTCTGAATGCTGTTGGTTCATCTCAGCCCACCTGTGGAGCTTTAATTAAAATAGGTATAGGACAGTCTTAGTAAAATTAAGGACAATTGAGAGCTAGTCAAGTAGAACATTGCTTGACCCATGAAGTCAATTACAGAAATCATCAGTGCCAAGAATTAGGTTTTGACAGCCAGTGTTGAAAGATGGCTTCTGGCACTCTTGCTCTGGCAATATGATGCTGCCCTGGCAATGCATGACAGCCAGAAAACTGGCTGTGGAAAACTCCCTTTGTAAAAGAGCATGCAGAGAAGGTGCCAGAGTGTGAGAGTAGAGGCCATATTTTAAGGAACTGAGATCTTAGGGTGAGAGCAGCCAGGGAAAAGCAGTAGTGTCCAGAAAGCCACTTCTATCAGAAATGTAAATTATCATTGGTCATAACCAGGAATGGACTGCTTTATAGTGAAGTATATGTTGTTAAAGTTTTTCCTTTCTGTCAGGTGTCCAGAATCTATATGTGATTTCTTACAAGGATGTATAAGGCAGAAGTAACAGATATGTTGTCAGATTTACCAGCATTGAAACAAAATATTGGCTAGGTGTCCTGTACTCAAAGCAGTTACGTTAAATGTAGGTTTTGAATAATACTTTCCTTTCATAAATATTCAGAACCATGTCTATAAAAATGTGGGAAGAAAGAGGAAGAGCTTGGTAAAGACGCATGAATAGATCAGTGAGAAAAGCTTACTTATGCAGCTTCTACTGCGATTTTCATAACCATATTAAAACTTCTCTGAAATTCTTCACTTCTGTCTGCAGATGTTCTTTAGGTGACTAGCTGTTACTGATGTGAATGAACCTGTATGTCACAGAATTGGTTTGGGATTTACCATCTGTCTGTATTGCAGACCAGTTCTGAGAAGACTTATAGGAGGAGAGAACGAGTGAAATGGCAGAATTTGTGCATGGTTCTCCAGTGGTACATCTTTTCTCCCTTCTGTTCGTCTTGGTGTTTTTCAATTTATAATTCAAAAAAAACCATAGTGCTAAAATCCCAGTCCCTTAATTTAGAGGCCAGGTAGCCCTGGGCAGCTTCAGTAAACAGATCTTTTTGTCACAGCAGCATCATTTTTCCTGATCTTAACTTTTAATCTTAAATATGTTAATGTCTTTTGTTCTTATTACCATGTATACTGTGTTGTGGTTAAGAGTAATGTTTTTCACATCTAAAGGTGTGAAATACAGAATGCTATAGTTTCAAGTCTCTTATGACATTAGAGAGAGCTTGTCAAACAGTGAAACAGAAATTTCTAGTAAAGAAGAGTTTGACCTAATTAACCACATTGAAGTCCCAAATTCTACAAACTGTACCCATTCATTCCAGGTCATAGCTGTTTGGTTCTTGCCCTTACTTAAATTTTGGGTATTTGTCTAGTTTCTGACATACAGCTTGTGTTCTTCACTGGAGCGTGAAAGAAAAGCAATCGCAAAATTCCCTTTGATTTCAGTCAGCTCAGGATATCACCTCATCACATAATTATTTTCAAGTAGTGTGTACACAGAGTATTGATCTACCAGCAGTAGCTGATGTCTCCCTCAGTACCCACTGTTTATAAATTTAACATCTTTTTAAAAAAATAGCATTTTTATATTTAGTGTTACAAAGCATAGAAAACTCAGGGTTTTTAGAACCAGGGGAGCTGAATATAATATGCCTGGACAAGAAGGTTTATAGAAAAGGAGGCTATGTGAATTATGTGGGTCCCATATTTGTTAGGGTCCTCTGTTCTGTGTTTTTAATCCAGATTTCTCTAATTAATTTAGTGTGTAGGAAGGTGCATTCTTGTGTAATGCCTTCAAAAGTCTACCTAGGAGAAATCAAAAAAATGTACTATGAACTTTCAGGCAGTAATGGTTATACACCAAGAATGCTTTGATATTTACTTGTGCCTATAGTCTAATGAACCTCAACTGAGTCATATTTCAGTAATCTAAAATTCTCAGTATGTTCAAAGATCAGCTAACACTAAGTAAGTGTAACTCTGTAAGAGTTTTTCTTACCTTGTTCCTTGGTATAGTCAACCTTAATTGTCCTGATTTGAGGAACAGTACAGGAACTATTTTGTTCTGAGAAACAGCAGGTAGAAATTGCTCTATCTCCTGATCATTCTGCTGTTAACTGGTAAACTTTCCTGACTTGGAAAACATGAAAAGTCATTAAGCAGATAGTTGCAGTGATGCAGTGACATTTTTATTTGAAGGAAGGTTATAAACTTGATAAATTTGTAAATATTTTGGTACTTTTTTCATTTTTAGGCTAAAGCAGATGAACTCTAAAGTAGGTTCTAAAAAACTGAGGTGCTTATAAAATAGTTTTGATTCAATTTATATCTCTTTCAGATAAAATCTTGTACAGAGAACAGATGGTAGTGCAGAATAAGGGCTTGCTTGGCACACAGCAGGCTGACCCACAGCCATTTTTGTGCTGTATTGTACAAACATGTATTTGCTTCTGTCTACACACATGTAATGTCTTTTGTTAGGGATGGACCTGGTAGCAAAAAAAAAAAAAACTGAAAAGCTTAGGATATGCATAGACATCACTGCTGCTCCTCTAGTCAAGGAGTACAGAATATTCTAATAACATTTAATGTTTCAATGACTGTTTTTTGTCCTGAGTCAAGTCTACACTGACTCTTTCTGCTATTCACTTCACAAAAACTTTCTGCTGTTTCTAATCTCTGAATTCTATCCTTGGATGTTTTTTTGGGTTTTTGATGTAGAAGGAATGTTCTTCTGAAAATCTGCACCTGCTGCTTTACTGGGTTACAGCCTGCTGTACATTCTTTTCCTGCACTGGGATGAAATGGCAGAATAATGTTGTTATTGTAAGGGCTCATTTGTCAAAAGTTTCTGGTGGTTTCATGTCCCTGATCTTGGGCTTTCTGTGGCTCATGGAAAAAACAAATAACCCTTCTGGCCCCAAGGATTCTATAATCAACACCTGGTTACAATCCCTAATGCTGAGGTGCTAATTGGAAGTGTAACTGAAAAGATCAGGCTATTTCAAAACAAGAACAGAATGTAAGATTAAAAGCAAAAGTTATACTTGGAGGTACAGGAGGGGCTAGAGGAAAGAGTAGAAAAGCTGCTGCAGTAATTTCACATTCTTGAAAAGCCCTCTGGGCTGTACATTCACTTCTGGCCTTAGTTTGTACACCTAGGAGATTAATTTAGTACAGTTTTTCATACTACACTAGCTAGCTGCTGTGTATAGCACTGAGAATTTAATAGGAAAGAAAACCTGTTTTGTTTTCTTACTGGGGTTTTTGGGCATATGGCAGTAGTCCTTTTTCCTTCCTCTTCTGACAAGTTGGGAGTGACTTTGATTTTGGAGAAATTTTTAATGATGTGCCTTTGTTCTGTAAAACCACAGAGTTAAAAATTAATATAGCTCTGAGCAGTCATAAACTGTTTCCTCCTACGCAACATAGCAACAGAACTGTTTATCCTGTTCTACTGTATAGTCATTATGGTTTTGCGCTTGAAATAAATAACTTACGCTTTTTCTATAGATAAACAACGTTTAATCCAATTCCTTAATTGTATTTTTTTAAACGTGTTCATTAGAGCATAAGCAAAACAGCGCTGGGTGCGCGGGGGATTCACTCTACCCAACACGCACACTCTTAAGAAGTGTGTTTAAATACAGTAAGGTATTACATATTCATAATGACCCCAGGAACGCCTATACATATTCATGACCTTTCCCGCTTTTTATTAAAATGAGTTTCATATAACCATCTACATATTCCCCTCCTTGACCCTCCCCTGTTGCGCCTGCACAATGTCACTTGGTGAATTTGAGGAAGGGTCTTTAGGGGTCTTTGGATGAAGGCTCCTTCAGCTTCGTCACAGTGGACTTTTTACCTTTTGCTCATTATGAAGAACTGGCTGGAACCCAAGCTACCAAACCGACTGAAACCGGACTGGTGCCCCCTTTTTGCTGTAAATCTTGGCTATCTTGTCTCCTCAAGGTTGCAGCTGGTGCTGTAAAACTTCTTATCTCAGCATTTAATGAAGTCCTGCTTTTTTTAGCACATTTGGTTACATATAGCTCTAAAATAGTTGCTTAACCCTTAAAATATTAGTTCCCTCTATCAATATAACTTCCTAAACAAGTTTCATAATTAATTTTTTTTTATACGTAGAATTTAACCACCTTTTTCCCTTTTTCAAGTTCAGAGTCCGTGCCTCATTTGGTTATACCTTTAAACATTAAATATCTTAGCACGAATCACAACTGCATTTTTCACACGCTCATGTTCATTTTGGCTCTGTTTCTCCTTTGTCTAGTGGAAAGTTTATTCAGTGCTTCTGTCCTAGTGCTTGCCTTAGAAAATGCTGGGGAATTTTAGAAACAATTTTTGAATGAAGGAAGCTGGCTACCAGTTGCAGGAAACAGAAGTTACATTGCTTTTATTTTTTAAATATCATCAACTTGGATTTTCTGTTTAAAACCAAAACTCAGAAATTAATATTGTTTTTCTTGTATTTCATCATTTTTAATTTGATCTGTTGTGTGTGAGGACAATATCTGTTATACCAACTTCTGGGGGGCTTTCATCCATTGCTTCTTGAAAATACCATTAGTAACTTCTCGTGTTTAGTCCTCTTGTACTCCAAAAGGCATTAAAAATCTAAGCTTTGTTTTGCAGCCTTGGGTAACATCACGAAAGGTGATGAAAGAAGCAAGAAACTCCAGCTGCTAATAATACCAGCGTCTTGAAAATGTTTTAAAAAATAGGTCCGTGGAATGTGTTGAAATAAAAGGTGGATCATCACATTGTATTTGGCTTTTCCATAAGCTTCAATGCCTTGTTAATGAGCCACTCATTTCTACTTTCAAATTCATTGCACTCATTTGGAAGACAACACAATGCTTATAGATCAAAATATGTGTGTAACTGAAGGGAAGGCTATCAGAAGCTTGTTTGGCAGACTTTCAGGCTTTGTACATGTCCAGTGGTCACCAAAAAAATTAATGGCTGTAGAATACTTAGACTGATTTCAGACTTAAAGAAAAACCTTGACCTCATAAATAGAAAAACACTCATTAACTAAAGCCAAGTTTTTATTCATTTTCTTTGACAACTTTCCCCTTTCCCTGAGGGGAAATCCAGAGACATGAAATAAATGTGTGGATCCATATTCAAGCATTCCATCAATAGCAGACTGAACCTGACAGGTATAGCCCAGGGAGGAAAGAGAAGCTTTCATAAAGGCTAAGTAGCATAGCCTGAAACACTCAAGAAAGAACACAATTTGAAAAAAGCATTTAAAAATAAACAGGGACAAAAAAGCAGTATAGTTACCATTTTACAGATGGGGAAAATCCTGAATTTTTTGGAGGAGGAAGGGGGGTCCCAGTAAATTAATACTGAAGTCTAGTTTCAGATATGGGTTGAAACTGAATTAAGAAAGTATTAACTAAATTTTAAATTAATGGCATGACGGTTAATATCTTCAGCAAAACTGGTGGTTGGGTGGATTTATTGATGTCTGGATGTTGGTAACTTAAGCTTTTGTGAAAGATACTTATCCCTTTAGAATACCATTCTTTGGTATAGGCAAAGTCTTCTCTCCTGTCTTAGGTTTTGAGGCTCCAGGGAGAAACAAATATTTCCATGTTATGAGGAGACTGTAGCTGTGGTTATAGACTCAGTTGTTTTCTCTAGGGATGCTCTGTCTCATTGCATGGAGTGAGATGAAGCAGAGCAGTAGAACAGAGATACACACTGAAGTCTGCTACAGGGAAGATGAGAAACTCTACCACTGGCATGTGGATACATGACAGACCATATGTAGCTTTTTGTGTTCTCTGGAGGGCTTCAAAGAACTTTCTTTCCTCCTCTGGCTTCTGAAGTAAGGTTTTGTATTTGTCTTATTAGCCTCATATACCTTGAAAATACAATCACTGTGGGAGAAGGACAGACACTAGAGCAATAGAGAAGGCTTTAATTAGATCTTCTAGAGTAAACGCCTGAAGATAAGTATGCCTGTATGAATTTTCAGAAGACAATCAATATGACTGTCCCTATATTGGCACAAACCATTTGGTTTGCAGTGTTATTGCAGCTGTTAGCTTTCCTGATGCATGAGGATGTGCTACTTCTGATATCTGAGTGCAGTTGGATTTGTTACTGAATTTAATACTCATTTTATACATGTACTACCCCAGAGGATGGATTATTTAATCTGTTTCAGTAATAGAAGCACAAATTTCTTATGCAATATTATGCTAGATTTACTGTACTAGTTTGCTAAGGTACCTTAATTCCACCTGTGAGATGCTTCCTCTGGGGGATGTTGCATAATTTTCACAGAGTGACCATTTCTAAGCTAGAAAGTCATGTAGTAGTGTAACCACACTAAAATATTCACAATGGTAGAGCTATGTTTGGACTGCAGTGGTGTTTGCTACATGTCACTTTAAAAGTGACTTAAACCAGTTTTTCACGGAAAGTCAAGAGGCTATTCCTTGGGCACAGTGAAGTGGGAATTTTCATCTCTACTTGTGGATGAATCTTCTGGCCAAAGTTGAGTCAGAAGAACCATGGAAGTGGAGGCACAGCAGGAATTTGAGGAGTTATCCTGCTGTAGTTCCTACTTTTGTACTGCTGGACACTTGGATTACATTACCTCATTACTAAATGTACTAATTTTATGCAGCTGCAAACATAGTTATGCAGCTGTACCCAGATGGTACTATGTGTTCCTTTTCTGACTGGTAGGGTTTCAAAACAACATTGCATGAGAGAATGACTATCCAAGGTATTGAGGAGAAAACAGACTGTAACTGCTGGTAATTCCAAGGGAGGAAAAAAGCACATTCAAGTTTGTACTAACCACTTTTTTTTTCTTCCCCTTCCCAGAGACAAGGGTCTGGAGCTACAAATGGAAAAGACAAGACATCTGGTGAGAATGGTAAGGCTAGATGACTTTGAAGGAGAATATTGAGTTGAATTGAGCCAAAATCATTTTACTGTAATGACAGATGTCAGGAGTTGCAACCACCCTGGTTTCATATCTTACCTTTTGAATGTGTTTTGAAAACTGGAAGGGAATTCAGTGGAATTGTATCCTTTATTTTAGTATGTTCAAAGTATCTACTGAAGTAGAGACCCAACTCTGAGCTTATACTAGGTAAATCAAAGGACTCTATAGAAGTCAGTGCAGATACAAATGAGACCAGAGCAAGATAGTGTTAGGTATGTACAAAAATGACACAAGAGGCAAGGTTAAATATTATGAGCAGCACTACAGAAATGAGGAAGATAAACAAAAGTAACTAATTACAAAGGACTTGCTTATAAACATAGTTTGTGGCATCAGATCCCACCTAATTTTAGGCCTATATCTGAGATACCAAAGTTAGAAGCCACTTGCATGGAGCTAATTTGAGTGTTGCTAGGGGTAGGCTATGGATGGAGCTGCTCACATAGCAGGACCATGTGGCAAATAATCTTCCAACTCTGACACTCTACATAGGCCAGTGAATTTGGACTCATGCTCCACTGCTCTAAGGGGTGAGTCATTTATTTTTTTGACTCTAACAAAGAGGCCAGCAGGAGCTGATTTCTGCCCCTTAGGTTGTACAAACAATTCTAATTGGGAAGTGTTGTGTTTTTTTTTTTTCTGAAAGTCAAACTGAATTTTCAGTGAAATAAGCAATAGTTTTTTAGATGAAATCTCAGTTTATTTCCTGTAGGAGGCAAAAATGCTTTACACACAAATGATCCTTTGATTCAAATCCAGTTACTGTCAAACATTTTCCAAAGGAAAAGATTTTGGTCAGCTTTAATTATATACCCAGTTGAATATAAGGCAGTGTCAGTTTGTAGACATTCATGAACAAGACAAGGATTAAACTATATAAATATGTGGTCTGCTTCTGCTTGATCATCCAATTATAATTGAAATATATTCTGGTAGTTCATACTATCTGCTGAAAAACGGGAAGAACATAAGTCACTTCTCTGAAAAGCCAAGGGTTTTCCAAGATGAGATATTAATATTTGAGCAGTTATTTTAGATAAGCATTTTGGTCTTTGTGTTGGTCTGAACAGAATTTTTGAGCCCTTTGAAGCAACATATCCTGAAACATTAAGAACCTTCATACTTAGTTTTCCTAATACAGAGAGGTGACTTTCCCATAAGGGCTGTTTGCATAATGTTACAGTAAATGAAATCCGTAGATGATGTTCCCAATATTATAAAATACAAATTAGTGTGGGGAAGAAAAGAGAAATATTGTCTTGTTACAGTGTCTTGAATTAGTGAGAACAAACATACTTCGACAGCAAAGCCATTTGTATTCTCAAGTTAACAGGAAAGGAAAGCAAGCAAAATTATGTCAGCCATTTGGGCAGCATGGGAAGCATGTTTTTCTCTTTACTGTTTGAGTACGTTATGAACTGAGCTCATTTGCCTTGAATTTCTTCACGAATAAAACTGTCCTTTTGTCAAATTTAGCTTAGATTTACTGATCCTGCAGCCTTTTAAAAGCCAAATCCTTTTATTCTCAAAGGGAATTTTCAGTGAGAAAAGGCTGCATCATTAATTTACAATTTTATATGATTTAGTGGTAGCATAGTTTTTAGGTATAATATAAACAGGCAGATGTGCAGTTAATCTTAGACAAATAGATATCAATTATTTTTTGTAATGAAATTATAACAAAAAACCTGTCAACTACATAAAATAGAGGAGCAGCAGGGGAGATGGAATAGAGTCCTCTGATCTCCCCAGTCCATATGCTTGCATGAAAATAAAGCAGAATCATAACTTTGAACTTGAGATTAAATTTTAAATCAAAGAAGCAGAAATATATAGCTCTTTGTCCTTATTAGCTCTGTGTAGTTAGAACTCAAGCACAAGTTATTTTTTCCTCTGAAAACTGGGGTGTGCTGTAAGCCTACATATACAATGTAGGTCCTCCTTTACATGTTTTTTGGCCCAAAAGCCTGCAACGTTGTTGCTGTAACCAGCTGCCTCTTCATATGTCTGTTTCCCTGTCAAAAGGGAACTTTACCTCCTGTTTAAAAGGGGGATGGGAGATAAACCAAAACCCCTTTCATTTTCTTGTAGAAAAATAAAAAGTTATGCTATGAAAATATCTGCACATGCAAACTAGTCTGGTCACTGTCTTTGCTCTTGACTGCAAGATCAGGAAAAGCTGCTAAAACTAGCCCTAATAACAAATAAAGATGCTCAGCTCTTTTCAGGAGTTTTGATCCACATAGTGGAGACACTGCTATGGGTCAAGTTTTCTTTGTGCGTTGCTTGTAGAAAATGAATGCTGGGTCCATCTCTAGGCTAGCTCAAAATTGGAGAAAAGAAAACTAATGACCATCGTAATCAGTATTCTCCTTTTTTGAAGACGTGTGGCATTGCTGTCACTGTAAAGCATTCAGGAAAATTAAATCTCTGAAGATTCATTTTATAGTAGCAATGCTTTTTGTAATGCTTATGAATGTGTGTTCTTGTTTGACCTTTGTTAGATAACAACATTGTATCCTTATTTGTATTTACTTCTTACCACCACAGCAGTGGGCTCTCTCAGCTTAGTCTCCCTTCCAGTGGAGGATTCTATCACAAAAAAATACAGGCTTAGTCCCAGTTTCTACTGAACTGCCATTGCCTTTTTCTAGCAGCTGTGCTTATTGTCTCAGGGGGATAAGCAATGGAAAAGACTGAGCTTCAGAAAAGCCAGTATATTGGAACAGTGATATGCCACAGTACAAAAGTTTGTGATAATGCGAGAAGAAAATCCCATACACAAACTGTACTGGTTGTCATGTTGACAAATGGACTGTTGTACCTACATGGGACCTTCATTCATCAGCAGTTATCTTTCCTCGTCTGCCTTTTGGAATAATCTTCTGGATTCCTAGGTGATAAGGTGTGGGGGCAAAGCTCCCTCTTCTCTTTCAGAGCACTGATTACTAGCAGATAGGATTCCTCTCCACTCTGTTTTGTCTAATATATGCCACCATACCTTCTTACATATATATATTTTTTCCCCAGCAACAAGCCTGGTAGTTCTTGAAGCTGTGTCAGCATTATAAGTACTGAATAAACACTCATCTTGGAGTAACTTTTACTTGCACTGAGAGTTTTGCTGTTAACCTTCAAGACCTCACTGGATGGGCAAGCCCTAGATGACGTTTGTCTGTCTTCACCTTTTAAACAAGTTGTCCTTTGTCCTTTTACAGGTTATGATCAAAATCAGATGGTGACTCATGTCTTCCTATGGAAAAGTGACTATTGCCTTACGATGTATTTGCATAGTACATCAGTGGCTGGTGAAATCAATGGAATAGCTCCTGATAGCTTCAGTGGGCAGTGTATCATGCCAAGTAGCTTTTCCATCCAAAACATACTGTATTGTGGTCAGCAAAGTCTATGGAATTTAATTTTGTTGTCAGAGTGGGAAGAAAAAAATATTATTGGGAGTAAATTACACAAACTAATTTTCCTGGGTGAAAACTGGTTGAAGGACTATTTCTAAAGGAACACCACATTAGTACTTAGCAGTGATACTATGCATACAGATGCACTTGCATAAAAGCAACTTCTTGAATATAGCCATATAACTGTGGCTGCTATAACCTCACTGAGTCCTGAAGGACCTCAATCTATCTGAAAGCTAAGACATATTTAGTTGTGCATGTTATTATGGACTTGTAAACTTTATTATATAATGCTGTTCTCTATGGTAGAATATCCAAAGGGAAGACAATATTACTATTCCCATGCACTCCCTCCTGTGTGAATCTGACTTGGGCTAATACAGTCAGTATGGGATAAGAAGCTATAATTTCCTTTTTGAACACCTGGTTTGATTAATCTGGTCTATTGTGTGCAAATGCATCTTAAATGAAAACAGGATTTCCCTACTTTTCTTGCCACCCTGGCAATGTCACAAAGTTTCTTTCTAGGCTAACACTTGTCACTTCTCATTCTGTTTCACCTTACCCTGTATTTTTTTTGCTATGTAATTTGTAAGCTGGTAAGATGCAATCTAATCTTTACAACCTAGCGCAACTGGCAGGGAAATAATTATATCAGGGCCAATTATTTCTGTCTACAAGTTTAGAATCATGTCTTCCTATTAATAGATCTCTCACTTTCTTCTGCTATACATAAGCCATTTTATTATTAATTGTTATTTCTTAATCATTTTCTTGAAGTATCAGATTTATCATTCAGCAATATGAATATTTATAAAAACAATGTTTTTATTTGATGAATTCTATAACTTCCTTTGTCTAAGTGAAATGAAAATGAGTAGGTTTTGCATGAACCTAAATGTTATAGTGAAATAGGCTTACACAATCATGGCAAGATGGTCAGTTGTACTGAAAAGTGAATCCCTTCATTTCAGTTTTCACTTACTCCCAAGCACTGGAATTGTCAGTGCATGTTCTCTACTTTGGGGTGTCAGAAAACTAAAAATGAATAAAAGCTCTGCATTTTCTCCTCTCCATGCAGTGCACCATGGAATGCTTCTACGTAAGGATAATGAAGCAGTGGAGTTCATAAATTATCTTTTACATCAAAAATGGAGTATATAAACTCAAATCTAAATGCTTCTAGAAAACATTTACAACAATGGTAAAGAATTATGAAACAATTGTGTGTGGTAAAATAGGGATCTCTCTGGTAAGCTATCCTATGCATCTCGCAGTGTAATAAACCATGCATTTATCTGCTTCATCTACTCAAGGAATTTGGGAAACTTTGCACTTTATATACTGCACTCAGCAATAAAGGATCTTGCTAGGTCTGACAGAGTGAATAATCATCTTCATAGTTATTTATGCAGAGTACTTTGCTTAATACAGGTTTAATTCCTGGCTAGAGGCCAGAATCATTATTGTAGTATGGTCTAATATAAATATCTGTTTAAGAACTCGAAATTAATTTTCCACTAATATTCTCAAATGACTATGTAAAAATGTACTGGTTTTGGGAGCAGCCCTACAAATAAACTTAATTGTGGAAAAAAGATTTAGAAAAGGGAGGGAATATATGAGGCTAATTTGTGTAAATATTCAAAGGATCTCATGGAACATGGCTTGCTCCATCTGCCCAGGTCTAAGGTCACTTTCTTTACAGGGAAAGACAGTGGCTGAGCTGTAGCACTGCAATACCTTATGCATTTTGCCTTTCCCAGATTTCCTGGACTGTAATGCGGTCTCTCCTCCACTTCTTTCAACTTATGTCCAGAGCCAAATTATCTCCTATCTCAATCAACATAGATGATAATAGTGAGGATTTAGGAAGTGAGATGAGAATTGTTTGGTGTACCTCACCCTCCATCTCTTAAAATAGGAAGTCTGTGTCTCAGCAACATTCCTAGATGTATTTGCAACCATCAAATAATGTAACACCTTCATAAGACCTAAATAAGTGTTTGAACCTTCAGCATAATTACATAAATTGTACTTGATTATGTACAGATTGCTCAGGCTCAGAGGAAGGTGTAAAAATCCTGTGTGAACTCAACACCATGATCTGTAGCTGAGAGTGTTTCAGATGGAAGTTGGGACAAAAAGTTAAGTAAACAGTTCTAAACTAATCCCATCTCAAGGCAGAGCTATGCATGGTGAAAAACACTGCAGGCAATCTTATCTACTTTGTTTGATTTTTTTTTTTTTTTTTTTGTGTGCTTTCTTGGGGATGGGTACACATAAAGCTTCCCTAGAACCAAACTAAATATGTCTTGGGTCCTCTCCTGACCTGTATATCTTTTGCCTAGACTGGTCTGTTTATCTCTTCAGACAGCCAACATCTTGGCTAAAGACAGATTGAACCTTTAATAACAGGACTCTGATTGTTCACAGATCTTCCCTAGAGAGGATACTGAAATGAAGAGAGGGGAATTATACAACAACTTCATCTCCTCTCCTAGGTGAATTTCCATTTCTTAAGTCCAGGCATAAGTCCATCCTCTCAGAGGAATACTGTGTGCTTATTTGGGGCAATGATGACAATGACAGATTGTTGCTAGACAGATATCAAAAACTGTTGATACAAATGTTTTGTGAACAAACTTTTAAAGCAATGTTTTAAAGTGTGAGATAAAGTAGACATTTTCTGTACTGAAGCTTCACCTACCCTCACATGTCTGTACACGTGCAGTGGCCATCTGGTTTCATGGAGAGGATCCTCTAATGGAGTTTAAAGTAACAAATATACCTAACTTAAATTTACATAACACTTGTAAGAGGGCAGATACTGTTCTTATTCTTCTGCTACCTGACAAGTTGGGTCTGACACTGTGCATTACTGCTGCACTTCATCTTGTAATGAGCTTTCATTTTTAAATGTTTAGGCAGAACTATCTTAAAAAATAATTCTGCTGAAAGTTTCATCAATTAGCAGAGCCAACAGTACTCATATAGTCTGGCTTATGTCCTGTCTTTGGAATCCCCTGCAAGATTTCATGTTGTTTATCATTTATAAATACTCTTATGACTACCAAATAAGTCCATCTACTAACACAAAAGATTCAGCATATGCACAAAAAAGGTGTCTGGGTGTATGCTCATATATAGTCTCATGTAGCTTTTTCTTGCATGTTGTTTTGGGATTTTTCTTTTCTTCCCTGAAACTGCACTGGAGAGGAAAAGAATGGTTTCCTGTCTCATGGAGTACCAGGAGAACAAATTGAACGCAGAAGTCTCAGGGAAAAGCAAAGCAGGACAGCACAACCATAGAATGATTTCAGCTTTTTAAACTCACTCTTTAAGCACTTGAAAATATGAAATTATTTCAAACTAAACTTTTTTTTCCTGCCTGCAGAAAAGGTCCTAGATAGCTTTAAGATGTGAAAACCCCTGACATTTAATACTTCTGCTACAAATGAATCTGTCTAGGTACTTATATGGTCCTCACCACCATAGTAACAGAGTGACTTCCAAGAATTTAAAAGTAGAGGTAACAATAACAAATTTTGCCCCAGTCCATCTCTTTCCAGTTTGCTACAAGAATAACTTGATTAATTTGAGATCTTTGTTTTGTACACAGTGCCTCCATACAACTTTGGAAACTTGTATGCCTCCTTACATGTGATGTTCTGAGTGCACCTCAAAAATCCTGTTGCATTTCTAAGAATGTGAGAAATAAACACATGTATATAAGTATATATACTTACACATGGTCACTCATACATTCTGCTCCTTTGCAGGAGGTAGAAATAAGTAGAGCTGCAGCATTTCTGCAATATTGAGATTAGAAACATCCCAAGGAAATAATAGTGAACTATGCTCACTTGTAACCTGGTTACAGTAGTCAATAGTTTTAGTAGATAAGAGGATCACAGTCCTGTTGAGTTAGATGGTGTACACTGCCCCTCTCACTGCTCCCAGTTTTTGTCCTTTCAATGTTACTTGGATCCAGATTCTGACAGCACTGGGATCCTGGCACTTGGGAAGTGCCTAATGCTGTGAATGTCTGAGCACCTGAAAGCACCTGAAAGGTGGTAAAGCCCTAATCCTTTCTGAGAAGCTGATCTATAAAGATCAGACTACTCATTGGGGCGGGGGGGGTGGGTAAAGAGTCATGAAGAAAAAATAATAAAGCTTTGATGCTGGTGGTTTTGCTTTTTAGATGACTCATAAATATGCTGGAGTTTCCATCAAGTGCTAATGAGGGAAGGCAGAACTGAAATTATGCCTTTAACAAGTGCCATACTTCTTTTGGAAATCAGTCTGTAATTATCAGTGTGCTACCTGAGTGGGCACCAGGGAGCATGAGACTTCTTCCCATGACTGGCAGGTAGCTGGCATGCACTGGCTTGATTCCACAAATGGGTACTCATTTGAAACCATGCTGTCCTCAATACTCCAGTAAGAGGAACACTTAGTTCTGCTTTGCTGCTGGTGGGAACTCAAATGAAGGACACAGGTCAAGCCAGTCCCTAGATAACCCTAGTAAAACCAATTATGTCACTATATCATCAAGGATGGTTTGGGGCTGCACCAAGACTGGAGTAAATGGCATATGTAAGTAAGCATATTTGCACTGGAAGTCCATGAGTTGCAAATTTCTCTCTAGATGATTAAAAGGCTACAAGAGGCAGATGTAGCTCAGCAGCGTGTTGTGTGGGGGGTGGTTTTTTTTTCTCTTTTTTTTTTGTTTGTTTGTTGTGTTGTTGTTTTTTTTTTCCAAATTAGTGGGAGTGAAAAATAAAAGAGGAACACAATCAATGCACAACAGTGGTTACCAGGATTTACTTTTGCAGAAACCTCACTCTTCATTTTGACTGTATATACTGACTTCATACGATAGGTTTTTTTTTTTGTTCTGTTGTTTTTTCAAGATTTAGTTTTGTAAATTAAATGAAAATGTTTTTCCACTGTAGAGTTCCTTGTCAGTTAGCCACTCAGTAGACAATTAATTTTTTTCTGAAGGTTTTTAAGATTTTAATTTATAGTACACAGCTGTCTTAATGCACTTGGCTTGATGCTCTAAAATTAGCTTGTAATTTGGTGTTATCAGGCTCCTTTATGTAAGCAGGCACCAGAATTTAGAACAGCAGGAGTGTTACAGACATGATTAAAATTTGGTCTGTAGTTGAACTAGTGACCAGAAGAAAGAGCAGTTGACTGCAAAAAGGAATTAGAACATGAACCAGCACAACGCTGCACCTTCAGTCTTGGTGCTCAGAGTGGCACTTAGATAAAGTGCCTAAGTTGCCCATACAATGCAAGAGAAGGATGTCTCAAAGTGGGACTTCAGCTTATGAGTATCTTGGGTTCCTATTCTGAACAGGAGCTGTTAGGATTTACAATAGTAAACTCCATCTTTTTCTCTAGGTTAAGGGTAGAATTCTTCTTGCCTGGCTGTACTGGTGTACCTGTGTGTGAGAGACCTAAAGCTTCATCTGTTGTCAGAGAGAAGAGAGAAACATTCTTTTGTGACATGACGCTTATCAGAACGAGCTTCTTGAGAGAACCTGGTGTTTAGAGAACGTGATCTGATTTAGGTATAAAATGACTTCTGATTTGCTCAGTTCTATCAAGGCAGAGGAATTTGTGGGTAATGCTAAAGTAAAAGTCCTGTGGAGCCTGTATATCTCTGGAGTTCAGTGGGTGCTCATCAGGGTTTTTCAGAATGTCAGTTTTGGATATGGGCATTTAATTTTGCTTTAATCTCAAGCAACTCCACCCTTATTTAGATCTTGACTGATCCTGGTCACATCATGTCTGCTCTTCCAGCCATTCTCTCTATGGAAGTTTGGATATGAAAACATCCAAATATTTCCTGGCTTGAGGTCTTTCTTAGTTAGGATACTGGATCTGATGAAAGCATTTGCTTTGGTCAAACACACTTGGTTCATTTTATTTCCCCAGACCACAGTGTGTTACAAATAGGAAGGACTGAGAAAATACATATTTTTTTCCAAGGAGAAATTCTCAAGAAAAGCAGAAACTTGGATAACACTGAATATAGAAAAGGCATTTCAACAGTCACAGTGGAAAATAGGGCAGGGTGCTCTGGCAGCTCCTGGGAGATATTGTTGGCAGTCCAGAGACTGGAACTCAGCTCTCAGCTTTTCTCTAGGGTCTCACAGTAACATTATTTAATCGTTCATGATGAGTGAGTACTCTAACTGTATTTTGAGTATCTCATCTTTCATTCTAATTTATACTTAAACACCCCTGAGACTGCTGGTTGAGTCTAGGTGGGGAAAGCGTTAATTATTTGTTAGGTTTTAGTGAAACACTGGCACTCCACAGTGACCAATTTACCAGCTCCTCTAAAAGCTGCCAATAAAAAATGGACATGTACAAATGTATTCATTAGCACAAACTAATTAAAATCCAGGCTAACAGCCAGGAAAACAATACATTAATGTAGGATGTTGGAATTCGTTATGCATCTGTACTAATCCAACAACAACTGTCCTGGCTCTGCAGTTTCTAATCTAAGTTACAGATTTCGTACTGATAGCCAGAAAGCTAAGAGTTAGCCTTTTGGATTGCTAATGGCCTTTTTAGTCTAAGTCATTTCTACTGTCATAGGTTCTCCAGAAGTGCTTCTTTCTTAGAATGTGCTGCAACAACCCTGTCTTTCAAACACAACGTGCAGGGCAGAGCCCATCACCTGCACATCCTTAGTTTTATTGCACAGTGGTGGTGCATTACCTTGCAATACATTGTGGCTTTGCTATTCTGCAGTTTGAAGCTTAGATTAGCCTTGATCGGTCCTTTCCTCTGTTTTTCAAGGTTTTGTTTCTGTTCATTCTGCCTGCTTCATATAGGCAGTGTTTTCTCCAGCTAAACAATGCTGAGTGACTTTTTTTTTCCCCAAATAACTTTCTATTTAGGTGTTCATAAAATACTTTCTTATTAAAATTGGTAGCACCTTCAAGAGTTTGGGCCTGAGATCCCTATAGACACTGCAATGAGTTTATGACCCAAGTTTCTGATAAGTAGCAAGAATCAGCTCTGGAGAAAATTCTGGGCTGGATTCTCCAGTTTGTGGCAGATGTGGTACAGCTAAACAGAAGGGTAGGAGAGGAGATAAATAAAGCTTGAATATATATTTATTCTTCTGGCCTTAGAATGATTTCACTGAGCTGAATGTAGGTTACCAGGCCTGGTACTTTTGAGAAAAAACATGGATGCACATGTAAAACCAGACCTTTGATCATGTTTTGGCCTCATCTTTCGGTATGATGGGAGTGCATATACCCTATCCTTGCTTATACAGATGTCCATACAACACAGATGAGAATCAGATACACCTCAAATAACCAGGGGACAGAACCTACATAGGAAAGGATCACTAGACAAAGCTGAGACAGCTGGATTCAAGCTTGTTTGGCATCCTGAAGCAGCTACCTCTTGGTCTAGCAGTCAGCAGACTAATTACTAGCAGACAGTGCAATGCACAAGTGTGTTATGATCTCATCTAATGATTTTGTTCATAAAGCAGACAGCTGTAGCTTTTGCTACCAAAAATTTCTTGGTGACCTTTGCAATGAATCTATTTGTAACTAAACTCTGTGTATATGTTGTGAGGTCTGCCTCTGAGAGGCAAAGATGTATCATGCTGCCTAGAAGAAGCTGGCAAAAAACATTCCTGGCTTCTTTTAGCTAAGAAGGTAAGAAGACAGATGGACGATGTGTGGTTTTGGACCTTTTTATCAATGTGTGATAGATGTTGTCAGTGGAGGACACAGATACAGGCTTTGCGAATCAGTCATTCTATCCATCAACACCACTACGTCTCATCTCAGACAAACTTAAGCCTTTGGCTTAAGTTCCTTTCTCTGTCAAATTCAAGAGAAAGAAACAGCTCTGCTAGACTCCAGTGGAAAGAAATCTGGAGATAAAGAATCCATGAACAATACTGCATGTACTTAGCACACTGGGTTGTATGCCCAATGGGACTAGGTGCAAGATTTGAAGCTGTTTTGCCTGTGTCCAGGAGTTTTGATGGACCTAGTATACACTCACTGTTGGATCTCTTTGAAACTGTGGCCCTATGCTAGAGAAAAGTGTCATAATTGTTGTTTAAGTCCTTATAGTTTTTAAATAAGGGACCACATAAATAAAAAACAAGAGACTGAGTCATAAGATGGAGTCCTCTGGAGGTCTTTCAGCTAAAAACCATTCAGTTACGGAAGAACATCAAAAAGAAACAAATTTTTGGCTATTCACAGAATCACAGAATTGTCTAGGTTGGAAAAGACCTCAGAGATCATCAAGTCCAACCCTTGGTCCAACTTCAGCCCATTTACTAGATCATGGCACCAAGAGCCATGTCCAATCTCAGTTTAAAAATCTCCAGGGACGGTGAGTCCACCACCTCCCTGGGCAGGCCATTCCGATGCCTGATCACTGTCTCTGTAAAGAACTTCTTCCTAATATCCAGCCTAAACTTCCCCTGGGAGAGTTTAAGCCCATGTCCCCTTGTCCTATTGCTAACTGCCTGGGAGAAGAGACCAGTTCCCACCTGGCTATAACTTCCCTTCAGGTAGTTATAGAGAGCGATGAGGTCACCTCTAAGCCTCCTCTTCTCCAGACTGAACAACCCCAGCTCCCTCAGCCTCTCCCCATAGGTCATGTGCTCAAGTCCCTTCACCAGTCTTGTTGCTCTTCTCTGGACCCGCTCCAGCACCTCAATATCTTTCCTGGACTGAGGGGCCCAGAACTGAACACAATACTCCAGGTGTGGCCTCACCAATGCAGAGTACAGGGGAAGGATCACTTCCCTTGTCCTGCTGACCACGCTATTTTTGATACAGGCCAGGATACCATTGGCCTTCTTGGCCACCTGGGCACACTGTTGGCTCATGTTGAGCTTCCTGTCAATCAGTACCCCCAGGTCCCTTTCTGCCTGGCTGCTCTCCAGCCACTCTGTGCCCAGCCTGTAGCGCTGCAGGGGGTTGTTGTGGCCAAAGTGCAGGACCCGGCACTTGGCCTTGTTGAACTTCATCCCATTGGAATCAGCCCTTTTTTCCAGTCTATCCAGATCTCTTTGCAGAGCCCTCCTGCCTTCCAGCAGGTCGACGCTGCCCCCCAACTTGGTGTCATCAGCAAATTTGCTGATGATGGTCTCAATCCCCTCATCTAAATCATCAATAAAGATGTTAAACAGGACTGGACTCAACACTGACCCCTGGGGGACACCACTAGTGACTGGCCGCCAGCTAGATGCAGCCCCATTCACCAGTACTCTCTGGGCCCGGCCCTCCAGCCAGTTCTTAACCCAGCAGAGAGTGCACTTGTCCAAGCCACGGGCTACCAGCTTTTGAAGGAGTATATTACGGGAGACAGTGTCAAAGGCTTTGCTGAAGTCTAGATAGACCACGTCTACAGCTTTCCCCTCATCCACTAGGTGGGTCACCTGATCATAAAAGGAGATCAGGTTGGTCAGACAGGACCTGCCCCTCCTAAACCTATGCTGGCTGGGTCTGATCCCTGGTCCATCCTGGAGGTGCTGTCTGATTGCATTCAGGATGATCTGCTCCATCACCCTGCCAGGCACCGAGGTCAGGCTGACAGGCCTGTAGTTGCCAGGGTCAGTTTTGCAGCCCTTTTTGTGGATTGGGGTAACGTTTGCCAGTTTCCAATCATTTGGGACCTCCCCAGTGAGCCAAGACTGTTGGAAGATGATGGAGAGCAGCTTGGCGAGCTCTTCTGCTAGCTCCCTCATCACCCTAGGATGGATCCCGTCTGGTCCCATAGACTTATGAGGATCCAGACGGCTCAGTAAGCCACCAACTCCCATGCCACAGGCAGACCTTGTGAACAACACAATCTAGAGGCTGTTCTCAGATGCAGCAGAATTAGTGTAGACTTTTAGTCTTTATTCATCATCTTAAGAAGATTAATCCTGCTAATATCAGCATTTTCTCTTCTACATGGTGGACTGGCTGAGGAGTTGAATTAAAATACTTAATTTCTTACTTTTATTAGTTCCTTTTATTATAGTAGAAGATGCTGCACACAAAAACTCAGTGAAGAAAGCAACATCAAGGGACTAGTGCTGCTTTGTAGTTTCTCCCCTGTATATCTATTTGTGTGAGCATGTTAACTCCCACTCCATTTGTTTCTGAGCTTCAGGTTTTAGTGAACATAAATGTAAGCACATCCACAAGTACCATTATTTTTGGAGTGGATACTATGCAAGATCACGAAGAAATTATTGTTTTCCTCTCCAAAGTATAAATACATCCAAATTTACTTGAAACTTGGCATGGAGAGGTTTTATGACTACCTTAAATCTAACTCTATTTTCAAGCTTCACACAAGTCTTAGGACACCACATTAATTTTCTATGCTTGTAAGTAGTTTTATCCAGGATTATATAGTACCATAACGCATATTTAGGGGCAGATTTCTTGATTGAACTTGCAGAATAGAAACTAGCATCTAACTAATCTGAGATAGAGAGCAGCTGCTTCTGTTCTGCTGTGTCTTTGTTGTTGTTTTTGTTTTGTTTTGCTTTGCTTTTTGAGGTTCCTGGCTTAGCAGCAGGAGGCTGACTACAGCTTCCACTTTGGTTCATCACAATTTAACGTTTTAGTATAATTGCTGAGATAGTGATTGATCCAGCCTAGAGATGCCAGCTTTCTCTTCCAGTGTCAGGGATGCCTTTTGTTGTTGTAAGTGATGTTGTCTGGATGTGACAAAACAGTTGATAAGTATGACCAAGCATGCTAGAAAACAAAAAATAAGCAATGTAGACTTTCAGTTCAGGCAGTTCAAAAAAAGGTGTTCTGTCCCCCCAGTGTCTTTCTTCAGAGGAATATCTGATTGATTTGGTTTAAAAATAATAATAATAAAAAAGTTCTGGTTATTGCTGGTCATAAGAGGTTGCACAGGTTGAGGTAAGCAGCAGAGAACAGACTCAGATTCTCAGCTGGTGCAAATTGCCATAGCTATTCTGGCAGTGATTTCTGTCGTTTTATGCAAGACCCAAGAGACATTCATTATACTGAAGCCTTTAACAGTCATCATCTTGAATAAGTAGATAGTTTTCTGGTAGATAGTGATGCCCCTTATTCTCACAGGCAATGAGTGTTTGCCACGAGAGTGGGGTGATGCATGTGATGCAGTGGGATGCTCTGGGGTGATTCCAAGGTATCAGAGTGATTCCTGGTCTTTCAGGCAGGCTAGGCTGCTAAGATGGGTCAAGATAGATATTTCTTATTTTCTTCTTACCTTTATAAAAACTGAAGTTTTATTTTCATCTTTTATACAGTTTATTCCCTGGCTTACTTTCTTATTGTCTCCTTCATGCTATGTTTCTCTCTTATTCCTCTCTTCCTCTTTCTGTCTCCCCCACCCCCATCCCTGAGAATTTCATGTCTCTTCAGCACAGCTAGATCAAATGCTACTTCTTCCTCTAACTGCCCAATTTTCTCTTCTTATTTTCCCAGGCAAAGTTTCTGGTCTGGGTCTTTAGTAAAGAATACACATTTGCCAAAAGATGGTTACTAAATAATGCTGTAATTTGGAGTCATGTTTGACCCTTTCCCAAAGTCTCTCATTTCTCTCCAGTCTCACAAAACATTTACTGTTTTCCAGGCTAGATTTAAGCAAGAGCCAGGTGAATAGGCAGTAAAGAAACACTGGAAAAAGAGTACTACATTTAAGAGACAGAGCAGTCTTTAAAATAGTGGGATTGGAAACAAGACTTTTAAGTGTTCCCTCCACCTTATTAGCTTGGGAAGGAAGGACAGAGTATATATTTGGTTTCCTGAGAAAAGAGAGAAGAAAAATATTTAATTTGTTCTGTTTATATTCAGGTCTAAAATTTGACCAGTGAAGAAAATGCGGTGGGTTTTAGTGCAACTGGGATGTGCTATATACTGTGCATTTTGCACATGCCAACACTGGTCGCGTCAGGGATTTAAGTCCTAACTTAAAGTCCTCATTCCACCAACCCAGCTTGTGTTTTCTGATGCAGAGAAAATGCATGAAATTCCTAGTCCTTCTTCTATTAATAGATGTTAACTTTGTAAGCTCATGGGGCTTGTAATACTCAGAAACAGGGGAAGGAAAAATGAATCTATATAGGTTAGAAAATATGGGCTGCAGTAATGATCTGAGGTTGGTCAGCCATGTGTGTTAGGTAAGATGCTGCTTCTGGTTGGCTTTAATGACAATTTGATACATCTGTAAATCCAAACAGAACTTAAAGTGTCTGTCAAAGCTTAAATTCACACAGGGGAAAATGTTTTTTAGAGAAGTTTTAAATGAGTAGCAGAGTTAAGTGCCAGAGAAATGCTCAAAACCAGAATGGATAAGGCAGAACTTTGGTTAATTTTTGTCTTCCATGTAATCACTTTAAGCAACTCAACTGTTTTCTATATTTTCTTTCCTCTCTGTGGTTAAAACTCCAATAAATTATTGGTAACTCTCAAAACACCAGCATAGGAATATTCACACTCTTTTTGACCCCATTTAAAGATTTTTTTTTTTCCAACTATCCACAACTTTTATTTTTATTTAATTTAGTTTGCATTCTTTTACTCATATCATATACACTTATTTTGTTTATTACAATCTGGATTGGTGGCAAGGCCAATTAACAGAGCTGCAGAATGCTGCTGGTTAAAATCTCCCTTTCAAGTTGTACACAGCCTTGCCAAAATCCAGTTGCTTAGGCTGAAATTTGTCATGTTGATTGCTTGCATCAAGCAGAATTATTGTGGAAGGGTTCAGCAAAGTCATTCCAGTTGTTTCAAAAAATGAGGCTTGAACAAAATGCTAGCATGTCTAGCAATTAAAAGCAATTTCTCATGGCCTTTTTTTTTTTGACTGTTTTGAACCTTTGTCATTTTGAAGAGAAATGTAAGGTTTGCCATCTGGAATGTGACTTTCCTATCTTCAAAATTGGCCAAGTTATAAATATTTAGAAAGACAAGTCTTATGTTTGCATGAGTTCAGTGAAGCAGTTAATTACTTTTAATGAAAACTCAATATCACTGAGCCAAATACTAGGCACTAAAACAATTAAACCGAGGCTGTCTTTACAAGACTCAAGGAAATTATAGTTTCCCTTAATTGCTGCTACATGCTTCTGTAAACCACATTTTGACTAGGAACTGAAACTAAGAACATGGTGGTGCCCCTTCTGTGTTCCCAAAACATCATACAGTTGCTTAGGAGGTAGTGTGCCTCCTTCTTGGAACCAGATAGTCACAGAAGCTGGACGAGGGAAGTCAAAGATAGAATTACGGAGTTCAGTACGTCTATCAGGAAACTAGGACCCCAAAGTCTTACGGAAGGTTTGATTCTTTTGAATGAAAATTGGGACTGAAAGGGAGGAATATGGATTGGGATTTGAGAACTGGAAGAGGGCCAGGAGCCAACTAGTGTGGGAAGGGGCTGGGGTGGAGTTCTGACATTAGGGGATGCCCTGGTACAGTTCTGGGGACTAGGACTAGCCCAGTAAAGAAACAGCATTGTTGAGGTGTGCTGGGAACCACGATGAAGATCTAGGCTGGGGAAGATTTGGGTCTAGTTCTGGGTTAATACTGATGAGGTGGAACAGAAATAGCCACCACATCTGAAGATATCAGTGAGCAATGAAGTTCATAAACATGCAGCCCATGCCTTCCATTGTCTCATTGTTCCTTTCCTGTCAGCTGTATGAAACCCATCTGCAAAATATGCAACTCATCCCATTTCCTGCTCATTCAAATAGGAGACAACAGCCTACCACCATGATCAGTTACTTCATTAAAACAAGAGGTCTACATGATGGTTCTAACAGTTCCAAGCAGTCACTCTGAGGAACCATGTGGGTGTCCATATGTTGTAGCAGAATACAAATTTTTTTCTTAAAATCTAGGAAGCCAAACATGCTCCCAAGACTATGAAAGTTGCAAAGTCAAGAATTTTACGGGATTAAAGTTGTCTATGCTAAAAATGACTGAATTAGTTGCCTGTTGGTAGTTTGTCTTTTACTAACTTTTTCATGCTCAGCTTTGAAACCTTAATATTCTTTTAAAATAGCTTTATGTGTGCAATAAACATACAACTGAAGCAAGAAGAAAACCTTTATTCTTTGGCCTCAGTTAGGTTTTTTCCATGTCAATTAGACTATCTGGCACTGGGTTTAATAACTGTCTAATTGAAATTGCAGTGCTTAACTAAATCAATGCCCACCCTTCCTGATACAATTGTTTTTAAATAGCAGTTGTTAAAAGGTACCACGTGAAAACTTAGTGAGGTAAAATCAAAGACAGAAAGAATAGGAACTCTTTTCTTCCAGACAACTTCACATCAATAAGGGCTTTTGTTTTAAAATAGTTTTTGCGTTTTTTGTTTAAAACATTTTATATTTAAAAGCAAACCACTCTAACGCCTTCTGAGTTTCAGGGAGACTTTGTCAGTCTGCAAGGATACAAAACCTTTGCTATAAACCTATAGCAAAGAATATCTTTTGGAACCTTGCTGAGGTTTACTGTGCTAGCACTTCCTAAGTCATTGTCTGGAAGTTGTATGGGTTTTTCTTTGTAATTGTGCTTGAAATAAAGGATCAACACCTACCTGCAATTTTTTATTAAAAAATAACAATAATTAAAAAAACATGACCAACAAAAAGAACCCCAAACCAAAAAAAAACCAAACAAGGCAAACAACAACAACAACAAAAAAACAAACCTACAAAACAAAAAAACAACCACTGAATGAACAAGTGTAGTGACCACCTGCTGAAATCCCTGCAGAGCTTAATGCTATTTCTTTCTGTTTCACTGTAAGTCTTCCCAGCACAAGGCAGAGAACTATAGGGACACAAAGCCAGTCACAGACATATAGGGGAACATGCTGCATATGGATCATTGTTTCCTCACTCCCCTATTCCTCCATCTGAAGGCCATGTACATTGTAATGGTGAATGGGGCTGCACTATGGGTACTTTAGTGAGGGTGAACCCTGCTAGGCGGGATTGCCCAGCAAGAGGAGGTGCTTCTGGACCAAGATGGGTGTGAGAAAAGGAAGGACAGTCCCTTCTGGAGAAGGAGGAGACAGGAAATGCTCCAGGTGACGAAAGTCATTTTTTACAGCTGTGAGGGCTGGAATCTGCTTCATAGTCGCTACTTTCATTTGCAGCTCAGAAATGGGCTGCACTTCAAGCGTGTACAACCTTCCTTTGTGTCCTCAGTGTACTGTGTGGGTTTGTTAAGTGCACCATCTGTCATGATAATGAAGACCATTTTCACTTCCCTGCTCCATAACCTCCTGATACAGATAAAGAGCTAGGAATATGGATCTACCTTCTTTTCACTAAGACTTTATTGGAAAGCCATGCTTGCTTTTACCAACATTAGAAAAAAAAAAAAAGTGTGGTTAATCAATACATAGGCTATTAAAAGGTGGATGCTCCTTCTTCTTGCTACACACCTGAGAATAAGCCCACTGCAACCCAGCCTTAATGATCTACACCTTAGATATTTGTCAGAACATATAACTACTGCATTCTTATGGGAGAAAAACCCCTCCATCCTTTATCTGAAATAGCATCAAGTTCAAGAGAGGATGTTGCTGAGTCAGTGCCTGGGACCTAGGAGGTTTGGAATTTTATTTTTGTTATGAGATGAGGAGAAGTAAAAATTAAGTTAAAGCAGGGTTTGAAGTACTGTTTAGTGCCTTTGGTGCCTGACCTTGCTTATTAATCTCTGCTACTTTGAAAAGGCATGGAAAATCACATTACCCTGTACTATCAGTCCTCACCCAATAAATATAGACACTGAAGTCAGGGATGAGAAATCACACAGAGCTTTGGTATTGACATGTTAGAATTCCAGGCTTGAGCCTCACAATACAGTAACCGTCTATAAGTAACGAATAAGCTGCTGAGAAGGACACCTTGCCCTTCTGGATTCATTCCCACTTTGGTAGACACTATATCCATCGTCATTTTTTACTCCCTTATGCCAAACACTAAATTTTCCTATGTGTCAATAAAGTCTTTCCTATTACTTTGTGAGAGGAAATTTGTAGAAGCGCAGAGCCATGCTCACGTTCTGTCTCAGAACCAATAGTCATATTAACCTTACTATCAGTTTCTACAGTAGGAGAGGGGAAAGAAAAAAAGGTTACAATGAGGATGTATAGGGGGCTTGTATTTCTTCCATTAAGGAATAATGAAGCAGTAACTTGTGTGCTTTGGTATTTAAAGGACATGTGCATTTACTTGTCCTATAAAATCAGAATTCTCTATTGAGTGCTCACCGACTAAGATTTCCGTGCCAAAGCTCTGCCTCCTCCTTGCCAACAGGTGCTGTGCAGGACCCAGGGAGGAATGAGAAGGGATTCATGTTGGGAAACTGCACCAGGAGGTGGTCACTATTGTTTTCTGTGCATTTTATGCAGACAATAGTCTCATGTCAGTGTGGGCTTTCCTTCACTTGGAGCAGCAATGAGAAGCATGGCTAGCAATACCTTTTAAAAGGTACTTGTCTTCTCCAGCAGACCCAATAAATCTCACTCACCTATTTTATTTCTTCTCCATTATGTACTCTCAGTCCTGCAGTCAAGTAATGGCTGCCTTTGACATATGCTAGGTGCAACAAGCTTCCTTTGAGCATTTCCACTCTTCATCAGAATGGCAGCAGCCGTCACCTGCCTCATTACTAGCTAAATAGCAGAGCAGAGCTTTAGTGTTTGCAGTAGCTTGCAAATTCAATTTACAGTTCTCACAGCAACTGTCATTTGCCTGCTTGTTCATATGAAGCATTTGATATTGCTTGTCGTAGTGTTAACTGTAATCCCTTATTAGGGAAATGTAAGAAGTCTTACTGATGTACACTTAAAAAAAAAAAAGGCTTTTGAGTATGAAATAGTCTCTCCATACCATACAGACATACATATATGCACAAAAAATCACTATCCTTGAAATAAATTGAAAGGACAACAAGAGGTCCTAATACAGATTTTGTTTGTTCAGCTATATATCTATAAAAAGAGAAATGTGTGCAGACTGTTCAGTCAGCTCCTGAGGGAACAAGAGAGGATCCAGATCAGCTGCACAACTGGCAGCTTCACTGGCAATCTCAGCAGAGAGAACAAATGTTCATTTTGACCCCGTGTGGAAGGCGAGCTCTTCTCTCCTTGCTAGCAATGGGATGGAAGCACACAGATGGAGTATTCTAAGAAGGTATGCCTCTCTTTTGTTTTCTTCCTTCTCAAAGCAAATAACATTTCTCAGCTTCTACAGTTTCAGTGTAGCACCTTTCATAAGGGCTAAATAATTTATTTGATGAGAAAGAATTTCACATGAAATAGCAGATAAGTGTGTTCATATGAAATTCTACAATGTGTAGTTCAGGCACCCCTCAGGCTCAAGGAGTGTTATTCATTTGATTAAGGATCAATATCTACATCTGAACTAGTCACCTTGAGCTCCCTTTATAGCTAATAGAGAACTAGCCAATATAGGTAGGTGATTCAAGGGTGAGATTCATGCTACCCAAAAACATCTCTCTAAAAGTAGGTCAGATGAATTGCACCCTTGCAGTTCCTATCTTTCTCCATTAGTTTCTTTCTAAAGTGAGCTGCTGATGAGGTCTGATGTAAACACCTGCAAGATTTTTTTTTTTTTTCCAGTTGGACTTGATGATTTTAAAGATCTTCTCTGGCTGAAATGATTCTATGATTCCAAGTTAGGTTAAGTGAATTTTTCTCAGGAACTGGACACAGCTTTTTAGCTAGAATCCAATTTGTAAATGTTTGGCCCAATGAGTTCTGTATAACATTTAACATGGTTTTCCAAATGGCTGTTGGGCAAGACAGCCCAGAATACACTGGCAACACCCTCAAGTGTATAATTCCTCCTCATCCTCTTTCAGAGCCATATTGCCACAGGATTTGTCTCTTCCTTACTTCTGTTTCAGTGCTATCATGCATTCTCCTGAGAAGGCCCTCTCTTCATAAGAAAATTAAGCAAACCAACCTGTGGGGGAAATAAACATAAAATGTGGATTTTTGTGTTCAATGGAGACAAGGTAAATTCAAATTAATGATTCTGTTTGGGTAATAGCCCAAGCAAAAGAAAACAGTGGAAATTTCCTAGAACTCTTCTACAACAGAATTTCTTTGCTTTTTGGTGGAAAACTTCAGCTGGGTAAGTGTTTTCAGGAGTCAGAGACACTAAAATTCTGTACTTTTTGTGACAGAACATCACTATACAGAACATTAATTGAGATTATGGGCCAGACTGTGTCAATCCAGCTTTATATCTGGTTGCACTTGTAGATGTTGCAGCAGCCAATTGATGCAGGAGCATGTAGGATCTACTTGCAGCTCAGGTGTCATGGTAAATAGATGTCTATCAGAGTACGCTGGTCTTTCTTCAGACTGTGACTGAACTACCTTGGAGCTGCTCCAGAAGCTGAGGGTTTATATCCATCGCATCTCTGGGGATCTACTGGTGGGATGCATTTGATTTTATGGAGGAGTGACAAACGTTCTTTTGCCAAATACACAAACGCAACTACTTTTACATTTACACAGTACTAAAATAACATTTGGCCCTTTGAAGGCAAAGACAAGGCTGATGTGGCTCCCGATGAAAATGAATTTGACACCCCTGTCCTAGACTGTTCAGCTCAGTCTGTGGGTTGGGTCAGGTGCTCCATGACAATTTTGTTCTGTTTCTGAAGGACTCCAGTTGCCTCCCTGGGCATCTTTAACCTTACAGGCTTCTCTTCTATCTGCAAGACTTTGAGAACAACCCAATTGCCTCCACAAGCACTTCAAGCTGGCATGTAGTGCAAGATGTTAAAAACCCATGACACATACCTGTATTAAAGCGATGGCTTTTTCATGGTGGGATTGTGCCCAAGTAATTATCCTGTTACCCTCACCCAACAGTGCCCATGTTCATGTAAATAAAAGTTGCAGTTTTTGGACAAAATTTAAGTTGTTTGTTTTTTGCATTTAATATATGCAGTAAAGTAGATGTTTCTTACAGATAATCTTCCTTAAAAAGTGTTTTTTGATATTGTGTGATAAGGCATTGAAGATACTGAAATTACTCCTTTGCTTAAGAGCATAATGTTGAATGGCAAAGCTCAGTTCCTATACCTGATACTGTCCACTGCTGAGTGTGTGGTTACATACTTTGTAATTAAAATCTAGTGATGGATTTTAGAAGAGGAGAATATCTTCTCATTGTGACTTTCCAAGCTCTCATATAACAGTTTTTATTAAAGTTACTGTGAAAACTTAAAATAGCACTCTCATTAATTGTTAACAGAAATCTACTGGTATACAGTGATGCCTAGAAACTGCTCTTATTTTCCACTCTGAAGATGTGCTGGGCAAAAATTTTGCTCTTCATTTTCTTCATTTTGTGTGTGAAGAGAAAGACCTTCTGACTCCATACTGCAGTTCTTTTGATTGACTCCTCTCCTTTTTCTGATTGACAGTTTTTCCTCTATAACCTATGCCATCTTCCTCAGCTCATCTCACTTTGCCAGTACATGAATTTGAACCTCTTTTTCTGCTACTTCTCTGTGGCATATTGTGATCACTGCTATTTCTCTTAGCTTATTCCCTAGC
Organism: Patagioenas fasciata; assembly: GCF_037038585.1. NCBI lineage: Eukaryota > Metazoa > Chordata > Aves > Columbiformes > Columbidae > Patagioenas > Patagioenas fasciata. The sequence goes on from NC_092520.1 coordinate 95,233,385, forward strand.
TACCCTTATAAACTGTAAAGAGGGGTGTTGAGCCGGGAGGGGGAAGCAGGGAAGCATTCCTAGAAGATGAAACCATTATGCAACACAAGGGAGGCAGGATCACATTGGAAGACAAACATTCCTCTTTCGCATTTTCCTTGCAAGGGCTCTCAGGTACTATTGGTCACCACATTATTAATGGCAAGTGCCAACTCATTTTGATTCAGTTCCCTAGCGGTCTAGAGCTACAAAGTGTTTTGAAGTGCTGGAGGCTACATCTCTATTAGAAAATTAAATGAGTTAAAGCCTTTTCTCTGACTTTGATGCAAAGTGGTGCAGCATGGCTTGCATCAATAGGGCAAAACTCTATTTCCCTCAAAATCCCAGGGTGTTCTTATCCACCCTGCCTGCAAAGTAGGGTCCTGTCCAGGCCGTGTGGCCACTGTAGCCAGGCAGGAACAGTCCCAGCCATGACACTGGCTGTGCGGAGTGTTATATGCTCTAGAGAAGCTGCGGATGATGACTGAGCCACAGTGGTAGCGTGCTGGAGTAGCTGTAGCTGAGGAGACAGCCTTGAGGAAGTTCTCCTGTTGTTATTTTAAACTTTATTGCTGAATACACTTTTGTAGAGGTCATGGTACTGAGGGGTGGAGGACGGGTGGGAGAATTAATTGTTCTGTATTTGTAACCACGTTAGGGTTCCTAGCTAGGACTTGGAGTGCCTGAATGCTACCATAATAGGAAAGTAACTGATCATATATTAATCAAGCAGTTGACTAGCGAGGCAAGAAGGCAGCTTGCTTCACGCACTGTTAAAATGCATCTCTTTCCACAGCCAAACAGCAAAGCTGTTTAAAGACGCAGTGTTTACTGAGGAAGTGGGAAGTGGAAATTACACAGGAAATTAAAAACACATCATAACGATTCCCATTTAAAACTTGGCTGGGATATTGAGGATCACATGCATGCAGTTGCAAAAAGAAACTCCCATAACTTTGGACTTAATTTTTGAGGAAAATCATGGCTCCCTCTCCTGGAGGAGAGGACTTAGGGTTAATTGCATTATCTGTGCTGGTGGGGCATCCTTCTGCAGTGACAGAGTGACTTGACTGTGCCAGGACTTGATCCCCAGCACTACTTCATTTTAGTTCCTAGAGGCTCCTATTGCATCTACCAGTCAGTGTAGTGCTCCTCAGGTGCAGATGCAGCTTTATCTAGTAAGAGATGAGATTATTCAGCTAAGATGGCCATTATAGTTTGCCATGTTCCTAGTTAAACTTCCACAATGTTTGATCTCCACGTGGGGTTGTTAATTATGGCTGCTAGTTTCATGCCCAGAATACCTTGTAGATCCCCATTAAGACTTACATACCTATCTATGCATCAGTTATGCATTTGTAAACCATTTTAAAAATCTGTGATACATTAATTATTTTGAAGATGAGGAATGGTTGCTTGCATAATATTAGCATTTAAAGAAAAAACAAGATTTATCTGTTTATTAATTGTTGAGCAAAATGAATTCATCTGCAGTGAAAAATTAGTTGAAAATACAATTTTTGTAAACTGAATTTTATTACTATTCCTTTCTGTTTCTTTATGTTACCCCAATATACATAATTCTGTGCTACTTCGTTTATCTTACGGTAGAAATAGTATTGCTGCTCTCCAACATTATTACATTACAACTTGGAAATAAAAAACAAAAAAGATTAATCAGACACTTCAAAAGCCTCATGCTGAAATAACATTTTTAAAATAATGAAAGAACGACCACTGTTTTCTACAGCAAAACTAATTTTTTGAAGTCAAGATAACAACACTGTATTACAAAAGTAAAGGCCAATTTGAAGAAGAAAAGATTCTTGTTGCCTAATGATGTCGTCTTCTTTATACCAAATTGTAATTTATAGTTGAATCGAAGGATGTTAATTCTTCTGTGGCTTACTTTAAGTGATAATAAGGGGCCAGTTGGTGTGGTTCAGATAAAAATAGCTGTTACATTTAATCTGCTCACTAATGATAATGTTTATTTCCCTTCACACTGTGCTTTTGAAGTCACAGGAGGCTGCTGAGCTCCAGGGTTTTCTCTTCAGTTTCAGAGATGGTTGCTGTGCACACATTACACTTCTTCAGCACCTGCTGCCTTCAAATAATTGGCCATGGAAAATGAACAGCCTTGTGTAAATTCATAACGTCCCCCACCATTGAGTGCCTACCTACTGACAGTCAAAGAGAACTGGCAGCCTGTGACTTTGGAAGGTGGCCCTTGAATATCTGAATACTTTATGGAGTGAAGAGACAAGAACAAATGTAGTGGTGCAGTCCTTGTCACAAGATGAGTATCTCACCCTGCAGCATTTTTTATGAGCAGGAAGAAAAATCATTGTGTTATTCCTAAGATAATGAGAGAAAGTTTCTGTCCTTAAAAATGAAGTAGCTGAACATCTGAATTGGATTATCTATATAACAGTCAGATAGTGATACCCCATGGTGCAGGAATTGATAGGAAGGAGAAGAAAACAGAATTTCTGTCTTGCACAGTCCTATGGTTGCTGCTCAGAGGATTGAAGGGATTGTGCCTCTTGTGGCTGAGGACATCATGGAGCCACAAGACTGTCACACTGAGGTAATTCCACAGAGGCCTGATACTGCGCTAGCATTAGGCCAGCGTGTTAGTAATGCAAGTAATTACAAGTCTTCCAGAGATTTAGGTCTTTTGCAAATGACTACCAAACTGGAGATTAGCCAGTAATATCACAAGAACCAAAGGCTTTAAATTAGTGCATCCACCTGGGAAAGTTAGACTAAAATTTCATAGAGCTTTTTGTTGTGACATCAGGAATGTACATGTAAAAAAAGTAATCTCTGAGATTTTTGTGCCTAGACAGTAGCTCAGGAGGCAAACAGAGCTAACAGAAAGGCAAATAATATCCTGATGCAGAAAGGTCATTCTAGACAATGTGAATATTGCATCATGCCAGCAATGTCATGGAATCTGTCCCTCAAAATGCATGCGTACTGTGCTAATGAGCTTTCATCAGCCCACTGTGCTATAACAGGCTCCTCATATAAATAATTCTCTTTGGATCACCCCATCGCTGGAGGGGTACTGAGGCAAAGACCTCACAGCAGCCTGTCTCCCCAAACCACAACTGCAAGCTGTGTACCGTAAGCTAGTCAGGTCACCAAACTGGTGCAATGCTCAAGGCTCTGGGAGATGTTTCTTCCTGACACCACAGAGCACAGCAAACTGCAGCTGCTGAGCTGATGATCTCAGAAAGGTCTCTACTAAACATTTCATTCAGCAAAAGAAAAGGCTAGGAAATAAATAAAAGGAGGCAAGGTCAGATTAAGTCTCTCTGCCGCATGCCAGTACTGGTTCCTTTCTTCTCTTGGGCTTGGGCAATGTCCACTCCCTCAACACTGCCATGTTTTTGGCTGCCTTGTGAAATGACACTCTCCTGGGGAGCAGCAGGGTGACCAAAACAAAAACTCAGAGCCAGCCTGCTGGGTAATGTGGTCCTGGCAACTGACTGTAGAGTTTTTGTTGTTGAGAAGTAGACTGTCTTCATTCTACAGCAGAAGGTCAGTTATGGTGTTATTTTTCCTCAGCTTGCACAGAAGGAAAAGGATAGATTGAATCACCTAGAGGAAAATGAGATCCTGTCTTTCACTTCCTCACCACTCAACAGAAGGGGAAGAATGGTCACATCAACTCTTGGCTTTCAAAACCGGTACTTGTAAGGAGTTAAATCTGGCCTCCATACACCTAAGAATTCACATGTTTTGTCTAGCTGGCTGGTTGCTTTGTGGAGCCTAGTCAGATAAAATGACTCTTCCCATCAGAGAAAGATAATGATCCATATGAATGTCAACATCTGTGAGATTCCTGCCCATTTTGGTCCTTGTTAATTAGGGACTGTTCTGCCTCATTGAACAGACTGGTGTAATAGCTTGGGATCAGAGCAGCATAAAGATTGTCACAGCGTGAATGATCTTTTGAGCAGCAGGAGGTAATGATCCTGCCCGAGGCAAAATTCTGTTTCCGGCGTGTTATGGGGCACTGTGATTCTGTCCCATGCTTCATTTAGTCTTTTTCCAAATACTGCAGTTTAGCCCCTGAAAAATGCAGTATTTTTATGAGTATATTCCATCCTCAATATAGTCCCATAATTCCTGCTGGATGTGGACCAGGTGAGCAGGGGCAGAAGATGGCACTTAAAACATGAAATGCCAGTTACAGGCTCCTGCCCATGCAATTTTCATTCTGAACGTTTTTCAAGAAGGTGACAAATAATTCATCCGGAGGATGAAGAAATTCTGAGAATAAAAATTGCGTTTGCTTTTCTCCCAAGTCCACCCCATCAGCTTTTGCACTTCCACAAACACTTTTAGAAAAGACTAGTCTGTTTAGCCTGTGCTCAAAGGTCACAAATGATTGCTTTTGGCTCATGTGCAATAAGCAGTGTTTTCTTTTTCCAGTGTTGTCACAATTCATTTTACTTTATAGCCGAAAAGTAAATGAAAGAAATAGCTGAAGGCGTATTTGCGAATAATTACACTTGCTCTATATTTCTTGAGAGTTTGTGGGATAGATTCGTGTGTAAGATTTGATTGTTTTCCTTGTTACAGGCAGCTTCATTATCCATCCAGTGTGTGCAATGGATTGTAAGGCACTGTAGCAGATTACAGAGACAGCATTACAATGTTTCATCTGGAAATGGAATAAATAGATCTTTTTCAATTGCAAGGATATGAAATGAGCTTTCAGGATGTTAGGTTTGAAAAACAGCTAATTAGATGGTGTTTCAGGCTTTCCTGCTGGGATGTCTATTGCATGTACTGAAGTAATATCTACACCCTGCAAGTTGTCTCAGTCTTCAGTCCTGCAAAGTAGTCTGTAGAGCCAGACTGGTGCTGGGACCACAGGGTGCTCCTTATGATGGTGGGACTCATCAAGCAGTTAATGTTGTGCTCCAAGGAGTTTGTTCCACTACAACTCAGATGTGCCTGAATTGACACATGGCCAGAGTCAGTCCACATTAAACACACGATTTTGAAAAACTCATCAGATACTAGACTTGTGTTATGTCCAACCATGGCTGTTGGTGTGGGATTGTTCTGTTCACTCGTCCTGTTGGTTGGTGGTCAGAACGCAGCAGGGACCACGTACTGTCTCCCTCGGATTGTCATGGCATGTTCAGAAAAAGAGTGGGAGTCACTGTCTAGGAGAGGGAATTTGGACAAAGTGTGAAGAAATCTTTCAGGGAAAGCTTTGAAATAGCTGAATGTAGAAGGAACAGCTAGGTTTCTTGGCTTTTTTTTGTTTGTTTGTTTGGTTGGTTGGTTGGGGTTTTTTTGTTGTTGCTAATGAAACCAAATCCCTTCAGAAAGCAGAAAGTGCAGGCTGGTGCTTATGAACCCTTTTTGATTTCTGAATTCCTCAAAATCACAAGTAGCTTGTGAACTGAAGTCTACTGACAACAGTCTTGCTCCTCCTAGTTTCCTCATGTGAGCCTGTAGTAGTCCAGGGATTCTTGGATATTCATGTGGAAGAAATCTGTCTAGAAAATGTAGATATCAACAAAAGTGTGTGTGTGTCTGAGGATGAGGAGGGAATCCAGATCTACCTTTATTGCTACATAAAAGTAGCTTAGAAAAAGCTGGCTTGTTATCAGACAGTACAGTTTCTCCCACCAGTAGGAATGAAAAAAGCAAGTCCAAGAGTAAAGCCTGTGCAAGTACTTATCTCTGTGCTGCTCTGACCTACTGAGAGTGAAAATTTCCCGGGTTTTTGAATTGCTTCTGTGCTTGTGATCCCTTATGAAAGGAAATCTAGATGTGGGAGACAACGAGTGAAAGAGGAACATTTCTGGAGGCTTGATTTCAATTCTCTGCATGAGTTCCTACATTTGAGCATTCACACTCAATAACCTGCATATATAAGATACATGAACAACTACTGACAGGTAAAAGCCAGTGTGGCAAGGGTGCAAAAGGGTTTTCGGTCACTCATATTAGTGCAGTGAGATCAGCTCTAGTCTGTGAAGGTCCTGAGCACAGGCTGGGTTTTCACTGAAAATAAGTCGATCAATTCTTAATTCATAGAATGGTGGGGGTTGAAATTGACCTTAAAGACCACCTATTTCCAGCCCCCTACTGTGAGGATGTAGAACTCATGCGGTGAACTCTTGCTAACCACTACAACAGAAACAGTATAGTTAGCAGGGTGTGATATATTTGAAATCATTAGGCTACTTTTAGTAAAGCAACTCAAGGTAAAAGCTAAAATCTTTTTCCCATACCATAGAAAAAGCTGAAGAAAGCACACCGCTTAATTCTCTCTACAGATTGACAATCCATCTGTTAAAGTATCTGTGTTGTGACAGCCATCAACATAAAATGCTTTGGGGAGAACTCCAAGAAAATCCACTCCCAAAATGCAGGAAATACCTCATCCAGCTCTTTTCAGTTTAACAAAGAACTTAAAACTCTTTAAGCAAATATGTCTGTGTGTTTCTATATATATATTCATATATATTCTCTATATATTAAAATACAGACATACCATGCATGTATATAGAAAGAGAAAGGGAAAGATGGGCACAGGGAGAAAGAAAACACAAGTCTGTCATATACATTATATATAGATGATATACATGTTGTTTTATAATGTACATTATACATATATGTATAATCATTATCCATACGTTTCTATAGCATCTGTAAGCTAACAATGAATTTCTTCTTTAACTTTATAAATTTCTTGGTTCTTTTGAACACTTCTAATTTCTTAATCTACCAGTCTAAGTCATGGCTGAAAACTCTTCGTCCTACCATTTCTCCTTAGTGATGGGCAAAAGAGAAATACAGAAAGAGTTCATAAGGAATTTTGGTTTGGATTTCAACAAGAATGGGTCAAAAATTTAAAGGAAGTCAGACAGATCTTAAGATATTATTATACATAAATCGTAGGTAAATTATTGTAGTTCTTCAGGTGTGGTAAATTATTGTAACATAATCAATTTAAAGGCAGTGATGATGATTTACATCACACAAAGATTGACTGGCCTAGAAATTTCAGAGGAAAATTGTACTAAATGCTGTGTTTTCTTAAGTCTATAAAATCTTAATGTAAGATTGCTGAGTCACTACTGCAAGTTAACAAACTGCTAAGATTTGGCTCTGTAGGAAATGAGTTGTACAAGCCAAATTTCACCAAAAGGTATGAAACCAATTGTGTCTACCATTCCATCTGTCCAGGTTTCCATATTAACATTTCCAAGGGACAATAATTTATATATTGAAAATCTAAAAATGATGCATAAACTCCACTTTTGTTTTCTACTGTTAAGACTGATGCCTGCGTGTAGTGAATGGTTAGGGAGGATCCTAACTCTAAGAATGTTGCAACAAAAATGAAAATCATTGAGCAAAGAGAAGACATTAGTTTCATCAATTTCAAAGCTGATTAAATGTTTATTACATTGCTAGTATAAACATCTTGATAAAATATTTCTCTACAAGAAATAAGAGTATTTCTCCGTAAGTGATACTATTTAGAATAAGTTAAGAGGACCCTATTAGTAGAGGAGACATTCTGGTATATAGACAAATAAAACAGTTTTCATTTTCTTATTAATGATATCACAAAGCAGTTGCTGTTAGAGCTAGCTGATCAGGCTATTGATATTTTTCACTCAAAAATTTCAAATGAAAGGTCTATATTTACATGTTCTATCTGAAAATTTTTCATTTTTTATGGGATGATTTGAAGCCCTTTTTTGGTTTGTTTCCATATAAAATGTTATTTCTTGTCTTACTTTCCTCTAACACAACAATACCAAATCAAAGCCAACCCCCTAAAATACCAACAAAATGGTACTAAGTCATTGCGGAGATGATAAGTCCTCTTTAAATCTGAAAAACATCTCCATTTCTCTGCTGTGTACACAGCAATGTGGAGAAGATGGTATCTGGCAACAGGAAAATTTTCACAAAACATTATTGTCTTATTAGTTTAGGAACTGGTACAGCAATTTCTGTTTCTTGAACAAGCCACTCTAAGTTTCAGTTTATAACATGGCTTTAATAGAAGAGTTCAGGTTTCTCCTTGACTGTGTCAACAATTTGTGAACATAAGGTAATCACTTCTGACCTTCACTTCCTTTTCCCCATGAAATATAAGGCAATAATTGTACTTCTGTACTTAAGTGGTTATGTTACTGGAACAGTTGCACAAACTGTGCAGGTTCTTGGATTTAATGGCTGTGGAAGTGTGATGGGATATTAGTATGACTTGTTTTTTTCCATAAAATCTTCATTTTGATAACCTAACTTTTCGTTATACCATATAATCAAAGTCTCAGTAACCTCTCAAGCTATTCTTCCTCTCCAGACTTTCTTTTTACAGTTTCATCTCTCTTCTAAAATGTTCTTCTAAGTAAAATAAAATATTAAGTGGACTTTTATTTTATGTTAAAAAATCTGCATTTATTCAGTTATTATAGTTAAGATCAGTGTGGAATATGTTTAGAGTGGATTCTGGTCATGGAAAATGGACACAAAAAATGAATTCTGAATAAGAACAAGAAGTAAGGGCAAGAAATACTGCAAGACATGCTAAAATCATGAAATGCTATCCCAGTTTTCTAGTGGGAAGGAGAGATAGAGGACAGTATAAGTTTCTTTTCATTTTAATAATACATTGAAAGTGTTTTCCTTGATTTACATTAACAGTACTTGAGGATTAGCATCCAGGAGTTATTAATCTCAATGATAAAAAGCAAAGGGGTTCAAAATGGGTGAATTTCCACAACTGTTTTAAGTAGATCTGTCTGCAGACTCCTAGCATGATGTTCACTGCAGGACTGGGTTACAAAACCTAAATAAGTGAGTTTAGCAAACAAGTTTATAGAGAAGAGAAGCTCAATTATATGATGAGGGCATTGGAGTGAATGTGCGTTCTTGCATTGTTAGTCCAGGCAGATCAGGGTTATCTTCAAAGTGAGGGCAGGAGTTTTCCCAGAGCTGTACTTTTGACACATAGGTGAATAAAGCAAAATTCAACAAAGTCAATTGGCTTGTGCACGTGGAGGCAAAATGCAGTAGAACGAAGAGCTGAGGACTGGGAATAAAGGAAGACAAAGAGCCAAGGATCAAGGCTGAAAGGCAACAACAGAACCCAGAGAGAAGTGAGGGAAGCAGCACAGTGGCAGAGATTGAACATAAATGATTCAAAGGGGAAGAGCAATAGGTGTTGAAAGGGATGAGACAGGAAACAAGTGATGAAAATTTACCTTGGTATAATCTCTTATGTAATGCAGAAGGTGTGGTAGGAACAGGGTGTCAATCCCTACTTTAAAATATTGTTAAGGTACATTTGTTTTAGAGTAAACATGTGGATATAAGTAACTTCTACCTGCAGGGTGACAGAGTCCCTCTGCCCCTCACCATTACTCCCTGCACAGGAGAGGACTTGCTCAGATGTCAAGGTGATGCTTGATGACCTCTGAGCACCATTTGAATGTCACTCCTCACTGCTAAGCTACAAACGGGCTGCCACAGACTCTCTTACTGGGAGAGGGTGGGCAATTTGATCAGCTGTCTTTACCAAAACTGGTCCCAGTTTTTTTCCTGAACATGCTCCTGTTTTTTTTCTGAATATGCTTCCCATTGCAGCTGTGTCTCTGAAGGAGAGAGGGCAGAGTTTTTCACCAGTGCTGTCTAGTGATTATCACTGCTTGAAAAACTGTTGATGTTTTGTTTTGTTTTGTTTTCTTTGAGCAGATGGGCAGAAGAAGGTTCAAGAAGAATTTGACATAGACATGGACGCGCCAGAGACAGAGCGGGCAGCTGTGGCAATACAGTCCCAGTTCAGAAAATTCCAGAAGAAAAAAGCGGGGTCCCAGTCTTAGTAGCTACCTCACAGCTTAAAACATAGTAATCCCAAAATGATTTATCAAGAAAATCAGAAATAACACAAAGATGCATGTACAGAAAATATCAGTATTTAAAACCCCATTGGCAGATAACAAACCGTGAGCTTGTGTGTGACTTTGTCCCAGATGGTTTGCGCATGTTATCCTCTGTAACTCACCATTTTACTTGATGTTGTAATAAAAAGTTAGGGTAAAGTAATTAAAGTGTCTGCCTTCATCTGTCTTTTCATATTAGTCCAGCAACCACAGCATTACAAATGAACCCAGCCCAGATGCCTGTTTTCGCGTAAAGCTTGGAGACATAACAGCACCGTATGCTACAAGGGTTTTGTTGAGGGATGAGAGCACATGTCTCAGGCCTGCTTACCTCATTTGGAGAATTCCAGCTGCCAGCCAAATGTGACAATAAAATTGCTTTCTCACAATGAGCTGGAAGTAAAAAGTTGCTGGCAGAAGCTGGCATGAAGGAAAGAGGTATAGGAAGCAGTGAGCAGTTTATTTTTGTTTCGCAATTATGCCAATAAGGTGGTTTAAGTGGGAAAATTGTCCCCATCATTCATCTTTGCTTGATAATGTTCAGAATTACCCAGCTTGGACTACAGTGACTGGTATTGAAAAAAAAAAAAGCAAACCATCAGACACAAAATGCAAAACGCAATTCCAAACACCACCCCCCCACTTTTTTTGTTTGTTTGTGAAAACAGAAACTGACTCTCTAAACTCTCTTTTTGATACAGCTTGTCAGTATCTATATAATCAGTAACTATTTCTATACCACCTCTCTTCATATTATTTTCAGTATTTGATGGGTAAATCATAATAGACTCCCTGTCTCCATTTGCACTGCTCTGTTTTCAACTCTATATGAGCCCCTTACTTTACCACTGTATTAGTCCAGTTTTTTATTAACAAAAAGCAACCACAACAATGTCTGTTTTAAATTGGGAAGTATTTCTATTTTCTCCCTGCTGTAAAAGAGTAACAGACCAGTCTCAGGTTGGATCTAAGTAAGGATCTTGCCTGGCTTTAAACCCGATTGGGAATTGGCTGCTAATGTCATGTATATAGAAAGGTTCAGAAAAGGTTTAAACAAGTACTTTGTACTCAGAAAATAGTGCACTGTTTCTCTCTATTTAGGAATTTCACAAATAAACCCCAAATAACACTGTTGCTTTGCTGAAGATGTGGTTTATGGAGGTCACAGATTCCCTACTTGTCTTTCACAGAGACTGCTCACCATATAATAATCACCTTAACATAATAATTTAAAAATTGTAATGGGTTTGGATTGTGTTGATGCCATTTTGTTTAGATGAACATATATCTGTAATAAAGCACTGCATTTGCGTTCTGCATTATGTCATTTGAAATAGCATGAGCTCTGTAATGGCTGCTTAATTGAATAAAAACTATGGGTAAGGACTAGGCTTTTATATTTGATTTGACGTTCCTTGGACTTAAATTTCCTACACAACAGGAATAATCATATGGTTGGGACACAGAGAAAATGATTACTTTATTGAAACACAGCAACAAGGGCTGTGGGTAAATGAATTATGGGTCTTTCAGCAGCAAGGTTATTTTGTAATATGAAGTTCAGAGCGCATCTTACAAATACAGTCTTAATTTACCGTAAAACATAAGGAGGAAATAGTGAACTGGAATGAAATCTGGATTAATTGTGGCTGCCCCTGTCAGACAATTTCCTTTTTATGAAAATGTGTTCGCATCACAAATTTGGTTCATGTTCCCGAGAGAAGAGAGTTTTCTTGCTTCTGAATCTTGCTTTACATTGATCTTTTGTTCATATCTAAGGTGGCAGTTTTTAATTTCCCTTCTTACCACTAACTCATACTTTTCAAAGACCTATCTGGATATTTGCTGAGGTGAAGAAAGGAGTTTGATTCAACCAGAAACTTCATTAAAATGGGCCAGAGAGAACATTCCAACATTCCAGAGACTACATAGGTCTTTTAACTTCTAGACACTCACTGAACTTGGTAGTTCACTGGCGCTACCTAACTGGGAGAAATCAAGTCATGAAAAGCAAAATTTAAATGAGGATGATATCTGTACTGATAAACCAAAGGTTCCCACAGGTGAAATAAAAGATTATTCAGAGCAATAGATTTTGCAGGAAACAGAGTTATCACTCCCACCACATACACCCACATCTTCCCCAGATACTTCCATACTGCTTCTGCTCCAAATTACTGTCAGATTGTCCCAAAAGAGAATAACGTACAGCTGAATGATCGGAACAATTGTCTGAGCCTTATAAATCCTTTGTTCATGTTGCTGCCTGGACTGTAAAATAACCTGTAGAAGTGAACAGCAAAGGAGACTATTACAGCAAAGAAACACTGTCAGAAAGCACAAGAATGCTCAAACGAGGAAAAGAGCATTCTATCAAGTTCTATCAAGAACAAAATGCTATCAAGTTAAACACAGAAAGGCGAGCCACAGCCAACCTGTGGCTTGCTGAAGGTAAATGAAACTTTCTTCAAACATTCCTCAGACTGGTAGCCTAGTGGAGCATCGTGGGGATGTGGGGAATTAGAGGTCTTGCAGAAAGTTAAAATGAATCTTGCATTAACGCTCAGAGCAGAGGCTCCCACAACAGAGATCGTTTTTAGAATACATCAGCCTAAGGAATTAATCCACAGACTGAAGGGCAAGTAGAACAGAGTTTGGAATAACCTGGAAAAATTAGTAATAACACATTGCCAGGACCGGATGAGATTCAACCACATCTTGCAGAGGGGGTCAGATACACAGCAGTTACCTTGTTCAACCCATTGCTCATGCTGGCCTCAATTCCAGGGCAACAGGCAGTAGTAAATTCATAACAGATTTTAGAAAGGGCTCTAGGAGGGTTCAGAGATTTATAAAGACTGTCTCCTTTAGGTAGCTCAAGAGAAACTATGATATGACATAATACAACTTTGATAGAACTCTCGTGAATGTGTCTTAGAGATCTTAAGCCATCTGGGAGCAAATGGTCAGGTCCTCTTGCAGAAAAACAACTGGTTAAGGGACTGGACCTGCAAATCGGAGCCAGCGCAGCGAGAGCCAGAGCCGGCGAGGTTCAGTCGACTACGAGGTTTAGCCGAGATTAGAAAGCCCAGAGGGAAACGCACAGGGACAGCGTGACCCCCGGCGGTCCTGATCCCCAAGAAGCCCCGGTAGCCATTGCGAGAGAGGGGCTGACGTGGCGGGGGGCGTTCCCACGGTGACGGCGACCACACCTCCTCCCCTTGCCTTAAAAAAACCTTTGGGAGGGTAGCAACGAGTCGCTGCCCACCAGGTGCAGAGAGGAGCAGCCTGTTGCTGCTGGAGGAGGGAGGCCAGCACTCTACTTGTGTGAGGTGTGAGCAGGTGCAAGATCTGCTCGACATGGTTGTGAAGCTTAAGGAGGAGGTTGAGACGCTGAGGTCCATCAGGGAGTGCGAAAGGGAGATCGACTGGTGGAGTAACACCCTGACGGGCCGGTTGGAAAGGCCCCAGGGAGGTACCCCCGAAAAGGAAATGGACCTCCTGCCCTCCCGGACAGAGGCGGAGGTCCTGAGACAGCCCCACCCTTGTCGCTGTCGGGCAGAGGTAAATGACCTAAAAGAAGATGAGGGTTGGAAGCTTATTCCAGTTTGGCATCACGGGCAGCCCCCCTCCCTGCCTGATTTGCCTCCCCAGGTGCCCCTCCGTAATAGGTTTGAGGCCCTGGATCTTGAAGAAGAAGTAGGTGAGGAGGTGGTGCCAAGCCTGCCTACAAGATCACATAGGAAGAGGCGGTTGACTACACAACTGAAGACTACCTCTGATAAGAAAGATAGAAGGGTGATTGTAATAGGAAATTCCGTTCTGAAAGGAACAGAGGGCCCAATATGCAGGGTTGACCCTCATCTTAGGGAAGTCTGTAGTCTACCTGGAGCCCGGATCAAGGATATTGCTAGAGAGCTCCCCAGACTGGTGCACCCGACAGACTACTACCGCTGCTGGTCTTCCAGACAGATGGGGAGGAAGCTGCTTCCCGTAGTCTGAGGGGAATGAAGAATGACTTCAAGGTCTTGGGAAGGATGGTGAAAGATTCAGGGGCTCAAGTGATCTTCTCTTCACCCCTTCCCTCTTCAAGTGATGATGTGGGGTGGAATGGGAAAATTCAATCTCTAAATGGTTGGCTCCAAGACTGGTGCTACAGGCAGGGCTTTGGTTTTTTTGATAATGGCTGGTTTTATAGGACTCCAGTCCGGACAGTGTTATGCGGGAAAGGCTTATCTCGCAGAGGCAAAAGGATGCTGGGGCAGGAATTAGCTGGGCTCATTTGGAGAGCTTTAAACTAGGCTCAAAGGGGGATGGGGTTGTAGTTGGGCTTGCCCCAGTGGGGCAGCATTCTAAAACAAATGAGGACTGCGTGGCCTCCTGTGCCCCTAGGGAGAAATTGGTGTGCTCTGCTCGCTCCCTGAAATGCCTGTACACCAATGTGCGCAGCATGGGGAATAAGCAGGAGGAGTTAGAATCCTATGTTCGGTCGGGAGATTATGATCTGGTGGCAATTACAGAAACGTGGTGGGACAGTTCACATGACTGGAATGTGGTCATGGATGGCTACGCCCTTTTCAGGAAAGACAGGCCAGCCAGGCGTGGTGGTGGAGTTGCTCTCTATGTGAGAGAGCAACTGCAATGTACTAAATTCTGCCCAGGAGCGGTTGAGGAACGAGTCGAGAGTGTATGGGTCAGGATCAAGGGACAGGCTGGCAGGGGTGATACTGTTGTAGGTGTCTATTACAGGCCACCAGATCAGACTGAGGAAGTTGATGAGGCCTTCTATGCGCAGCTGAGAGTGGCCTCACAGTCACAGGCCCTGGTTGTTGTGGGTGATTTTAACTTCCCTGATGTTTGCTGGAAGGACCATTCAGCCAGCCAGCCACAGTCCAGGAGGTTCCTACAGTGCATTGATGATAACTTCCTCATGCAGATGATGGAGGAGCCCACCAGGAGAGGTGCACTGCTGGATCTCATCCTCACTAACAAAGAGGGTCTGGTCGAAGCAGTAAAGGTTGAGGGCTGCCTGGGTTGCAGTGACCACGAGATGGTGGAGTTCAGCATCTCGTGTGGCAGGAACAGAATAGCAAGTAGAATTGCAACCCTGGACTTCGGCAGGACTAATTTCGGCCTTTTCAAGCAATTGCTGGGGGAAATCCCATGGGCAAGACTGCTTGAAGGAAAAGTGGCCCAAGAGAGCTGGATTGCATTCAGACATTGCTTCTTCCACGCTCAGGATCAGAGCATCCCCACACATAGGAAGTCGAGGAAGGGAGCCAGAAGGCCTGCGTGGTTGAATAGGGATCTGTTGGGTATGCTCAAGCAGAAGAGGTGAGTTTACAGGTCATGGAAGCAGGGGTTGGCCACTTGGGAGGAATATAAGGCTGCTGTTAGAGGGTGTAGGAAGGCAGCTAGGGTAGCCAAGGCCTCCTTACAGCTGGCGAGAGGGGTCAAGGACAGCAAGAAGAACTTTTTCAAATACATAGCAGATAAAACTAATACCAGAGGCAATGTAGGCCCACTGATGAATGAGGTGGGTGCCCTGGTGGCAGAAGACACAGAGAAGGCAGAATTACTGAATGCCTTCTTTGTCTCTGTCTACTCTGCTGGAGGCTGTCCTGGGGAACCCTGTACCCCTGAGACCCCGGATGAAGCCAGGTCAATGGAGGAGTTTGCTTTAGTCGATGAGGACTGGGTTAGGGAACAATTAAATAGTCTGGACATCCATAAATCCATGGGTCCAGATGGGATGCATCCGCGGGTGCTGAGGGAGCTGGCTGAAGTCATTGCTAGACCGCTCTCCATCATTTTTGCCAAGTCTTGGGAAACGGGAGAGGTGCCCGAGGATTGGAGGAAAGCAAATGTCACTCCAGTCTTCAAAAAGGGCAAGAAGGAGGACCCGGGTAATTATAGACCGGTCAGCCTCACCTCTGTCCCTGGGAAAGTAATGGAACAGCTTATCCTTGGTGTCATCTCAAGGCACATCAGGGATAAGAGGGTCATTAGGGGCAGTCAGCATGGCTTTACCAAGGGTAAGTCATGCTTGACCAACCTCATAGCCTTTTATGAGAATGTAACAAGGTGGATGGATGATGGCAGAGCGGTGGATGTGGTCTACCTTGACTTCAGTAAAGCCTTTGACACAGTCCCTCACAGCATCCTCACAGCTAAATTGAGGAGGTGTGGTCTAGAAATAGAGTAGTGAGGTGGGTTGCAAACTGGCTTAAAGAGAGAAGCCAGAGAGTGGTGGTCAATGGTGCGGAGTCCAGTTGGAGGCCAGTATCTAGTGGAGTGCCTCAGGGGTCAGTAGTGGGGCCAATATTATTCAATATATTCATTAATGATTTAGATGAGGGAATTGAGTGTACTATCAGCAAGTTTGCTGATGACACTAAGCTGGGAGGAGTGGCTGACACGCCAGAAGGCTGTGCTGCCATCCAGCGGGACCTGGACAGGCTGGAGAGTTGGACGGGGGATAACCTGATGGAATTTAACAAGGGAAAGTGTAGAGTCCTGCATCTGGGCAGGAACAATCCCAAGTTCCAGTATAGGTTGGGGAATGACCTGTTAGAGAGCAGTGTAGGGGAAAGGGACCTGGGGGTCCTGGTGGACAACAGGATGACCATGAGCCAGCACTGTGCCCTTGTGTCCAGGAAGGCCAATGGCATCCTTGGGTGTATTACAAGGGGGGTGGTCAGTAGATCGAGAGAGGTCCTCCTTCCCCTCTACTCCGCCCTGGTGAGACCCCATCTGGAATATTGTGTCCAGTTCTGGGTCCCTCAGTTCAAGAAGGACAGGGAACTGCTGGAGAGGGTCCAGCGTGGGGCAACAAAGATGATTAAGGGAGTGGAGCATCTCCCTTATGAAGAAAGGCTGAGGGAGCTGGGGCTCTTTAGTTTGGAGAAGAGGAGACTGAGGGGTGACCTTATTAATGTTTATAAATATATAAAGGGTGAGTGCCATGAGGATGGAGTCAGGCTCTTCTCAGTGGCAAACAATGATAGGACAAGGAGTAATGGGATCAAGCTGGAACACAAGAGGTTCCACTTAAATTTGAGAAAGAACTTCTTCTCAGTGAGGGTGCCAGAGCACTGGAACAGGCTACCCAGGGAGGTTGTGGAGTCTCCTTCCCTGGAGACATTCAAAGCCCGCCTGGACACATTCCTGTGCGACCTCACCTAGGCGTTCCTGCTCCAGCAGGGGGATTGGACTAGATGATCTTTTGAGGTCCCTTCCAATCCCAAACATACTGTGATACTGTGAAAGGTGGGATGGCATGTCCAGTTCTCACAGGAGTGGGGTGTCACCAGTGGGACTGCAGTAACATCTATGTTCTGCGGCATTCTTAAAAATCACCTGAAAAGAGGAATGATGAAAAGTGAGATGAGAAATTCCTATATTGGTGCTTTCTTCACAAAAAATCCCATTATTTGCTCCTCAGTTTTACAAGGAGGTTCCCTGAGACTCACAAGGAGGGGAAGGCCATGTCAGGACCATGAGGTCACCAACAACCCTGACTGCCCCCTGATGACCCCCAGAGGTCCCCCCACCTTAACCATGGTCAGGACACCATGTAAATCCCCTGGGGCTCTGCAACCCTGCCCAGGGCCCCAGACCGCCCATCAGTTCCCCGGGACCATCAACTCCTGCCCCAGTGATGCTGCTGCAGGACCAGCCTCCTGCTCCCCACAGCCCTGTCCTGCCCAGCCATGGTCCCACCAAGCTTGGGCCCACCATGTCCTGGCCTTGGCCCATCCCAAGGTGGGTGTCTGATGCCTGGTTCTGGAGTTGCCCTGGTGCTTCCTGGCTGCCCTGCCCCTGGCTGGAGCTCCCACAGTCCTGGCCCCAGGGGCCTGCCAGCCTCACTGTGCCCTGCAGTTTCCCTGTCTACATTAGCGGTCTGTCCATCTTCATACCGCAGTATCCCTTCTAGGGAGAAGAGAGGGATGTAGCTAGCTTTTGGTTGTATGTATTAAGGTCAGAGGCCCCATGGAAGCAAGTGACATTTCCCTCCCCTGGCTTATTTGCCTTCAGTCATCCAAGCTGCAACACAATACAGCTCAAATCTGTCCTTTGAGACCAAGAAATTGTTGGGATTCCCCAGGCAGGTCCAGGGTGGGTGCAGCAGGGTCCCCACGGGATTCCTTGCAGCAGGACATGCCCACCAGGCTGCTCTTTGAAATGGGCATTAGCAACAGCAGCTGCGTCATCTGCTCCAGCCCTGGCACAACATCTCAGCTTGCAGCCTTCTTGAAATTGCTCCAAAGTATGTCGACTGAGCATAGCAGCCCAGATGTGTCTGTGAAAGCATCTGCTGGAGTATGCAATTGAAGTAGATAGGAATCCTCTGAGCAACAGAGAAGCACGGCTGGGAAGAGAAAATGCTGATTAAACTTACTGAGCCATCTGAAGGTGATTTCTCTTCAGCTCAGGCAGTTGACTGCTCATGTCCATCCTGTTGCAGGGCTCCCACCTCAAAGGAGCACAGGCTCTCCACTGTGAAACTGACCACTGCCAGGAGGCGTTAATGTAACCCAGTGAATCCTACCTGCCACCCAGTGCTTCACAAACACCAGTCCAGAACCCACTGGATCCCAAGGAACCATGCAGCAGAGTCGGGGCATGCGTATGCAAGACAGCAAGTGTTGCTGGAGGACATGGTCCCTGCTCACCCACAGCAGAAGACCAGATGGAGCATGTCATGGTTTCTTATACATTAAAAACCAAAGCTTGAGGAGGTGTTTGTAAGGGGTAGGACATGGTACTCTCCCCAAAGGTATAGATGTCCCTGATTTGGGACATGGCTGTGGTGCATGTCTCACCCTCAGTAGTGGTGCTCTTGTGTAGACATAACCAGAGGTCTCTGCATCTGAGAGGCACTTGAGGTGTCCTCCTATACCCCCAGTCATTACCTACCAGCTCTCATTTTAGACTTGGCAGCTGACTGTGGAAACTTCTAAAATAAAGTCCCAGCAGTTCAGCTGAATCTCCACTGAAAGCTGTTTGGGCTCAGTTGCTTAATGTTTTCTTCAGCCCCACAAGCTACCAGTTGACTTACAGCAAGGAGAAGCTTCTGAAGGTATGTCCTGACAGCAGTTTGCTGTGAGGCTGCAAGTGGTGCTTAGACTCCAGTGTCACCTCAGTGCCATAACTGTACAGCAATGTAGAAATGACTTTATATCCATTATTGACCATTTACCAGTTACCATAATTTTAACCTGATCTGAAATCTCTTTGAACATGGTTATCACAAGCCCCAGATCACTGGACAGGCCTGGCCCAGCCCATTATTTACTTGCAATACTAAGGGATATGACAAACCTCAGATTTTAGTTGTGGTTTAATCTAAATTAAATATTCTTTATTTCAATATCAGCTCTATACATATGTTCAAAGCCTCATGAGGAAAAAAGGGAGAGTGTATTATTGATGTGATTCAGTTAATATTTAGACATCTATGCCCTGTAAATATTCAAGCGAAGGTATCATTCCCAATCTGAAATCAGCAGAATTGACCTGTGTTGATTTATACTATCAAGATGATCTTCACAGTGAAAAGATCTAGGAACTCAGCCTAAAGAGAAAAGCCATGCCACTTTTAGTCCGTTAAAATCTAGTCACGAACAGGCTATTTAGCTCAACTCTCAAATTGTGGCAGTGCTTTTTTCTTTCTTTTTTTTTTTTTTAAATCCCTAAACTGTCCCTGGCAGATGGTCTCCTGCCTTTTAGTATCTCTACTGATGGTGAGTCTAAAACCTTCCTTGGCAGCTTGTTCCACGGCTGACCTTTTCTTAAAGCTATAAAGGTTGGTTTGTAGTTAACCTAAATCCTCCCTGCTGCCATTTCAGTTAATTTGTTCCAGACCAGCTACACCCAGTTTCCCTAACCTTATCTCATAGGTCTACTTTTCCAGCCTTTTTCATCATTTTGAACTCTGCCAATTTATCTATGCGCCTGAAATGTAATGCAGCCATCCAAATGAAATGTCACCAGTGCCAAATACAGCAGCATAATTATCTTGACTATTCTACAAGTGATGATCCCCTCACCACAATTTACATGGCTTTTGGCCTTTTTTTTGACAGCATTATTTTGTGGATTTATAATCAGAACATAATTTCCTGTGAATATCGAGCATCTGTGTGGTCTCTCTCTCTAGCCAGGATTTTCCCCTTCTTTTCTACATGAGACTATGTTGGCTGCAAAACACCTTTCTCAGTTTTATAGCCCCATTGCACCTCTGCAATATCAGGTTGAAACAGAAATCCAGGTAAATGTCCTTATTTGCAGTTCTTTGCCCGACAAATTGGACAGCCATTATGATTGGTTCAGACTTTTTTTGTGCTTTTTTTGTGTTACTAAATTCTTAGAGTCAGGTGCAAAGGCTTCAATCTTCTCTAAATCAACCCGTATTGGAAGCTCAGAAAAGGTTTCAATGACTCCTTATTTTATTCTCAAAAGTTATCTTGCCTTTACTTGTGATGACTAATTATTTGATAAGGAAAGTCTGAATATCCATATCTAAAAATAGATTTTGCAATAAGCCTGAGGACTCTCGCCCCTTCTCAGTGTATTGTGATTTAATGCTCTTTCACAAAGGCCAAAGTGATTCTATTACTGACATTCAGTAGTAGTTTCCACCATAAATATTCCCACTGAAGTCTTCAAGACTAATGTGACAGGAGGAGGGTGCATGAAGGGACACAAGTACACAAAATATAGTGGCTTTCTCTACTTAGCTAGCAGCTTTTGGCAAAATGATATTACTGTTTTTCTGTAACCATTGTCATTTCTTCTTGGGAGCTAAGTTGACATTTAATATAGTGAATGATCTAAAAAAATAACCACAAGATGATGACAATGATTAATAACAACAATAACTACAGGAAAGGGAAAACAGACACACCTGTAGAAGGCTGGCATCTCTCCCAAACGCATTCAAATAGTTCAGATCATGCACGCAAGCCACAGTGACACATCTCTTTGTGTGGCACAGGCAAACCTTTAATCCTTCTCCTGGTGTGGCCAAACTCAGTTGTTGTGGTGGCAGCAAAGTGGCTCCTCTTGGCCGCAGGGACCTTGCTGGTTGTGTCCCTGTTTTGCCCAGGGTTAGCAAAGTCGCACTTTCCCCATTTCTGCAGAGACGATGCAGTCAGACATGGGAAATGTGTCTGGTCCCCACTCAAAATAATGCCCAGGGAACTTGGTCCATCTACAAGTCCAAATAAAGCAATTTCTGAAGTATTTCCCATCCCACAGCACTGTGAGCAAGACAGTACAAAAGTATGGAAAAGATATAATGGCCAAACATTTTCTTATACTCTATGCACAGTCAATACTGCCGTGTTCCTACTGTTCAAATTAATCACGTTTACTGATTTATCTAAAAACAATGCCCGTGCTTGCACTTCTAAGTCTTCATAACACATCATGTGTCATGTGCTTCTACTGAAAATATTGTGTGGAAGTACAAAGTTCTCCTTTCTAGGAACAAATTTATCTCTTTGTTTTTAGTCTCAGATTAATGGTTAATTGCACAAAACTCAGCCCAGTCCTGCATAGCCTTGAGGTGGTTGTATCTTGTAGGGAAATTTGTTAGCTGACGGGAGCACACATTAGCCTGCCTGCATTGGCAGCTGGCTGACCTGAGCAGGCAAACCTCCTTGCCAAAACACCTGGCAGTTCAAAACCAAGCACCAGCGCTAGACCTTTTAGGTGATCAGTCACAGGACTGTGCAGTCATCACGCTACCCTAAAGCACAGAGCGGTCCAGGAATTTGGCATAGCTTCTCAGGACCAAGCAGGTGAGGAAGAGGATTAAATGGCGCAGGGGTGGAGGGTGGTAGCAAAGCATTGGAGGAGGGGTGAGCAAAGGAGTGCCACCAAGATAATCAGGGGGCTGGAACACCTCTCCTATGAGCACAGGCTGAGACAGCTGCGGTTGTTCAACCTGGAGAAGAGAAGGCTCCGGGGAGATCTTATTGTGGCCTTTCAGTGCTTAAAGGGGCCTTATAAGAAAGATGGGGACAGACTTTTCAGCAGAGCCTGTTGTGATAGGACAAGGGGTGGTGGTTTTAAACTAAAGGATGGAAGATTCAGGCCAGACATGAGGAAAAAATTTTTTACGATGAGGGTGGTGAAACACTGGCCCAGGTTGCCCAGAGAGGTGGTAGATGTCCCATCCCCGGAGACATTCCAGGCCAGGGTGGATGGGGCTCTGAGCAACCTGATCTAGTTGAAGATGTCCCTGCTCATGGCAGAGGGGTTGGACTAGATGACCTTTGAAGGTCCCTTCCAAGCCAAACTGTTCTGTGATTCAGTGATTCTAAGTTTCTATGAAGGTGATTGCCGTAGTGGAAAGGGTGTGGATGAGGGAAAGGTGAAGGGGATGTAAGTAATGACAGTGCATAAAGGAGGAGGCACAGAGTGTGGGTAGAGAATTACAGCAGGAAGAGTGGGTGGGTGGAGGGGGAATGGTGGCAGGGAAGGGAGGTGATTGCCTGATGCTGAAGAGCTGGAACATTTCATTTCCCACTCACTCTTGCGCTGATATAATCAATTACATAGATATTTCCCATTCAGTTACGTAAAACTAAGCAGTGTAGTGTTGTCTTTAGGGGATACCTGGGCAACATCGCAAGCGCTGAGGCATTGCAATGTGTTCAAGTTATGCAAGGCAATTGGCAGGCATTTAGTGATCACAGCTGTGCTGTGTAAATTCTGTCTTAGAGTTAAAAATAAAAATCTCAGTATTTGGTCAGTCATCCTGTAATTTGCCCTCTGGACTTTCCCCTGACATATGGTACCTACAGTCTCTGGAGAACACCAAAGCATCTCTTGCATCTAGGCCTTAAAAAGCAAATCGGGAGACATCATATTTGGAGAAATTAAAATAATTGTTCAGAGGCAAAGCAATTTTATTCTGCTAGAATTGTTCTGCCATCAATATTCCCCTGATCATAGAGGCTTTCGCTCTACAAAGGATAAGTTAAGGCAATCACTTGTTTTTATCTGGTAAATGAAAATGGATAAAATACAATTTGGAAGTAGGTAAACACAGAAGTCATTTTCCACTCAGCATTAGCTCGCATCTCAATGGACATTAGACCTGCGTTTATTGAAAGACAGGTTATTGCCTGGGACATTGGGATTTTAATAGAATGGAACACAAACTCCAGTTTATTGACATCTGCTGCATAGCAAAAAGATGGATGATTAGCTCCTCTATTACTGCTCTTTTTCAGTATTGCTGAGCGAATACATACCAGGGGAAAGTATGCATTATGCATCATACTCTATATACCTTTATACAAAAGAAGTAAATGGTTGTTTCATAGTTAAAGCACTCTATATTAATGCAAGTTTTTCTTGGCATCAGAGAGCTACCTACATTTTCTCTGTTCTTACATACGTACATGAATTAATGCCCATCATCTGAATTAAAAGTCCATGATCTTTATTCTGAGCTGCACATTGAAATCGTAATCCCGAAAGCTTTATAGTCAATCAGACTAATTTAAATAAATAATATTCAATAGTATTTATAGCTTATGGCTGCCAAAACTCCAAGGTTAGGACTAGCAACAAAGAAAAAATCGTAAAAGTAAAATGAGCAAAGGAAAACCTGACAGTGATAAGGGGAATTCTCTTGATGACATTTTTTTACCCACATAAGAAAAAGGCAATGCCTTTCTGAGAAAACAAACACAAAACAATAAACATCCTTCTTTTTTTCATCTGCATAGCAGATTCCTTCGGTGCCAACGCACAGTCAGAACTCTGGTTCAAACGTGCACCAGTGATGTGCAGCTGGTGCTCAGGAGAGCAGGCACTGGAGAACAACCCTGAGTGCACCAGCACGCCTTGCACTTTACTTCTGCCCTTGAATTTTATTTGCCTTGTGTACCATGTTGCTGCACAAGGAGCCTCGCAGGGTGAAGCAGGGGGCTGGGCTGCAGGATTGCAGCACAAGTGAGGATATGCCGTATAACAATGAAATAAAACTCTTGGATCTGCTTCCCCACTGCCAGTACTGAAAGTTATCACTTCAAGATTTATCACCCTGCCTGAGTGTCCCCTAAAACTGAGCCTACAAGCAGCCTGCTCTTGCAGGTGGATGCAGCCCACCTGTGGGCATGGGTGGGCAGCTTTGGTGGGATGTGTTGTGTCCCCATACAGTGCGTGTTCAGGGAATAAACTGCTTCATTCGGAAGGGAATTCATCAGAAAACCTTGTAGGTATGACCCACTGCCCTTTGCAATTCACATTGCTGCAGAGCAGCAGCCCTTCTCACTCCCTGCCTTGGAAATAGTTGGTAATATGTAGATGATGGATTTGAGACTTGCAAAACCTCACTGAAAAATGTATCTCACGAATATAAACATATATGGCCAAGGAAGACACATTTACACAGAAAGTTGATTTCTCAGCTGCTGTGAGACTTTGAGGGAGTGCCTTAGCTGTTGTGGCATGAACAGGCACGCACTTGTATTGCTTTTTCTTTGTCCTAGCAACCAGATTTCACTCCCTCTTGGTTTTCCTGCTGCTTCTTGCGGAAACATTCCCAGATGAATAGCTTTTCTGTTGCTACACTACAGATAAGGCTTGATTGGGTTGCTGGAGTCAACATTATTATTTTTATTACTTTTAGACAGTAGGCTGAGGCCTCTGATGCAAATCAAAAGGTTACTTTTGTTTATGTACTTTAAGTTATATTATTCCCTCTTGTGAATCCATTTTCATCTGCTCTGTCAGCAGTGGTGTTCTGTAGGTGAGATGATTAGTCAAGGCCAGTTAATTCCTTTTACTTGTCTCTTCTCAGATATAAAATAAGGTATTGATTTCCACTGAAAAACATCTTACCTGCTGGCATTTGAGAACACTTGTCTTAGTGACCCTATCAAGGTAAGTAGTATTATAAAGGTTATTTTCCAGTTTGAAAATTTCTGAAAAAGCAGCAGTCATTTTTGTTTTCTCCTTACAACATCGGTCAAATTAAAACAAAAGCAAGACTTGCCAAGCTTATGTAAAGCTGGATCACACTTCAGACTGTATTTTTGTGCATTACTAAGTTTACTGAAGTCTCAGGGGATGAAATTTGCAAAAGCAAGTACCATTTAAAGTCGTTGGCACTTATGCACTTTAATCTCTTGAGTGCTTTTGCAGATCTTTCATAGGCTGTGTAAATGTGCTATATTCAACTGCAGCAGTTCTGTGATGGATGAGGTTTCTGCCAAGCAAGAAGGTTTAGCAGTGCCTCACTTTGTAGTGCATTTCAGTGCTATTAACAAGGTCTCACTTAAAGCAAAATAAATCTGACTTAATTGGTACCAGTTTCCATTTATTAGCCATCCATTTATAAACATACCTGCAGTGACATCTGGTTGTTTTTTGATATGTCTGTTGAGTCAAAAATAAAACCAAACAAATTCTGTCTTGTTATGTATCTGTATCTAGTAGCAGTTGTGTGAGATTTTCTTGCAAGAAGCGTTTTCAGAAAGAACCAGTATTGCGGAACAGGTATTTTCCTCCCTCCTGTTTGAATTAATTTCAGACCTGCTCCATGTCTTGAAAGCTCAGAGTCTGTAATTCCAGGCAGATGCAACAGTATTGCTGAGGTGCAGCTCCTACAGACATCTCTCTGGGATTGCAAAGTGTGAGGTGAATGACAGGTGTCTGCATTCATAAGGGGACAAGCTCAGCAGCCTCTGTGGCGAGGGAACGCGTCCTTCTCAGCTTCTGCAACCACACGGAACACATCTGCTCGGTCGAGTCCAGTCTTAATGCTGTACTCTGGGGGAACAGGGCCTTTTCCTGGCTCTGAAATTCCCTTTTCCTGGAGGGCAAACAAAGCTGACCCATTGCCTATTTAGGTCCTTCAGTGGCTGCTGCAAGCTGCCTCCTGACAGCGCCTTGACAGTGTCCAGCCTCTTTCTTCAACGAGAAGCTCACCTTGGGCTGGTTCTATGGAAAGAGCTCCTGCCTGAGGCATAGAGGAGTTTACCCCATTTCCAGATGGAGTTGATCCAATCCATTACTCCGTCATTATTTATATAGCATCTACATTCACTACAGCAGTGCTTATGTTAGAAATGCTCATGTGATACCAGATGTAAATAGTTAATAGACTGGAAAGTCACAGTTAATGGAGACTTGGAAACACATCTAATAAATCCCTCCACAACAGAGGCCAGGCATTGGAGGCGGACTACTTGTGAACTAGTTTTCATCAAACTTGGAAGAAATGAGAAATTAGTAAACGATGCTGAAGACATCATTTTTAATGAGGGTATGAGGCTGTTATTATATAAGCCAGGATATTTATGACTTCACTTCATAGCAATTTAGAGATTTTCATTCTACAGTCAAAATCAGTTGGAAATTGTTAGTGAGAAGTCAATAATTTTTACAGAATCATTTTTCTTCTCACCTGAAAAGAAGGAAAAAGAGCTCATTGGTACACATTGACACTATGCTTCTCTGATTAACTTGGACCAAATATTTTTGAAAAATCTGTTTCTCGCCTACAGACAATCAACCAAATTAATTAAGAGAGATTTCTTTATAAATCCCCTGTTCAGTAGAATAACCATATTATTTTCCCACTTGGTGCAACATAAGAGGCTCTGTGGTCAGCTGAAGTTTTAGAGAAGTGTACTGCATCTCTGCTACCTACCTTGTTAAGAGCTACATTGCTAAAACAAGAAGCAAGTCTCAGTTTCTGGGTTTAAAAGTGTGAGAGGGTTTGTCTTTTTTTGCCTTTTTTTTCTTTTTATAAGCATAATTGCAGAGTCATGTAGAAAGCACTATTTCTCCTGGAAAAAATGAAGAGCCACCTTTTAAAACATTGTTGACATGTTGATGGATGATTGTCTTTGTACTGCAGTAATGGAACAGTTTAAGTAGTTGGGATCTTTTCTGTGCACTGGGCTATAACCCTTGTCTTTTGTCTTGGAACTGTTACACTTACTGAAGTCAGAGCGAGGAAAAAAACCGGGGTAATACCTTTTCTTAGCTATGGTATATAAGTTCAGACCTTACAAGATTATCTAGTTAAGTTAATTAACTAAACTGTCAGTCAGAGCATGGGTTATTTTAAGCTCTCTTCTGTGGACAAAGAATCAATTTTAAAACAGACTAGATGTGAGATATTTAGATATGAGGTGAGTTTCTGGCCAAAGTATCCAACTGCCGTGTTTAGCTACACGTACTGCCTGTGTGGGTACAAACACCTGTACATTTTACAAATTCTGAAAGACGAAAGCATTTGGATTTGATATTTTGATGCTTACAAAATCTGCATTTCAAGTAAGAGCTCTAATAATTCCTCATGCACAGGTGTTCAGCTCTTTCAAAAGTACATGCATAACCTTTAAAAGAAATTACTCTTTGGAGACCCCTCCTGAGTAGGCTTTTTCTGCTTTACAAATGAAGCTTAGCTTCAGGTCCAGGGCAAGCTAATGGGAAGTATATTCACCAAGCAGTCGTTTTCTCTAATTGAATTCCTGGAGAGGAATAGCTGGAGGAGCTGGTGACTGATCTGTTTGCCTTGGCATCTGGCTAAGGAGAAATGAATGACAGAGATCTTTGCTAAGAGAGGTACTGCCTTTCTTGGGTGAAGATACAGGGCATAATGAAAAACAGGGATCCTTTAGAGATGCATCTTTCCTTTAGCATCCCAGATTTTTTTTTTTCTCTGAATTTTCTATGACTGTGACATATAAAACGCAGTTATTATAAACTTTTACTTTCTTGTTTAAGATCTTATGTAAGTTCAGTGTAACTGTAATGCATATTTGTGTTTCATAATCATTTCTTGAAACTTCTTTGTGTGTGTGAGTGAAGCCTAAGTCTTAAGGGATTTAATATTTAGCATATTTCTGCAATCTGGCAAGGTCGTCTTTCTGCTGATATATTTAAGTTAGGAATTTACACAGCAAATGCCATAACTATTAAATGCAAGAGAAAGCTGGAATTTTGAAAAATTAAGACATTTGAAAATAGAACCTGACCTTCTCCAATACGGGATTCCTGATGCCCTCCCCAACATACATACAGGCTTTACTGAATATTTCAGTTCGCACATACACGGTACAAACAAACACAAGCCAATCAGAAGTTTCTCCATTTTGCGCTTGTCTACAGTTTTGAAAGTCACCTTTTTCCTTCCTTCAGAAATTGTAGTTCAAATAGTGAATAAAAATTTTATTCTCAGGAATCAGAGTGCGAATTCAGCTATTTGAGAACAAATGTGTGGCAGTGAATTAAATAACTTTGCATATTCTTTTAGAGAAGAGCAGCTCTTATGAACAAGTAATCTGTCATCTGTTCTTCATTGCAATTTAACTTTCAGCTAATATGTCAAACTTCAGCATATACAGGAAGAGATTGTTCTAATTTTAAGATTGTCATAGTTTTTAGTATTAAAAAAGCAGCATTCACCCATCTGCATGTTAACCATCTTTAAGAGGCTTAAGAATTACAATTTAGCAAATGTAAACTGATACAAAAAAGACATTTGTTATATTTGCAGAACATATTAAGTTTCTTTGTGTGTTCCTGTGTGGAGCTGAGTACCCTGTGCCACAAAAATTTCCAATTGTCAAGGCTGGCCTGAGTAATCTGCTGCTAGAGAGGGAAATGTGATGGAAGCCTCCTGTCATATAGGCTTTAAAGTTAAACTAATGTCCGAGTGAGAGCGTGCTTTGTTGTTTCTACAGTGTATGAGCTAAATGAGCACCCACTAATCCCCTTTTTTTATTACTTTGAAGGTAGAGTGGTTTCTTCCAAAGTTAACTTTAGTGTTACCAGATGCACATCATGATATGTTGTCAAACTACACGCAGCTTAATGGTAGTATACTGATTATATTTACGAACACTGCTAACAATTCACTTCAATCTTGAAGATGTTTATGCAGACCTTTTCCCCTTTCAACTAATTGTGTACTGAGAGACAAACTTTAGAAACATTTTGGTAGTGTTTTAGCTTGAGTCATCAGAAAAAACAAGCTCCACTCTTTGCAACAAGTCTTTGCTTACTTCCTCAGCTGAAAAGGGAGCTGATATATTGCTGATAATGCATGAAATACACTTACTATCAAGGCCTGTCTTTCTACGGTGTGAAAGTCTTGGAAAACAACTTTTTGTTGTTGTCTAATTGCTGATGACAGCAAGCATGGCCTATACCACACTGTATTTTTATGTTACAGCAGTCATGTTGCCTTCTGTATTCCCACATTTCTAAACAAAGATGGTTTTAACATTGTTCTCGCAGGCTATACCAGATCTATATTGATGAACTGTTCTCCAGGCTGCCTTGCAATTAGCCCCTCTGATTCGGTCCATGCCGAGGAGTGGGAAATGGCTTCTCCTGAACCTGTACTAAATCTCACGGCTGTTCTTTCCTCTGCCATGGAAAATCACCTACATATCATTGCAGAAAGTGCATTGCATTTTCTTCTTTTTGGAGGTGCAATTTTCCTTATTGATGTATCCTTACTCTTGCAGTTACTGTTGTAACCACCGTGCACAAAAGGACGTAGCTTGACCAGCTGACATAAATAAAACCCAGCCTCAAAATTAGACCATGTTTGTGCTGACTATTCTGCTTCCTTTGTTCGTCTGACTAAAAAATGGCTCCAGATGCTTTGCCACATACAGCTAGTAATTATTGCCTGAAAAAAAAAAATCATGGAATAAACTGATCATCAAACACTAAGCTACAGTAAAATACCAGAGCAACCCTAGCCTAGCTTACCAGGATAAAACCAGCAGGTGTTTAAGAAACCTGTAATTTTCTGGAACAGGATTAAAATTTTTGCTCTTTAGGGTTGCAGTTCTTGTGATGGCTGAAGGCACATTTGTATAAATGACATGGAAAACTGAAGACCCTTTGGTAGTAAAGTGCACATGTGTAAACTTTTCATGATAACATCTTGGTATTTGACCTCAAGCAATGACATCATTTGGGGGAAATGAAGCAGTATGTGGCAGCCAACTCAGTCACTCAGGAGTTGGTGGCAAATAGGGGAAGCTCTCGCCATCGCTTCCTGGATATTCCCAACTCTCTGCCCCTCTCTGACTGGTCTTCAAGTCCATCATCCACAGACTCAGCAGTAGGGCACAGCAGAGGTCTCAGCAGCCTGGTCTTTGAGGTGGTGGAGTCTGGCTAGCAGTTTGCAGAGCTCTGGGCTGGACCTTTGCTGAGGAGCCCATTAGAAGGATGACACCATGGATGAAAGCCCAGATCTTGGCATATAGTATAGGCTGAATCACTGCAGCAGGAATTTCGTGGTTGATTTGCTCTTCTCTTTGGTACATGTGCGTTTCATTAAAGCAAGGTGGGTGTAGTCACTCCATACAGTGCTTCTGGAAACAAACAAAAAACCAAACCAAACAGATTTTAAGTGTCTTTTTGTTTTTGAGGAACTAATTTTTCTTTTGAGGAACTTAGATTGACTAGAAGTGGTTTCCCACTTTGGACAGTTTTTTCTTTTGTCAAATGTGCCACTCACATACAATAGAGAACTATAAACCCCACACCTGTTCCCTTCCACTGGAGGATTTACTGTCAGTGGCAAACTTACTCCCTGTTCATCTGGAATCAAACCTGGGGCAGGAAATCTGCTTCAACCAGGGCAGAAAGCACCTCACTTCCTCCAATACACAATTGCTGAGGGAGCATATAGTTTGCCTGTTGAAATAATTCCATTTTGAACTTTTATCCTGCTACAGTACTTCTTTAGTCCTCTTACTTGAAGCAATCCATGTTCCTGAAAGAGAAAAAAAAGAAGAAAAAGGACAATTTAACACAAAATGACAGCAATTCATCACAGTTTGAACTTCGAGATATGTAAGATTTTTCTTTTTTTCACATCTTCTCTCCCCTCATCAGACCTCAGCTCAGCTTTTGGCACAGTTTTGTCCTACCAGTGCAGCTCCCTCATCACTTCTGTGCCTGCTGCCAGCTCTGCGCTGTTCCTTTCCCTCCTGTGCAGTCACTCGATAAAGTCACGGTGTTAATTCCCAAGCGAAATCATATTTCTCGCCATGATAGATCATTTCTAGAAGAACCACTTTCAATCAGTACCAAATAGCCTTCCATGGGGAGGGCTATTGGGTGCTCAGCACTTCTTAAAGTGTCACCACTTATGTTCCTGCTTGTCTGTGGCTCTAGGAAACCAGCCTTGGGCCACAATTAAAATCATACTTGAGCCGTATTTTATATATGCAGCTCCAGGTACTTAAAGACATTTTTGCTTCGAATGATGGTGGAAAGAGTAGGATGAAATGAGAAAACATAGGTACCTTTTCTGAATTTCACCAGAAATCCCAGTGAGACAGCCTCTGTCTCACTCCTCTACAGTCCCTGTTTCACATGAGCTGTTTATTAAAGAATGACCAGAGGCAAAACCTTTTAATTACAATCTACACCAGCTGCTTTTCAATCAGCAAACTTCCATCACTTTGGTGAGTAACCCAAGACAGAGAGATGCTGCATCCCATTTGTCAAGCTTCTCCTTCCATCAGCTTGTTCAAAGCAAGTTTTCTTTTACGTCCATCCCCCATTTTACCTTCCTTTGTTCTGCTTCCTACCTTTAACCCTCTCTTGGAGACCAAGATACTTTATGACCATGGTTAAGGTTCTCAAAACCCTGTAAGAAAAGGCAAGTGATGGTGTCTGATGAGAAGCAGTAATCAGCCTTCAGCCATCAAACGCCCTTCTGTTCGCATGAGCAGGAAACTTTTCACAATTCAAGTTTGTTTATTGCCTCAGCTAGCTAAAGGCCATGAAATGCTAATGTTAACGCTCCGAGCACATTACTGCCTCTTTAATTTATTTCAGCTAACTTCTGTTGATGGCATTTGGGTAAGCTAAACTGCCAGTTGATCTGAATTTGTTGCGCAGTTTGATGTAAAAACCATGCTGGAAATAGATCTGTATTCAGAGGCATCTAATTAGGGAAACATCATGATAGTCAATGCAAATGTTTTCCAAAGCACTGCATCTGTGCACCATGCATCAATTGCATTCTGAGATTGCAATATCCATTTTCCAAGTCATAAAAGCCATCTAAGGAGAAAAACATGCGCTTTCAGCCTGCCTGTGTGAAAGAAAGACAGAACAACCCTCAGGTTTTGATGCTTAAGCCTCTGTGTGTTAATTTTCTCAGTGAAATAAAATAAGAAGGAAAATTTGCAGGGGAGGATAGAACAGAAATCTGTGCAATGTTTATTTGCTGTGTACAAACTCTGATATGCAAGATATCGGCCCAAATGGGTCATTTTTGCAGGCCCAAATTCCATGAATTACTCTGAGGATGCTTCTCTTAACAAATGTTTATATATTAAAGTACACATACACATGTGTGTATATACACATATATGTACATACTTCAAAACAGTTCTGCTCCTTCCTGAGCACTATGCAGGAATCAAGGGCTTGGGGTTCAGTTTTTAGAGAAAGCAGAAATAAAGCTGAAGGTGGATCAGATTCTCTATCATTTATGTTACGCACAGCCTTTCTCACAGAGGTATTATGTATCCATTCTTTTTCCTTCTCTGACTTTGCTATGGAGAAAACTGAGGGCATTTGCCTCACTCGGAGTGCTTCCAAATGTGAGATCAGCTTCTTTGTGATCTGATCTCTTAGACCTGTTGCAAGTTACATGTAGGATAAGCTGAGCATGTTAGTAGTTTGAGGAAGAGCCTCTCCTATATATAGTTACGAAGTCCATTGTATACTTCTCCTTCACTGTCTTCCTGCATCTTGTTACTGAAGGGAATAAATTTTCTACAAAAGATGAAAAAAACTATTAGGAACATCATTAGCTATTAAAAGCCTTATGGGAAAATAGAGCAAACAAAATCAAAACCAGAACCAAAACACTTACTGGAGTTTTTCTTATGTATGCTAAAATTGATAGCTACTGACGTACAATAAAAAATTGGTCAAACTATTTCGAAGTGAAGTACCAGATTTTGGACAAAATATCAATAGCGAAAGAATACATATTTCAGTAACTGAGCTAAAATACAAGTATTATTATTCTTATACATATAACATTGCTTCTTGGCGAGGTTTTGTGGAGTATTTCATTAAATAATTTTAAACGCTTTGAAAGCATTAGAAGTACTGTAGAGTCTTTTTCCTGTGCTTCTGAAGTGTTAGAAAAATCCTTAAGGATCTGTGCAAGCTCTCTTTAAAAAAAAAAAAAAACATGCTCTAGTGACTAAACCTGACTAAAAATAACTAGAATAACTAGTCCATCAAGCTCAGAAGCACAAGCAATTTTGTAGAAGTTCATCTGGGGATTTGATTATTCTTTCGAAAATGATAAAGAATGGCAATCCTGAAAATCCAGGCAGAAAAACAGGTTGATTTCCCAGGTCTGTTTGCTTTCTCTCCTTCAAGTCAACAGGTACTGCCCCTGTTCTTAGAGCAAGTATATAATTTCTGGCCTCTTACATCTGTAGAAAACTGCTTTTCAGAAAGAACGTATTCAAAAAGTCACTACAGTTATATTTGTAGAACAAATGGGTCTTTAATGCTTCACAGTCTTATTTGAATATTCATGCTAATGTGCACTTTTTTCCATTTAGGAAATTATTTGGTGGTAACCAAGTCCTACGATTGGCTGAAAAATGCAGTTCTTTTAGGAAACTAATTTACACTGATTCTTGATGAGACTGAGGAGACTACTGTGTTCATCAGGGAAATTGAAAACATTGTATATTTTAATCTGCCTGTCCTGGCCCTGGCATATACAGCATGCCATTTACAGCTGTATGGCTTTCCAAGGATCTTCCTGCTTATAAACGTTCGAAATCATGACTGACCACCATTCTTTAGAAATGAATGAACAAACAAACCAGTCACTGCAGATCCCACTACTTAATGCTGTACAAAATACTGTTAAGGTATAAGGAAAAATTAGGAATAAAAGGAATAAAAATGGAGAATTTAAACAGGTATTTGGTCTTCTCACTGGTTGATATGAAGTGTTGTAATTCACACAAACTCAGCACATATTTCATGACTAGAAGTACTGAAGTCAACAATTTGTATGAAAGAGGGATGTCCTCACTGATATCCTTGGTTACAGACAGGCGTACACATGCCCACCAAATACTTCATTTTACTACCTCCTGAAGCTCTTTTAATACAAATTTAACAGTAATTTAATGTTGCCAAATTCTGCAATTACAGAGGACAGCTCTGTGCCAACACTGATTGTGACAGTTTTCTGCAGATATTTTTTGGACTGGAAATTAAAAGAAAATAAAAAAAGTTTAACAAATCTTTGTGGTAACAGTTTTTGGCACAGCCCTTCAAATCTTTGATCAGATATGGACTGATGATGGCTCTTTGCATATTTTACTTTTTTCCTAAAAGCACCAATAACACAAAATGTATTTGTTTTTTAAAATTTTGTCCATTAAACAGTTCAGTTATAAACAGATTTTTTTTTCTCCAACTACTTCTTTTAGAGATACCTGTTGTTTGCTATCATGTATTAAAGAACACAAGAAGGAATCCTGAAATATTTCTACATCATCCATGTAATTATTAAGAGTTAAGAGCGTGTGCTACCCATACATGTTTACGGGAGATCCATTACAAAAAGTACTGGCCATGCTGAATTAATGGGAGCTTTACCTTGGAGACTGAACTTCACAGCCTGGGCTTTAGGCATACCCTGGTTTCGCTTGGTGATCTGGGACTCGTGGTTGCTAAAACTAGAAGTTAAAAGCCTTGCTGACAAAGCTAATGAGGCTGTGAGAAATTGAATTACACAGCATTGCACAGAGGAATGATTGGAGAGAATAAAAATTCTGCTGTAAGATCTGAGAAAAACTGGTGCAACATTTGCAGAACTGGTTTGCTAACTTCTGCTGTCTTTCTTTGTTGCCTTCTCATATTTTCATCTGTTGTCTTTTTAGCTTGCAACATAAATAAAACATTGTATCGTGTGTGTTTCCCTTAGTCTGTAATGAAATGATTGATGAATACTCAAAATCCCTGGGCTGTTGAACTTATTTATCCTGAAATGCATGAATAGCGTGCTTGATGTTCTCCAGCTGCTGTGTACCAGCCCAAGTGAACCCCACCACGCGCATTATTGCACAGTCAGCTCTTAGGACAGATGGTGAAATACGATTCATTGAAATACTGACCAGGGCAGAAGAGTTGGCAAAGGAGAGGGTATAGCACATCTCCTGATCCTGGAGTGCACAGATGACCTATGGTGGTTGGCTATGCACACATACCTATATGGTCCCTTATGTACGTTTTTACCTTACTTATAGAATATATACATGGTCCCAAATGGAAAGCTTTACACCCCACAGACGCTAGTGTATCAGAGGGCTGTCAGAGCACATTTTTCATTATTGAGCCACTTAAAACTAAAACATTGCAGTATTTTTTCTTTGTACCAGGAACTCCCATTTAACTGCTATTTTCCTTCTCCAGGGTTCATTTTGCTTTGTGTTAGGTTTGCTCCAGCAGCTATTTCTGCTGACAAACTCACATTTTTGTCCTCTGCTAGGACACTTAGGGAAGTCAATAAGATTTGGGAAACCACTTTGGCCTGTCTGTACTTAAGCCAGATCACAGAGATGTTAAATGAACTCCTGTTAATAATTCATTGCAGTAGAAGCTGGTTTACTTTTAGCTAGCTCTTACAGAAGAAAAAAGACATTTGGCTTCTCAGCTTCATCTCACAGAGCTGATGAATTGCTCCCAGGCTGCTGTCCAGATGGTCCTCCAAACCAGGCTGCGGGACAAAATCCTCCACATCTTCCCTCCCCTTTTCCTCCTGACACCCAGAGTACACCACCTCCATGCCTTGTGCCAGCAGCCCTGATACAGCAGGTGATAAATCGAAAACGCAATTACCTGTGTATCTTCCCATTATAAAGAAGAAAGGGAAGCCTTTCACCTGCTGATGGACAGATTTAATTAAGCCTTCTCCCCTCAATCAGCATGCACAGCAGCAGGCCTCAAGCCCCCATGTACTCACCAAAGAGAGGAGCTGTGTTACGCATTGCGGCATTTGGGATCGTGATAGGACAAAAAATCCAAGCACAAACTAGAAAAATAACAGCAGTTTTCCATGGTTAGGAAGCAGGGGCTGTTTTTTGCCTTGGCTGAATGATGTGTTCATGAGAAAACTTTGAGAAAGCAGCAGTTTGTATTCAGCTAACACTATCCCTGATGTAGCTGTGGTGGGCTAAGGCTACGAGGTGAAGCAAGGTTTGCAGGGAAGGATACAACTGTTTGTTAGAGTAGCTGGTATGAAAAAGGGAAGAAAGACAAGTTTGTAGTACATGAACCGTGTAAATAACCTGAAAAAGAACCCTTCTTCCTGAAACCATGTCTGTTTTTCCTGTCTTTGGTCTCACAAAAGTTATTCCCCATGTGCTTTACCTCAACTATGTTTATGTATAAAGTAATATATTACCTAATACCTGCGTTTGAACTGAAGACATGGTGGTTATATTACAAGCATATGTTAATTTAAGCATGTGTACATACATAAGTACCTGTAACTTGAAAAGTGTGTGCTATACATAGAGATGAAAAATCATGTATGTATCTGTAGGTAGAACCGTCCCATGTTCCCCCTCCAAAAAGAAAGAAAGAAAAGAATAAAAAAGAATGAAAAAAAGGAGACCAGTTTTATTAGTAGTGCAAATCAATATAATGTCATAAGCTGGAAAAGGAACTGTATTCAATTTTAGTAACTGGGGATGTGGTTGTGGCCTGTAGCATGGGACCCAGGGAAAGGACATGAGGACATGGCAGTGCAGGGATCTCTCTCCTCAGGAACTGTTTGGTGAAAACCTTCTTGAAGAAGCTGTAGCATCTTTGGAGGTTAACTTTAGGATAGACAAGCTCTGAACAGTCCCCCAAAAGTGTAACGATAATTAAAAAAGGTTTCATAAAACACGGAAATTAGTGTCAATTAGGATTAGTCTCATGGGGTATTCTCATGTGATATATGATCAAATAGCTTCAAAAGCTGTACCTAACACCCTTATTTTTATAGTCATACTACTCTTCTAATTGTCAGTCAGGAGTTGCTTTTTGCCATCTGACAGATGTTGTCTGGGTTGACCGAGGTCAAACTCAGCATTCAGAAGCGCTTATGATCAGACACATGGAGACTACCCAGGTCTCAGAGGCAGCCAATAAGAGGAAACAAAGGACCTCAGTAAGCAGTTATTTGTATTACACTTTGGCTTAAATTTGTCAGCTGAACCACCACCAGCAAGAAAAGAGAAATGGAAATGTCACAGAAGATCATAACCTTTAAAATGTATGTGCATTAAAAAAAAATAAAAATATGCCCCCAACCCAGCACAGAACCATGTGCATGTACCAGCCTGCAGCAGCGTTTTCAGTCTCCAATGACTTCACCATCGCAGCCTGCGGTCCTGCTGCTCTGTCGTGGTACCTGACCTTGAGAGCACATCAGTCACTGCTCCTGGAGAGTCCCCAAAGGGGACATTATAACCATTTGGGATTGTGATAGGACAAACAACTCAAACACAACCCAGAGAAATAACAATGGGTCCCACCAGGAGCAGGTTTGCATCACTGTCCTCACAACCATCTCAGGAGTATGACAGATGGAAAAACCTGTTACAATCCTGTCAGCTAAAAGAATGACCACACCATCATTTTTTAATGATAGAAGAGTATCATAAATCCAGTTTTCGTTTGCAACGGAAACTGTTTTGTCTGCACGTGTCAAAGAAATGTCTTTGTTTGTCCTTTGAATCTTATTTTAAGGGGATTGCTCAATTGTTTGAAGAATTAAGATTATATCTGATGTCTTCTGATGTGTACAATACTCTTTGTGAAAATCCTGGGATATTTTATATATTTATGAAAATACTATTTTGAGAATGAAGACTGTTGGAATAGAAATGTCTTGGAGTAAAAAAGAACTAGTGACATTCTGGACATATTCAAACAGCGTAAGAAATTACCTGCATAAGGAAAATTATGTCTGTAGAAATAATGTAGTAAATACTGAATTAAGAAATGAGGGATAAATAGCAAGCTTTTGCTAAAAGTATAGGAAATATTATTATTTTTTTTTTTTCCTGAAACAGTCAACTTTTTGAATTTTTCTCCAGAGTAACATACTTTGCTATAAGTATTTTATTTATTCATTTATTTATTTTTTAAACAACTGTATATATATATTGATTCAGCTGATATTTTCAATCACTCTGGGGAATGTTGAGATGTGATTGACATCCCTTTTTTAAAATTTATTTATTTTTTTTTAAATTGACACTTCTTCAGATAGAATATATTTAGGTTTGGACCCAAGAGTACTCTGCTGGTCGAAAACATCAGCTATAAAAGTTAACTGAAAGTCATTAAAACACCAGAGATGCTCTTTTCCAACAAGGTCATTGGTTATAAAAACATCAGAAAGTTTCTGCACACTATAAAGCACATAAAAAAATAACTAGGTTGCAAAGCCAACCATCTGAAGTTGCCAGAATTAGATACCCCTGCAGTACTAATGGTACTTGCTCCTCTGTGATGAAATGTGTTATGACACAGGTTTTGACTTCATAAGCCCATATCGTCCCCCCACCCCCCTCAGCCCAGTCCTATTTCTGTGAATGGGAAATTACTCCTTAATTTCTTTCATGCTACCTGTATTTTATT
Organism: Patagioenas fasciata; assembly: GCF_037038585.1. NCBI lineage: Eukaryota > Metazoa > Chordata > Aves > Columbiformes > Columbidae > Patagioenas > Patagioenas fasciata. The sequence continues at coordinate 95,272,045 of NC_092520.1, forward strand.
TTAAATTCACTGTTCAGAGGCTGAACTGGACATAAAATTATTAATTGGCTCCCTGGAGATTTCGTGATTCTAACTTCATTTCATGAATGATGTTGCCAGCATCCAAGTGCTCCGCAAACGTATCTGAGTTTGCACAAGGTCATGGTGAGATGAAGTAGCAGCTACCTGCACCCTTTACCACAATGAACTGAAGTATAGGGAGATGGAGGCCAAACTTTCACCTGTTTTTTACGACCTCACGTTATGACCGAATTTGGAAAATATTTATAGCGTTTATATATATGCAAAGCTGAGGTGAAACTTGGTAGATTGGTGGGTAGAAGCACATGTTAAACCTAAAGCCAGAAGTTTCCTCATGACCCCCAGAAAGGTGTGCAACCAAAGAACCAGGGAAACGGGATTTCTTTTTCAAAGGCTGAAGTATTTGACTCCTTCCTAGGGGTCAGGAGAGAAAAACTTCAGTGTTTTGCTATTGAATACGAAGAGGAAAGCAGGTCCTTAGAGCTGAGGCACTCCAAATGCAATTCTACTCCCATGGGAAATTCTGGTTTGAAATCACAGAGTAATTTAGTCCAAAGGAGACCTCAGGGATTAACCCTCCCCTGCTCAGAGCAGGGCCAGCATAGCTCAGGTGACTCAGGACTTGTCTGCTCACATTCAGAGTACTTCCAAAGACGGAAACACCACAGTTTCTCTGGGTAGCCTGCCACCAAGCTTGGCTGAGCAGAATCAAGCCCTGTGCAAAATCGAATGAAGGCTCAAGTCTTGTGTCTGCAGAATGACCCTGAAGAAAGCACCTGATCCCTGCAGCCTTCCCTTTGTAATAGGTATGACAGGGGCAGATAAGACCATTGAGCTTTCTGACTCATTCAGTTGCACTCCTCATAAGTGCTGCAGAAGTGCCAGCAAAAGATCATACCAGAAGCTTTCCGCCCATGAGATATACAGTTCCTGATATACCTCCTGATATACCTTCAACTAGAAATGGTGGTGTACCCTATTCAGAGGGGACAGTCCTATTTTCTCAGTGTGAATAAGGTTAAATGAAAAGCTCAGAGACATCCAACCTCAAATTCTTCCATCTTTGAGGTGACATCATGTCACTGTCAGAGCCACAATAATATCTGACACTACAACTGGTACTAAATGCTGAAGTTTTTGACTTTTATTAAAACTGCGAAAGGTAGAATCTGTACTGTAAAGCATCATTTTGACTCAGACATCAGCTATGAATAACTAGGTCTACATGGCAAGCCCTAGTGAATTTAAAGTTGTGGCAAATTTTACCAAGGTTTTAGCTCTTGGTCTCTGTCATTTTTTTTTTTTTTTTTAATCCAAGTGGGCCACTTTCTTAATTACACACTTATCTGTCTGCTTCTCTTATCTTAAACCTCTACTGAAGATTTTCTGACCTCAGTGACTGTAAAAATAAGGAAGATTTTGTCCTGTACATTTTACTGGGACTATGTAGACTTTGGAGCTGAGTTTTTGTTCTGCTACAATTCTAAAAACAAGTCAATATACTGCTAGGTAGATGGCCAAGACTTCCTCTTTTCTCATGTGGTCCAAGCTAATGTTCTTGGCTTCTTTACTGAGCTCTAAAGACAGCTTCAGAGCTCAGGCACTGGAAATCGTTTCCCATACAGGTAATGTGCAATTTTCCTTCAACAGCTGTGCTTTTTCTTATTGTGTTTGGAAGTTGCCCCAGGAGCTGGGATATACCCTGGTTTCCATAGACCTTGAGCTCTCTGATAAGTTTAAACATGTCAGCATCAGCTGAATGCTCTGCTGGTTCAGCTGTCTGGTCACTTCAGCAATTGTGAATTTGCAGGGCAAAATTTCAAGCCTTTTTCAGGCCCAGCACACACAGCTAAAGAACTTCTGCATGGCAATCCTCACTGAAGCGCTAGACAAGTTGTTTTCACCCTGGTCTCAGTAGTGGCTAATTTCATTAAGCCTGCTGAGCCCCAGTCCTTGCTCAGCCTTGTTCTGACTGCTCTGTTTTTCAGACAGCACAGTAAAGAGAAAACGTCAATGTGATAATCATTGGATGTGGCTAAAACTGCTTTCTGTTCTTTAGATAATGTGAGTGATGGAAATGCTTTCATTTCCCTCCCAGGGCAGAGAAGGGAAATGTGTATCTTCAGAATGGAAATTCTGAAACTTGCCATTATTTTATAAGAAAAAAAAAAAAATCAAAATGTTTCCTCTCTGTTTCCAGCCTGCTGTGGCTGTAGAGAGTGGCTTGAACTGCTTCCAGGAAACTGAAGAAAATTGCCAAGGTCTTTCAAAGCATGGGGCTCTGCCCTGATGTTGGGAACAGACTCTCAAAACTCCCACCTAGAAGCTGAATCCCCACAAAACTCTGCTAGACCCTGAATTCAGGAGGAAGAGGCTATCAACAGGTAGATGCCATGGGATGTCAAGGCCTGTTAGTACATGGTTTGTTGGCCTCACAGCCTCAGACTCATGTAACTCTCATTTATCTAGGGACAACTGATTGAACTGACAGGAGACCAGGCTGGTTTTATGCTGGATGTTGCTGGAAATGAGAGACTGTCATGAAAATTTTGGGTCCATTGAGTGGTCTTTCCCAGTGAGAACTCTAATCATAAGGCTACACTGAAACAAATCTATTGAATAACAATAATAATTAATAGCAGTAGTCTTTTGAACAAATTTATTCTTCACGACATTTTCAGCATTGACATGAAGCTTTCTACATGCTCCTGAGGAAGCAGACACTGAGCATTGCCATGTCTGCTCTGGGTGCCTATGGAAATGGATGTGTTTTTGCTGTGCTGTTAGGAGGGGATGGGATGGCACTAAGTACAGCTCCCAGGGGCCTTCCCTATGGATGAGTGCCTGAAAAGAGGTTCAAAGCTGTAAATGGGATCATGGGTTTTCTGTACTTTTCAGGTTGGTACGGAGCACTTTCTAATGCTCAGATTTCATCAATTTTTTTTTTTTTTTTTCTCTTCTAACCATAGGTGGTGTAAATGACACCCTTCACCTTGACCTCAGCATCTGTCCCTAAAAGTCTCTGATTTGTATTCTTGTGCTGAATGGATTAAGATCAGATTTTTGATGTGAGGAGTAAAGAATTAAGTCTGAGGTTATAAAAATAGCCAGGAGATATTGTCTTCTGGATAGGACAGCACTTGCTAATGGACCGTAAATAGTTAACACCTGCCTGTGCATCTGTGCACAGCTAAGACTGACACTTGAGGGTGATGTGACTGGAAGTGACTGATTGCTGTGGTCTCCTGGTGCTGTAGCATCTTTCCCTGCCCCCTTCCACCAAGTGCAATGCAAGGGTAGTGAAAAGGTTGTGGTGGTATCTTTCACATTGATCTTGACATTCTCTGTGCAGATGACGAAAGGTGTGTATTCTTGTGAGTACCTGCATGTGTGTCTACATGATATAATCAGAGATAATCTACTCACAGCACAGGTGGCAGCTGGCTCTGTAATTCCAGATTGACCAGAAATAACCTGCAATCCCACCTGTTCCCAGTACACCAACTCCCTCTGTTTGGCCTTGCAAATGAGGTCCAGCTACTCCTGCCCCATGCAGGTGAAGAGCAGTCTAAGTCCCAGACATGGCCTTCATTTGCAAGCCTCCCACGTGAGTAAATAGACAATCAGGTGGTCACATCTACCATTTTTTTTTGCTGCAAAAATCCCAAGTATTCCTCAAAAAAAGTCTTCCCTGAAAGCAGCTTCACGCTCTCCCTTGAGTTTGTCTCAGATCTCTTTGAAATGACAGGAAAACTGCAGAGGTATTTTTCACACCACCTCATCAGTTGTGTTGCCTATTGCTTTGGTTCATGGCTCCTCCACCTGAGGTGATTCTGCTTATAAATACTCTTAAGGGTTCACCTTCAAGGATAATGATTTAATTAGAAGTGAAAAGAGCTATGGACCAACATGTCAGAGACTAATGAATGAGCTTTTGTGGTTGGTGGAGGGCAGCTTGCCAAGGCATCCATTCATTTCCGTACATGTAAGATGAAATGCAACTGAAGTGGTTGCCATTTTAAAAGAAAATCTTTTTAGATTCCAGGCAAGAACAGAAGAATAAAATAGATCGGTTTTGGTGCTTAATCTGTTTGTAGGTAAGTTCAGGTGTGATTGTGTAGTCTGCCATCGACTTTAATTAAGCTTTCGCTTTGCTACTGACCTTGGAGCTAAATATAATTTGTTCTATAGGAAAGACAGGTGGTATGAGCTCAGTGTTTTAAAGTTCAAATTGATTTAGTTTACATTTAATTTAAATTTCCTTATGGAAGTATATAATGTTACTATTGCTAATGCTGAAGTAATTACACAGAGGTGCAGATGCTGGTACAGAGCAGAGCCCTACAGCTCTCCAATGCATTTCTTCATGAGCAGAAGTATCCCTGCCTCACACTTCCGGGATAACGTTATTTAAATCAAACATGTTCCCAATGAGCTCCTGTTTTCCTGTGTGTCCCTGGCTGCCCAGACAGATAGGAGATGACAATCAGACATCAAGCACCAGCCTGCTGTGTGCAAAGATAAGGATGGGCTCCAGCAGACCTGTCCCCACCTGGGAACAGAGGTGAGATCCTTAATGCTACCAGCCTGTTTATCCTGTCCACTGCAATGGAAACTCTCTTCTCAGGATGGGAGTGATGTGAGCCCCCTGGGAGGGTTGGGAGTTGCAGCCCTTGGCCAGGCACGCTGGGTGCCAAGGGCAGGACGGCTGTTTGCTTTGAAGCCTCTGGACTTAGCCTCATCCATCAGAGCTGAGCTTTCCATCCTTGAGTCTCAGATGTTTGGGAATGGTATGCACTAGGACCTGCCTTGGACACAGGGGAGCCCCTGGTCCCACTTTTCTGGTTTATAGGAGCAGGGTGGTGGCCACCGCAGGAAGCAGCACATACTGCAGGGGTGTGGAACTCAGTGTGGGGCAGCAGAGGTGGTCAGGGCAATGTGGGAACCAGAGCATGAGAGAAGCTGGGAGATGCTGGAGGTGCTACCAGCAGAGATGAATAGAAGAGGAAGATGTTCCCTGGGACCCAGAGGCAACTGCCTCGAGTTTCTGCAACCTCAAAAGCCTCTGAAAATCACAGGCAGGACAGGACAAAAAGATGTAGCCTGCAAAGGGATGGGAGAAGAAAGGATTTTCATGCTCTCTGTGAACCTCATGTGCTTTCCTCAGGGAAAAGCTGCAGGATCATTGACAGTCAGGCTCTATCTGGCAGAAGATCTATCACAATGCATGTTTCAATGTGTTTGTTATTTCCAAGCCCTTGGTTGCAATGTTCCCTTCCCTCCTCATGCCTACCAGGGCTTCCATTATATTAAAACTAGCACTGAAACCCCCTGCTTTCTCTATCAAACTGTTGAATCAGGCTATTTTTGTTATCCCATCAGGACTAGAACAGTTAAAAAAAAGCATGTTGGAAAAACTTCAGGTGCAAAGAGGTAGCTTAACTTAACTTGAGCAATATTCCAAAATCATATTACTGTATGTTACAGTTTTGATGAAAAGTTTTCTTAGTAAGTGCATTTCTCAAGGTTGTTCACTCTGTTTTCGCATTGTGTTGTGGATTCTCTACTATCTTATGATTACATTATGTCCTTTTACGAAACACCTATCTTACTTGCTTTCAATTAAAGAGTCCAAAGGTTTGAACTGGGTCAGGGTGGGGTGGGGTGTTTTATGCTTTCTGACAAACTCAGTGAATGAAAACTTGTCAGTTTCAATGTAAAACCAGTAACATTCATAATTTATCTCAAAGCTTTTTTGTTTTGTTTTCTTTTGTTTTGTTTTGTTTCAGTAATCTGAGAAATTGGTTTTGGCGTTACTCTTCCATGGGCAAGGCCAAGATCAGTTTCTTTCACACTTGGTCCCAGATGTTTTGAGATCTTATATGTGTATGTATTTCCCATTAAAAACAAACAAAGAAACCAGTATAGGTTGGGGAACGACGTATTAGAGATCAGTGTAGGGGAAAGGGACCTGGCGTCCTGGTGGACAGTAGGATGACCATGAACCAGCACCGTGCCATGGTGGCCAGGAAGGCCAGTGACATCCTGGGGTGTATTTAGAAGATGGGTGGTTAGTAGGTCGAGAGAGGTTCTCCTTCCCCTCCACTCTGCCCTGTTGAGACCACACCTGGAATATTGTGTCCAGTTCTGGGCCCCTCAGTTCAGGAAGGACAGGGAACTGCTGGAGAGAGTCCAGCACAGGGCAACCAAGATGATTAAGGGAGTGGAGAATCTCCCTTATGAGGAAAGGGTGAGGGAGCTGGCTCTCTTTAGTTTGGAGGAGATTGAGGGGTTACCTTATTAATGTTTACAAATATATAAAGGGTGAGTGTCACAAGGATGGAGCCAGGCTCTTCTTGGTGACAACCAATGGTAAGACAAGGGGTAATGGGTTCAAACTGCAACACAAAAGATTACACTTAAATTTGAGAACAAACTTCTTCTCAGTGAAGGTGACAGAGCACTGGAACAGGCTGCCCAGGGGGGTTGTAGAGTCTCCTACTCTGGAAACATTCAAAATTCACCTGGACACCTTCCTGTGTAACCTCATCTAGGTGTTCCTGCTCTGGCAGGGGGTTTGGACTAGATGATCTCTTGAGGTCCCTTCCAATCCCCAACATTCTGTGATTCTGTGAAACAAAGAAAAATCAAACCACTAATCCCAAAGCCATTAAAAAGTAACTGGCAAGAAATTCCATGTGTTTATTTCTCATCTAGCAGCATCAGAAAAAAATACCTGCAGTAGGCTTCCTCCTGACAAGCACATCCCAGACACAGATCCTCATTTTAAGCTCAAACCATTGCTCCAAAAGGCAGGAAAGCTGCTCCTTCTCACCCTGGTTTTGTTCCGCCAACTCTGTGCTCAGGATCATAGAATCACAGAATCATAGAACAGTTTGGGTTGGAAGGGATCTTCAAAGCTCATCTAGTCCAATCCCCTGCCATGAGCAGGGACATCTTCAACTAGATCAGGTTGCTCAGAGCCCCATCCAGCCAGGCCTGGAATGTCTCCAGGGATGGGGCATCCAACACCTCTCTGGGCAACCTGGGCCAGTGTTTCACTGCCCTCATTGTAAAAAAATTATTTGTCACGTCTGGTCTGAATCTCCCCTCCTTTAGTTTGAAACCATTTCCCCTTGCCCTTCTACTGTCGTCACAGGCCTTGCTAAAAATTCTGTCCCCATCTTTCTTATAAGGCCCCTTTTAAGTACTGAAAGGCCACAATAAGGTCTCCCTGGAGCCTTCTCTTCTCCAGGCTGAACAACCCCAGCCTGTGCTCGTAGGAGAGGTGTTCCAGCCCCCTGATTATCTTGGTCACCCTCCTCTAGTCCCTGACACTTACCCGCTTACCTGCTGTCATGCCTGAAAAGCACTGAACACCTTCAGTGGGTGCCTGCAAGGGGGAAAATCATCCAACTCAGAGGGCAAAGGCACTTAGAGCAGAGCCAGGAGGAGGTTCTTGTGGGGTGGGGAGCCAGCATACCAAATGCTCCCAGACCTGCTGGGAAGTTTTTGAGTCAATTCTAGCACCTTCCTGCCATGAAATCCTGAAACAAAGGACCATAATATTAATTGTGAAAAAAAGGAGGAATAGTTCAGAAAGGGCACTTTGTGACCTCCCAGCAGTGTTAGCTGTGAAATTCCTGCAAAGGCGTTTTCTTTCTGGGGAAATGGTGAGGTTCCCCTTGGGAGTCTCAGGCAAGCCCAGAGAAAATTGGTGGTGAAAAGCACTCTCCTTTCCTTACTGGAATGCCTCATAGTTAACCATGACAGCCCATTAAGCAACTGTTGTGAACTAAAATAACCTGACTAACACTAAAACAATGAACAGGCTGTTCAAACCATATGTCTTCTTTCTTTTCTTTTCTTTTCTTTTCTTTTCTTTTCTTTTCTTTTCTTTTCTTTTCTTTTCTTTTCTTTTCTTTTCTTTTCTTTTCTTTTCTTTTCTTTTCTTTTCTTTTCTTTTCTTTTCTTTCCTTTCCTTTCCTTTCCTTTCCTTTCCTTTCCTTTCCTTTCCTTTCCTTTCCTTTCCTTTCCTTTCCTTTCCTTTCCTTTCCTTTCCTTTCTGAGAGAACTTTTCAGCTTACTCGGTAAAAAGATGTGCTGGAGGAAATTGCCATTCTAGCTGCTCCTTTTATCCCACCTCTTCACTGTTCATGTCTTCAGAAAAAAACAAAAACAAAAGCAAACCCCCACCAAAAAAAAAGCAAACCCAAGCCTGACCAACTGAAAAAACTCTCTTCAAACATACCTGTCTATCCAGGGAGTCAAAGTCTGAAGACACCTCAAATTACTTAACTCAAGGACTGAGGCAGAGACCTATTGCCATTCACCCACCTGCCAGTCAGGGGTGGGTATCATCCCCCCAGCTACCTGGGAAAGTGGGAAACTCAGTTGTCCCAAAGAGTAGCTCAGGGTTGCTTTTGTTTGTATTTCAGCTATATTATTTGGTATAATAATACCTCAACTTGCTTAAAACTCCTAACTCCTTTTAGCTATGGTAACACTGCTGTGGAGCTCATCTGCTCAAAAAAAAAAATCAACTAAAAGAAAACTTTTAAAGAGTCAAAATTTCTTTGGTTTTGAATAGGAGAAGTAAACTCCAGCCTAAAAACAAGGAGAGGGAAAAACTGTACTAAGTTTAATGTAATTGTGTTAATCAGGCAATTTAAGTGAAATGGTAATGGCATAAAGAAAGATAAAAGGGTTCTTAGAAAAGGCAGGAGTGAGGGAGTTGCTAACTCATTTGAGACAAAAGGGAGAGTTAATTACTATCTGTGAATCATAAAGGGTTAGCTGAGGTTGGGGCATGGGGAAATGTATAATGTGAAAAAGAATGAGTCTCTCTACAGAGGTGTGATTTTTAGTAGAGAGAAGACAGAGAAGAACTTTGGCTCTTAAATTCATATTTTGAAGTAGCCTCCTATCACCCTCAGGACTAAGATGAAGCTGCAGTTCTGTGCAAGGTGTGCTAGCTCTATCCCTCGAGGTTATGGTACTTTAAGGGGTATCTTTCGAGATTACATGCTGGTGCCATTTTTTTTTTTTTTTTTTTTAATTTCACTTACATGAATATTTTCCAAGAGGACATTTAGTGCAATAAGGGAATTATATCACACATTGGGATGTAGACCTATAGAATCCATGGATTTTGATGGTTCTTTTACAGCCAAGCGTTTGCAGTGATGCTGGCAGGTACACATCAGTGTGTTTTATTTTCATCCTACAAACCTGCAGGCACTTGACTGCTCCCAGCTGTATGGATCTGAAAAAAAGAGATTACTTCTACCTCCAAACCTTAGCTAGATGACAGTAGGACAGGAATTTCCCTAAAGCTTCTGTTACATGTTTAACTACCTCTACAACTCCAGTACTCTTTGGAAAATTAAAAGCCAATAAAACCCTCAAGCCAAGGGGACCATGCACATGTTTACAGTTTTGCGTGCTGAAGAACTGGCTGGATCTGGGGCATGGAGCCAGGCACCCTGCAGGTCTGAGCCTCCGTGTGCTGAGCAGCAGCCCATTTCCACTCTGATTTTAACCAGCAGGAGACTTGCCATGAATTTCTTTGAATATGGAGCCCTGAAAGGCATCTTCATAAGGAGGATGAATATTACCAGGCATACTGAATACAGATGAGGAGGAAGCCCTGTTAAGTCAAGAACAGTAGGCACTTTACAGATTGTCAGGCAAATGTAGATTTAGGGAGATGTTGGAATATTTCTACTATCAGCAGTCACCAGGAGCTTAGAATGTGAATATTTCCTCCATCTCATGCTCATTGTTGTCTGTCACTGAAGGCAAGTTTTGGTGGGGAGCGCTGCTGTGGGACATACGTATCTGTGCTTGAGGGAAGCCAACAGCCATGGGAACAAATGGATGGAGCCTTGATTTTGCCCAAAAGCTTTTTGTCTTTTTTTCAGAGGACAAGAAGGAAGCTTGAATGGAAGATGGAAGTGGCCTGAGACTTAGAAGTTCTGAATGCTACTGAGAAGATATACATTTTAATTTGTAAATGCAGTGCTAGTGCCTCGTTCAGCTCAAGCTGAGCAAAGAGTCTTGTGGGAAACAAAAATAACTGGGTTGCCCCAAAATGAAATAAAAATTAAGTTTTCTGTAGAGTTTCTCAATGGGAAATAGTAAAATAAATTTCTTTCTGCAAGTTTACATGAGTTTTGTATGAGGAAAATGTTTCTATATGATAAAAAAACCCCAAAGCAAATGAATAATTTAGTATTTTTTAACACAGTCTGTTCATTTTTTTTGGAAATACTTAATAGGTAATTCTTAATTTTTGACTTTGCTTTATTTTTTGTGGAGGTAAAAATTATGTATTTTTTTGTTTATTTTTGTTTCTGGTTTTTTTTTGTTTGTTTGTTTGTTTGTGGTCTTTTTTTTTTTTTTTTCTTCTTTCTTTTCTCATGTGCTTTATCACCATATTGGTCAAGTAGTCAGACTAGATGGGAAATGGTTCTTTATCTGAGTGACATCTCAGCATTTCTCTGTAGGTCTGTAAGAAGTACATACCTCAAGGATGTCTTCATTAGGCTTCTTCTGTAGGATTTTCCAGGGGTTTAGCACTTGGGCTTGACAGAGCTAAGGATGAAAGTACAGCTTGATTCATTTCAAGTCACGTAAGTACTTTGCTAATTCAGTGCCCTTACAGCAACATAATTACATTAATAATAATAATTATACAGAACTGCATTTTTCTATTCTAAAACAAGTTAAATTGAACATGGTGCAGAAATATTTGCACTAGCAGTGCCCACACTGTCACCAGTCAGGGAAATTACAAGGGTTCCTCAGCCTGCTCAAACTTATGGATTTGAATTGCTTTCAGAACCCAGTTACTTTCTCCAGCCAGTGCTGAACAGTGTGTTTGCATCAGCACCAACCTGGGATGTTCTGCACCATGTTCTCCTGGTCAGGGCACACCGAGGTGGCCAGGACACATACAAGACACTTAGCCAGGTGACTTGATGGCTGTTGTGTTAAACCCACTGGCTGTGGTACTCAATCATTTATGCTTGGTATAAAACAACCAATATTACTTCTCTTGTAATCAAAGATGTGACGAAGTAATATGAGCTGACAACTCCTCCATGAAAAGATTTTTTCCTCCAAAGAAAGCCACATTGATCTTAGACCCAGAATAACTTTTTCCTCTCCTTTCTCATCTTATGGGAAAAACTGGATTTTTTTCTTTCCTCAGTCCTTACGTAAGCAACTAATTTCTGTGAGTGCTACTCCCATATGGACTAAAGATCCATTGCTAGGGAGTAGGTAAAGTAACATCGACACATTTCTCCTGATCAAAAAAATACTGAAGCCAAACAAAAGCTTCCCAGTGGCAGATAAGGCGAGTGCAGAGAGTCCCAGGTGAGTTTGATTCAGAGCACTTGAGACTTGCACCGTTCTGTTTTTCTGCCCCATGGTAGCAAAAACCTGTGGGTAAGAGAACCCCATCTTTTTTTTTTTCCCAAAGATATGGCCCCTGTTTTACTTTTCTGCCCAAGGTACAAGAAGATATTGTTCAGAGTACGGTATTGACACGGCTATTGCACTGTGGGAAAACCAAATACTGCAGGAGGCAATGGAAGCAGACATCACAAATAAAGGCAGAAGACCCTTTTATTTCGCATAGACAAAATGCAAAGAGTGTCTCATTAAATTAATATGAAAAAAAACAAAACCAAAAACAAATCAATGCCCTTACTCCACTGACATCACTCTTCCTAATTGACAACAAAAAAAGAACAATCAAGGACCCATTTTCTAATTAAAAAAAAAAAGTGCAAACATGACAAAAGACTTTTTCTTTTTTCAAATCAATGTTTCTGTTGAATTCACAAATAGGGTGATTTTTTGTGTGTGTGTGATTTTTTTTTCCCTTTTAAATCTAGTCTGATGGAACTTCCAGTTAAAATGTTTTAATTAAGTCTCCATGCACTTCGTAGAAAATCAGTAAAAACACAAACGTTTGTGAAGATCAGAAAACTGGACTCTTTTACCCAAAAATTCAGATGTCCAGTCAGATGAAGCTCACACTCAGACAGAAAAAAAGCAAGAGAGTCTTTGCACTGTCTGTCGTTCATATTATTATTTTTTTTGTCAAATATTTTGGCAATCTTCTTCTTTAATTATAAATATTGGAATTCAATAAAAAAAAGGTAGCTTTCATTGGATTTTTTCATTGTAAATATTTACAGCCACTGTCCAGCCATGCTCTTTTTGTTATACCAGGGTGTAAGATTTTGCGTAGGGATTGTTTCCTTTTAAGTGGCCCCGGGAGTCCAGCAGGGATTCTTGGGAGCTGCTCATTTTTGCTGCCTGTCCCAGCTCAGCTCCTTCTCGCTGAGGTAACGTCGCCACAGCACCAGGTTGCCAAGACTGTACTTCTCTCGTGGAGGATGTCTCCATGGGGATCGGCTCCAGGACGGTGGGACGCTTCAAGGTTCGGCTTTTCTGCGGCTCTAAGCAGGCTTGCCCCAAACCCAGGTCTCTGCTCGTGCCCTGTACACCACGGTTCAATAAAAAGTCCATCCTAAGGTAGGGTGGCAAATGCATGAGATCACCTGGGGAGGCAAAAGTGAAAAAAATGTCCTTACTTAGGGTCACATGCTGTGTTATGTTCACCTGCTGACTGGGGGAGCGAAGCCAGTGGATTTTGCCACCAAGGCGGAGTATCTGTATTCAATCCAGCTGCAGTGTTTATAAGTTATGTATTGTTTGTCAGCCATTTACTGCACTGCAGTCTTATAGAACCAAGGGTAATGGGTCAACAAACTCCTTTTGGGCAGATCCCTAAGAATTCGCTATTACTATTTGTTTTCATAATAGAATGACTATAATGAGAAGTGTGATGTGTTTTACATGAGCTCACAGCTTGGAGAAGATAAACTGAAAAGACCAGGGAGTTTTTATCAAAATCCTAAAAGAAAAAATATTGATTTTCATTTGTCAAAACTTGGAAAATGTGGAGGTTTGGTAGATTTCCTGTTTCTATTTTAAATTATTAAATCTTCACAATTATGATTAATCACCTCCAATCTGGAATAGAACAACTGAATTATTTGAAATGGATGCATGAGTATTGGGGATAAAATTTTAAAGAGATTTCCATATCAAGCAAAAAAGCATTCTTGTCCCATTATAACAACATTTACCTGCCATCCATCATCGTTGTGTTTAAATCACTAAGGATCTTCTACCACTATGGCCATCAATATGCTGCTGTTTTTTGGCAAGAAAATGCTTTGGGGCTGGCACCCTAGCTCTTACATCAACCTTCCTTTCTGTTCTGTTTTGTCAAGAAAACCTCATATTCAATATTTCCTCTGGTTACTGGGCATTTCTATGTGAGCCTGGTGATGACAGCCTGCTCAGTCTGGAGAATTTGCCTTTGCGAAGCTACTGAGTTCAAAGATATGCCTTGGACCTGCCCTCTGGAATGAGGCAGGGATGAGTGTTACCTTCCTCATATCTGTACATGTATTAGACCTGCTACAGAAAGCAGAATGGCTTATTTATTCTAGCCCTGCCTGTTAGACACTCATAATGTTGCTTCAAAGAAATGAAGGGCAATCAGGCACATAATGACATTCCCTTCTAAAAAGATTTGGTGGCGTAGTCTAACGTTTAAATGAAATCCCCCCTTTCCCCACTCTTACAGGCACATTAAAGAGCAGTATTTCCCTTTCTTTACAGACCTCTGCAGTATACAACTTTCTTTTTATGGCTGATATCAAAACCATAGTCTCATTTACTGGTGGGATCCATCCTGGATGTTTAAAGTAGAAGACTCTTGGCACTACTACACCTGCATCTACATGAGCTATTTACGACAGTAGAAATTAAGGCTGACCTGTGCCAGTAGCATAAACAGCAGACCAGGAAAGCACTTCTTTGTAATAAAACAATATATAACATTTTCATTTTTCCTAACCAAGCTAAAACCTGTCCAATGATCTAAATTAAAACAGTTCTTTTTTTTTTTTTTTTCCTCATATGAGTCGCGCTGCAAATCTTACCCAAAAGACTAAGCATCTGTCCTATCCATAATTTCAGGTGACAGACAGAGAATTGCTGAGAAGTTACATTTGGACAGAATCACTGTTTACTCCTGTAGAAATCCCCCAGGCACTGTCTGACACCATATGTTTTATTCTAGCTACATCTCCAACAGAGATGCACAGTACACAGTATTTAACCCCCATAGAGTAAGATGTGCATATGCACCACAGCAACATTTACGTAAGGCTGGAGAGAGAGGGGGAGGTTTGTGCTTATAATCATACTGATTGCCACTTGAAAAATGAACTGTAGTTTTCCTCATTTACCTGATTTTCCTACACTACCTTTCATGCCAAACACATTCTGTGTATGAGACCTATTTCAGCTGAGACAGCAACATACCAGTTGCTGGGTTAAAGTCCATCAGGATACGGACAGATGAACTGGCTGGTGTGGACATGCGTTAATTCATCCCGTGCTGCCCAACAGCTTCGCTGCCTCATAGAATCATAGAACAGTTTGGGTTTGAAGGGGCTTTTAAAGGTCATTTAGTCCAATCACCCCTGCCATGACACCTTCAACTAGATCTGGTTGCTTCAAGCCCCATCCAGCCTGGCCTGGAATGTTCCCTCCTTTGATCCCAATCCCATGACCACCCATGCTGCGCTCCAGTTATTTTGCTTCTGACTTCTCTTTTCTCTTTCTCTTTTCCTTCCAAAATGCAGTTGTGGGGGTAGTTTGCTCCAAAGACCATTCCCCGTGGGCTGCAAGGAGGAGAGAACCTGGATGGAAAATGCTTGTATCACTTGCTCCCTGTGGCTGTATGTTTTGCCACGTTGCGGTAGCCTTATTGGTACCATCTCCTTCCCAGTGGGGGAGAGAGACAAGAGTGTAGGAGTGGGTGATGCTGCCCCCACGAACCCATTTCTGCCCACTAACGGAGGGGTGAAGGCCTTTGTTTGATTGCCTCAGGCGTGGGGTATGGCTGTCAGGGCCCCAGTGAAGGTGGGCAGCAAAGCATACCTCTGCGGTGGCAACAGTAGGCATGAAAATTTTGTGACTGACTACAATGCCAAAGTAACACCTTCCCTCTTGTCAGAGATGTTTAGAGACTACCATGGACAGAGAGCGGGACTTCTCTCACACTCCCATGGTTGCCCCCCAGGTGAAATAGGGGGCCCTCAGCCCCGGCAGAAGAGGACCAATTTTCCGTGCTGAACCCCCATCCCTCTCCCCCGCAACAACAGGCCTTTTCCTGAAGATGTCTGTCACCCTAACACTGCCTGTGACAAGCTGCTGCCAGGCGGCACTATACCTGCTGATATATAAAGACCAGCTGGGTCATTTCACATGCATTCCCTCCTACTCCTTCATTTTCTTCTTTACGTTCGACTTCATGGGAAGGAGCTGGTGCGGAGCAGCAGCCAGAGCAGGGCTCATTGACAATCCCCCGCGGTCGCCTCCCAGAGACATTTCTGTATCTTAGCACATCGCTACTTCTTGAGAGCGACAGATATGCGCGGACTATCAAAAAGATGGGTGTTGAACCTTACAGAGATGAAGGGTGGTTTTCAAGCTGCTGTCTAGACATTTCTCACGTGTATTAAAGAGCTTTGGGCTATGTAAAAAGGACCATTTTTTCCTCCCTGAATCTACATAAGAAAGCATAGTCACTAACCTGTGTAAACAACATGCAGTCATTTCACTGTAATTTTCTAAATGTCTGGGGGCGAAGTTCCAACAGGATTGCAGTAATGAGAAACCAGAGAGTGTAACTTGTTCTGCAGAGCTGGATATGCAATGCACAATCTCTGACATGGCTTACACAGTGCACTCATTGTTTGATATGGTGTACACATCGTAAAAAGTGCCAGCACTCCTTCTTATCTGCAAGGAGCGTCTTTCCCTGCAACTGCTTATAAAACAAAGCAGATTATTAAAGTCACCTCACAGGATGAAAAAAGTCTTTGATTTATAAGAACTAATGTGTTTCTGACTTAAAAACACAGTCTTTGAAATCTAACCACAGGAGTCCACTTTTGCCATGTCTACATCGACTCTGAAGGTATTTTTGAGAAGATTAAAAGCCTCTTGCCATATCTGTGGAGTTACTTGGAAAGACTTTGGTTTTCATCTTCCTGGACACAATGGTATAGACATTTTTTGGTTTCTTGCTATTCAGCTGAATGATAATTTTTTTGGGCAAAGCATTATGAAGTTTCAGGATGGTTCATTGCCTTTGATGCTCTAATTACCTCTTTTCAGCGGTGTGTGTGCCTTATTAGTAACAAAAGCAAACCTTTCAAGTGCATGAGCACTGCAAATGAGCATGTTTAATAATTCATGCATTTTGGCTTAATTAGTACCAACAACATTCTAAAACTATGGTTTTCTGATGCATTTTTTAAAAAGGGAAATTTGCTGTATTTAGAAACACAGAGCTTGTACTCAAATAATAAACATCCAGTCAAATCGGAATGTGGTGCACAGCCAGAGCTACCTTGGTCTTTTTTTCTGAGTGGTCAGCCTCCTAACGAATTATTTAGTGCAGTGAATTTAACAAAATGTTAGCTTTAATAAGTATTTGTAGACAAATGCTAAAAGTCACTTACTTTGATATTTACTATAAAGAACACATTACACTAAAAAAGGAGTATTTTCTGAGTTAATGCAGGACTGGACAAAGATTATTTACCCTTATTTCAGTAAAACTAAACTGATATAAAATGTTTTGCCAAAACAATAGATACTTTTATGCTGCTTCTGGAGGTCACCTTCACATATGGGAAGGGTTGAGATGAATTTGACAGGCTACATCGAGGGAAAAACATAACTGCTCAACTTTTCTGGGTTTTTATTCAAGATAACTGTCCTGTTCGCGGAACTAACCCAAGCTGAGATCTGCTCTTTTCTCCCCAAAGATTTACCTCATACCCCTTTCAAATGTCAGAGAGCTAGCAAATATTTTTTGCTTTCGTCCGCTCCACAAAAATCTAAGGATTTGTGCTATATTCAATATAAAAATCACCACAGACTGCCAAAAAAGATGCTCTTACAAAGTTGTGACATGACAGATATACGCATTTTACTGTGATTCATAACTTCCACTAAAATAAAAGCAATTTGTCTTCACATCCCTTCAACACAGATATCCTTAGTGATGATGACTGCCTGAGGATTTTCAAGTTTTTGTTGCCATGTGAAGGAAATTCCAAGCTATTTGAAATATTTTTTCATAAAAGTTTATGAAGTACCACTGGTGACTATGAGAGGATATTTTATTTAAGAAAGATAAGAATAAGACTGGGTGAATAGGGCATTCATACAGCTTCCTTCATAGGTGATTTGGTAAAAAAAGCTCTTAAAGATCTCTGGGGGTGCACAAGTGCTGGTGAATATAGAGTGCCACTGTGCAGCACTTGGTTTGTCCTGAGTTTGAAAGAGGGAGCACTGATGGGATATTGTGTTCTACTTTGAAAGGAAGCATGGGAAACAGAGCTGATAGATAGCTTTGAGTTCAGGTTTACTATGATTAAAAATTTTAGTGAGGTTTTACAACTCACACACACAGTAAATAAATCAGTGAAACCTTTGCTGATACTCACAGGCTGCTTTTCAGGAAAAAGATTACATATCAGAAAAGCTTATATTAGAAACCAGGGAAGGCTGGAGAGTTTGCAAGGCCAAGGTGAGAGGTTTGATGAAAAAAAGAGCACAGGCAATGTTCAGAGGTCTTTGTCACTTAACTGATACATCATTAAAAGCTAGCAAGCAAAGCTTTCTTAGTAGCAGCTTGATCTGAAGCTGGACTGATAGCAGCGATAGCATTTCTTACAATTGTTGCTGTCAGTATTTGAAACTGGCTGGTGCTCCCTTGCTGTCCACCTCCTGTATCCTGCAGACACAGGCGGAACCTGCAGAACAGTCTGCACCATGCTGCAATCATTTGCACACCAACAGGCTGAGAGTCAGATCTGCAAGGCTCAAAGCATCCTGCAATACCACGTATAAACACATTTAATGAGCAATAAAGCCAGCTCTTTGGTTACTTTGTTCCCATGTCTTGCTCAGCCAAGCAGTGGGGAAAAGAGGGTCAGCCCTGCACGTCACTTGAGTGATAGAGGTCTCTGAGGCCTGGTGGTGCCTCAGGGAAGAGCTCAGCACTGGCTCTGCCCTCCTGCCTCCTTAACTGGGAAAAGTGATCGGGCTGCAAAGCCCTACAAGGTGGTCTAGAATAAAAGGCAAAAGGTTGAAGCACTCCTTTAAATTACAGGCTTAGTGAGCAGCCAGGCAGCAAAAGGGGACAGGAGGGACTAAGGAGGCAGGGCAGAGCCTTCTCGTTAGCAAAGAAGCTGCTGTGAGATCAGGCAGGTGGTCTTTCCTTCTTCGGAGTAGCTTCAACCTCTTCTCACCTGCTCAAGGAAAATGTTGTAAGTGCTCAACATTTGGGGGTCACTTTTAAACCAACTGAATGTATAACGTTGAACGAGGCCAACAAGTTGTCTGGTTGCATTTCAGCTGCTAACCTGGCCTTCGTGGCTTTCTGACTCAGGCCATTGCATCTTTTGGGCTTTTCACAATGTTTCAGCAGATGGCATAAAATCGCATCTTTATGCTGCTCACATTTGCGAGCGCATAGATAGAAAACAGCCAAAATATTCCAGGAAATATATGCCAAGTTCCCCACTTCTAGATGGAGAAATTAGAATTCCATATCATCTCTGCTAGGCTACACTTTATTCAGTGAGTTTCATTTTTCTTTCTCCATCAAAACTGCACTCTCATAGATGATTTGAAGATCTATACTACCTAGTTAAACATTGCATGTTGCAATTTGCTAAAACCGACATTTTCATAAAAGCATTAAAAATATCAGCTATGTTGCACACAGCAAAATAAAGCCAACAGTTACTGTTGACCACAATCATTGGACTTTTCTCTTAAGAAAAACAGGGTATCAGTAAAACTGTAGTTCAGAAGCCAAATTTGCTACTGATATAAATCAGAGTAGCTATATTGATTTCAGCAAGACTGTACATTGATTTATACTTAGTGAAAATTAGGTTTAAGTGACTGAAAATGAGGATTCCAGCTAATGTGGATAATTTTTTTTTTAAGATGATTCATTTTGTTATTTAGATTTTAGCCTTCCAATTCCAAGAAAAAGTGCTTAATCGATGTGTCTTAAAGTAAAAGCATGACTGCCATAGTTTAACCGAGGCCATACATTTGTAATAAATCAAGATAACACACTATGCATCTGTCTAACTGAATGCCAGGAGACTTGATTATCACATTGTTGCCTGCTCCTGGAAAGTCTAATGAAACAGAATTTGAAGCACAATTTTGGTTTGTATTTCTCTACACAGCACTTTGGTCTTTCAGACAGCGCCGTGCTTTTAAAAGACCTGTCAGATGCTTTGTACCTTTCAGAAGTAACTTTAAGGAGAACTGACAAATTTTTAAGGGCCTCTTCACTGTTGAGTTGATGGTGTAAGGAAAGACAAACTGTTTAACTCCAGGGCCAGATAGATTTAGATCCTGTGAAGAGGTGTGTGGGTGTTCAGCCTCACAGGGCCGGTACACCTGTAGAACTGAGGCCTTCCTGTTTCGATTTAATGCAAGGTCTAAGATATAAAAACTTGTAAAAGGGACCTTACAGTGTAAATCAATCTGCATTCAAAAACCACAGTCAGGAAAACTGTCAATAAATAATGAAAGGATGATAGAAAAGTAACGTACGGGAACTCTCCATCTTTACCTTGTCACGCAAGCTGCTTCATACATTTTTAAGGCTGCTCTGAGACAGCGCTCCCCTGTCCACCGGCTGAGCTAGGAAAGCTGTGTTGAAGCCCTCCTGCGGTGCCTCTCCTTAGCAATGCTGGAGTTTTAAGACTCGTTTGCTGATTCTGGGTTCAGTGAATGGAAACTCATCAATTACACATCACTTCAGTTGAGGGTTAAATCCATCATGATTCCATGGCAACTGGCATCCTTCACGGGTTTATTCCTGGAATATCTTGGGAGCCTGGGTTCAGCACAGAGGCTGCGGAGGTGAGGAGTTTGAACCATAGTTATGGTTCACTGAAATCAGTGGGAGCCACCCTGCTGATCTCAACGGGCTCTGCACCACACCCCTGAGTTCATAGCTAAACCTGACCGTGCCACAGTGATGGGTAAGTATAATGCTCTATCAAAAGTTATGGGGAGGTCAGAGTTCAACAAGGAAAACAGTATCAGTGCTACCCTGCTGCTCTGCTGAAGGTATATTCATGGGTGAATTACTGTAACTTGATCTCCACATGTCCATCAGTTTGAATCACCTGAGTGATTAAAATGCAGTGATGCACTCAGGTGATCATATAAATTAAGGATGCTGGCACGACAAGGTGAACAAAACTGAAATACATCCACATGTACGTAGAGCTATGTTTTAAGGGTCAGCATATAAAGAAACATACATGGATGGCAAAGATTATCACTACAGTCTGTTTAAGAGTGTACTGTTAAAACAAGTTAGTATCTTTAGATATAACAGTTTCTACTTTCAAAAAAAGGTGCAAGTGTGGCCTTTCTTACAGGCAAGATTTAATTTACAGTGTCAGATGCCTATGATCTCCTATAGATCTCAGATTGCATGAAGGTCCTGTGGCACAGGTGAAATGAGCAGAGCCTGCTGTGTGCCAAGCCAGTTAAAGCAGTAACTGCTATAAATGACCACAAGAACCCTGAAGTGAGGCCAGAACAGGTCTTGTCCGTATGGAAACAACAGCTTCTGGTTACCTTGGGCTCGCTGAAAGCCCGTGCAAATATCACACACTATGTCTCAACACTATCAAATGAAACACTTCGACATTTTCAAAAGTAAGATGGCATGACCAGGCCAAACCTGGTTTTGGAAGAAGTGAGGTTTAAGATATGGATTTTTGACAGAACTGCTCTAAAAATCTATTATTTTAATTGAAGTGGACACCACATCTTTGGTTTGATTTGGAGCAGTTCTTGGTAGTTTTAGAAATTTAATATTGTAGTTTTTACTAGTAAGAACATGATAGTACCTGAAAATATACTGATAAGTGTAATCCTTGCTTTAGGGAAAAAAATCTCCACCAACTACAGCTGAATCAAATGCTTCCAAACCTACAGGAAACATAGGTAATCTATTTTAATAGTTACAGCTCATAACAGAAAAAAAAAAAACAAACCACAAAGCAAATACTCAGATTTAGAAAAACAAAATTAAATAGATTTTTTAAATTTAAATCTCGCTTTTAATAAGAATGATTTTGTTGGTAATAAAAAGATAGGAAACTGGCATTCTGGAAGGGGATTTTCACTTAAAAGGAAACTTCTAATCTAGAAGAAAGCAAAAATCCCAGTAGTATTACAAACCAGCACAATTTAGGATATTGTATACTTGCAAAATCAGTGTTACTTTTCCAATCAAAATAAAAAATAAATTAGATAGCAACAGAAAAATATAATTGTGCTGCTACGTACTCCTAGCAGAGTTCCTGATGAACTAGTACAAGTTGTTTGTCTCCTCTAATAATACCAAAAAAATTAAAAACAAAAGCTTCCTAACACCAGTGTCACTAATTCATAGCTGACAGTTGTAAAAAAATTACTTTTCTCATCAATTAACCAAATTTAACTTTCAGGCATCTTGTACACTGCCTAAAATAGAATTTTCACATTACAACTTTGCAGAAACTTTGTGTTTGTAACCAATGAACCTGTTTAGGTTCATTTTCCTTGTACTGGAAAGATTAAAAAACTTGCAGTGTGAACCTTTCTTTCTGCAAACCCACCAGAATAATAATGCAAGCCAACGATTTCAAGTGCGTAGTCACGTCAAATTAATGCAGAATTAAATGGTTTTCTCCCCTGCAGAACATTTTTTGGAACCTTTTCACAGCAGAGGAGAAAAATCTCCTGATACTCCCAGAAATAAACCCTGAGACAGGATAAAAACAATTTACTCTCATCACCAGTGTGCCATTTTTATAAGAAGCAAACGGTACAGTCTGTCTCTTTGTGACACATTCTTAGTTTTAAAACAGAGCAATTGAAAACAAAAAAGAATGTGTTCCAGGCACAAGATAATTTGATATGGTAACATTTTAGATGCTCATCTAGGAGAGTAATTTCAGAATCTGTCATGTGCATGTAAGTTGGTATATATAATTAAGTTAACATACATATTAAGTGTATCTACTACAGTTAAAAACATAGGTGGAAAGTAATTTTTCCCAATTACAACTGTTCTGCCTATCTTGCTGTTTTCCCAACTGCCTATTTTGATTTGTCTCCTTATGTAGATTTCTCGGAACTGGACCTTGATCACCAGTTGTGGAGCCAGGGTGACAATTTCTTCATTCTATATACACACTATACATGGTGTGTATATGTACAGATATATTTATATGTATATATTATGTTGCATTTGAAACAAGACTGTGCAAGTGCAGAACTGAAAAAGAAAAAAAATCCATATGTTATCCTTTTCTTACTTTGCTGTGTTATTTCTGAAAAAAATGGGTCAAACAAAGATTCCCCTATATCTTCAAGAAATTAAATTTTGGATCTGGAAACTGTGGAACTGTACAATTCTATTTTCAGTCAATTACAGCATCATATAATAGGCATGGGAAAAGGAGGTAAAAGGTGAGCCCTGAGTCAAGACTCCCAGCCGCTACTGAATCCCCAGTGGCTGAATTTGTATCGGATTCAGTTACTGCTGCAGCTCAGAGAGCACTGTCAGCAACTTTGCAATAGAAAGCAGATCTCCAAATAGACTCCATCACTGTGTCGCACGTGTCTGCATTAGTAGAAGAGGGAAATGGCTCCTTCACCCTTGAACTCATTGACGAGTGGAAAAGAATTCACATCTTTTCATCCTGGGTTACAGGGCTGACACTGGAAATATACTGTGCTTATTGCATGGTTCATATTTTCCTTATTGTGCTAAGCAGCTTAATTTTAGCTGTAGTGACTGAATACTGGAAAAGAAGATCTGTGTCTTGACTTGGGTGTTTATAACAACATTTATGCAGTGCAGGTGATGTCCAGCCTCTATTTTAAGGGATCCTTGTAAACAATTCTTTAATAATGTATTTGCATTCTGTAGCTTAAGGTCTGTCTGCAAGCTAAGACTTTGCTGTTCAAGTCTGCAGGATTAGTCAAAGCAGCAAAAAATTTGTAAATTGGGTCAAGATTGCTAAATAAGGCATCTTAAATACTGAAATAACTTGATCATTCAGCAAAGCTGGAGAGGTTAGACCAGTGTTCATGCCTTTTCTAGTAAATATGCTTAGCAGGTTTAGGGCTAGACTCAGGCTGCTTGGCTTAGGTGCCCAGCTGATAAACTAGGACCAAAGAAGTGTCCATATTTGCTTACTGAGAGTTCAACTGAGACCAGGTCTCCCCTGTCCTCTGGCTGCTGCAGGGACACAGTGGCTGCCAGCCAAATCTCCCCTGGGATGGAGAGGCCAAGCAGGAGGTCTGGCAGAGGATGGAGCTCTGCCCTTGTGCATCAACCAGGGATGGTTGCAAGGATGTACAAGGACAGCAAGAGGGGAAAGCTTCCAGTGGAGCAGAGGCTTGGCAAGCTGGTGCTCCTGCCTCATGCAGGCGTAGCATTCAGCTTCCCGGCAGAGAACCTGGGTGTTCTTGCCTTCTTCATGGCCTTGAAATTAATCTCAGCTTTTTTTTTTGCCTTTTTTTTTTTTTTCCAGAATTTGTCTGGCTGCCACCACCTTTTCCCCCCACACACATCCACTTTTTTTCCAAGCTAGTTCTTTCAGCAGGTGAAAGTTTGTAGAGGAGGTTCTGAGATATAAGATCTTGGGATGTTTTAAATACACTTCAGAATCTCCTAGTCTGATATACCCAGTGAATGACATATCTTCTCTGAAAATGTATCTGAGGTGCTGTTAGGTTTATATATTAATGTGATCTCCAAAGAGACAAGGAAGTGGGATTGTCAAAATGAGTTTGCACTTGTTTTGTGACACCAGGAAGACAAGTTTCTGCCTGGCCCAAGCCAAGCTAATCCGTAAGGCTAACATCATGTATTCAAAGGGGTTCTTTTTAGTGCTAACTAACATCAGAGAAAAGTACAATTTGGGGCTCAGTTTTGCAGTACCCCTGTGAAACGAAGGTTTCTGCAAATAGCAAGAGACCTGATTAAAACTTTCTAGATGTTTCCTATTCAAGCATCGATCAGATATTATTTCTTCCAAGTATGAATTCCATTGCCAGAGGATACAAGTAAGTGGTCTGTCCACAAAAAAAGACCAAAATAGTACTTGGGAAGTACAGAAATATCAAAATATTTCCCAGTTAATAGCTGTTCTTTTCTCAAGAACAATAAATTAGAGGAAGAAACCAAGAGGCATCTTGGATGAGACTATTACCAAGATTTAGAACTATAATAATAGAAATCTGTTTCTAATAAATGCTACTGCAATGTTTGTTGCAATTAAGAAGAATTGTTATGATAACTCAATTTGTGGTTAATATTTTTAAAACAGAAAACAGAAACATTATTATAAAATTTTTTCAACCTCTACAATTATCTTCCACTTTTTTACATTATGGCTCCTTTGATGGCACGGTGGGAGGTAAGAAGAGAATATATTTCTTCCCGATTTCTGTCCCACCCAGTTTCTAAATACAGGATTTGAATGACAGCTTTGGAAGGTGGAAGAGGAACTCATTTGTCAGCCTGCCAGGTAAACAGTTGTTGGGTAACAGTTGTTGAAGTTTCTGAATATTAATATGAAAAAGTGCCTCAATTTTGATCTGGAAGGACCTGGTCTACTGTTGAGAAGATTGCCTGGTAAACATATTCCGTGGAGACCTGATCTTGCTAATCGAACTTCTAGTCAGTGACGAGTATGGGGAGGAGAACAGTAATCATAATCCCAAACTTCTGGAAGTTTTGATGGTGAGAAAGATGTAATGTTAACAATTCGTTGACATCAGTTTTATACCATGAAGAATATTAACACTGCACAGATGTTAAGAATTGAAGATCCACTTTTCTAAAGGATGTGATTTATCCCATGCGTTTAAAATACTGCTGTGCTATCTCTACTGCTGCAATTTTCCTTTTAATGTGCCTCCTGGGACACATGACTATTCTGATGGCTTATGAGAAATGTCACCGCCTGCAGTGGGTCACCTTCAAGGCCTCAGCAGATTAGGCTTGCCAGCTCTGTGAAGTCCAGAAAAAACCATGATCATGTCTGCACCATTTCTTCATTTTTTCAGAAGCTATGAAGAATGTGTCATTAAGCAGCAATATCAGTTTGGTGGTTTACAATGTGTTATTAGAAAAGGAAAAATAATGATGCTATTGTTGATGCTGGAGCAAAACCTACAAATAATTTCATATTTTTCCAAAACTCTTTCTACGGAGTTATAAAGATCAGAATGCAAGGATATGTAATACAGGCTTTCGAAATACTGAATGTGGGAATGAACTAAAAAAATCTTACTTCCCTGTTCCATTTCCTATAGCTGTGACTTTGAAAAGTTTAAGAAAAATGCAACTCCTAAAATATTTTTTATTGAAAACTGTTTAATAACAACTGTTCTCTATGCACTTGAAAGTTTTGGCCTGATGTCAACACAATAGTGCAGAATACACCTACAGCTTTTTGTACAGACAGCTAGAAGTAGCTTCATGTTTAAGAAAGCTGACTGATAGTCAAGGACTATCTTCTCCAAGCTCAATGAGCAGGAACTGAGGCAAAAATGCCAGGAGGATTGCATGGATGAAGAAGAACCTCCTGGCCAAACTCTAACACAAAGTACACAGAGGGTGGAAGCAGGTGCAGGCAACTTGGACAGAACACAGAGACAGCATCCAAGCATGTAGAAATGTGGTTAGGAAAGTCAAAGCCCAGCTGGAGTTGAATCTGGCCATCAATGTCAAAGACAAGAAGAAATGCTTCTATAAGTATAGAGGTAACAAAAGGAAGGCCATGGAAAATGTGACCCTGCTGCTGAATGGAGCACAGGACATGGAAAAGGCTGAGGTACCAAATGTCTTATTTGCATCAACCTTTACTAGCAAGACCAGTCTTCAGGAATTCCAGGTCCAAGATGTCAGTGGAAGAGTCTGGAACAAGGAAAAGGCCTCTTAGAAGACTTAGAGTAGGCCAGAATATGAGGCAATCAACTACTATGCATTACTAATTACAGAGTAAGAGTCGTACATAACATGTAGATGTTCTGAGAGTCTTAACCCATAGTTATAGTGCTAGAAATTATAGTTTACTAAGGTTGCCTAGACATCTGATGACCCATTCAAATATAATTCAAGTTGATGGAACGATCAAATGTTTTGATTCAATTTCTGAATGAAAATGGTATTGGAGCATCACAGTAGGTTGATGTCAGCCCCCAGCACACAAGTTATTGAATCCTGATCATCTGTTTTCCTTCTCCAACAACAAAAATCATTCAGGTTCCCTACACCTAATCATCCACTATCTCGGTTTGGAGCAACCTGAGGTCTCAAAGTCAGCTGTTGGATAATGC
This sequence comes from Patagioenas fasciata, assembly GCF_037038585.1. Lineage (NCBI taxonomy): Eukaryota > Metazoa > Chordata > Aves > Columbiformes > Columbidae > Patagioenas > Patagioenas fasciata. Next base: position 95,298,634 of record NC_092520.1, read on the forward strand.
AGATGGTTTGAACAGCGGGCTTGAACATACAGCTACAAAAGGACCTTATGAGATAAGAGAAGCAATGGAACAATCAGTAACATGAGTTGGGATGCCATCAAGAACTCACAGTAAGCCAATCCTCAGGTGATCTAACACATTGCTTGCTCATACCGAACACTTAGGGTAGCAACAAGCTAAGAAATAGGTGCTGTCAGTTATGGTTGACAACGTCTTCACCAGTAAAACCCCTCATTACCTTTCTTGAGTAAAGTTGCAGTCTTGCCATTAGCTAGATTACTTTCAAAATGTCCCATTTGTCAAAATAACTTTTTGTTACAGTCTTTTTTATCATTGTTGGGGATTGTTATGAAAAACAAATACTACTTATTGGAGACTCCTAAGCTTTTACTGCAACCATAAAAGTTGCAATAGGTAGCATCACAGGAGTTTTGAATAGTGAGATCAGAAATAAGAAGAAGCATAAGTTTTGAAAGTGACATTGTACAAGAAAGAGATCTATCTGGGGGAGAGGAAAAGCAAAGCACCAGGAAAGTAGGTAAAAGTTCTCTTGAAAGAAAAGACTGACTTCAAGGAAGAATAAAAATGTGCTAAAGAACCACAGTCACTGTTTCATCTCGGTTGTTCTCATTTACTTAATCTAAATACCTTAACTTTTTCACTTGTTCATGTTCTCAAATGTAGAATTACTTTGATTAATTGTATTTGAATTATTAATTACTTCTACAGAGTTTCTGAAGGGGTGGGTGAAACAAAAAAGTCTTTCCCCACTAATCTGAACACTGAAAATATTGGTCTGTCTGCTACGACTGAAAATTCTTTCTATCCATATACTTTGTTTAAAGCCCTTCATAAAGTAACATTTAATAACATATAATTCAATATTTATGGGTCAATATTCAAGCTGCCCCACTGGAACACTCAATTTTTTTCCAAGTTATTGAAGCTAATTAGAAGTTTCATAACGTATTTCACTTCCTTACTGCAAAGGAAGGCTAAACTAATCAAGAAAAGCAGGTAAAAATTCAAGCCATTTAAACTAACAGGGCTGAAGGTGGCTACAAGTCTGTGATGTGCCAGAAGCTTTTAACTCAAGCACATGGACCAAATTTTGGTGCTGTATGCCCTCAAGAAAATTATCTCTGTGTGGAATGTATTAGAATAATTCCAAATACTAAATAGGCATAAATAATGTATTTAGAAGATGAAAGGAAAAGAGCAAACTATTTGTTAAAGAAATTATAAAAAATGTTTGTTGACTGACTGAGAGGAGAGGGCTGCAATTTGAGCTGTGAATGCAGATGCTTCCCTGTAGCAGAGTAAAGAAAAATATTTATCTTATTTTTTGAGTTAGAAATTAAAATTATTTCTATCTTTATCTGTTTCTACACCTCTGTTTCCACAGGTTTGTTGTTCTACTGTCTGACTACACAGAAATAAGTCTTATCTCTCACTATTACATTTCCTACTTATTTTCCCTCTTATCTAGGTGTATGATACACTAATTTCCTGCCTTGCCTATTTGCTTTCTTTAGCAAAATCCTTTATGCCTTGTTTTCAGTGTCAGGTCCTGTTTTTGAATGATACTTCTGATCTCACTGCCTATGTTCCATTCTTCTGTCTTCACAATAACTGCATTTCCATTTATGATGTATATTAAGCAAAATACCATAGTTTATTCATTACTCTTTTTTACATATATGAACAGCACTGATTACTTTCTGTGTATGTAGATAGCCCTAACAACACTGGAAAATGTATATATTAAAAACAAAACAAAACAAAATGAAATCATGTTTTCAGAAGGCACACAAATATAATTATGCCTTTTTCCCATTTGAATCCTCTTCCACGATGTCATATCATGTATTCTGTAACAAAGATTGATAAATCTTTTGAGATTTTATAATGTGTTCGATCTCAGAGTACCACAAATAATCTACCTATGCTACTGTGCACTAGGGTATCACTAGAAACAGCATTCTTTGTGAACTGGAAATTTGATTGAGCCCAATAGATGGATGTCCTTCAGGTACCTTCAGTCAGTAAGAAGTTGGAGTGCATTTAAATTTGTTTGAAGGTAGAAGGCTCCATATCCCTTGAGATATTTCACTGTCTTGATTTTCTCCATTTTTTATTCTCACCCCTTTAGATAACCCTAGTTTGATATCAGGATGTATCAAAGAGATAGAATAATAGCTCAAGAACATCACTGAAGGGCTATTACATCTTTGACAAGCTACAAGGCAGAAGGGATAGTACATCTTCTACAGTCTGTATAAACTGTTCTGATAGCAAACCTTTGCTCTCAAGCACAAAGTACTGCTGTAAAACATGCTTTATTAGTGGGTGGTTTGCATTGGAGATGGGCATATGTACCCACATATGGTTTTATTTATCCCCAAAGGGTCTATTGCTTGATGGCTACAGCTGTAGAGGAGTGGATTTGATGGCCTGGACAGTCCCTTTCTGTTCCTAAATTTTAAAAATTCCTCATTTTACTGTATATGAGAAAATTTACTCAAATGGTGTATTTTCTGGGGCAAAAAGCAATTATGTCTGTAAGTCTCTAGAGGACATACTGTGCACTTTCTTTCTTCCTTTCTTTCTTGTGGTG